>NC_064633.1:97265316-97899602 GCF_023864275.1 Schistocerca cancellata
ACTGCAATCTACATCCTTCTGAATCTGCTTAGTGTATTCATCTCTTGGTCTCCCCCTACGATTTTTACCCTCCACGCTGCCCTCCAATACTAAATTGGTGATCCCTTGATGCCTCAGAACATGTCCTACCAACCGATCCCTTCTTCTGGTCAAGTTGTGCCACAAACTTCTCTTCTCCCCAATCCTATTCAATACTTCCTCATTAGTTATGTGATCTACCCATCTAATCTTCAGCATTCTTCTGTAGCACCACATTTCGAAAGCTTCTATTCTCTTCTTGTCCAAACTATTTACCGTCCATGTTTCACTTCCATACATGGCTACACTCCATACAAATACTTTCAGAAATGACTTCCTGACACTTAAATCTATACTCGATGTTAACAAATTTCTCTTCTTCAGAAACGCTTTCCTTGCCATTGCCGGTCTACATTTTATATCCTCTCTACTTCGACCATCATCAGTTATTTTGCTCCCCAAATAGCAAAACTCCTTTACTACTTTAAGTGTCTCATTTCCTAATCTAATACCCTCAACATCACCCGACTTAATTCGACTACATTCCATTATCCTCATTTTGCTTTTGTTGATGTTCATCTTATATCCTCCCTTCAAGACACCATCAGTTCCGTTCAACTGCTCTTCCAAGTCCTTTGCTGTCTCTGACAGAATTACAATGTCATCGGCGAACCTCAACGTTTTTATTTCTTCTCCATGGATTTTAATACCTACTCCGAATTTTTCTTTTGTTTCCTTTACTGCTTGCTCAATATACAGATTGAATAACATCGGGGAGAGGCTACAACCCTGTCTTACTCCCTTCTTAACCACTGCTTCCCTTTCATGTCCCTCGACTCTTATAACTGCCATCTGGTTTCTGTACAAATTGTAAATAGCCTTTCGCTCCATGTATTTTACCCCTGCCACCTTTAGAATTTGAAAGAGAGTATTCCAGTCAACATTGTCAAAAGCTTTCTCTAAGTCTACAAATGCTAGAAAAGTAGGTTTGCCTTTCCTTAATCTTTCTTCTAAGATAAGTCGTAAGGTCAGTATTGCCTCACGTGTTCCAACATTTCTACGGAATCCAAACTGATCTTCCCCGAGGTCGGCTTCTACCAGTTTTTCCATTCGTCTGTAAAGAATTCGTGTTAGTATTTTGCAGCTGTGGCTTATTAAACTGATTGTTCGGTAATTTTCACATCTGTCAACACCTGCTTTCTTTGGGATTGGAATTATTATATTCTTCTTGAAGTCTGAGGGTATTTTGCCTGTCTCATACATCTTGCTCACCAGATGGTAGAGTTTTGTCAGGACTGGCTCTCCCAAGGCCGTCAGTAGGTCCAATGGAATGTTGTCTACTCCGGGGGCCTTGTTTCGACTCAGGTCTTTCAGTGCTCTGTCAAACTCTTCACGCAGTATCGTATCTCCCATTTCGTCTTCATCTACATCCTCTTCCATTTCCATAATATTGTCCTCAAGTTCATCGCCCTTGTATAGACCCTCTATATACTCCTTCCACCTTTCTGCTTTCCCTTCTTTGCTTAGAACTGGGTTTCCATCTGAGCTCTTGATGTTCATACAAGTGGTTCTCTTATCTCCAAAGGTCTCTTTAATTTTCCTGTAGGCAATATCTATCTTACCCCTAGTGAGATAAGCCTCTACATCCTTACATTTGTCCTCTAGCCATCCCTGCTTAGCCATTTTACACTTCCTGTCGATCTCATTTTTGAGACGTTTGTATTCCTTTTTGCCTGCTTCACTTACTGCATTTTTATATTTTCTCCTTTCATCAATTAAATTCAATATTTCTTCTGTTACCCAAGGATTTCTACTAGCCCTCGTCTTTTTACCTACTTGATCCTCTGCTGCCTTCACTACTTCATCCCTCAAAGCTACCCATTCTTCTTCTACTGTATTTCTTTCCCCCATTCCTGCCAATTGCTCCCTTATGCTCTCCCTGAAACTCTGTACAACCTCTGGTTCTTTCAGTTTATCCAGGTCCCATCTCCTTAAATTCCTACCTTTTTGCAGTTTCTTCAGTTTTAATCTACAGCTCATAACCAATAGATTGTGGTCAGAGTCCACATCTGCCCCTGGAAATGTCTTACAATTTAAAACCTGGTTCCTAAATCTCTGTCTTACCATTATATAATCTATCTGATACCTTTTAGTATCTCCAGGGTTCTTCCATGTATACAACCTTCTATCATGATTCTTAAACCAAGTGTTAGCTATGATTAAGTTATTCACTGTGCAAAACTTTACCAGGCGGCTTCCTCTTTCATTTCTTAGCCCCAATCCATATTCACCTACTACGTTTCCTTCTCTCCCTTTTCCTACACTCGAATTCCAGTCACCCATGACTATTAAATTTTTGTCTCCCTTCACTATCTGAATAATTTCTTTTATTTCATTATACATTTCTTCAATTTCTTCGTCATCTGCAGAGCTAGTTGGCATATAAACTTGTACTACTGTAGTAGGTGTGGGCTTCGTATCTATCTTGGCCACAATAATGCGTTCACTATGCTGTTTGTAGTAGCTTACCAGCACTCCTATTTTCCTATTCATTATTAAACCTACTCCTGCATTACCCCTATTTGACTTTGTGTTTATAACCCTGTAGTCACCTGACCAGAAGTCTTGTTCCTACTGCCACCGAACTTCACTAATTCCCACTATATCTAACTTTAACCTATCCATTTCCCTTTTCAAATTTTCTAACCTACCTGCCCGATTAAGGGATCTGACATTCCACGCTCCGATCCGTAGAACGCCAGTTTTCTTTCTCCTGATAACGACATCCTCTTGAGTAGTCCCCGCCCGGAGATCCGAATGGGGGACTATTTTACCTCCGGAATATTTTACCCAAGAGGACGCCATCATCATTTAATCATACAGTAAAGCTGCATGCCCTCGGGAAAAATTACGGCCGTAGTTTCCCCTTGCTTTCAGCCGTTCGCAGTACCAGCACAGCAAGGCCGTTTTGGTTATTGTTACAAGGCCAGATCAGTCAATCATCCAGACTGTTGCCCTTGCAACTACTGAAAAGGCTGCTGCCCCTCTTCAGGAACCACACGTTTGTCTGGCCTCTCAACAGATACCCCTCCGTTGTGGTTGTACCTACGGTACGGCTATCTGTATCGCTGAGGCACGCAAGCCTCCCCACCAACGGCAAGGTCCATGGTTCATGTAACATTACAAAATTGTCTAATCCAGAATTCCACACTGTCACGTGAACTAAGTACTCAAAAGTTGCTATGTGAAGAGCAATTAGGGAACAGGTTCCCCAGACAGTATTTGTCTGATCATAAGATGCTGACCAGAACAGAGATGCTATCTGAAAATTGTACTCTTCTGTCACAGCTTAAACAGCTGCCAATTAGGATCTGGACAGTTTTTCTGGCAAGCACAGAGATGCCTTTAAGCATTATAACAGATAAAATTGATGCCTGCTGAGCAATGTTTCCAGAACAGCAGGAAACAATGATATAGGAAATGATTTCAGAATGATTCATGGCCGAGATGTGGCACCCCACCAGACCAAGAACGCACTTTGCTACAGGAGCACACAGGGCAACACAGAATCAGCTGGCAAACAGTGTGCATGAGCTGAGTGTATAGTTAGTGACTCTAAGACACTCACAAGACGCAGCACCAGGAGCATGCCACAAGTGGGGCAGCATACCTTCACTTCAGAAACAGGACAACTAGGAACTGCAAGAATTCAGTAACTGGTATCATCAGCAGTTCAGATGGAAGGCAAAAATACACTCCTGGAAATTGAAATAAGAACACCGTGAATTCATTGTCCCAGGAAGGGGAAACTTTATTGACACATTCCTGGGGTCAGATACATCACATGATCACACTGACAGAACCACAGGCACATAGACACAGGCAACAGAGCATGCACAATGTCGGCACTAGTACAGTGTATATCCACCTTTTGCAGCAATGCAGGCTGCTATTCTCCCATGGAGATGATCATAGAGATGCTGGATGTAGTCCTGTGGAATGGCTTGCCATGCCATTTCCACCTGGCGCCTCAGTTGGACCAGCGTTTGTGCTGGACGTGCAGACCGCGTGAGACGACGCTTCATTCAGTCCCAAACATGCTCAATGGGGGACAGATCCGGAGATCTTGCTGGCCAGGGTAGTTGACCTACACCTTCTAGAGCACATTGGGTGGCACGGGATACATGCGGACGTGCATTGTCCTATTGGAACAGTAAGTTCCCTTGCCGGTCTAGGAATGGTAGAACGATGGGTTCGATGACGGTTTGGATGTACCGTGCACTATTCAGTGTCCCCTCGACGATCACCAGTGGTGTACGGCCAGTGTAGGAGATCACTCCCCACACCATGATGCTGGGTGTTGGCCCTGTGTGCCTCGGTCGTATGCAGTCCTGATTGTGGCGCTCACCTGCACGGCGCCAAACATGCATACGACCATCATTGGCACCAAGGCAGAAGCGACTCTCATCGCTGAAGACGACACATCTCCATTCGTCCCTCCATTCACGCCTGTCGCGACACCACTGGAGGCGGGCTGCACGATGTTGAGGCGTGAGCGGAAGACGGCCTAACGGTGTGCGGGACCGTAGCCCAGCTTCATGGAGACGGTTGCGAATGGTCCTCGCCGATACCCCAGGAGCAACAGTGTCCCTAATTTGCTGGGAAGTGGCGGTGCGGTCCCCTACAGCACTGCGTAGGATCCTACGGTCTTGGCGTGCATCCGTGCGTCACTGCTGTCTGGTCCCAGGTCGACGGGCACGTGCACCTTCCGCCGACCACTGGCGACAACATCGATGTACTGTGGAGACCTCACGCCCCACGTGTTGAGCAATTCGGCGGTACGTCCACTCGGCCTCCCGCATGCCCACTATACGCCCTCGCTCAAAGTCCGTCAACTGCACATACGGTTCACGTCCACGCTGTCGCGGCATGCTACCAGTGTTAAAGACTGCAATGGAGCTTCGTATGCCACGGCAAACTGGCTGACACTGACGGTGGCGGTGCACAAATGCTGCACAGCTAGCGCCATTCGACGGCCAACACTGCGGTTCCTGGTGTGTCCGCTGTGCCGTGCGTGTGATCATTGCTTGTACAGCCCTCTCGCAGTGTTCGGAGCAAGTATGGTGGGTCTGACACACCGGTGTCAATGTGTTCTTTTTTCCATTTCCAGGAGTGTATGTGTGGCACCTCTCTGGCACCTAAACATCACAGACAGCCACTAATGGATGCCAGAGACTGTCACTAACCCACAGCACCTCTCTGGGGGACACCACCTTGATGAAGCACTGTGTGTACAGGTAGAGAGGCTTGTATATTGTGTGAAGCTGAGGGCTATGCTGAAGGTAAAGGACCTACTGCTGGAAAGGCCTCAGCTGATGGATCAGACTAAGAATGTCCCACAACATCCCATCTTCCTTATCCGCTCCTAGTCCTACCCAATTCCCTGACCCAACCCAAGGTTTGATGCAATACATGCTGAGGGGTGCATGGCACATGGGAAGATATGTCACAAATTGAGCCTCAGGGATACTGTGTGACCTCCCTGAGTAAGTAGCCTTACACTGCATAGGGTATTTGTGGTGTGGACCTTGTAGATCCCCAAATCTCGTGGGACCAATATGGACAAGACTGAAGAAAACAAAGAAAAACAAACTGAGGGGCAAATTGAGACCTCTGATACCCAAACATCAGGGTCAGAACTGATAGAAGGCATTCCCATTACTGAATCAGGGTCTAGACCTGAGTCAGAAGTGGGAACTGTGACCAAGAAGCTAGACCAGATTAAAATCAAAGGTTTTTTTGGGGCCCAAAGGAGGAAACTACTCAGGGAACAGAGGAAAAAGGAAGGGAAAGAATGGCTTTCTAAAGACAAGTAGAGGGAATTAAAGGGACTTGAACCTAAGACCCCCAGGGAGAAATTGTCTCAGGTCGAAGGGGATACACAGACCCCCACTACATCAAAGACAGGTAGCAAGCAAATAATGGAGGATTCAAAGACTCCTTCCTCCCTGGATAAGTCCAGAAAAAACCGAGGCAAGAAATTGGGAAACAGACCTATAGTACTGCAGTCTCAGATTTTAGGATGGCAGTTATCGAGGAAGGTTATCCACTGGTGGCCATCACCTTGCAGCACAAGGAATTGGTACAGATGGCCCTCTTTGAAAAGATTGGGGGGGGGGGGGGGGGGAGATGCTGGCCAAGGACCCAACTTCAGGAGGGTCTATCTAGATCATGGTGCCCTCATTTCTGTCTGTGAGGGGGTGCATACAGTGGAATGGCTCAAGGACAAGGTGCCCATGATATCCCCATGGGAAGATGCGAAGTTGCTGGTTAAGATGGTAGTGGAGCTTCTTAAGACCACAAAGATATCAACATGGGTACCAAACATCCTTAAGGAAGTCTCTCCTAAGATTCTGTTTGGGAAAATAAGGGCCCAGAACCCAAAAGTCTCTACAGAAGACTGGAGAGTGATCAACCAGAAGATTGCACTGGAAGGATGAGCCCTGGTGCTGGAGGTCAGAGAGAAGTCCCTGAAGGCGATGCGGGAGCAGGACCTGAAATTGTTTTTAGGGGTCTTGCAGGTCACCATCAGGGTTCTTAAAGATGGCAGCAAGATGGAGACTGGAGGTGCTTCAGATTAATCTGCAGCACAGCAAAGGGGCCTCTGCTGCCCTGAGTCACTGCCTCGGGATACGTGGCCCTGATACAAGAACCCTATTTTTATAAAGGGGGTGTATCGGGCCTCAGTGGCACTGGAGGTAAGCTGATTTATGATAGAAATCTAAGAAACTCCGAACATGCATCTATATAAGAAATGGAATATCTTTCATGCCAATGATGGATTTCTGCTCCAGGGACTTAGTGACCATTAAAATGCAGCAATGTGAGGAAGGTAACACAAGGGAAATTGTTTTGGCCTCAGCATCCTTCCATACGAAGACAGCTCTCCTCCTCTTTTGGAGGTGAGGAGACTGGTAGAGACTTGTGTTTGGCAACGTGACCAGCTGCTGGTGGAATGTGACACCAATGCCCACAACCTAGTATAGAATTTCTTTTAGCTAACAACTTAGAGGTCCTGAACAGAGGCAATTAACCTACATTCAGAAATAGCAGAATGGAAGAAGTAATTGACATAACCCTTGGTTCCACGATGATGGGCAGCTATGTCAAACAATGGCATATGGTGATGGAGCCATCCTCATTGGACCATGTGCACATTAAATTCAAGGTTGAAATGGGAACCAGACAGACCATGACCTATAGGAATCCCAGGAAAACAGACTGGGAGACATATAGGAGGGACCTCGATTTAGGCTTATCGGAAATTAAAACCTCAATGAGGAATCCAGTAGAATCTGAGGAAGTAGCAGAGGCTGTTACCTCTGCCATAGTGACTCATATCAGGACAACTGCACAATCACCAAGAAGTGCACAAAAAGGAGTGTGCCTTGGTGGAATAACAATTAGGAAATGCAAAGAAAACAGGTATGGAGACTGTTTAATATTGCGAGATCTAAAGGACAATGGGCTAAATATCATGAGGCCCTTGTCAATTACAATCTTGCAATCAGACAAGCAAAGAATGCATCCTGGAAGGCATTCTGTCAGGAAGTGGAGAGCATGGCTCCACAATCCACACTTCACAAGATTCTCACTAGAGCACCAATCAATCCAGGAGGTACATTGAGGAAGGAGGATGGGAAATATACAAAGACAGCACATGAGATGCTGGAACTGCTCCTCAAAACTCACTTTCCTCAATATGCTCTGCCGGGTAACACAGACCAGAATGTGATCCCAGAGAGACAGTGGTTCTCAGGCACTGGAAGAGAGGACTGGGAATCGGCCAAGGAATGTGTGGACTTTAATAAAATCCTGCAACAGGCAGGAGAGAAGCTCATAAGAATCCTATGCTGGCTATTGTGGGTTAGCCTAGTAGTAGGAATCATTCCCAATGCTTGGAGGGCAGTGAAGGTCATCTTCATTCCAAAGCCAGGAAGAATTGATTGTACCAAGGCCAAGGAAATGAGACCAATCAATCTGTCCTCCTTCATTCTCAAAACATTGGAAAAACTGGTTAATGTATATGTTGGGGAGAGGTGGCTAAGTAAGGCCCCTCTACATTCAAATCAACATGCATATCTACAAGGTAAATCATGTGAGACAGCTCTCCACAAACTCGTTGGGAAGGCGGAGAAAGCAGTTCACTTCCAAGAAATAGCCCTCTGCATCTTCTTGGATATCAAGGGGGCCTTCAGTAACATGACCTTTGATTCCATGGTAAGGGCAGCAGAGGATCATGACCTGGGGACCACTATATGCAGGTGGACCAGGGCCATGCTTAGTCGAAGGAAGGTAGAGACTACCATGATGAATGAAAATATGGTAATTAACACCACTAGAGGCTGCCCACAAGGAGGAGTCTTGTCCCCTCTATTGTGGAATCTAGTGGTGAACGAACTCATTGAGGAATTAAATCCTAGACAATGCTTCTGCCAAGGACACGCAGATGACTTTGTCATAGTAATACTTGGCAAATTTACTGACACGGTTAGAAATATGGCACAAGGAGGATTGGTAATTGTGCAAAATTGGTGCATTAAACAGGATCTGAGAGTTAATCCTAAGAAGACTGCTGTGGTGCCATTTACGAAGAGACATATTCAACACTCAAGTTGGAATCTAAAGCTCTTCCATGAAACTCTACCTGTGAAGGGGATAGTCAAATATCTAGAGATAACCTTAGATGAGAAGCTAACGTGGACCCCTCACATTAAGAGCATCTGCTCCAAGGCAAAAAGTACTCTAGTGAATACTAGAAGGGTTTGTGGCAAAAACTGGGGTCTAAGCCCCAGGGGTATGCACTGGATATACACCACTGTGGTTATACCTAGGATTTCCTCCAGGGCTGTAGTGTGATGGAAGAAAGTAGAATAGTGGGTTGCAGCTAAGGAGCTTGCTACGGTGCAGAGATTGGCCTGCTTAGCCATAACAGGTGGAATTAGCAGCAAACCAACCGCTGGAATTGAAGCCATGTTGGACATACCTCCACTACACCTATGGAACTCCCAACTGCTTCGACAAGCCTTACAATATAATAATTGGAAGCAGGGAGCAGTGGGAAAAAACAGCTCGACACTGTACGGGGAATATAGTTTGGTTCACCAATGGGTCAAAAATAGACCAAGGCATTGGGGCAGGGATGTATGGGGTTCAGCCAAGACTGGAGGGCATCATCTCTCTAGGAAAACTGGCCTCGGTATTCCAAGCTGAAATTACTGCAATCAGGGCATGTGTGGAGGAGAATATGTGAACGTACTACAAGGACCGTAATATCTACATCTATTCAGACACCCAGGCAGCCCTGAAATCATTGGTATTTCCCGCAACAAGATCTAAGATTGTTGCAGACTGTCACAGGGAGCTAGGGGGGAGCAATAGAGTAAACCTAGTGTGGGTCCCTGGCCATTCAGGGATCTGTGGCAATGAACAAGCTGACAGATTGGCTAGGATGGGGGCAACAACTCCATTTATTGGACCAGAACCTGTCCTGAAAATCACCAAGGCTGTGATCAAATTAGAGCTATGGAACTGGCTTAGGAAACAGCACATAGCGTATTGCACCAAGATCCATAAACAAAAACATGGTAAGGTAATGATTCTCAAGCCATGTTTTAAAGGAAGCTCTGTAATCCTGGGATTGAACAGAAAAGAGATAAAACTCATGACTGGACTGATTACCAGCCATGGGAATTGCAAAAAACACCTACACACAATTGGTATAATGGAAAGCGACTCCAAAAGTAGGATGCGTGAAGAGGGTGAAGAAACTGCATCACACACAATCTTCGAATGCATGGATTGGAGAGTAAAAGACATAGAATCTTTGGGACATCGGAATCTGAAGAATTTGAGTCTAACAAAAAACTGGTAGAGGGACTCCTTGCACTATTTAAGGGCATTAGTTGGCTTTACTAGACATACAGGGAGTGATACCACACTTAGTTTCGGTGCAGGCAGTGGCAGGTTAGACTTAAGCTGTTTTAGCTTCCCTCCTAAAATCAAATCAAAAACACGAAAGTAGGCATACTCTCCATTTCTGACCCCCGACACCCCTTGGGACTACCATGCCAATTTCAAAGGAGACATTCATTCATGCAAACACCCACAGAGTGCAAACAGATGCACCATGTGTGAAGATGTTCACGAAAAATTTATTGCAACAGCCGCCTACCTATGCTCAAGTTATCACGTTGGAAGTTACAGCTACTACATCAGCCACAAAACTGCAGACAGCAACACCTCGAAGCAAGTCAGTTTCATGCAAGTAGCAGAGGGTGACTCACACTGACTTTTTGTGACAGACATATCAGGAACCACATTCCTGGTGGGCACAGCATCAGATCTCAGTGTATTGCTTCAACACCATTTTAAGGTGGAGAACACAATAATAGCACAGATACTAACAGCATCTAACAACTCATCTACCTACTTGTGTGGAAGGAGGTGCATGGAACTGGATCTCAGCATGCACAAGATATTTCATTGGTGCTTCACTGCAGCTGACATCATGGACCTAATTCTAGGTACCAACTTCCTACACATGTTATGCCTCTCAGCTGATCTCAACAGCAGGCAGTTTCTAATGGAGATGGCACTACTGCAGGAAAGCCTATCTTTTCACAGCATTTTACAAGACTTCCTGGAGCTAACACCACCATCTACAGCAATGCGGATGTACAAACACAGCATCATGCCTTGTATTAGGATGTTGTCTGGATCATCAGTGGCAGCAAAGCCTCACTAGCTCACACCCAAAAAATTTTTTGGCAGCTCAAAATGACTTAAACTGTCAGATACAGGTAGGTATAATGGTACCTTCTGACAGTCAGTGGACTTTGCTGCTCCATATGGTCTTAAAGAAAACAACACGTGGCACTTGTGCAGTAACTACAGGGCATTGAATATAGGGACTGTGCCAGACAGATATCTGATTCTGCATATGTTTGACTTAAACAATACAACTGAAAATTCCCAGGTATTTAGCTTTGTTGACTATGAGAAAGCTTACTCAAAAATACCAGATGTTAAGAAAACAGCCATTATAATACTGTCTGGCTTATTCAAGTACAAGTTCACATTGAACAGACTGAAGAATGCGGAAAAAATTTGCAAACAGTTCATCCATCATGTTCTAAGAGGTTCAGACTTTGTATTCTGTTGTATGGATGATATCTTGGTATTCTGTCTCAATAGAACAGCACACAAAGCAACTCAGACAGTTTTTCCAGCAAATAAAACAGTACAGTACAGTCATAAAGCCTTCATACAATCAGAGACAAAAATATGTTGGCAACTCATTTAGTTTGAGTAATTGAACTCCTTAGTTAAAATATCTTTACTGGAATAGAATCCCTTATTTAGGCAAACTAACCAGCATAATTCAATAGAAGTTTTTGTTGTATCTAAAAGTCCTTGTTAAAATGAATATCCCCCCACTATTCAGTTACTCAGGAATGTAAATCTTTCATTGTAATTTATGAAAACCCTGTCTGCCTGCTGGGTGGTAACATGCTAGCTTCCCATGGAAGTGGGCCCAGGTTCAATTCCCAGCCAGGTAGGAGATTTTCTCCATTTGGGGACTGGGTGTTGTGTTGTCCTCATTATCATTTCATCCTCATCACTCCCCCCCCCCCCCCCCCCCTCCATGAACCATGGACCTTGCCGTTGGTGGGGAGGCTTGCGTGCCTCAGCGATACAGATAGCCGTACCGTAGGTACAACCACAACGGAGGGGTATCTGTTGAGAGGCCAGACAAACGTGTGGTTCCTGAAGAGGGGCAGCAGCTTTTTCAGTAGTTGCAGGGGCAACAGTCTGGATGATTGACTGATCTGGCCTTGTAACAATAACCAAAACGGCCTTGCTGTGCTGGTACTGCGAACGGCTGAAAGCAAGGGGAAACTACGGCCGTAATTTTTCCCGAGGGCATGCAGCTTTACTGTATGATTAAATGATGATGGCGTCTTCTCGGGTAAAATATTCCGGAGGTAAAATAGTCCCCCATTCGGATCTCCGGGCGGGGACTACTCAAGAAGATGTCGTTATCAGGAGAAAGAAAACTGGTGTTCTATGGATCGGAGCGTGGAATGTCAGATCCCTTAATCGGACAGGTAGGTTAGAAAATTTAAAAAGGGAAATGGATAGGTTAAAGTTAGATATAGTGGGAATTAGTGAAGTTCAGTGGCAGGAGGAACAAGACTTCTGGTCATGTGACTACAGGGTTATAAACACAAAGTCAAATAGGGGTAATGCAGGAGTAGGTTTAATAATGAATAGGAAAATAGGAATGCGGGTAAGCTACTACAAACAGCATAGTGAACGCATTATTGTGGCCAAGATAGATACGAAGCCCACACCTACTACAGTAGTACAAGTTTATATGCCAACTAGCTCTACAGATGACGAAGAAATTGAAGAAATGTATGATGAAATAAAAGAAATTATTCAGATAGTGAATGGAGACGAAAATTTAATAGTCATGGGTGGCTGGAATTCGAGTGTAGGAAAAGGGAGAGAAGGAAACGTAGTAGGTGAATATGGATTGGGGCTAAGAAATGAAAGAGGAAGCCGCCTGGTAAAGTTTTGCACAGTGAATAACTTAATCATAGCTAACACTTGGTTCAAGATTCATGAAAGAAAGGTTGTATACATGGAAGAATACTGCAGATATTAGAAGGTATCAGATAGATTATATAATGGTAAGACAGATATTTAGGAACCAGGTTTTAAATTGTAAGACATTTCCAGGGGCAGATGTGGACTCTGACCACAATCTATTGGTTATGACCTGTAGATTAAAACTGAAGAAACTGCAAAAAGGTGGGAATTTAAGGAGATGAGACCTGGATAAACTGAAAGAACCAGAGGTTGTACAGAGTTTCAGGGAGAGCATAAGGGAACAATTGACAGGAATGGGGGAAAGAAATACAGTAGAAGAAGAATGGGTAGCTTTGAGGGATGAAGTAGTGAAGGCAGCAGAGGATCAAGTAGGTAAAAAGACGAGGGCTAGTAGAAATCCTTGGGTAACAGAAGAAATATTGATTTTAATTGATGAAAGGAGAAAATATAAAAATGCAGTAAGTGAAGCAGGCAAAAAGGAATACAAACATCTCAAAAATGAGATTGACAGGAAGTGCAGAATGGCTAAGCAGGGATGGCTAGAGGACAAATGTAAGGATGTAGAGGCTTATCTCACTAAGGGTAAGATAGATACTGCCTACAGGAAAATTAAAGAGACCTTTGGAGATAAGAGAACCACTTGTATGAACATCAAGAGCTCAGATGGAAACCCAGTTCTAAGCAAAGAAGGGAAAGCAGAAAGGTGGAAGGAGTATATAGAGGGTCTATACAAGGGCGATGTACTTGAGGACAATATTATGGAAATGGAAGAGGATGTAGATGAAGATGAAATGGGAGATACCATACTGCGTGAAGAGTTTGACAGAGCACTGAAAGACCTGAGTCGAAACAAGGCCCCCGGAGTAGACAACATTCCAGTAGAACTACTGACGGCCTTGGGAGAGCCAGTCCTAACAAAACTCTACCATCTGGTGAGCAAGATGTATGAAACAGGCGAAATACCCTCAGACTTCAAGAAGAATATAATCATTCCAATCCCAAAGAAAGCAGGTGTTGACAGGTGTGAAAATTACCGAACAATCAGTTTAATAAGTCACAGCTGCAAAATACTAACACGAATTCTTTACAGACGAATGGAAAAACTAGTAGAAGCTGACCTCGGGGAAGATCAGTTTGGATTCCGTAGAAATACTGGAACACGTGAGGCAATACTGTCCTTACGACTTATCTTAGAAGAAAGATTAAGGAAAGGCAAACCTACGTTTCTAGCATTTGTAGACTTAGAGAAAGCTTTTGACAATGTTGACTGGAATACTCTCTTTCAAATTCTAAAGGTGACAGGGGTAAAATACAGGGAGCGAAAGGCTATTTACAATTTGTACAGAAACCAGATGGCAGTTATAAGAGTCGAGGGGCATGAGAGGGAAGCAGCGGTTGGGAAGGGAGTGAGACAGGGTTGCAACCTCTCCCCGATGTTATTCAATCTGTATATTGAGCAAGCAGTAAAGGAAACAAAAGAAAAATTCGGAGTAGGTATTAAAATCCATGGAGAAGAAATAAAAACTTTGAGGTTCGCCGATGACATTGTAATTCTCTCAGAGACAGCAAAGGACTTGGAAGAGCAGTTGAACGGAATGGATGGTGTCTTGAAGGGAGGATGTAAGATGAACATCAACAAAAGCAAAACAAGGATAATGGAATGTAGTCGAATTAAGTCGGGTGATGCTGAGGGTATTAGATTAGGAAATGAGATACTTAAAGTAGTAAAGGAGTTTTGCTATTTGGGGAGCAAAATAACTGATGATGGTCAAAGTAGAGAGGATATAAAATGTAGACTGGCAATGGCAAGGAAAGCGTTTCTGAAGAAGAGAAATTTGTTAACATCGAGTATAGATTTAAGTGTCAGGAAGTCATTTTTGAAAGTATTTGTATGGAGTGTAGCCATGTATGGAAGTGAAACATGGACGGTAAATAGTTTGGACAAGAAGAGAATAGAAGCTTTTGAAATGTGGTGCTACAGAAGAATGCTGAAGATTAGATGGGTAGATCACATAACTAATGAGGAAGTATTGAATAGGATTGGGGAGAAGAGAAGTTTGTGGCACAACTTGACCAGAAGAAGGGATCAGTTGGTAGGACATGTTCTGAGGCATCAAGGGATCACCAATTTAGTATTGGAAGGCAGCGTGGAGGGTAAAAATCGTAGGGGGAGACCAAGAGATGAATACACTAAGCAGATTCAGAAGGATGTAGGTTGCAGTAGGTACTGGGAGATGAAGAAGCTTGCACAGGATAGAGTAGCATGGAGAGCTGCATCAAACCAGTCTCAGGACTGAAGACAACAACAACAACAACAACCTCATCACTGGCGCACAAGTCACCCAATGTGGCGTTGACTGAAATAAGACTTGCACTTGGCGGCCGAACTTCCCTGGATAGGGGCCACCTGGCCAGTGATGCCGTACACTCATTTCATTTTTTATGAAAATCCAGCAAACAACAATAGGTAAATTCAGTTTTAATTGTTGTAAAGTTATAAAAGAGGCAAGTTGGAAGCAATTTTAGATAAATCTGTGGTGAATTGAAAGAAGCAAGACCACTGTCCACTGATATAGGGAAATGTGCCACAGATGATGCAGTATAAATTATATTGGAAAGTGTACCAGAATTTATCTAAATTTCATGTCTAGGAGTTTATTCAATAATGCAGTGACTGTTTTAAATGAGTAATTGGACAGTGTTTGTATAATTAATGTCAATCTTCCAATAATAATTAGTGTAAAACTGTGACAATGGGGTCAGACTGTGAACTGTGATGTTTCCAAATGATTTCCTGATATTTCCAGATGATGATTTCTGTTCCTCTGGTGTTCTGGCTGGCTTCTACCATTAGTGTCAATGGTGCATCATAACACACTGTAGCCTAGCTGTTACCTGCACACATATCCATTTGGTAGCTATTCCTTCATCGAATCTGGCTAAAAAGTAGTTTTCAAAAGTAGGCTATTGTCAATGATTTAATCTACACCAAGATTACAGTTCAAACACTTTAATTGCACCATGCTGCTTATGGCCAGTTCGAGTCTCATTGACTTAAATTATGCACAGATAAGTGCACAGCCACATATTACACTCTGTTGATGACCTGTAATATTGTTTGAGTGCTCTAACCTAACAGTCTATTCACAAAAGTTCAAGTATGGTGAACAAATATTTAACACAGACATAGAATTATGTTTTTAAAACAGTATCTTTCATCTTCTGAGAACGCTTAGGGGAGGACTGGGGACAGAGTCTCCACAGTGACTTCCTCGTTGGGGTCAGCTGTTGGCACTGGTGGCATAAGCTGGGACATTGGAGACAAAGAACACACAGGACACAGCAACAGATGCGGCGCAGATGCAGCCTCAGGTGCAGTGGGAGCTGCACTGGTGATGGCAGTCGAGGAGGCAGGGATCTCAGATAGCAATCTGCCAGGCAGCTATCTCCACTGCGATGTGAACCAGACCATCTGCAACACAGGAACAGGTATTGGCAGCAGTGGAGGTGGGAGAGGCAGTGGGCCCTCTGGAACAGGCCCCACCATGCACAGCCACAGCTTGTGATGAAGCAACCTGGGATAATTTTACTTCCCCTCTTGTTTTGCCATCTGCCTACTTAAATTTGTTTTTTTTTTTTTTCATTTTTGAAATAATTACCATTAACATACGTGAGTATAATCTGTATTTTAATAATATAGAAAGGTTGGCCCTCAGTTCGAAAGAATTTAACACCAGAACTAATTTTGTGCTTAGTTTTATGTATGTAAGTGATTTTATAATTTATTTTGACTATTCCTAGTTAGTATCTTTTGTTATTGGGTGATATCAGTAATTGTTTCGTAACTTAAATTATATTGTTGACTTATAAACAAATATAAATTCTGTACTAATTATAAATATTTGGAAGACAAAATACTAGTAATCTTAAAGTATTTATTTGACTCAAAAACATGTTAGCAAATCCAGCACTTAATTAATTCCAAAGTAATTAAGGGTTTTGTTAAAAGTATTGTTTGCATAACTATATTTCATTTCATGATTTAAACAAATAATTCGGCCTAACTCTTGTAGTAGAAGAAGCTGTTACAAAGAACCAATTTTTTGATGTATTCATTTAAATGAATGAGTTAGGTTTTAATTGTAATTTCTGTACATTAAACTTAAAACAATGTGTAGTTTCAGCACCTATTAGTGTGATGATATATAAGGGCCCAATTTTTGGTCACGAGACAGTCAGTCCACGGCCGAGTTTCAGACAAGGAACCTGTGTTGGTTAGAACAACAACAATGAATCAACTTAACAGTGAAATAAGTGTTACGCCAATAGGCCATGTGTTAAACCGTATGTACCTGATTATTCTTCAAGAAATGTGAACTCTATGGTTAGGTTTTACTGCTCGTAGATGTTCAACAGGAAACTCCCATAGCAGTATGTGGATGTTCGCCTGCAACCTATTAATGAGGCTTATCAAAAGTTAAACACTAGTGCACTGGCCATATAAATGTGTAAATGAGAGGTTGTGAAAAGTGAAAGTAAAAGACTGTGAAACACAACTGTGCATCTGTCGACTACATCATTTACAGTAGACAGTAGTTGTACTTCCACAACCTATTTTTCAGCCAGTGTAGCAGCCAGTACGTCGACACCAAGGACAACAAACAAGCGAAGAAATAAATACAGCAGGCAGAACAGCTATAAGTTGATGAAAGTGATGGGATGTCTGCACATCAAGAGTGTGGAGACACACAGATGCTGGCCCCAGCGATGCTCAATGATGTTAGGAACGCTGTTCGGCCAACGGCCGAAACCACAAGCCCAGACAGGTGTACCTGACCAGAACTGTCATAGTGCCGGCAATCCTGGTGGACAGTGTCTCAGATGCAGCAGGTAAAGGAGGGCTTATGGTTGGTGTCCATGTAGGAGCTCCACTGACCTCTTGTCCACCAGTGGACGAACCAGATACATTTCTCCACATCTGTCCAATGTGCTTGGCCTCGCCATTAGAGTGAGGATGAAATGGAGGAGCTGTGAGATGGCGAACACCACTAGATGCAAATTCTTGAGAAACAAACTGGGGGCCATTATTGATAATCAACATGTAGACACTCCCACAGGCACTGCAATGTCATCCAGGGTGAAAAAGATGCCTGTGGGGCAGCCTGTTGTTGAACACAGTGAGTGCAAGCAGCATAATGCCCCATCTAAGCCCAGGCAATACGCGTGCCAGCAGGCCAAAGCTTTGGTGCAAGAGGTCACCCAATGACTGGCATGTAGAAGCCACAGTACATTACGGCACAAGGAATTAGGAATCACAACACGGAAAGCAGTGTTCTACTTAGCTAACAAAAGAAATTCATCAAACACTGAAAGGTAGTGCTGGAGGGAGAAGTAATTACATAAGTGATCCAAGGCATGGCCTGGGGGCTTTTCTGGTCACCTGGGCTGCACAAAAGAGAGGACCAAACTAAGTACAGGATCCGCGGCAATGGCAGGTGCTATCATAGTATTAGTGATGGGAAAACCATTGACTGTGTTCTCATTCTCAATATCTAAATAGAAACAAAGCAACTCATACTGATCAAATGCTGGGTCCAGCCCAGTTGGAAGGTGAGATAAGGCATCAGCATCGGTGTGCTGAGCTGTCAGCCTGTAATGGATTTGACAATGATAACAGGAGAAGAAGAGAGCCCACCAATGCATATGATGTGCTGCCTTGTCCAGCATGGAAGCTGAAGGGTTAAAAAGCTTGTGATCTGTGATTAACTGGAACTTACAACTATACAAGAAGATGTGAAATTTCTTGAGAGCAAACACAAAGCCTACTTTTCAATATGGAATACTGCTGCTAAGCAGGAGCTAACATGTTAGAATCATAAGCAATGGGATATTCAGACTGGTCCATGTATTTGTATACCAACACCATGCTGAGAGGCATCTGTAGCCAAGATGAGATGCTGATCTGGCTGAGAAGTGGCCAGACATGGGGAAGATTGCAGCTCAGATTTAAACAAAGAAAAAGCTTGGTCACAAGCTGGGGACCAGAAAAATGCACATTTTTGTGCAGAAGTGTGTGCAGGGGCTCAGCAACAGTGGATGCATCTAGCAAAAACTTACGGCAGTATGCAGCTTTACCTATAAATGCATGCAGCTCCTTAATGGAAGTTGGCCACAGCAAAGCTGCAATTGAGTCAACATGGTGATGCAACAGTTTGACCCCTACGCAAGAAAATTCAGAACCTAGGTACTGAATTGATGGCTGAAAAAATTGAGTTTTGCCAAGATTGTACTTGACCTCAGACGGCAAAACAGAAAACAACGATCACAGATTGCTATGCTGGTCTTCAGTGGAAGAATCTGACACAACAGTATTGTCGAGGTAATTGATGCACAGAGGCTGTCACTTGTCCTAAAAATGCTGAAAAATTGTGGGCGCATTAGCAATGCTAAAAATCTACATCTACGTGATTATTCTGCTATTCACAATAAAGTGCCTGGTAGAGGGTTCGGTGAACCACCTTCAAGCTGTCTCTCTACCATTCCACTCTCGAACAGCGCACAGGAAAACTGAGCACTTACATTTTTCTGTGTGAGCCCTGATTTCTCTTATTTTATCATGATGGTCATTTCTCCCTATGTAGGTGGGTGCCAACAGACTGTTTTCACAATTGGAGGAGAAAACTGGTGATTGAAATTTCATGAGAAGATCCTGTCGCAATGAAAAACGCCTTTGTTTTAATGATTGCCACTCCAATTCATGTATCATGCCTGTGGCACTATCTCCCCTACTTTGCAATAATACAAAATGATCTGCCCTTCTTTGTACTTTTTTGATGTCATCTGTCAGTCCCATCTGATGTGGATCCCACACCGCACAGCAATACTCCAGAATAGGGCAGACAAGCGTGGTGTAAGCAGTCTCTTTAGTAGACCTGTTGCATCTTCTAAGTGTTCTGCCAGTGATTTTTTTTTATTTTTTTTTTTTTTTTGTGGTTTTAGGGCGCACAACTTCAACGGTCATTAGCGCCCAGACTATGTTAGGAATGCACCACGAGTCACAAGTTTAAAACAGCAACGAAACGGAAAACACGATAAAAGACAGACTGAGGCATAGGATTAAAAAAAAAGAAAACAGCATAATCAAATGTCCTTAGAGAGGGTTGTCAAATTGATAAAATGAAGAACGCGAGCAGCTGCTCGTGGGTCATCCGCTAAAAGGGCTTCTAGAGTACATGGCAGGCCAAGATCAAGACACAGTGTGTTAAAATCCGGACAGGACGTTAAAATGTGGCGGACCGTCAGCAATTGCCCACATGGACAGAACGGTGCCGGTGCAGCCGTCAGCAGATGGCGATGGCTGAACCGGCAGTCTCCAATTCGTAACCGAGCCAAAACTACCTCCTCCCGCCGAGAAGGGCGTGAGGAGGACGTCCAAGCCACGGGAAGAGGTTTCAAGGCCCGAAGCTTGTTGTCTGTAAGTGCAGCCCAATCGGCATGCCACAGCGATAAAATGCGCCGACAAATGACCCTGCTAAAATCTGATGAAGGGACACAACAAGAAGCTGTCCGAGGCTGGAGGACCGCAGCCTTGGCCGCGGCATCTGCAGCTTCATTCCCAGAGATACCGACATGGCCAGGAACCCACATAAAGCTAACCGGAGAACCGACGTCCACCAGCTGCTGAAGAGAGCGTTGGATCCGGTGCACGAAAGGGTGAACCGGGTACGGATCACTGAGGCTCTGGATAGCACTCAGGGAATCGGAGCAGATGACATATGCAGAATGTCGGTGGCGGCAGATGTAAAGAACAGCCTGGTAGAGGGCAAAGAGCTCAGCTGTGAAGACCGAACAATGGCCATGGAGCCGGTATTTGAAACTTTGTGCCCCGACAATAAAAGAACACCCGACCCCGTCGTTGGTCTTAGAGTCATCTGTATAAATGAAGGTCATATTAATGAACTTCGAACGAAGTTCGACAAAACAGGAGTGGTAGACTGAACTGGGGGTAACCTCCTTCGGGAGCGAGCAGAGGTCAAGGTGGACGTGAACCTGAGCCTGGAGCCAAGGTGGCGTGTGGCTCTCACCCACTCGAAAGGTTGCAGGGAGTGAAAAATTAAGGTGTTGAAGGAGGCGACGAAAGCGAACTCCAGGGGGTAGCAGGGCAGAGACATACAACCCGTGTTGACGGTCGAGAGAGTCATCAAAAAAGGAACGATAAGACGGGTGGTCAGGCATTGCCAGTAGCCGACAGGCATACCGACAAAGCAGTATATCGCGCCGGTAGGTGAGTGGCAACTCACCAGCGTCAGCATGAAGACTCTCGACGGGACTAGTATAAAACGCGCCGATCGCAAGTCGTAAACCCCGATGTTGTCTGGAGTTGAGGCGGCGTAAGATGGATGGCCGTGCAGAGGAGTATACGAAGCTCCCATAATCCAGCTTGGAGCGGACGATCGACCGATATAGGCGAAGTAGGACGGTTCGATCCACTCCCCACGACATACCACTGAGAACACGGAGGACATTTAGAGAACAGGTACAACGGGCAGCCAAATATGACACATGTGGAGACCAACTAAGTTTCCTGTCAAATGTAAGACCTAAAAATTTTGTTGTCTCCACGAATGGGAGAGCAACGGGACCGAGTCGTAAGGACGGTGGGAGAAACTCTTTGTAGCGCCAGAAGTTAATACAGACCGTCTTCTCGGCAGAAAAACGGAAGCCATTGGCGACGCTCCAGGAGTAAAGACGGTCAAGAGAACGCTGAAGACAGCGCTCCAGGAAACACGTACGCTGTGCGCTGCAATAGATGGTAGAATCGTCCACAGAAAGGGAGCCTGATACATCAGCTGGGAGGCAATCCATTATTGGATTGATCGCTATGGCGAAGAGAGCGACGCTCAAAACTGAGCCCTGTGGCACCCCATTCTCCTGGCGAAAGGTGTCCGACAGGACAGAACCCACACGTACCCTGAACTGTCGATCCATTAAAAAGGAACGAATAAAAAGAGGGAGGCGACCGCGAAGGCCCCATGTATGCATGGCGTGGAGAATGCCCGCCCTCCAACAGGTGTCGTAAAATGAAGGTCGACAAGGTAACCAGATGGTCAACAGCAGAGCAGCGCCTACGAAATCCATATTGTACATTGGTAAGTAGGCGTCGAGACTCAAGCAGCCAAACCAATCGAGAGTTAACCATTCGCTCCATCACTTTACAGACACAGCTGGTAAGCGAGATGGGTCGATAACTGGAAGGCAAGTGCTTGTCCTTCCCCGGCTTAGGAATCGGGACAAAAATAGACTCGCGCCAGCATGCGGGAACATGTCCCTCAATCCAGATGCGATTGTAAGTACGAAGAGGAAAACCTTTACCCGCAGGAGAAAGGTTCTTCAGCATCTGAATATGAATAGAATCAGGCCCTGGAGTGGAGGACCGTGATCGGCCAACTGCGTTTTCAAGTTCCCGCATGGTGAATGGGGCATTATAACTTTCACGATTCGAGGAGCGGAAGTTAGGTGGCCTAGCCTCCTCTGCCTATTTGTGGGGGAGGAAGGCAGGGTGGTAATGAGAGGAGCTCGAAACCTCTGCGAAAAAGCGGCCGAAGGCATTGGAGACAGCCTCAGGGGCCACAAGGACGTCATTCGCGACCTTCAAGCCAGAAACTGGTGAGTGGACCTTAGTGCCAGATAGCCGGCGCAGGCTATCCCAGACAACAGAAGAAGGAGTAAAACTGTTGAAGGTGCTTGTGAAAGCAGCCCAGCTGGCTTTCTTGCTTTCTTTAATAATACGACGACACTGTGCACGTAATCGTTTATAATTGATACAATTCGCCACTGTAGGGTGGCGTTTAAAGGTGCGTAAAGCACGTCGACGAGCATGTAAAGCGTCTCTACATGCTGCGGTCCACCAGGGGACCGGTACACGACGTGGAGAAGAAGTAGGGTGAGGGATGGAATATTCAGCAGCAGTGAGAATGACTTCCGTGAGGTGTGCGACCTGACGATCGCAGCTTGTGAAGGTTTGATCCTGAAAGGTCGCCCTGGAAGAGAAGAGCCCCCAGTCTGCTTTGGAGATGGTCCAACTAGATGAGCACGGAGAGGGGGTATGCTGCAGGAGATGGATAACACACGGGAAGCGGTCGCTCGAATATTTATCAGAAAGTGTATACCACTCAAACCGGCGTGCAAGTTGGGAAGTACATATAGAGAGGTCTAAATTGGAATAGGTGTGAGATGTGTCCGAAAGAAAAGTAGGGGCACCAGTATTGAGGCAGACAAGATTGAGCCGGTTGAAAAGGTCTGCTAACAGGGAGCCCCTCGGGCAGGATGCTGGAGAGCCCCAAAGGGGATGGTGGGCATTGAAGTCTCCAGTTAACAAAAATGGTGCAGGTAGCTGAGCAATAAGTTGCATCATGTCTGCCCTGGTAACGGCAGACGACGATGGAGTGTAAACGGAACAAATGGAAAATGTAAAAGTGGGGAGAGTAATGCGGATGGCAACTGCCTGCAGGCCGGTGTGCAACGGGATGGGATCGTAGTAAATATCATCCCGTACCAGCAACATAACCCCTCCATGAGCCGGGATACCTACCACAGGGGGTAGGTCAAAACGCACAGAGGTGTAGTGTGCCAAGGCAATTTGATCGCATGGGCGTAGTTTCGTTTCCTGGAGGGCTACGACGAGCGGACGGTGCAAGCGGAGCAGCAACTTCAAGTCCCCTCGGTTGGAGCGAATGCTGTGAATATTCCAGTGAATAAGCGCCATCGTAAGAAGAAAAGGAAGATGAAAGAAGGGGTCACCTCGAAGGCCGCTGAGGGCCTGACTTCGAGCGAGCACTGCCGCCGCTATCAGTAGGCGGACAGTCATCGTCCATTGGGTCTATAGGTTCATCGGCCATCTTGGGAGGATGGCCGGGAGGGGAAGCTTCCGCCGCCGGTAAACGGCCAGATGTTCGGCTACCAGCGGTGCGGCCAGGCAAAACGGATGACGGCCTGGGGCGGCAACCGCTGGGTGGCGCAGGAGAAGAAATGCGCCGTGGCGGAGAAGGAGAACTGTGCTTCCTATGAGCCTTCTTGGAAGGTCGTTTGGTGGAAGTACCGGTCGAAGGCTGGGAGGTCGAGGTACGTAGGAAGTCTGCACGGGACGGTTCCTTCTTGAAGGCCCGTTCATCTGACTTCGGGGTCTTCGTCTTAGCAGAAGCTGATGAAGGGGCTGGTGTCTGTGGGGTGATGGGAGGAAGAGGAGACGTCGACCGCACTGGCCGAACGGACGACCGTGGTGCTGAAGGTCAGATCGCATGTCTGGGTTGCCACCTCCCTGGTAGTCCGAGGAGAGGCGAGGACAGTACTGTATTTCCCTGCTGGGAGCAGCGTGGGCTTCCTACTAGCCAAGAGCTTGCGAGCAGCTGAGGTGGACACGTTCTCTTTGACCCGAATTTCTTGGCTACAGCGTTCTTCCTTATAGACAGGACAGTCGCGGGAGGATGCGTCATGGTCATCCTGACAGTTCACACAACGAGGAGACGGAGGTGGACAGTCACCCTCATGGGCAACCCTGCCACAAGTGACACATTTAGCCACATTGGAACAAGATTGTCGAGTGTGATTGAAACGCTGACACTGGTAGCAGCGCGTAGGTGTCGGGACATAGGGGCGAACAGAAATAACCTCGTAGCCCGCCTTGATGCGCGATGGCAGCTTAACACTATCAAAGGTCAAGAAAAGTGTCCGGGTCGGTACAAGGTCATTGTTGACCTTTTTCATGACCCTATGGACAGCCGTCACGCCCTGCTCAGCGAGGAAAGATTGAATCTCCTCGTCAGTCAATCCGTCGAGGGATCTAGTATAGACCACACCACGAGACGAATTCAAAGTTCGGTGAGCCTCCACCCGGACAGGGAACGTGTACAGGAGTGTGGCCCGAAGCAGTTTTTGTGCCCGAAAGGCGCTCTCAGTTTCTAGTAATAAGGTACCGTTACGCAACCTGGTACAAGATTTGACAGATCCGGCTATGGCATCTACGCCCTTCTGAATAACGAAAGGGTTGACAGAAGAAAAATCCTTTCTGTCCGTCAGATCGAGAAACGACGAAGAACTGTGGGGCAGGCGGTAGGACTTTGGTCACTGTTGGCTGGTCATGTTTCCGTTTTTGGGCAGAATTCGAGAGAGATGGAGTGAAATCCATTGCGGAGGAATCCCCCATGATTGCCAGCATCTCCGATGGCGCGCTCCTTCCTTGTGGAGACCCTCTCAGAGGGCACTCCCGCCTTAGGTGAATGTTTACACCTCAGGTCACACCTCCCGAGAAACAGACGGAGGGACCAATCGGCATGGTCAGAAGGTATCAGCTCAGGCAATCACCCCTCCCTGGGCCTGGCCTTTACCAGGGGGTACGTGCGTGCCTTACATGTCTACCCAGGGTGGAGAATTACGCGTTACCCCGTCACCGGCTACGCATGCGAACGCGTGGGTCGGCCTTCAGGCACGCACAGGGAGGAAGGAAGAAGAGGAAAAAGAAGAGAGAGAGGGAGAAAGAGGACAGACTGTCTCAAACGCCGAGGCGGAGACCAGAGAAGGCAAGGAGAAGAAGGCAATGAGAAGGCAAGGAGAAGAAAGCAATGAGAAGGCAAGCAGAAGAAGGCAATGAGAAGGCAAGGAGAAGAAGGCAATGAGAAGGCAAGGAGAAGAAGGCAATGAGAAGGCAAGGAGAAGAAGGCAATGTGAAGGCAAGGAGAAGAAGGCAATGAGGAGGCAAGGAGAAGAAGTCAAGGGAAAGAGTAAGGAAGACAGTGAGGTGGAGAAGAGCAAAGAAAGGAACCAACCAGAGGAAGTAAGAAACGAGGAGTGAAAAACCAAAAATACATCAATTATAGGTCGTGGAACCGTCCGTCTCCGGACGCAGGCGCTAACTACCCCCGTGAGGGGGATGGACTCCTTTTAGTCGCCTCTTACGACAGGCAGAAATACCTCGAGCCTATTCTAATCCCCGGACCCGCAGGGGGGGGGGGGGGGGTTCTGCCAGTGAATCACAGTCTTTGGTTGACTCTAACCACAACATTGTCTATGTGATCATTCCAATTTAGGGTATTTGTAATTGTAATCCCTAAGTATTTAATTGAATTTACAGCCTTCAGATTCGTGTGACTTATCACATAATCGAAATTTAGCGGATTTCTTTTAGTACTCATGTGAATAACTTCACAATTTTCTTTATTCGGGGTCAATTGCTACTTTTCGTCCCATACAGATATCTTATCTTAATCATTATGCAATTCATTTTGGTCATCTGATGACTTTACAAGACGGTAAATGACAGCATCATCTGCAAACAATCTAAGACTGCTACTGAGATTGGCTCCTATGTCGTTAATATAGATCAGGAACAATAGAGGGCCTATAACACTTCCTTGAGGAATGCCAGATATTATTTCTGTTTTACTCAATGACTTTCCATCTATTACTACGAACTGTGACATTTCTGACAAGAAATCACTAATCCAGTCACATAACTAAGGCGATTACCATAGGCATGCAGTTTGGTTGTGAGGAACGGAGTCAAAAGCCTTCTGGAATGTTGATACTGGGATAGGCTGAAATGAGAAGCTGCCTCGTGGCCTCATCCAAGGGGAGCTGGAGGTACTCTTCCAACAAATAAATCTTGAAAAAGCAGTGGCTACCTAATAATTTTGTGAGCATCTCATTATGGTGTGGCAAAGGGTACATACCCATCATGGACTGTGCATTAATCGTGACTCTGAAATCACCACAGAGGTGAAGCTTATCCATCAGTTTCTTAATGATGACCGGTGGTGTAGCCCATTCACTGAAAGAAATGGGTCGAATGACATCGAGTGATGTCAAACGGCCAATTTAGCCTTGACAAAGTCATGCAATGCGACAGGCACCTGTTGTGCCTGCAAAAAATGAGGGCAGGTGGACTCTTTCATGGTAATGTGGGTGTGGAAGCCGATAGCACAGCTTAACCCCAGGGGAAAACAGAGATAAAAACTCAGAGCAGAGGGGCTCCATTTACTCATATGGAATTTGATCTGACACTAAATTTACCTCATCAGCAAAGGAGAAACTAAAAGTATTAAATGGATCTAACCCAAACATGGGAATGATACATAACAAGGAAGGTGAGATGGTGAACAACAGATTTGTAAGAGACAGGAGCAGAGGACTGATCTGGGGTCAGAATCTCCTGTCTGCTGTAGCTAACCAACTTCTGTGAAACATTTATAATGGGAACAGAGCCCAAGTCCACATACATTTGTGTGTTTACTTAAGTTACTGCAACTGCTGTGTCCACTTCCATTTTTGGTGGTTTAATAAATACATACAAGTCAATAAACAATCTGTTCTGTGAAACAGCCACTGTAGAGATACAGTTTATGTCCATTGGTACTACTGTGTCTGCCACATTTGAAGAGGAATCACACACTGATGCAATGTGACCTTTCTTTTCAGTACTTGTTGCTAACTGCCCAACACTTGGGGCATGCAGCACACTCTGTTGGACGAAGCAGTGTGGGCAAGACAGAATGGGGTGACTCGGCTGCTTTGTGATGCAGCCTCTTACTGTTGAGCCCATAACTGATGCTGCTCCATGTGATGCCGAGTCGAAGGTTGTATAGCTCCAATGGCTTCCCCATCATCCTGAACACTTGCAGTGAGCCTAAAAGAGGTTGACTGAGCAAATTTCAATACCTTTTCCCCCTCCTCCCCCCTCCCCCATGCAGTAATCTGATTGCCTGAAGCCCATAATACTTTAAAGGAGTGTGTGTGCTATATTGAGCACATCCTTGAGCTTCAGATTCTCACATTGAAGTGCTTTTTCATGAACTTCCCTATCTGGGACCAGATGAATAATAACATAATGCACCATGTGATCACCTTAGGATTTGTGACGTTTACTAGTGACAAATTTACAATGACAACTCAACCCATGTAATTCTGCAGTCCAGACTTTGTGAGATTGGTTTGGGCATTTCTGACAATGCTAAAATTCCACATGTGTTGCCATTATATGTGTTCTGTCACAGTAGTAGGTTGAGAGAAGCTTGCACATTTCATCAAATGATAAGCTGGTCAGTTCTTGCGAAGACACCAGTTGGCACGACAACTGATAACAGTGTGTTGAAATCTAGGAAAGGAAGAAAGCCCTGCACAGGTTTGCATCACCATGTGAAAAACCTGGAAATGCTGGTGTATCTGTTGGTTGGTTGGTTTGTGGGATTGAAGGGACCAGACTGCTACGGTCATCGGTCCCTGGTGTATCTGTACCTTGTAGAAGTTCCAGTCGTCAGCAAATTCATCATACGCTGGAAAGGGTTATGGTTGCAGTGATGAGGGAGTAACCTGCCATGAATACGCAGATGCCACTTGATTAAGAGAAGCGGTGACAGCTCACTGTTGTTCGGCGAAAGCTTGCTGATGGGCAGTGATACATTGGATTATTTCTTCCATCAAGATATTTGGTGAGTGACTGAGCTCTGACACTAACACTTGGAGAAAAGATAACCCTCACTAGTCACCAAGTTTGCTATAGCAAGAACAACACAGTTTAGGGGACGCAGTACTTTACAGAGCAACACTTAAGAGTCAGTGAAGTACAGATTGTGGGTAGCACCGAACACAATAATAATAATAATAATAATAATAATAATAATAATAAAGATTTTATTGTCTTTAGGCCATTACAGCAATTGACAACGTCAAATGAAGTTACAATTTATAATACAGTGTGATAAGGTATTGAATACTGAAATATTTTAGCTTATATTACAACAAATGTACAGTGGGTCATCTGTTGGATTACTGCATTTTACAGTTGAAGAATTCATTGATATCATAGAACGGGTGGGCAATAAACCATTCATGCAGTCTTTCTTTGAATGTATGTTCAGGAAGATCCTGTATGGCATGTGGCAGCTTATTAAATAGCTTGTGTCCTGTGACTTCATAGCTATTTATTGATTTTGATAGTCTGTGGTAAGGCGTGTATATGTGTTTGATGCTGACTGGACGACAGTAATACAGGTTACAGAATGTCAGAGGGTGACCCAGATGGCCTCTATAAGCAGACATGTGAACTGTATGGATGTGTGATCTCTGAAATTGCCCACGAATAAGAATAATGATGTGTGGTGATAGCACTCAACTCATCTTTCATGAATGGCATGAAGGAGGAGGAGGAGGAGGAGGAGATAAGTGTTTAACGTCCCATCGACAACGAGGTCATTAGAGACGGAGTGCAAGCTCGGGTGAGGGAAGGATGGGGAAGGAAATCAGCCGTGGCCTTTCAAAGGAACCATCCTGGCATTTGCCTGAAGCGATTTAGGGAAATCATGGAAAACCTAAATCAGGATGGCCGGAGACAGGATTGAACCGTCGTCCTCCCGAATGTGAGTCCAATGCGCTAACCACTGCGCCACCTCGCTCGGTGAATGGCATGGATGGTTTGGCCAATATAGGTTTTCATACAGCTGCAAAGGAATTTGTAAATGCTAACTGCCTCGATCCTAGCTCATCTTTTACTGAGCCATGGAGTGCTCTAATATTGGCTGTTCAATGAGACATACTTTTGATTAATTATTTTTTTTAATCCTTCATATGTTAGAAGATGTACCCCCATCATATGGTAGGAAGTCCTGATCTATGTGTATCTTCTACTGATTGTGGCAAAGATCCAAACTCAAAGACACAGCAGATCTGTTTGTATGTGTACCCTTTCTGCTTGAACATAATCCTAAGGTGTTTCAGCTCTTGTGTCGAATTTTCTGCATTTGAGATAACATAAGCCCTCTTTGCCAATGTCTGCAGGACCCCCATGCATCAATACTGTGGATGACAGCTTGCTGCTGCATATGGATACCAGTCTGTGTGCATTGGTTTTCAATAAACACTGTGTCTGTCATCCTTTCTGTAGAGCAGTATGTCTAGAAACAGATGGAAACTGATGGAATGGCTATGGGATGTCCATTATCCCCCATAGTCAGTAATTTATTAATAGAAGATTTGGAAGTCAGGGCTCTGAGAACAGGGTTTTTAAAACCTACCAGTTTTTAGAGGCGCACTGATACTTTTATGGTGTGGCCACATGGAACAGACCCTCTGAACTGTTTCCTAGGTTGTTTTAACACAACGATGGTGGTTCCAAATTTTATTAATGTTTTACACACCATCTGTTGTGGCTGGATCACGAGATAACTTGTGTTTACTATACTCTACCTATAGACTTCATTTAGTTAGATGTTTACACCCATAGCCAACATAGCAAATGCAATTGCCTTGATGTAACTCTTGCTTATTTAGCACTGTGAGTTATCATTTCCACCCTGAAGTTCCTCTTCCTTTCAGAGGTGGTCCTATTCAAAAAACAGCAGGAAATGAACAATTCTGAAATGCTTTAAGAGGTTTTTGCTGAGTATTCAGATATTCTCAGTAGAATGAGGATGCAGATAACTGTGTGTAGGAATGTATTTATGATTCTGAGGGCAATTACAGTGACAGTGACATTTTTAGGCCGGTGAAGGAGCAGGTGGTGGCAGTGTTATCAGGTGATTCTGACAATAATGATGAAGGTGATTCTGTTCATGTGAATGACTCATTTTTTCATAATGATATCAATAATTGGTGTGAAACTGACATTTCATCACTCTTTTGGCTGTTCAAAGATCGTACTGCAGTTGTTACCATACATTTCCAACAAAATGTCACTCTGTTGCCTCTATGACTAACCTGATGTTTCATGATGACTTGTTTGAACTCTTTCATGAGGAGTTGTGCTCCTATCATGAGCAAACCTTAGTGAAATGTAAAACATTGCTTTAAACACTTAAGTGATCTCCTGTTGCACAAAGAGACATGAAGAAACTCTTTATCCTAATTCTTCTAATAGGACAAACAAGAAAGTTAGAAGGAAAGATTATTAGTCAACAGACTCTCTACTAGCAACCATAGTATTTTCACAGATTATGAGTTGCAATAGATTTGAACAGAATTGGATATTGTGTCATTTTAATGACAACACAAAATTGAACATTATGTCTGGGAGGCTCTTCAGAGTAATGAATTATTTCCCCAAAAAATTCAGGAGACTTTACAAACAAGAGCAACAGTTGTCTCTGGATGAGTGGATGATTCTTCGGAGAGAAAACCTGAAGTTTTGATCATACAATGCTGCAAAGACTACAAAGTGTGGGCTACTTGTTAGGATGGTGTGTGAGAATGACACAGGCTGTATCTGCAATACATCTCAGTTCTTGGCCCTTATCTTGATATGTGGCACCATATCTACCAGAATAATTATTGTAACAGCAGCTCTAATGCAGAGTTACAGCTGTAAAACAGTGCCAGAGCCTATGGTACTATTAGGGTGAACAGGGCTTTACAACAAATTCTGAAAGCTAGAGCATCAAGAATAAAGTGACATAGTCTCCTTTAGAAGAGGTGAATTCATGACGCTTCCATCTTAAATACAGGAAAGAAAAATAGAAAAACTGAAGAGGATGTATTGAAAGCTGTGTATGTAAATCAATACAGAGCACATATGAAATGATTTGATCATGTGGATCAGTACCTTTCATACTATTTTATCCTAAGGAAATTGAAATGGACAAATAAAGTCATCCTTTATCTAATATGCTGTGGACTTTTCAATTTGTGTAGAATTTACAAAGCTTTGAATACAGAGAAAGAAAAAAAGTATAAGGAGCCTCTCCTATTGGTGATGAAATACTAGATTATTGGAGATGATAATGAAGAAGAGAGATATGCCCAGCCAATCTTCTAATGAAACAGGGAGAGCACCATATAAAGATCCACTTGGTAGCCTGTCAGCTCACTTGAAGCAGCATGAACCTGTTCTACTTCAAACAATGGAAAAATGAAATTTCCTACCAGAGCCAATAGTTTGGGCTCCCCACAGATAAATGTGAAACAACTTAGATTTGCAAATTTTGTATGGTCCTGCTTCATAGAGAGAAATATTTAACAGTGCACCATCCATATAGGTTCTAAGCTAAATACAATATAAGAAATAACAGTAACTATGAAGGGCAATCAAATCAAAGGGGTCATTGATAATACTTGCAAATTGTCTATGTGTCTCAATGCAGCACTACACATAAAGAAATAGCAGCACATTTTATAACAAAGGAATAGATCAACAAATGGACACTGAAAAAATAGATGTATTTTTTTGTTTGTGTGACGTACTGTAACGCATTTGTTGCTGTGCTCACTAATATGGTGAACTAAGATGTGAGTATATTTATACTTACATGCAAAAATAAAACACCTAGCTGAAAAAATACCCTTTTGTATGGTCAAATGGCTATACTGAAAGATGATTAGAGGACCTGAAAAATAGTTACATTGTGTGGACTGCATGCAAATCAGGTAACAAGCAATACTCAGCTACAGTGGTAAGTAGGAACAAAAATACACAGTCCATAATGTTTTAACTGCCTTCATCCCAGCATCAAGTTCACAGCAGAGGTCAAAAGTGTTAGAAAGCTTCCATTTCTAGATGTGTTGATCTACAGAAAGAATGAAGGCTGTAATTTTTACCAAAAATATATGCAAATGGACTGCTATCTACATGCAACCAGTTGTCATTCACTGTACCATCATGCTTGGGTCCTGCAGATATTGTCAAAGAGAGGTTGTGCTATCTCAGAGGCAGAAAACGACACAAGAGTTGAACACCTTAAGTTCATGCCTGGAGCAGAATTGCTGCACTGACAAACAGATCTGTCATGTCTTTGAGTTTGGACCATCACCAGAACCATATGCTGGGGACGTACCTTCAAAGATAGGATGTATTGTAAAAAGATATAATATTAAAAGTATGTTCTTTCCGCCAGACAAGATTAGAGCACTCCTTGGTTCTGTAACAGATGACTGAGGGTGGAGGAAGTCCAGTGTTTACAAAATCCCTTCGTATTGCTGGGAAATCTGTGTTGGGAAGAATGTACACACCATTTATGACAGATGCAATGAGCAACCTCGCCACACAGAATCATGGCATACTGAGAAATTGGCGATGGTGGAGCACTGTCTTATTGAGGGACAAAGAATATTATATGATAAGAAGCAAATATTTGACACTACATCTTGTCACTGAAATTGTGTTTTAAAGGAATTAACTGAAATTAGACTGGCAGACAACTTAATAAAGAAAGACAAGGCTTACTCTTTAAGTAAAATTTGGAACACTGTTTTATATGGCCCAGTTACATTAATGTGACCACTGCCTATGTCTGATGTCAGTGTGCAAATAACCACTCACAGATGGTAGGTGGCAGCACTACCAGTGGAGGGTATATAAAGTGTGTCAAGTGGACACGGAAAACAGTGCAGTCATTGTCATAATGCAGTAACAGAGGGATTTATCTGGCATCCAAAAGGTCATGATCACTGAAGTCAAGCCAAGGGTGGAAGCATTTCCAAAGTGGCTAAGTTTGTAAATTGTTTGCATGCCACCAAGGTTAAAGTATACTATGCATGGCAAAATGGTGCTATTCTTAACCATCACTGACCTCCCGCAACAGGCTTCTGGTTCATGCACCCACTACGAATGCTGACTGCTGTTCATCAACAATGAAAGCTGGAATTTGTATGCCCATACCACAACTGGACAGCCACTGAATGGTGAAAAGTGGCCATTTCAGATGAATCATGCTTTGTGTTCTATCGGACAGATGACCATTAGCGTGATACACTTGAAAGCAAACACTCTGCAACAATCATTGAAGTGTTATGGTGTGGGGAATGTTTTTGTGGAGTTCCCTCGGTGATCTTGTCATTTTGGAAGGCATGATGGATCTGCACAAGTATGCATCTATCCTTGGGGACCATGTCAACCCTTACATGTAGTTCATTTTTCCTTGGCACAATGCCATCTAGGGCCAGGACAATGCAACATGTCGCACAACTCACAGTGTGTATGCATGGTTCAAAGAACACCAGGATGAATTTATCATACTCCCCTTGCCATCAAACTTCCTGGATTTAAAACCAATCAAGAACCTGTGGAACCACCTCAATTGGGGTGTTCATGCACGAATTCTCAAAATCGAGAAACCTAGTGCAGCTGGCCACAGCTCTGGAGTTGGCATGACTCCAGATGCCAGTCAGTACCTTCCAAAACCTCATTAATTCTCTTCCTGCATGTTTCACAGCAATTTGCATTGCAAAAGGCAGTGATTCAGACTTGTGACAGGTGATTACATTAATGTGACTGGGATTACAGAAGTGTCCAATTCCACCCATCTGCTTTGACCCATGATGTCATAAATATGGTGGAAATGGCTCTTCTAAGCATCTCCAAAATGGCGCCTATGACGTCACTACATACACACAGCATCAAATACAAAAATACATGTAAATAAGACACAAAAATCATCTGCTGGAATCAGACACTTCCCCTGACCTATATAGGTCAACCACAGGTGACAATACCAAAACACCAATGCCTACAAATGAAACTATGAAAATTTGAATTGGACATTTCCCACATATGACGATACCAAAACACCAACATGTACAACTAAAACTATGAAAATTGGAATTGGACATTTCCCTTGACCTATATAGCAGGCCAACCACAGATGACAATACCAAAACACCAACACCTAAAACTACAAAAAATAAAACCAAAACCACAACCTCAAAAATCCACAAATCAAACATCCCTATATAATTTAAAAGACATTCATACACCATAAATACAGAAAACATCACAACTCAAGAAGAGTAGAGCAAAAACACAATTACTTATCAACAACAAATTCCGGCACTGCAAACTATGTCAGTCGCCCCCCCCCCCCCCCCACACACACACACCACACACACGTACACACAAATTAAACGCCTTACCACACTACAAATAATAAACCAATAACACCTAACAAAAACGCCAAACACATAAACAAAAAAAATTGATAACTCATTGAAAAAAACTTCCAAACCTTACTTTTCGAATAACAAACACTGCCAATGACTTCACACATCCAACCAAGGTTCAATTGAACCCAATACAAAACATTATACTCAGCACATACACACACACTACCAGAGGGCAGCATGAAACCCAACAAGGTGACATCTACAAACACAACCAACTCAAAAACACCGTGCTGTAATGATGTCACACAGCACAACACCCTTACGTCTCAGGTTAAAGTAGATGGGTGGAATTGGACACTTCCATTGATCTGAGTATTGTTAGCCATATACAATGCTAAAAAATTTTTTTTCATATGTGGTTCAAGGCCAGACTTTTTACAGATCTATGCAGACCACAAGCCTTTAACATTTGCATTCTGGCAAAATAATGATAAGTGTTCTCCAGGTATAGTTTTCTAGGAACATCTGATACATTTAGGTCACAGTCTGTTTATCCTGCATAAGAGTTGTAACACATATTTTTGACTTGGTGCACTTGGTGAAAGCTCAAGAATCTGACACGGATCTTTGCAATTGCCCAGGTGACACTGCAATGGACTTACAGTTCAAGCTTGCTGAAGTTATAGCCTCAGATACTGGAGTTTATGGCAAAACTAGGCTGTTCATGCTAGCACCACTCCATAGACAAGTATTTAAAACTCTGCATAGTCTGCCATGTGGGAGGGAAGGCAGCAGTGAAACTAGATTTCAACCATTATGTCTGGCCAGGAGTGGAGAAGGATTGCCAGCAGTGGTCCCATGTGTGTACACAATGTCAGTGTGGTAAAACAGAATGGCATGTGCACTCAGCAGTAGGCAGCTTCCCTGATATGACAGAAAGATTTTGCGCACATACACAGTGATGTTGTCAGGCCCCTGCCCCCTCTGAAGAGCAAAGTAATTTACTAACTGTCATGGACACATTTACACATTACTTAGAGACAGTTCTAGTTGATAATATCTCCACACCTTCCTTATGTCATAGTGGATTGCACATTCTGGATGCCTGCTCCATATAACTACAGACAAAGGGTGACAATTCCACAACACCTACAAATTGAGCAACTTCTGTGGAGCGGAGCAGTTCACCATTCTACTATGAGTTACCAGTCCACCAGCAATGGCATGGTAGGACAGTGGTACTGTTCCCTTAAGGTGGCCCTAATGTGCTACGGGAAAAACTGGATGTCAGCCTTATCACTAGTTCTGCTGGGGTTGGGACAATATGCAAAGCCAGACTTGGATGCACCACTGGTTGAATTATTAGTGTACAGTGAAACCTTACACCTGCCAGGTGAGTTTGCTGTTTTGGGCACCATACCAAAAGACAGCACAGACTGTCCAAATTTCATTGACAGCCCAAGAGAGAGAATCTCACAAATCTGCACAAGAACAGCATCCTGACAATTTGAGCACCAAACTTTTGTACATAAGGAATTAAGCGAACATACACGTGTGATGCTATGGAGGGAAGGAATTCAGCCACACTGTATACAGCCCCACACTGAGCTGTGACCATAGATGACAAAACATTCATAGTCAATGGAAAATGAAATACCGTTTCTATAAAAGGTGTCAGACCAGTGTTTGTCATAGAAGAGCCTGCCAGTATCCACCCCCCTCCTACCAAGCCCATCCCTCAACTGTTGCAGGGCAGCCAGCTCCAGGACCCTCAACAATGAAGCCTGCTCGTAAGATGCACTCTGGTCACAGTGTGGGCTTTCCGGCAAAGTACATAAATGACGCCTAGGCCAATCCAGAGAACAATACTCTGCTCTCCTGTGGGGGGGGGGGGGGGGGGGGGGGGGGGCTGTGTAGAAACTGTGGGAGGTCATGATCGTCTCATGCCTGACAGCTAGCAATTAGCTGATTGCAAAACATCCAGTGAGTTCATGAGTTGGTCCCAAGGAACACTGGCAGTTGACTGCTATTTGCTGAGGCACAGACTTTCCATGCAATGAACTTTTATTTACTTGTTACTTTTTTATTTTTTTGCTTGGTTTTTGATGGAGACACTGATTGTGCTTAACTGAATATTTTTTTTTCTTTTACTGTATTAGATGTACATCACACTATGCGACGTTAGAAATAAGGTGTTGAGTTTAGCTGTGCATGCATTCTTCTTCCTTACATGGACATGGTATTGGTTCATTGGTCTCGCACTTTAAACTGATGCCAGCTACATCCATGTTACATTTTTTGTATGAAAATTTAGTGTTGTGCTTGCAGTTTGGTAAGTATGCAGACAGTAACTGCCTGCATGAGTTCATGATCTTATCTGCAGTTTCTTCATAATTCGTCCGTCTTAACTGGGGCAAAGGCTTTAGGAAGATTTTCAGATTTGCCTTCTGTTATCATGGCTTCACCTAGGAGACTATAAACTTAATGAAGAAATTCAGTAACTGCAGTAGTTGTTCTCAATTCTTTCCTAAAGCCCTACTGTGTTTCTCTTAACAGTCTGCTTTTATTATTTTTTTAATGACATCCAAGAGCTGAGAAAGGATAACCATTTCAGAAACTTTACTAAAGGTAGGGATCAATGATATGGGGTGACAGTTAAGCCTTTTTTTTCAATATTTTCCTTCTTATGCGTGCAAGGCCCATTTTAAGAGTCCTTCGATAGGTGTTTGTTACAGCACTTGACATATCACTCCATCTAGCTAAGAATTTGTTCATTGATGTGAGGATTATCTTTCTTATTGCATGTTCATTAAACTCTTCAGATTCAAAATCTGCTGCTTGAGTTATGAGATTTAATATCTGTCAGTGCATGTCTACAGTCTATGTTGGGTTACCTGTTGCTCATAGGAAGTGTTTATTAAAAAGGTTAAAAACTGCATTTGGGTCTTTATGATATTAACATTACTTGCAATTCATGTTATTTTGTTGTTGCTAGTTGAGAGGATTGTTCTATATGTATTTATTGCCCAGGAGGGCTTGGTTACTTTAGTAGACTGATATTACATTACTGTGGACCTATTGTCTAAGGTTTGAAAGTTCTGCTTTAAAGGCATATTTTTAGCTGCATTACTTTTGTTTGAAAATATCCAGTCTTCTTGATCATTACAGAATATCTAGACCATTAACATTATGCCATTTGACAAGACTGACAGGAATTCTGAGTTTGTTATTTCTTCCATTCATAGTGTGTGTTAGCCCTGTCTTCATTTCTCTAATGGGGCAGCAGGAACCAAAGTACCTCTGAAAAAGGTTGTAAATCTTGTGCCACTTGTTATCTGATCCTTCCACACAGGAGACTGTATCTCATCTCTTTCAGCTAATTCAGTTGTAAGACAGTTGATGTTTCGTATATTTTGTTCCTCCTTCAAATGCCTTGAAGAAATCATACTGCCACCTGGGTTCAACAGTATTGCAAACACAGAAAGAGCCATGAAACTTCTAAAGGCACCAGAATCACTTGAAAGCACTATAAAGAAAAATAATATCTCATAATACAAAATTACAAGACACTGCAAAGAAAGTGTGTGTGTGTGTGTGTGTGTGTGTGTACTCTAGTTCAAGAAAGGATTCATTTTGAAAGGTCTCTTTCTTTTTTGTGTGTGCCTCTTGATGATTCAATGCTTGTGCCTTTTGGTGAATGGTCTCCCTTACTCTAAAGTTTTACATCCTAGGAGAACTTTCCTACTGAAATTACAAGACAGTTCTTTTACCAGAAACGCTACATGAATCAGAAAATAATTATAGGAGGACATTCTAAAGTTACAGAAATGGGAAAACATAAATAAAAAATTCTCAGGAAAATATGTAGCTCCATATAAGAATATGGAATCTGGATGAAGGGGAGAATATCTGACTTTGACAGCAAACAGATAAGTTCAATAGAGCTGTACACAAGATACACTTGAAATTCTATGATCATATTTATAGAATCAACAACAATTGGCTCATCAAAATATACTGCACATTATTTATTCAGGGTAGGTCAAAATCAGCCACGTCAAAACTAGGTAAGATTTACAAAACATGAACATCACAGAGGAAAGTATAATAAATTGTCTAGCATTTGGAACATTTCACAAATGATCAAAAGAATAAGCAAAAGGGCATAGTGAAATGATGATGGGTTTGTGAGGGGATTAGAAGACAGAAATCATCAAGCCAGCTACCAGTCTCAAACACATTTATTAAGTGTGCAAAATGAAGAAAGAAAGAAGGAGAAGAAGAAGAATAGAATTATAGTCCTCAGATATCAAAGGCAAAAGAAGTAAATCAAGAAGGAAATCTCTGGTTTCTCTCTAGAGTAGTTTGCACTACTTTTTTTCTCCGGCAGCAGTAGTTTTACACATTATGACGCGGTACCGTACCCAGAAAACTTTTATGTCAACTGACTCTGGCTGTGGAAGCCTACGCAATTATATTACGAGGGTGAGTCAAATGAAAACCTTAAATTTGTAATAACTAATCGAAATTTCGCGCCGTTATCCTTTAAGTTGGTAAGTGTGCTACAAACAGCTTGCAGAATGGCCTGTAGGTGGCAGCATAGTGTAGATGCACACATACCATTGCAGTATCAGTATAAAGATGGCTGCCCTTCTTGCAACTTGCACCAGGGAAGAACAGTGTTCTGTTATTCGGTTTTTGCGTAGTGAAGGTGTGAAACCTATTGAAATTCATCGACGAATGAAGGTTCAGTAGGGTTATGCATGTTTGTCACAGCAGCAAGTCTACAAATGGAGTAGGAAGTTCGCAAATGGTGTGACTTCAGTAGAAGATGCTCCTCGTCCAGGTCAGGCACGAGTTGTGACTCCACAGAACATTGCAGCAGTTGAAGCCATAGTGAAAGAAAACCGCCAAGTGACACTGAATGACATTGGAGCATGTTTACAGATTAGTCATGGGTCAGCACACCACATTGTGCATGATGTGCTCCAGTTTCACAAAGTGTCTGCAAGATGAGTGCCATGGCAGTTGACTCCTGAAATGAGAGAATGACATGTTGATGCTTGTGAAGAACTTGTTCGGTGATTTGAATGAGAAGCTGATGGTTTCCTTGCAAGAATCGTTACTGGGGATGAAACCTGGGTTCACTTTCACCAACCGGAAATGAAGAGAGCGAGCAAGGAATGATGCCATTCCTCATCATCAAAAACTAAGAAGTTTCAAACAGAACCATCAGCAGGGAAGGTTGTGCTGACTCTCTTTTGGGATGAAAAAGGCGTCATTTTGGAGCATTACATGCCTAGAGGGACCACTGTCACCAGTGCATCATACGCAGATCTCCTAAAAAATCATCTGTGGCCCACAATCAAATCAAAGCGACATGGATTGCTGTCAGCAGGTGTCCTTTTGCAACATGACAATGCAAGGCCCCACACTGCCCGTACAACAGTTGCAACAATCACAGACCTGCATTTTGAGTGTCTTCCTCATCCACCATACTCGCCAGACTTTGCCCCAAGTGATTTCCATATGTTTGGACCATTCAAAGATGCAATGGGAGGAAAGAAGTTCCATTCTGATGAGGAGGTACACCATGCTGTGCATGAGTGGTTGTGTGGACTACCAAAAGAATTTTTTTCTAAAGTAATTTATGCACTTTGTAAGTGCTGGAGGACTTGCATTGAGCGTGGGGGAAATGATGTTGAAAAGTGATACAGCTTTGTACCACTTCTGCACAATAAATAATATTTAAAAAAATATTTAAGGCTTTCATTTGACTCACCCTCGTAGTTTGCACTATATAAAAAAGACTAAAGCGGCACAATGTAACAACTGGGAGAAACAGTGCAAAGTGAATATGAGCATTAACTTCTAGCTGGTGACAAGAAAGAGATTTTTTCACTCTTTTAGGTGACATTTATAAGGTGATTTAATTCAGAGTGTAAATTTTTTTTCACAATCTGTTATTTGTAACTCAGGTGGAGACATTAGCGACCACTTTAAGCAGCATTGTACATTATTACCGATCAGTAATATTATGAAATGGATAGATTGCAACTCACTGTAAAGATGACACATTTGAGTTACAGACAGGCACAATTTTCTTTTTCACAATCTGGTATTTGTAACTCAGGTGGAGACATTCGTGGCCACTTTAAGCAGCAGTATACATTATTACCGATCAGTAATATTATGAAGCCATAGGCACTGTTGAATAGTGGCAAGACCTTGGGCATGAGGGATGTTGATGTGTATGGAAGTGGTGTCAATAGTGATGAGTAGGGATCCAGGAAGTAATGAGGTGTGGATGGTGGAGAATCAGTGAAGGAAGTGGTTGTAATCTTTGACATGGGAGCAATTTTCAGGCAATAGGTTGGAGGTGTTTGTCAGTGATGGCTCAAATTCTTTCAGTGGGAGTGGCTATAATGTGGCATACAGGACTGTTGAGTTTATGGATTTTGGGGAACATGTAGGTGTATGTGGGGGGGCATCATAAGGGCGAGGATGGAAATGGATTCAGGAGAGAGGTCCTGAAAGAACTTAAGGCTTTAAGCAAGGATTGGAAGTTTGTTGGACTGCTGGGATGGGACAACTCCGGCAGAGTTTATAGGTGGGGGAGTCAGACAATTGGCAGAGGCCTTCTGCCAGGTAGTCACTGCAATTCACAATGACAGTGATGGAACATTTGTTGGCAGGAAGGATGATTTGGTCAGGATTTGTTTTGAGGCTGTGTATGGCTGTCCTTTCTTCTACTGAAAGTTTCATGTTTTTAAGAAGGAACATGTGGAAGAATGATGAGATCAAGTTGGCGGTAAAGATTTCCTGGAAGATGACCAGGTGGCAGGATCACAGTTGGATGGTGACATGAACTGGAAGAGGCACATTCCAGTGTTGGGATTAGGTCGGCTTTGGTTAGAGGTATTAGCAGCAAAGAAGTGTTTTCATTGCAGGAAACGGGAGAAGGAGATAGTTCTCTGACAAGTCCGACATAGTTAAATTTGGATGTAGAGCTGAAGATGAGAAGTTTGGACAGCACTGAAACTACCACAGGGCTGGAGATTTTGGTGAAAAGGCTAACAACGGTGTTCTGGGATTGTTTAGGCTCCTAAGTATTAGTAGGGAGTGGAGTATTGTTAGAGAGTTTTGAGGATGTGGCAAGTTGAAAATATTAGCTAGGCAGTGCCTGGATGCTACAAAGGGTTGATGGGAGCAACACTGTAGGCAGGATAGGGGTTGGATAGTGGTACACTAATGTGACAGTCAGTAGGATGTACTTATTGAGGTGTTGTCTGCCAACCAATTAGGACACATTCTTTGTTGCCTGGAGTCTTCAGTTTCTTCCTCGCCACCTGTCGTCTGTTTTTCTTCTCTTGCTAAAGATTTGAATGTATCAGTGGGGTATCTACACTCTGTTCTCTTTAATTCTTCTCATTCCGATCTATCCTTACCACAGTTAGAATACCTTTCTGAACCGATTGCTTGAAACTTTGTGTGTCTTTTTTTCAGATTTTAAAAGTAAATGTTATTTGTTAGATGTCTTCTCTCATACATTGTGTAATAGTGTACACATAACATAAACCTATGTTTTCTTTAATTAACATAATTCACATTAAGTATGGTATTATTGCAATCGTTGGAAAAATTGCAAGTTTCTGCATTTGACAGACATCATTATTCTCAAAATTTGTGAATTGGCAAATTCACACAGTAGAACAGTGCACATTCACAAAGTCTTCATTAACTGAATTCTCTGACAGCGTTTGGCATAATATAAGGCCAAAAGAGAAGCACTTTCTTGTTGCAAAACATTAAGAATGTGTTTCATTGTTATTTAAATGGCTTGTTCTCCTCTACACTCAGTTGAGCAAAGTGAAACATAAAATTTGTAATTTATTTGCATGAAATTATGTTTTTTAAATGTCTCTCCAATTATTACCTTCAATTCATTTGGCAGTACATTGAAGTATTTTGCTCCATTAATATATGGACTGTTTGCTGTTTTTTTCAGTCTTCTGTTTTTCATATGGAAATTTTGTACTTGTCTAGTATTGTGATCGTGAATTCCTGCATTATGACATGTATATTTCTTATCTTCTACAGTTAATACTACTGTTTCAAACATATACATAGAATAGATAGTCAGAATTTTAAAATCTATAAACAATCTTACATGATGTTTGAGCATCTTTTTTGCCTAATATTCTCAAGGCTCTTTTCTGGAGTTTACTAACTCAGTCTACATGAGTTTTGGAACTCAGATTGGAATGTATACTGCAGAGAAACGCTGGACAGTGAAGGGGGAGGCATATTTAGCAATAAGAAGTGCAATAGTATCGAATGAAATTGACAGAGATCCGAAATGTGAAATAATTTGGGTGAAGGTCACGGTTAAAGCAGGCTCAGACATGGTAATTGGATGTCTCTATAGGCCCCCTGGCTCAGCAGCTGTTGTGGCTGAGCACCTGAAGGATAATTTGGAAAATATTTTGAGTAGATTTCCCCACCATGTTATAGTTCTGGGTGGAGATTTTAATTTGCCGGATATAGACTGGGAGACTCAAACATTCATAACGGGTGGCAGGGACCAAGAATCCAGTGAAATTATTTTAAGTGCTTTATCTGAAAACTACCTCGAGCAGTTAAACAGAGAACTGACTCATGGCGATAACATATTAGACCTTCTGGTGACAAACAGACCCGAACTATTGAACTATTTGAAACAGTTAACGCAGAACAGGGAATCAGCGATCATAAAGCGGTTACTGCATCGATGATTTCATCCGTAAATAGAAATATTAAAAAAAGTAGGAAGATTTTTCTGTTTAGCAAAAGTGACAAAAAGCAGATTACAGAGTACCTGACGGTTCAACACAAAAGTTTTGTCTCAAGTACAGATAGTGGACAAACTTCAAAACCATCATACAATATGCGTTAGATGAGTATGTGCCAAGCAAGATTGTAAGAGATGGAAAAGAGACACTGTGGTACGACAACCGAGTTAGAAAACTGCTGCAGAAGCAAAGGGAACTTCACAGCAAACATAAACATAGCCAAAGCCTTGCAGACAAACAAAAATTACACAAAGCGAGGGCTATGCAAGAGGTGTTCAATGAATTCGAAAGTAAAGTTCTATGTACTGACTCGGCAGAAAATCCTAAGAAATTTTGGTCTTATGTCAAAGTGGTAGGTGGATCGAAACAAAATGTTCAGACACTCTGTGACCAAAATGGTACTGAAACAGAGGACGACAGATTAAAGGCTGAAATACTAAATGTCTTTTTCCAAAGCTGTTTCACAGAAGAAGACTGCACTGTAGATCCTTCTCTAGATTCTTGCACAGATGACAAAATGGTAGATATCGAAATAGATGACAGAGAGATAGAGAAACAATTAAAATCGCTCAAAAGAGGAAAGGCCGCTGGACCTGATGGGATACCAGTTCGATTTTACACAGAGTACGCAAAGGAACTTGACCCCCTTCTTGCAGCGGTGTACCGTAGGTCTCTAGAAGAGTGTAGCGTTCCAAAGGATTGGAAAAGGGCTCAGGTCATCCCCGTTTTCAAGAAGGGACATCGAACAGATGTGCAGAACTATAGACCTATATCTCTAACGTTGATCAGTTGTAGAATTTTGGAACATGTATTATGTTCGAGTATAATGACTTTTCTGGAGACTAGAAATCTACTCTGTAGGAATCAGCATGGGTTTCAAAAAAGACGGTCGTGTGAAACCCAGCTCCCGCTATTCGTCCACAAGACTCAGAGGGTCATAGACACGAGTTCACAGGTAGATGCCGTGTTTCTCGACTTCCGCAAGGCGTTCGATACAGTTCCCCACAGTTGTTTAATGAACAAAGTAAGAGCATATGGACTATCAGACCAATTGTGTGATTGGATTGAAGAGTTCCTAGATAACAGAACGCAGCATGTCATTCTCAATGGAGAGAAGTCTTCCGAAGTAAGAGTGATTTTAGGTGTGCCACAGGGGAGTGTCGTAGGACCATTGCTATTCACAATATACCTAAATGACTTTGTGGATGACATCAGAAGTTCACTGAGGCTTTTTGCGGATGATGCTGTGGTACATCGAGAGGTTGTAACATTGGAAAATTGCACTGAAATGCAGGAGGATCTGCAGCGAATTGACGCATGGTGCAGGGAATGGCAATTGAATCTCAATGTAGACAAGTGTAATATGCTGCAAATACATAGAAAGATAGATCCCTTATCATTTAGCTACAATATAGCAGGTCAGCAACTGGAAGCAGTTACTTCCATAAGTTATCTGGGAGTACGCATTAGAAGTGATTTAAAATGGAATGATCATATAAAGTTGATCGTTGGTAAAGCAGATGCCAGACTGAGATTCATTGGAAAAATCCTAAGGAAATGCAATCCGAAAACAAAGGAAGTAGGTTACAGTATGCTTGTCCACCCACTGCTTGAATACTGCTCAGCAGTGTGGGATTTGTACCAGATAGGGTTGATAGAAGAGATAGAGAAGAACCGACGGAGAGCAGCGCGCTTCGTTACAGGATCATTTAGCAATCGCGAAAGCGTTACAGAGATGATAGATAAACTCCAGTGGAAGACTCTGCAGGAGAGATGCTCAGTAGCTCAGTACGGGCTTTTGTTGAAGTTTCGAGAACATACCTTCACTGAGGAGTCAAGCAGTATATTGCTCCCTCCTACGTATATCTTGCAAAGAGACCATGAGGATAAAATCAGAGAGATTAGAGCCCACACAGAAGCATACCAACAATCCTTCTTTCCACGAACAATACGAGACTGGAATAGAAGGGAGAACCGATAGAGGTACTCAAGGTACCCCCACCACACACCGTCAGGTGGCTTGCGGAGTATGGCTGTAGATGTAGATAGATGTAGAAGCCCTGCCCCACAATGAAAGACCATATGCTAGAAATGGATGTATCAAACCAAAATACATCATCCTCATTGTTTGGGTATTGACGTATGGAGCTATTCTTCTTAAAACATATAGGCTAGATGATAGCCTTGCACATACATTGTCAATTTGTTGTGTCCATAGTAGTTTGCTATCTTTGCATATACCAAGGAATTTACACTCACTGCAGATTTTCCCTAAATCCTGAGAATCAATGCAAGTTTGCAGAAAACCAACATTGAAGGGGATTATATTTGTTTTTTTGTAAGTTGACTTTTAGATTGTCATTTTCAAACTTTCCCTTTGCAATATCTATAAATATTTTTACCTCTATGCTGAGATTAAGAATATCATTTCCCCATCAAAGCCCTGAAATGGCATCTGCATACATTGTAATGAAGGTATCATTTTTTACTATCTTTGGGAAGTCATTAACGTAACATATAAAAAAGGAAGGGATCAATTATCGATCCCTGAGGCACACCAAATTTAATATTCCTGACCCTTGATGTATAACTTTTAATTTTTCTGATATGAATATAATAGAAGGAAACATTCCACGTGGGAAAAATATACCTAAAAACAAAGATGATTTGACTTACGAAACGAAAGCGCTGGCACGTCGATACACACACAAACAAACACAAACATACACACAAAATTCTAGCTTTTGCAACCAATGGTTGCCTCGTCAGGAAAGAGGGAAGGAGAGGGAAAGACAAAAGGATTTGGGTTTTAAGGGAGAGGGTAAGGAGTCATTCCAATCCCGAGAGCGGAAAGACTTACCTTAGGGGGAAAAAAGGACGGGTATACACTCGCACACACACACATATCCATCCACACATATACAGTCTGCTTGTGCCTGTATATGTGTGGATGGATATGTGTGTGTGTGCGAGTGTATACCTGTCCTTTTTTCCCCCTAAGGTAAGTCTTTCCGCTCCCGGGATTGGAATGACTCCTTACCCTATCCCTTAAAACCCAAATCCTTTCGTCTTTCCCTCTCCTTCCCTCTTTCCTGACGAGGCACCCGTTGGTTGCGAAAGCTAGAATTTTGTGTGTATGTTTGTGTTTGTTTGTGTGTGTATCGACGTGCCAGCGCTTTCGTTTGGTAAGTCAAATCATCTTTGTTTTTAGGTTATAATAGAAGGAAACATTCCACGAATGGTCTTTAAATATGTCTGCTTGTGTCTGTATATGTGTGGATGGATATGTGTGTGAGTGCGAGTGTATACCCGTCCTTTTTTCCCCCTAAGGTAAGTCTTTCCGCTCCCGGGACTGGAATGACTCCTTACCCTCTCCCTTAAAACCCACATCCTTTCGTCTTTCCCTCTCCTTCCCTCTTTCCTGATGAGGCAACAGTTTGTTGCGAAAGCTTGAATTTTGTGTGTATGTTTGTGTTCATTTGTGTGTCTGTCGACCTGCCAGCACTTTCATTTGGTAAGTCACATCATCTTTGTTTCAGGTACATCTTTGTTTTTAGATATATTTTTAATTTTTCTCCATTATTGTGTGAGATTGAGGTACACTGTCCTCTGTTTTTTAAATATGATGTGATGAGTTGTAATAGTTGTCCACTTATGCCATCTCCGGCCAGTTTTGACAGAAGTACATTATGATCAACCCCATCAAAAGCCTTTGATAAGTCTAGGAAAACTCCAGCTACTTGCATGCCTTCATCAATTTTGTGAAGAGCTTTCTGCATAAATTGAAGTGATGCAGTCATGGTGCTACGACCACTTGTGAAGCCTTGCTGAAAATCTCCCAGGATGTTGTGCTTATTATAATGCTCTAACATATATTCTAGAATTATTTTTTCAATTAATTTGCTAAAAACAGAAGTTAAAGCAAGTTGTTTATCACCTTTTTTGTAGAGAGATTTAACAATGGCTAATTTTAGTATGTCAGGGAACACTCCTTCTTTTAAGACACTATTTATTAGATGCATCAAAGGATATGTTAGATTATTTCTGCACTGTTTAAGTAAAAATGGAGAAATTTCATCCCAGCCAGCATATTTTTGTTTTCACATTCTCTGATAAGCTGCAAAATATCCTCGATTTCAAGTTCATTCAGTTGATTAGGTTCAGAATTGTCCTCAGCAAGACCAGGGTGTATACATGGGCAAGGAAAAAAAGTTCCCAGATTTTTCCAGGATTTCTCGGTTGAAAATACACTTTCTCCCGGGTGAAAATATATTTTTCCCCTTGTTATGTGAGAGTATACTTTTCCTCGGCACTGTAAAACTTATCAGTCTTTTGAATGTTTGTGGTTTTACACGCTGACATAGAATTTCCTGGCACTATAGAAAACGAAACTCGGGGGGGGAGGGGGGGGGGGGGGACATGTTTTGGAAAGATCTGTGATGTGCAGCAGCAACATGTACACTACATATTTTCGTGTTACGAAGTTATAAATTCGAATTCCACCGAACACCGCATGTTACTTTCCAAGGCATTGAAATCGAGATTGTGACGCGCTTTTGTAAGCCAGTCATAGTCATGTCATGTGATCTCGCCAGCTGATGACACATAGAACACATGATGTAGTCAACCAATAGCAAGATCACTCTTAAGTAGTGTGAACACACAAATAAGAAAAGTTGATGGTTTAAATTAATGTACATAGTGTTTCTACAAGAAAAACAGAGGTTTCACATATAATTGTAGTCTGGAAGATTAATAAGCTGCAAGAGAAGCTAAGTTTCCACATATAATGTTAATCTTTTTTGCGCGTGTTACGTTTTAAGGTACATCACACAAAAGTGCCAGTAAAATTTTTAATAACAACGTAAATGTCTGATGGTCTGGGCTCGAAATTCTTCTAGATGGTCATCCTCAAAGAGTTGATTTTTAATTGAGAGTCAAACGCCCTGTGATTTAAGAAATTCATCCTACATTCTCGCATATAGTTCATCTTGTGTAAAAGGAAATTTACCTTGAAAGTAACACTTTCCAAACCACCATGCGCAATGTTTTCCCGTGACCTGTTAGAAAGTGATTCGTTTCAGCAGTTACCAGAGAGTGCCAGATAACAGGTGCCACCGCTCTTGCGCAGCTACGATGACACAGGAAGCCCATATTTTCATACGTCTAAAACATTAAAAGATCTTGCACTATGTCACAAAAGAAACAAGACATCAAAAATGGTTCAAATGGCTCTGAGCACTATGGGACTTAACTTATGAGGTCATCAGTCCCCTATAACTTAGAACTACTTAAACCTAACTAACCTAAGGACATCACACACATCCATGCCCGAGGCAGGATTCGAACCTGCGACCGTAGCGGTCACGCGGTTCCAGACTAGCGCCTAGAACTGCACGGCCACCCTGGCCAGCAACAAGACATCAGAGGACACTTCAATTTCATCTCAATTTCTTGGACCATATTAAAAATGCATAATTGGGCTTAAAGCACACATTCGTATGTCCAGATTCAGATGTAAATTTTCTTGAGTACCAGTACTGTATTTTCTCATGTTTGGTTCTTTATTATGGCATAATACCATGCGAGCTAGAAGATGGAAAACGTGCACTTGAAATGCAGCGAACAGTTGAAACTAGCCAACAGTGTGAAATTAAACACTTAGTTTCAAATCAATTGACTGCCTCAGCACAAAAGATTAATAAAAGCCAAATCTCTTCAGCAAAGCGACAAAAATAACTTCATTGTTCTGCAAGGTGATTAATGCTTGACTGTCAGAAAGGTGGAAATAAAACATGAAAATAATAACATATTTTGTTAGTCTTCCGTTATTATGCGAACATATTTTAATTCATCTGATAGCTTCCGGCCACAGAAATCCGTTTTGTTTTCATTTGATGTGAGAGTAACAAACGAAAAGGAAACAGCAAAATCTCTAAACGTAAACACAGTTCACGTGGAGGCGACCCACCTCCCCACTACAATTCAGACTGCTCTGTGCATCAGCCCCAGGTGTACGATATTTACGAACCGGGGCAATACTAGATAGTGGCGCCCAGCCACACATCCATAGAGAAGCGGGAGAAGGTTCTCACTCATAAGCGACTCAACTTCGCACGCACAAGAGCCCGCCTGCAACTGCTCAAACGAATCTAATGTCAACAGCTGTCACGTCACGCTCATCGGAGGCAATTTGTCGTTATGAATCATTGCATGGTCTTTCTAAAGCCTTTGACACACTTTACTGTTGGCAGACGCTTGTATGAGCACTATGTTTTGATGTTGTATATGGTGGATTTTCTTTGCGACTTAAGTTTTATTTTCGTTTTTTTCTTCCTCTTGTTAACGTTTTGTTGCTGCAGTATTATCCTGCAGACACGTATACAGTAATATCCTTTGTTGGAGTAATGGTTCTTACCAGTCAGTCACAAAAATTTAACTGAAAACTAAAACAATGAAACATTCCCGGAATTCTAAAAAATTTCCGGGTTTTTACCGGTTTTCACCGGGATGAAACAATTCCTGGGTTTTTCCCAGATCTCCCGGTTGTCCTGGGTCGTATACACCCTGAAGCCTTCCAACAGGTACTTTATCTGTGGTACAAAAGTCAGATTCTAAGATATCTGTGAAATAGTCATTAAAAATGTTACTGAAACTTCCTGGCAAATTAAAACTGTGTGCCCGACCGAGACTTGAACTTGGGACCTTTGCCTTTCGCGGGCAAGTGCTCTACCATCTGAGCTACCGAAGCACGACTCACGGTCAGTCCTCACAGCTTTACTTCTACCAGTATCTCGTCTCCTGCGCAGGAGAGCTTCTGTAAAGTTTGGAAGGTAGGAGACGAGATACTGGCAGAAGTAAAGCTGTGAGGACCAGGTGTGAGTCGTGCTTCAATAGCTCAGATGGTAGAGCACTTGCCCGCAAAAGGCAAAGGTCCTGAGTTCGAGTCTCGGTCGGGCACACAGTTTTAATCTGCCAGGAAGTTTCATATCAGCGCACACTCCGCTGCAGAGTGAAAATCTCATTCTAAAAATGTTACTGATCACCTGTGGATTGGTGACATCAATATTGTTATTAGATATCTGTATGTTGATGTTACCTTATAGTTTTGTTTTATTGTCTCTTATTTCATTTACTATTGACCAGCAGGTCTCGGAGATACGGTCTGAGTTTTGTATTTTTGAGTTAATCTTTTCAGCCTTCACTCTTTTGACTTGCTTGCGAAACTGGTATTTATATTGCTCATATTTATACCTAAGCTCATTGTTTTTGGTCTCTCTTTGTATCAAATACATTTCTTCCATTTTTTTCTTTCAGCTCTTTGGAAGAATTATCGAATTCCATAGGTCTTTACTGACTTGCCTTATTCTTATTAATATTTTTCTGATGGGAATAGTATTATTTAGATGAAAAAATAATTTATCTAGGAAGGCACCCCATTTATTGTTCACTCCTTCGGCTTGAAATACTAGATGCCAAGATTCATGACCAAGGCTCTCTCTCAGTTTGGCAATGTTGATAATAGATTTATTTTGTATTCATAAATTTTCTTTGGCTTTCTACAAGGATCACCCTTTAGCACTAATACTTGGCCTAGATGGTCAGAGATGTGACCATTTACAACAGCAGCTGTGGCAATATTTTCACAGTTAGTAATAACATGGTCTATAGAGCTTTACTAGTTGGAGTTTTCTAGAGGATATGTCTCCCAACAGAATGGATACAGTCTTCGAAGCGTTTGCTTTCTTGGGAATCTTGTGTTGACATTAATATCCCCTAATAATATCACATTTATATGTTCTTGCTTCTTATTAATTTACATAATACCGTATCAAGGGAATTAATAAATAATTCAAAATTTCCATTTGGAGATCTATACAATGCTACGATAAAGTATAAAACAGACAAGAATTATAACTTAATTGCTACAATTTCACAGTGCAAAAGAAACCGAGTATCGTGATATGACACAAATTTAGGTTCCACATATTCATTTTTTTAAAAATATTGTTTATTGGTTGTTTCTGATACATTGAGCAAAGTCACCCGTAGAATGTAAATGTGTTTCCTTTCATGAGTTTTAGTGACATTATGTCTGATGGATATATACCCTGCCATTATTGAAATGATTGCAAAAAATGAATAATTACGCGACCAACCTGTGCCGTTATTAGTCTGTTATGAATGAAATCCTATAATTTGGACTAGCTTTGTGTAATTTTATTTGTTCAATGATGAGTTTTCGGTCGTGATGTAGATTATTTATTTACGAGATATTTATATTCTTTCAGTGAGAAAAATTTTTAGTAGTCGGCTATTAATCGATTTGTTCGACGTTATACAGCCCGCCAATATCTGCCTCTGTTGAGTCTGACATGTACACACTTTCAATGAGAATATTGTACAGTAGTAGGCTAGAACCACATTTGTTCAGTGTTTATTTTACCCGCCAATTACTGCCTCTGATGTCTGCCGAGTGCCGTGAATGTCAAATGCTTTGTACTCGCAGTAGAAACACTCGGAGTTCTGGGGAAGATTTCCCGTGCTGTCCCTGTTAAACGGTAGACCATATATGCTATAAACGTCTCCCAGAATGCAGTGTCTTGGACAAGAAAATAGGGCAGTTAGCCACTGTGCGTCTAGACCATAGACCTACTAAAAATAACGGTCTAGAATTAGCAGCAATATTAATTTAGAGTTGTGTGAAATAACTTTCACACACTGCTCAATTTCTTTGCAATTTTAAAACTCTCTGAGGTGGGCGTTCTTTCAGAATATTGTTTGTTGTGTTTACAACGTGGAATACAGTTGTGTGATGACTGTAATATGTTATCCATTGTTACCTTCTTTGAATTAGTACAATTTGTATCAATATATTTCAGGAGCGGAAAAGTCTTAGAACCTTGTCATAGCAGTTATAGTAGTTATTTGTACTGATAGCAATTCGATGACATTGCCACATGTCAAAATGGCTCATTTGTCACTTTCGCTGCCGTGTGTCAACTAAAGTACAGCATAATACAACGGCCGGGAGCACAATAACACCATGGATCGCATGGGAAAAAAAGATTTAGTGAGCATTGTGGAGAAACAAAAGCAACAGATAGCAAGATATGAGACTAAATTAAGAGGTATGTGACACGAAGGCCTACAGGAGAGATGAAATTATGCTTGAGACAATATTCTGATATTTTATAACGGGAAAACCTCAGACTAAGCAGTGCATAGATAAAACACTTTGTAACACTGTTTCTTTTGCAGACCTTGTTATTGCATATAAGGGGCTGTCAAAAGAAAAGGAGGCCCTGGAAGCCAGTCTCAAAGCAATTAGTGGGTCAAAGTCATCAACTCATCCTCCAACTGACGAAAATTCCATACCTGAGAAAGATGATGCCAGTACATCTGGTGCATCAGAGAAGGTAAGATACCTTAACTTTCTTACCAGTGAGAGGTGTCCAGAAAACTGCCCAGGATTTTTTTTTATAACTTCATCCAATTTTTCCATGTCGAATACCTGCACTGTGTTTAGAATTTGATATGTATGAGTTAAAATTCCAAGCATCTATGAAAGTAGAGTGACATGCAATTCTCTGCACTTTATCACCAACCTTCTCTAAGGTGTTGATGCACTACCTCATTACAAGACATAATGTACAATATTAAGGTTCAGCCTTCTAAGCAACTGAATTGTGAGAAAAAGATGGTTACATAAGGTAACAAATATACTAGGGCCTATGTAATGTAGTGAAGGAGGAGACTGGTAGAACCACAGATAGCGAGCAGATGGCATTAGGAGTGAGACATTGCTAGTAGATGTGTGCAGCGATCCAAAACTTTTCAACAAGCAGTTAATCACTGTTACAGTTAGTAGATACTGACATGGAATATCAGACGAACAATTACAAATAACTACATTAATTTGTATATGAACCTCTCCATACCAGTAGTAGTACTGTGTACTATAAAAACTTTGAAATAAAAATTCTAGTGGTTGTCATAAAATATCAGAAAAGTTAATTAAAATGTGTTCATTTGAATTTAGTGCTTTTCTGTGTAACCAGACATTTGTTGCTGGAACATTTCCCCACTGGCTGAAACATGCTGAAGTTAAACATCCATATAAGCAAGAGGATTTCACAAAAAATTTAGATGAAGTCCTTGGTAAAAGTCACATAGCAGATCATCCTTGCATTATGTATCTTCAGTATATGTGCATAATATGCACCAAAATACTCATTGAAGACTTGTTCATTCTCAAATATATGTTTAATTTTATTTTTGAGATGTGCATTGATTCACCCACTCCACAAAAAGGATGATAAGACAGACCCTAATAACTACAGAGGTATCTCATTATTTCTGGTCACCTACAAAATTCTCTCCAAAGTGTTACTCAACAGACTCGAACCACAAGCTGATATAAAGATAAGGGAATACCAAGTAGACTTCAGAAAAGGGAGGTTCTGTATTGAACAATTGCTCCTGAAGGTCAAACAGACAAACAATGCTGTAGTCACATTTATGGACTTTAAGAAGTCCTAGGACTCCATAGACAGGCAGATTCTCTTTGAAACATTAGAAGAATATAGAATAGAGAGAAAAACTGGGGCACTCATTCAAAAGACATGGAGGGACACTAAATCGAAAATAAAATTTATGGGAGAAATCTCAGACCCATTCGAGAGACCCCAGGGGACAGATAAGGTGATAGTCTCTCATCATTTTTATTCAACATTGTCTTGGACAAAATTATCAAACAATAGGATGCAAAAGTGAAAGGAATACAGTGAGGAAGAATGTGTGCAAACAAGATGATCATAAAATGCCAGGAATTTGCAAGTGACCTGGCAGTACCCAGCAACAAAAGACAAGCAGCACTGGAATATTTGCATGAAATCTCTGTGAAAACAGGTCTACAAATATCGTATGATAAGCCATGATACATGGATAGAAAGAACAACCACCACCAAGCCATGTACACAAAATACTGAAAGATTAACAGAGTGGAAAAATTCAAATATTATGGGGAATATATACAAAAAGGAGGATCAGGCAAGGCATCCAACAGCACAGAGAAATTTCAGAGAGTGTACAAAGTTACATGGATGCACCACAATAAAAGAAATATTTCATGACATGCTAAACTCAGGCACTTCAGTGCAGTTGTACTACCAGAAGCACTCCGTGCTTCAGAAATGACCACAACTGGAACATCAGGCATCACAAGACAGAAAAAAATAAAGATAAAATTATCAGAAAATTTTTAGAGCAGTTCACAGAGATGGTATATGGATTAAGAGACCAACCAAGGAATTATATGAAAACACAGACATGAACAGGAAATGCCAGCTAATATTCCATGGACACATATATGGAATTAACAACAACAGACTCATAAAGAGGATTTTTTATGTAATAAACAGTTCAATTAAAAAAAATGGTGTCAATAAATAAAGACCTAATGAAATAAGGAATCAGTATTGAAATAATAAATGAAAGAGATAAATAATGAACACAAAATTTAAAGTAAAAGAAAGGAATAAAACAGGCAAACTGTGGACAGAACAAAGGAAAAAATTTACACAACGAAGGAATGAAGAGTTTTTGGGAAGAAAAGGAGGAGGAAACAATGAACAAATGAATAATCATGTAACATTCAAGTTAGTCACTGTCCTGGAGGCAAGAATGTGTAATAATAATAATAATAGTATATAAAGTAGCATAGGATTAGGTGGCATGGGGAGGGCAGGAAGTTGGCCATGGCAGTAAATCAGAAGAAACATTCTAACATTCACCTTTGCAGCTTGTGAAAACCCAGGATGCTGGGTGGGCTACAAACACTGCTTCTCCTAAATTCCAGTCCAGTGCATTAACACTGCCTTAACTATCTTTTTTTGTTTAAAAAAGTAAATCACAGGTACCTAGTCTGCAGAATATCGTGTATAAGATGAAAAATATACTTAGGCATATGAACAGCTGCCAATGCTATATCCATCATAACTTTTCTTCCATCTGATTCACCAGAGAAAACCAAAAACCAATAGCAGAAACATTATTGTGCGAAGAGACACAGAGAATAGGTGGTACATTTGATAACAGATGAAAAAGTACTCAACAGTAAATAAGGATCTAGTATTTATGCAAGCATAACATATTCACTTGTGCTGTAAGTAATCTTCTCAACAAGAAACGTTTTAACTTTGCACTAAAATCTGTTTCTTTACTAGACCTATTTATTTATGTTGGAATTGCATTATAATGAGTAACACCAAAGTGGTTCACATGTGTTTGACTATGAGTTGAATTATCACAGTTGCAGTCACTATAGTTTGCATGTCTTAAAGTTCAGCTCTTGTAATCAATACACATTTTTATATGTGTGTGTGTGTGTGGGGGGGGGGGGGGGGTGGTACTGCAAGCACACACAACTTTTTAAATAGGGGCTTTCTGTTAACCTCTATAGAGCTACGTGGCATGATTCAGACAGCCCTTGTCTGTCACGTAAAAATTCCATTTGTCTGTTAATTTTACACCGAAAACTGTTCCATGAACTCCAAGGGACTGAAAGTAATAAAAATAAGCCATTCTATCACATTGTGCATTTACCTAATAATTTTAATTTTTGTGATGAAAAATTTATTAAATATGGTAAAATGCATTTAATTATGGTGTGAATGTAAACATTGGGCTATGTTACTGGTCAGTCTTTTACTGCTGCCTTTATATAACATTCACATTCAACAAAGTTGTCACCTTTCCATCTGATGTTGACCTCAGGCTATGCTGTAGCTCAGCCTGTTGCCACAACCAAGATTTGGAGGGTGGTGGTGGGGGATGGGAGAGGGGAGGGTCCAATATCACACTAACCATGTGTTATAAAAGCAAATTTTTAAGCATGTGGCTACAAATGATATATTGTCAAAGTTAGTTTGAATTTCTTAAAGGTTCCAATAGTGAGAAGGATATTTACAAGCTCTGTTTTATTCTTTACATTTTCTTTGTATACGACAAGAATGTACTTCATTATTAGACAAATTATGGGCTACTGATATATTCTGTGATTTGTCAGAGACATTTCAATGTGTAAATCATATCCCTTGAAGCGAACTAGCATACTATGGAGTAGCAGGAAATACTGCAAAATCTTTCAAATTGTACCAGTATCTCTGACAGGAAACAGTCTCAATGGGAAAAAGTCTGTATTGAGCCACCAGCTATTATCCAACTGGGACCTGTTTGCATGTGGCACCCTAGAAGATTCTATCGCAGAGCTTTTAATTTTCGTGATTGGTCACGATCTTTCATCAATAATATTACCAAATCTCAAGTTTGTTTGCAGATGGTACAAACATTGCAGTAAATCATGCATCAAGCATAGTTTGGAGAATATTTGTTAATGAAATTTTTGTAGTCATTATTAAATGGTTCACAGGTATTTCTTGGTCATTAAACTTCAAAAAGACAAACTATATGCGGTTCAGAAAATGCAACACAGATTCCCCTCTCCACACTTGGCCCCTGCATACGTGTAAAATTTGATGACAAGCAGTTAGCGGAGGGTGACTGTGTTAAGTTATTGGTTTAACATTCAATTAGGAGAAGCATGCCATAGAACTGTTAAGATACCTAAATGAATCTTTATTTGCAATGCTGATATTGTGAAACATAGGTGATACAAAAGTAAGAAAACTGTCATACTTGGCATACATTAAAGTTCAGGGAGAAGAAAGAAAAACTTCAAAGTTTTCTGATGACATTGTAATTCTGTCAGAGACAGCAAAGGACTTCGAAGAGCTGTGGAATTGAATAGACAGTGTCTTGAAAGGAGGATGTAAGAGGACCAACAACAAAAGCAAAACATGGATAATGGAATTAGGTGATGCTGAGGGAATTAGATTCGTAAACAAGATGCTTAAAAGTACATGAGTTTTGTTATTTGGGCAGCAAAATAACTAGTGATGGCCAGAGTAGAGAGTCGCATTGTCAGAGTGGAGTGTCGCATTGCTTCTGCATAATTTTTCATTGATTGTATCAATACCCATTTTTATTGTGATATTCCAAACATCCGCGAGTGCCATGGTAAATTAGTACTGTCTTTTGAAATTTTAGTGAATGACAGGGCTATCCTCATTCAGAACAGTCATTTTCTAATTTCATTGTACAATCACATTATTTTCGTAAGTTAACGCTATGAATGTTTTGTATATGTAATTTATTTCATAGCAAATCAGCATTTGTGAGTCACAGTTCGGCCAAAGAATCACCTCTGAATTTCATTGTATACCAGAGCAAATAAATGTGTGTTTTTGAGAATTTTCAGAAGCTGCCATTGTCCTTCGCATAATACTAGCAGTTTGTAGAAAATCAGCATTTGTGATTTAGGTACTGTACAGATTTTCTAGCTAACATGTTGTGTTACATCTAGTTTTTCACTTGAAGAGGGAATCATAAATTAACTCTACTTTTGAGTTTGATAACAACTAATTAACATCAAAACGTTTTAAGATACTAGGAATTTGTACCACAGGTTTTTCTGTTGCCTTAATAGGAACCTCATTTTGTTTATCTGCTTCAATTCTTATAGGGAATTAGCAAATTTTTATCTCAACGGGTTAAAAGATAATCCGCCAGCTTAAGTTAAATTTATTTGTTCATGTTGCTCCAGCAAAATTGCAGACCCACTGTGAATGCTGTTCTCAAACACAGGATGAGTTGGTTGACATTCATAAGCAGCTGGAAATCACCCTGGCTACTGTCAGTTGGCAACTCCTGTGAATCGGTGTGTTGGGAGAGCTCCGGAAAGTTGTGTACCTGTGATACATGTACCAGAGGTAACTCAGGTACTACTCTCTCCTTTGGAACCGGTCTCCTCTGCGGAAAGTACAATACCTGTCATTACCCGTCCACTTGACTATGAGTGGCGTATCAATGGTAGATCGAGGGATCTTGTACAGGGTGGATGGAGACCAGGGAAGAGTCAGGGTGTTGCACTGATCCTCCTAACCAATAAGTTTGAGATGCTGTCTTTCACTGAAACTGAAACTGAGCTAGTAGAACTCACTTCACCTGTTTTGGGGAAACATGTTTTGTCCGGTGTCAGGAGGAGGCAAATGCAATAGGGTATGTGGTCTATTAATTGAAGGCATTCAAGCATACGGCGAATGATTATAGCCTTTAGAGAAATAACAGCAAGGGACAGGAAAGGACACCAGGAGCTATTAGTGTGTATGCCTGGGGGCCTCATCCAGCTATGCAACAAACCATCAACCTCTTGCCTCAGAGGTGAAGTCACCAGCTACACAACTGGCATGCTGGAAAACACAGAAGGAATACTCCTGTGAAGACCTCCTATGTTTCCTCCACCCAACTAACACCTGAGTCTTCCTCTGCTAACCGGAAAAGCCTGAAGAAGTCAAACTAAGGAAAACAGTTTTTCCCTTCACTGACTCGAAGATCCTCTTCAATTGTGTCGCCACATGATACCATCACCTGGCCAACCTTCATATCACCGGTGCATACCACTAACCATTTTTCTGTGCTAGACTCCACAGACCACCAGCAGAAGAAAGCTGACACTTCCACATACCTCATGGAGCAGAATCATCCTGCCTCCATGCCCTGTAGCAGTGAGTCTTCGCAGGCTGGCACTCAGCAACCACCAAGGCGACACCCCTTCATTTTTTCCTGGTCATGAGTTTCCTCCAATGGGACATTCACAGCCTTAGATCCAGCAGAGAGGATTTATGGCTGGTCTTAGACTCTGGTAGCATCCACCATCCACTTGTTCTCTGCCTTCAGAAAACAAAATTGCTTCCTCACGACGGCATTGATCTTTCGCATTTCATCTCGGTCCGTTTTGACCTCCTCCCTGAGGTTGGTATTCCATCTCATGGGGGAGTCATGCTGCTCATATGGGATGATATTCATAGCCAACCCATCTCCCTGCCTTCAAGTTGTTGTAGTTTGCCTTTTCCTTCTTCATTTGACCTTTTTCACATCCTTCCTTGACTGTTCACGTCCCTCCGTCATTTGATGTCACCATGGCAGACTTCCTCCAGCTTATTGGGTAGCTGCTTCACCCTTTTCTGTTGCTTGGTGACTTTAATGTGCATTATACCCTTAGGAGTTCTCCCAGAACTTGTTGGCGAGATGTCCTCTTGGCTAGCCTTCTTACTCAACTTAAGGTCTTCTGCCTTAACGCAGGAGCACCCTTGTTGTTTTCAGACTCCTCGCACACCTGTTGTCATCAGCTGCAGAACGTTCCATTCCTTACACTTCCTCTTTACAACGTCGTGTCCCTTTGGTGGACTGAGACATGCTGTGACACAATTCGCGTGCGGAGATGTGCTCTCTGCCTTTTTAACCATGATCCTATTATGGCAAACTGCATTCATTATAAAGAGATGCTTGCACAGTGTTGTCGCGTTCTTCGGGATAGCAAAAACGCTAGCTGGATTTCATTCATGAGTTCTTTTAACAGTTCCACTCCCTCTTCTGTCGTGTGGGCCAACTCTCGATGGCTCTCTGGGACCGAGATCCATTCCCCAATTTCTGGCCTGACATTAACAGACGGTGTCATTGTGCACTCTATTGCTATCTTTAACACCTTGGCTCACCATTTTGCAGAGATTTCAAGCTCCTCCCACTGTCACCCTGCGTTCCTCCACCAGAAACGAGCAGAGGCAGATCGGGTGATACCCTTCTCTTCTCAGAATCGTGAACGCTACAATGTCGCCTTTACTTTGAGGAAGCTAGATCGTTCTCTCACTTCATCTCGATCCTCCGCCCCAGGGCCAGAAGCTGTTCACATTCAGATGTTGCAGCTCCTTTCTCTTGCGGGCAAGCAGTTTCTGCTTGATACGTACAACTGCATCTGGGCAGAGGACACGTTTCCCATATGCTGGCTTGAAGACACTTTCATACCCATACCTAAGCCTGGTAAGGACAAACATCTTCCTTCCAGCTACTGCCCCATTTCTCTCACCAGCTGTGTTTGCAAGGTGATGGGACGTATGATTCATGCCCGACTGGTATGGTGGCTCGAGTCTCACAATTTACTAATCGCTGCACAGTGTGGATTTGAATCCCTTTACCAGTTCTATGTCGGACACAGTTTCTTCTCAGGTCTAGTTGTCCCGAAAATTCTGTCTCTCTTGCTCTCCAATGTGAAGACTTGGTGTGATACAGTTTCTTCACTCTCATAACAGATCCTACATTTAGGGTCTTCTTCCATTATACCCATTGTATGTAGGTCTGTTTTGAAATTGCCGTGGTCAGTCATCAGTCCAACCATGAATTCAGTATCTTTCCTGTTCAAGCCCAGGATTATAGAGCTTCTTTTAAAACACGACTTTGGCATCATTACCTTACCATGTTTTTGTTTATAGACCATGGTCCAGTATTCTATGTGCTGTCTTCTAAGCCAGTTCCGTAGTTGTAGTCTGATCATAGCCTTGGTGATTGTCTGACAGCTTCCAGTTGAATGAATTGAGTCTTTGCCCACATCCTGGCCTATCTGTCAGCTAGTTCCTTGCCACTGATCCCTGAGTGGCCAGGGACCCACACTAGGTATCCTATTGCTTCCCCCTAGCTCCACCAGAGCCCTGTGACAGTCTGTAACAATCTTAGATATTGTTGCAGGAGCTGGCAATGATTTCAGGGCTGCCTGGCTGTCTGAATAGATGTAGATGCTATGGTCCTTATAGCAGCTACACATATTCTCCTCCACACATGCCCTGATTGCAGTAATTTTAGCTTGGAATACCGAGGCCAGTTTTCCTAGAGAGATGATGCACTCCAGTCTTGGCTGAATGCCGTACACCCCGGCCCCAGTGCGTTGAAGCAGTTGGGACTTGTTATATAGTCAGCCAGCATTTCCCCGGCCATTCCTATATTTACCTCACTCACTATTTTAGTGTGTGATTCTGGGTATCCCAGTGAGATCAAGTTTTTACCAGGTTTGAGTCTGTATGCACCAGCTGCTGCCGTCATCTTGACCCAAAGGTGTAGTGGAGGCACATCCAGCATGGCGTCCATCCCAGTGGTTGGTGTGCTGCTAATTCCATCTGTTATGGCTAGGAGCCTCTGTACCTTAGCCAGCTCCTTAGCTGCACCCTGTTGTTCTACCTTCTTCCACCACACTACGGCCCCATAGAAGATCCTAGGTCTAATCACAGTGGTGTATATCCAGTGCATACCTCTGGGGCTTAGGCCCCAGTTTTAGCCACAAGACCTTCTGGTACTCACTGGAGTGCCTTTTGCCTTGGGGCAGATGCTCTTAATGTGTGGGGTCCATGTTAGTTTCTCATCTAGATATTTGACTGCCCCCTTCACAGGTAGAGTTTCATCGAAAAGCTTTAGATTCCAACTTGAGTGTTCGATATGCTTCTTCGTGAATGTTTCCACAACATTCTTCTTAGGATCAACCCTTAGAGCCTGTTTGATGGTCCAGTCTTGCACAATGTCCAAGAATTCCCAACTGTGTCAGTAAATTTGCCAAGTGTTACTATGACAAGGTCATCTGCATATCCTTTGCAGAAGCATTGTCTGGAATTCAGTTCCTCAATGAGTTTGTTCACCACTAGATCCCACAATAAAGGGGACAAAACTTGTCCTTGCGGACAACTTCTAGTGGTATTAATTACCATCTTTTCATTCATCATGGTAGCCTCTACCTTCCTTCCACTAAGTGTGACCCTAGTCCACTACATATAGTGGTCCTAGATCTTGCACGTTGGTATGTGTGTTGGTTTGAATGTAGAGGAACTCTAGTTAGCCTCTCTCCCCAACATGTACATTAACCAGTTTTTCCAACGTTGTAAGAATGGAGGAAGACAGACTGATTGGCCTCATAACCATAGCCTTGGTTTGGAATAAAGACAACCTTCACTGCCCCTCCAGGCATTGGGAATGATTCCTGCTGCTGGTATAATCCTGAATAATCTGCATAGGACTCTTATAAGATTCTCTCCTGCCTGTTGCGGGAGAGCTGGAAAGGTTTCATTTGGGCCATGTGACTTGAATGGTTGGAATGATCCCACCACCCATTGGACTTTACTGAAGTCGACACTCTCCTTGGCCGATTCCCAGTCCTCTCTTTGAATGCCTGAGAACCAGTGTCTCCCAGGAATCACATTCTGGTGTATGTTATCCGCCAGAGCGTATTGAAGAAAGTGAGATTTGAGGAGCAGTTCCAGCGTCTAATGTGCTGTCTTTGTATATTCCCCATCCTCCTTCCTCAATGTACCTTCTGGATTAGTTGGTACTGTATTGAGGATTTTGTGAAGTCGTCTTGCTTGAGCAGTTGTGGCCTCCACTTCCTCACAGAATTCCTTCCAGGATGCCTTCTTTGATTATCTAATTGCAAGGTTGTAGTTGACAAGAGCCTCACAATATTTTGCCCATTGTCCTTTACATCTCGAGAGGTTAAACAGTCTTCGTACCTGTTTTCTTTGCATTTCCAAGTTAGTGTTCTACCAAGGCATACTCCTATTTCTGCACTTCATGGTGATTTAGCAGTTGTCCTGGTATGAGGTCACTTTCGCCTTTGCTACTTCCTCAAACTCTACTGGGTTCCTTATCAAGGTTTTAATTTCCGATAAGCCTAAATCAAGGTCCCTCCTATATGTTTCCCAGTCCATTTTCCTGGGATTATTATAGGCCGTGGTCTGTCTGATTCCCATTTCAACCATGAATTTAATATGCACATGGTCCAATGAGGATGGCTCTAATGCTACATGCCGCTGTTTGACATAGCTGCCCATCATCATGGAACCAAAGGTTATGTCAATTACTTCTTCCCCTCTGCTAGTCCTGTATGTAGGTTTGTCAGCCCTCTTCAGGACCATCAAGTTGTTAGACAAGAGAAATTGAAGAAGGTACTCACCTCTACTGTTGGTGTCCTTGCTGCCCCATACTGTTGGTGTCCTTGCTTCCCCACACTAGATTGTGGGCATTGGCATCACATCCAACCACCAGGTGGTTGCCTTGCTGATGGCAAGCATCTGTCAGTCTCCTCACCTCCAAGGCAGGAGGAGGAGAGCTGTCTTCGTAATGAAGGTGTGCTGAGACCAAAACAATTTTCCTCGTGATACCTTCTTCACTTTGCTGCATCCTGATGGTCACCAGGTCCCTGGAGCAGAAATCCATCATTGGCATGAAAGAAATTCCATGTCTCACATAGATGCATGCTCTGAAGTTTCTTGGATTTCTAGCACAATTCAGCTTACCTCCAGTGCCACTGAGGCCGATACACCCCCTTTATATAAGTAAGGTTCTTGTATCAGGGCCATGTCGACTTCCTGTCTCCTCAGGGTAGCAGTGGCCCCTTTACTGTGTTGCAGATTAATCTGTAGCACCTCGAGTCTCCGTCTTGCTGCCATCATTGCCTTTGAGGTCTTTGATTACCCTGATGGCAACCTGCAAGAACCCTAAAAACAATTTCAGGTCTTGCTCTCGCATCACCTTCAGGGACTTCTTTATGACCCCCCACCACCAAGGTTTGTCCTTCCGGTACAGCCTTCTGGTTGATTATCCTCCAATCCTCTGTCGAGACTTTTGGATTCTGAACCACTATCTTCTCGAACAGAGTTTTTGGAGAGACATCTTTAAGGATCTATGGTAGCCATGTTGATACCTTTGTGATCTTAAGAAGCTCAGCTGCGGTCCTGACCAGCAGCTTCGTAACCTCCCACAGGGATATCATGGGCACTTTGTCCTTGAGCCATTCCACTGTATTCACCCCCTCGCAGACAAAAATGAGGGCACTGTGATCTAGATAGACCCTCCTGAAATTGGGTCCTGGCCAGTTCCCCCCCCCCCCCCCCCTTCCCCCCCCCCCCCTCCACCCAATCTTATCAAAGAGGGCCATCTGTACGAGCTGCTCTTGCTGCGAGGTCGAGGTGGTGCCTACCAGTGGATAGTGTTCCTGAATAACCGCCATCTTAAAAACTGAGACTGCAGTACTGTAAGCCTGTCTCCCTATTTCCTGCCCCAACTTTTTCTGAGTTTTTCTGGGCTTGCTGATCCTGAGAGGAGGGAGTCTTGGTACCTGTCTTTGACTTTGTGGTGGTCTGCATATCCCCTACAACCTGACACAGTTTTTTCTTAGGCGCAAGCCCTTTTAATTCCCTCCACATTTGTTTTGAAAGCCATTCTTTTCCTTGCTTTTGTTTCTGTTCCCTGAGAAGTTTCCTCCTCTGGGCCCTAGACAAGGCTTTAATCTTGTGATCTGGTCAAACTTGTCAGTTACAGTTCCCACTTCTTGCTCAGATCTGATTCAGTAGTGGGAATGCATTTCATCGGTCCTGATCCTGGTGTTTGGGTGTCTGAGGTCTCAGTTTGCCCCTCTGTTTGTTTTAATTTATTTTTGTCAGTCCTGTCCGTCTTGGTCCCATGAGATTTGGGGATCTACTCAGCCCACACCATGGAAACCCCATGCGGGGTAAGGCTATTTACTCAGCGAGGTCACCCGGTATCCCTAAGGCTCCATTTGCAACACATCTTCCCATGTGCCATACACCCCTCGGCATGGATCGCATCACACCTTGGGTTGGGGAAGGAAATTTGTTAAGGAATAGGTGTGGAAAAGGAAGACGTTGTGGTACACTCTTAGTCTGATCCATCGGCTAAGGTCTTTCCGGCAGAAGATCCTGTATCTTCGGCATAGCCCTCAGCTTCAAGCGGATAGGCATGTCTCTCCACCCGCACGTACAGTGCTTTGTCAAGGTGGTGTCCCCCGGAGAGGCGGAAATCCAGACTGTGGCCTTGTTTTTCAATCTGGAAAAAGCCTACAACACCTGCTGGAGGACTGGTATCTTCCATACTCTCTACGCGTGGGGCTTCTTTGGTCACCTGCCCCATTTAATACTCTTCAGGAATTTTCAAAAGAGCAAGTTTTCAAAGTACATGTGGGTTCTGCCTTGTCGGTCACCTGTATCCAGGAAAATGGTGTGCTTCAGGGTTCTGTCTTGAGTGTCATCCCCCTTTGCTATCACCATTAACCCTATAATGGCCTGTCTCTCGCCAGGCATCTCCGGCTCCCTATTCATTGACGATTTTGCCATCAATTGCAGTTCGCCACAGAATTGTCCCATTGAGTGGCATATTCAGTGATGTCTTGATCGTCTTTACTCATGTAGCACTGACAGTGGCTTTTTTTTTTTTTCCACTGACAAAATCGTTTGTATGAATTTCTGGTGGCGCAATTGGTTTCTTCCACTGTCTTTACATTTTAGGCCTGTTGCTCTTCTGTTTGTTGAAACTACAAATTCCTGGGGCTCATTTTCGATAGGAAACTTTCTTGGTCCTCCCATGTGTATTACTTACCTGGCAGCCTGCTGTATGCAGTCCCTCAATGTCCCACATGTCCTCAATGGTGCTTCCTGGGGTGCAGACCGAACTACCCTCTGTTTGTACCAGTCCCTTTTCTGTTCCAAACTAAACTATGGGTGTTTCATTTATGCATCTGCATGTCCGTCCCTCTTACGCCATCTCAGTACTATCCACCATTGTGGCATCCTTTTGGCCACTGGCACCTTTTACATAGCCTGGTTGAGAGTCTGTATGCAGATGCTGCCTTCAAAGTCTCTGTCTGCTGTACACCATCCGTCTGTTAGTCCAGGAAAGCTGTCACTTGCTCACACTTAACAGAGCCACTGTGATATTTATGTGGGTTCCCGGTCACGTCGGTCTGACAGGAAACGAGACTGCTGCTGCTGCTGCTGCTGCCAAGGCTGCAGTCCTCGTGCCTCAGCCTGCTAGTTCTTACATTCCCTCTGATGATCTCTGTGTTGCCATCTGTCTGCAGGTGGTATCACCTTGGCATCACCAGTGGTCTTCCCTTCATGGGAACAAGCTTCGTGCTATTAAGCATATCCCAGTAGCTTGGATGACCTTATCTCGGCCCTCTCGCTGCGAGGATATCATTTTAACTAGGCTGCGTATTGGGCACTGTGTTTGTTAAGTGGTGCTCCCCCATCACTTTGTGCATGTTGCATCCAACTTTTAACTGTCTGCCATTTTCTGATGGAATGCTCTTGTTTTATCTGCTTACATTTCCGTTTTTGTTTGCTGTCTGAGTTATCAGCCATTTTAGACAACAATGTGCTGACTGTTGACCCCGTTTTACTTTTTGTCCATCTTAGCAATATGATGAAGGCCGTTTAAGTTTTTGCTCTGGACCGCCATTTCTTTATGGCGTATTTCACTGACCTTTCTCCACATCCCTTTTCGTAGCTGCCTTCTCTTTTGTTGATTAGTATTAACATGTAGTTGTTTTTAACTCTTCTCTTTGTCTTCATGTTGTACAGTTTTGAATGGGGGGCTCCATATGGTTCCCAAGTTGTGCAGTGTGCTGTAAACCATAAAATTACCAAATGAGGAGCAACCAGTTGCAAGATCATGTTTTCTTTATTTACTTTTGCAAACAGATTTCAACTGATTGACAGCCATCATCGGTGCTTTCAATGCGTCCCTGAGTAATAACACTGTCTTAAACAGACGTCAACTTTATGTTTGATGTCTGTTTAAGACAGTGTTATTACTCAGGGACACATTGAAAGCACTGATGATGGCTGTTAATCAATTGAAATCGATTTGCAAAAGTAAATAAAGAAAACATGATCTTGCGACTGGTTGCTGCTCATTTGATAATTGTACAGTTTTGACATGGGCGCATATGACCCTAGTTGTCTAGGTGTCCTAAAAACAAAATTAATTAAAAAATAAATAGAAAATAAAAAATAAATCTGAGGCTGCTACGTGAGTAGCTGACTGTGTGTGAGGTGCACACTTTTTTTCTTTTTCTTTTTCTTTTTTTTTTTTCTTGTTTTAGATTGGGCGACTCTCCATCCAATCCAGATAACAGTAGCTGTAGGAAATCCACAAGTAACAATGTAAGATCGAAAGAAATTCCACCCCCCGGTGCAAGAGTCTGAAGTGCTCATGAAAAGCAGTGTAGCTCACATACTGAACACTGGTTGAAACCTGAAATTGATAGCAGTGAGATTTTTGGGGAAAATTTGAGTGTGTATCAAAAGGACAGGCAAATGGAAAATGAAGGTGGTGTATTTGTTGCAGTAGACAAGAAATTCAAATCCACAGAGGCAGAAACGGTACGGGCAACACTAAGTATCAGGGGTGCTCATAAAATGATAATTGGACCCTACTATTGCCCACCAGACTCATCTCCTGATGTAACCGAAAACTTTACAGAAAACCTCAGCTCACTTGTAGGTAAGGTCCCCATTCATACCATGTAATCAACAATGAAGACTTTAATCATCCAACAATTAATTGGGAAGATTACCATTTTGTTAGTGGTGGGTGCGATGAGATATGGTGTGAAACTTTACTGAATGCCTTCTTTGAAAACTGCCTATGATAGGTAGTTAGGAACCCCTCATCATGGAAATACATTGGATCTAATGGCAGCAAATATACCTCTTTGAGGATGTTCACATTGAAACTGGTACCAGGGACCATCACATGGTTGTGGCGATAATTGTTACCAAAGTACAAAGGACAACCAAAAGAAGTAGAAAGATACATATCTTCAATAAATTAGATAAAAAATCAGTAGTGTCATATCTCAATGAGCAACTTGAAACTTTCACCATGGGGCAGAAGCATGACTCAAGTTTAAGAGAACAGTTGACCATGCACTAGATAGATATGAACCAAGTAGAACAATTCTTAAGGGGAGGGAAAGTCTGTGGTATACAGTCACTGTAAAGAAACTTCTAAAGAAACAGATTACTGCTTAGTAAGAGTAAAACAAAGCGTAGGGCTATAGATAGAGAGATGCTGAGCGAAACGCATTTAGCTGTCAAGAGAGCAATGCATGATGCCTTTAATGACTACCATAGCAGAATATTGTCAAGTGCTCTTTCTCAGGGCCCAATGATATTCTCATCTTATGTAAAGGCTGTTAGTGACACCGAAGTTAGTATCCAGACCCTAGTGAATGAGATAAACTCAAATTGAGGGTAGCAAAGCAGAAGTTGGAATCTTAACTCCATTTTCAAATGTTCTTTTACAAAGGGAAACTGAGGAGAATTGCCCCAATTTAATCCTCATATCAGTAAAAAGATGAATGAAGTAAGTATTAGTGTCAGTGGTGTTGAGAAACAGCTGAAATCATTAAAACTGAACAAAGCTCCAGGCCCCGATGGAATTCCTGTCAGATTCTACATTATTTGCAGCTGAGTTAGCCCCTCTTCCATGTATAATCTACTGTAGATCTCTCGAACAGAAAACTGTGCAAAGTTCTTGGAAAAAGCCACAGGTCACATCTGTCTACAAGAAGGGTAGTAGAAGTTATCCAAAAAAGTACCGTCCAATATCCCTGATATCGATTTGTTGTAGAATCTTAGAACATATTCTGAGTTCAAACATAATGAGATCTCTTGAACAAAATGACCCCCACAGTGTCAACTAGCATGGATTTCGAAGACATCGATCATGTGAAACCCAACTAACACTTTTCTCACATGACATACTGAAAGCTTGAATCAAGGCAACTAGGCAGATGCAATATTTCTTGATTTCCAAAAAGCATTTGACTCAATACTGCACCTATGCTCATTGTCAAAAGTAATAGCATACAGAGTATCAAGCGAAATTTGTGATTGTATTGAGGACTTTTGGGTAGGGAGGGCACAGCATATTATCTTGAATGGAGAGTCATTGTCAGATGTTTGTGTGGAATGTGGCCATGTATGGAAATAAGATGTGGATGAGGAACAGCTTAGGCAAAAAGAGAATAGAAGGTTTTGAAATGTGGTGTTACAGAAGAATGCTGAAGATTAGATAAATAGACCATGTAACTCATGAGGAGGAACTAAATAGAATTGTAGACAAAAGAAATTTTGTGGCTCAAGCTGACTGGAAGAAGGAATCTGTTGGTAGGGCACATTCTATGGCATCAATTTAGTGTTCCAGGGAAATATTGGGGGGGGGGGGGGGGGGGGGGGGGGGGTAGAATTGTGGAGAGAGACCAAGAGATGAACGGAGTAAGACAGAGTAAGTAGAGTCAGAAGGATGTAGGATGTAGGTTGAGTGCAGCACAAAGAGTTGCATCAAACCGGTCTTCAGACTGGAAGCAATGACAACTACTACTACTACCACTACTACTACTACTACTACTACTACTACTACTACTTAGCTCCTACTTTCATTCAATAATGTCATAGGGATCATTTTGTGTGGTAACTCATCAAGCCAAGGTAAAGTTTTCAGAGTCCAAAAGCATGTAATTTATGATGTAAACTCAAGAATATCCTGCATAGGTGCTAAAGATGACAGTGCCAACCACTGACATCAAGATGATGGACACCTCTATTTCAAGCCTATACAATATACTGATCATTACCTCTGTCATTACACATGCATACAAACACAAATAATATGAAAAATATTTAATCGCAGAAATACCATGAAACTAACAGGACAGCTGTGTGGTTTTGGATAGGGACAAACTAATTATACAACAGTGCTAATGTTGAATACATACCAAAACAAATACTGAAATCCAGCATACAAAATCCACAGCAATCAACAAAACTACAATAAAAAACCAGAAAAAAATTGTAGGGAGTTTCAGTTGACCTGTACAGCCCAGACGAATTCCACGATCCCACAGAAACCACACACAAGTTTACGAATCTGATATCTACACTTTCCGTGATCTATGTAGATAAAATGAAGTTTGCTGTACCACAAAAGCAAAAATTGCGCACATAACTAATATCAAAAACCTAACCTCACCAATGTAGGTACAATAAGCTCAACAATGTCTAGTGAATTTTATCCATAGTGGATGCTGGCAAACTCCATGACTGTTCCTTTATAGGGTGTAGAAAAATTAACCGCTACCAGTCACGAATAAATAATCCTTTGTTGTGACTGGTAGGGGAAATGTTTCTGCAGTTTCTACCAGTCACAATCCAACACCATTATCAATAACTTACAACACAAACTAAAAACTCTACAATCTTGCATCATCAGTAATTTCAGTATACAGGAAACACACTATTGCAAACACACACACATAACCATCATACAATCACAATGAAAATAAGTATTTATCAACCAAAATCCAATGACAGACAAAACTACAGTGGACATAGCTCCCCCCCCCCCCCCCCACGCAAACACACAAAAACCTAGAAACAATCATAAATGTCACCCCTGCCTCTCAAACCCAACCCAACCCCCCCCCCCCCCCTCCAACCACCACCACCACCACCACCACCAAAACCAACCACTGCCCACCAACTAATACTTATCCTACATGCAATACTCAGACATAAGACATAAATCTAACTAATTATATATGCCACCCTTCACCTTAAAAAAATATCCAATCTCCTGGTTTCCCACCTCCGGAAAGGCAACTCACTCACCCTTCACAACCTTTCCAGCAAACCTCAACCTCCTCTCATTGCACACAAACCCAGTCTCTCCCATCTACTCAATCTCCCACTTCCAGCTCCACTCCCTCCAAAACCTCAAAATTCCAATCAACACAATCTGGAACCACAACACCCCAATTCAGTAGTTAACCTTTCCTCCAAACCTCTCTCCCAATCCGAAACCTCTGTCCTATCCAAAGGCCTCACCTTCAGCCCCACTCCCAGATTTAACCAAACAGCCCTCGTCAAAGATTTACTGTCCTACACCCGTACTCTCTGCTGGAAATATCACTTTGCCACGAAGAAAAATGATCCTAATCCTACTCCTAATGATCCAACTCCCCAAGACACTACCCAAATTGAACCATGCCTGGAACAGTTCCGTCCTCCGTCACAGCGGGACGCACCTCCTCTTCCTCAAAATCACCCTCTCCTAACCTTCCAGGAATTTCTGACTTCCAGCCTTGCCTCTCAATCCTTCTTAAAAAACCTTAATCCTACTCCCAACATCACCACTGCTGAAGCCCAGGCTATCCGTGATCTGAAGGCTGACCGATCCATCGTCATTCTTCCGGCGGACAAGGGTTCCACGACTGTGGTACTTGATCGTCGGGAGTATGTGGCTGAGGGACTGCGTCAGCTTTCAGACAACACTACTTACAAAGTTTGCCAAGGTAATCCCATTCCTGATGTCCAGGCAGAGCTTCAAGGAATCCTCAGAACCTTAGGCCCCCTACAAAACCTTTCACCTGACTCCATCAACCTCCTGACCCCACCAACACCCCGCACCCCTACCTTCTACCTTCTTCCCAAAATTCACAAACCCAATCATCCCGGCCGTCCCATTGTAGCTGGTTACCAAGCCCCCACAGAACGCATCTCTGCCTACGTAGATCAACACCTTCAACCCATTACATGCAGTCTCCCATCCTTCATCAAAGACACCAACCACTTTCTCTAACGCCTGGAATCCCTACCCAGTCTGTTACCCCCGGAAACCATCCTTGTAATCATTGATGCCACTTCCTTATACACAAATATTCCGCATGTCCAGGACCTCGCTGCGATGGAGCACTTCCTTTCACGCCGATCACCTGCCGCCCTACCTAAAACCTCTTTCCTCATTACCTTAGCCAGCTTCATCCTGAACCACAACTTCTTCACTTTTGAAGGCAGACATACCAACAATTAAAGGGAACAGCCATGGGTACCAGGATGGCCCCCTCGTACGCCAACCTATTCATGGGTCGCTTAGAGGAAGCCTTCTTGGTTGCCCAGGCCTGCCAACCCAAAGTTTGGTACAGATTTATTGATGACATTTTCATGATCTGGACTCACAGTGAAGAAGAACTCCAGAATTTCCTCTCCAACCTCAACTCCTTTGGTTCCATCAGATTCACCTGGTCCTACTCCAAATCCCATGCCACTTTCCTTGACGTTGACTTCCACCTGTCCAATGGCCAGCTTCACACGTCCGTCCACATCAAACCCACCAACAAGCAACAGTACCTCCATTATGACAGCTGCCACCCATTCCACATCAAACGGTCCCTTCCCTACAGCCTAGGTCTTCGTGGCAAACGAATCTGCTCCAGTCCGGAATCCTTGAACCATTACACCAACAACCAGAAAACAGCTTTTGCATCCCGTAACTACCCTCCCGACCTGGTACAGAAGCAAATAACCAGAGCCACTTCCTCATCTCCTCAAACCCGGAACCTTCCACAGAAGAACCCCAAAAGTGCCCCACTTGTGACAGGATACTTTCCAGGACTGGATCAGATTCTGAATGTGGCTCTCTAGCAGGGATACGACTTCCTCAAATCCTGCCCTGAAATGAGATCCATCCTTCATGAAATCCTCCCCACTCCACCAAGAGTGTCTTTCCGCCGTCCACCTAACCTTCGTAACCTCTTAGTTCATCCCTATGAAATCCCCAAACCACCTTCCCTACCCTCTGGCTCCTACCCCTGTAACCGCCCCCAGTGTAAAACCTGTCCCATGCACCCTCCCACCACCACCTATTCCAGTCCTGTAACCCGGAAGGTGTACATGATCAAAGGCAGAGCCACGTGTGAAAGCACCCACGTGATTTACCAACTGACCTGCCTACACTGTGAAGCGTTCTATGTGGGAATGACCAGCAACAAACTGTCCATTCGCATGAATGGACACAGGCAGACAGTGTTTGTTGGTAATGAGGATCACCCTGTGGCTAAACATGCCTTGGTGCACGGCCAGCACATCTTGGCACAGTGTTATACCGTCCGGGTTATCTGGATACTTCCCACTAACACCAACCTGTCAGAACTCCGGAGATGGGAACTTGCCCTTCAGCATATCCTCTCTTCTCGCTATCCGCCAGGCCTCAATCTCCGCTAATTTCTAATTTCAATTTGCCGCCGCTCATACCTCACCTGTCTTTCAACATCATCTTTGCCTCTGTACTTCCGCCCCGACTGACATCTCTGCCCAAACTCTTTGCCTTTACAAATGTCTGCTTGTGTCTGTGTATATGCGGATAGATATGTGTGTGTGTGCGAGTGTATACCTGTCCTTTTTTCCCACTAAGGTAAGTCTTTCCGCTCCCGGGATTGGAATGACTCCTTACCCTCTCCCTTAAAACCCAAATCCTTTTGTCTTTCCCTCTCCTTCCCTCTTTCCTGACGAGGCAACCGTTGGTTGCGAAAGCTAGAATTTTGTGTGTATGTTTGTGTTTGTTTGTTTGTGTGTCTATCGACCTGCAAGCGCTTTTGTTTGGTAAGTCTCATCATCTTTCTTTTTAGATATAATTATATATTATTTCTTAAACAACAAAAATCATCAAACCTTCACATCCCCCGTCCCCCCATACCTCACCAAGAAAAGCCTCCTGCCCCAAAAACATATTCAGTTAACAACCTTCATCCTGTACATTTAACTATCTTCATCTGGTACATTTTCTCAGTAACCTTCGGCAAACTTTGAAACAAACAAAAATTATTAGGGACACTGTTCCTCCAGCAACATTCTTCTAAATGTGACTGCAAGGTGGAAGAGCAGCTACCAATTGTGTCCATCTCCCTACCACCCTAAAAAGAAAGTCAGAAAACCCAGGCCCTGAAACAACAGCCCCCCACACCCACATACACATGGGATGATTACCCCTCCAAAACTTTTGTTTCCCAAATGCAGACACATCAGCTTGAGCCAAACTCCTGGCTATCCACCCAACCAACCTGTTGTGTCTAGACAAGACAGCCTAGACACAATGTGAGGAAGCCGAAAGGCACGCGCTTAAACTCACGCAGGCTGGCGTGAGGTCTGAAACAGGATACGTAATGAATGCTATAAAGAAAAGTACGTAGCTTCTGGAATACTTAACTTTAATCCACATTTGTAGAACATCGCTCTTGATGATACATTAATAGTGTCTCAATATCAATTGAATACGGCACCTTGCTAGGTCGTAGCAAATGTAGCTGAAGGCTATGCTAACTATCGTCTCGGCAAATGAGAGCGTAATTCTCAGTGAACCACGGCTAGCAACATCGGCTGTACAACTGGGGCGAGTGCTAGTACGTCTCTCTAGACCTGCCGTGTGGTGGCGCTCGGTCTGCAATTACTGACAGTGGCGACACGCGGGTCTGTCGTATACTAGCAGACCGCGGCCGATTTAAAAGCTACCACCTAGCAAGTGTGGTGTCTGGCGGTGGCACCACACAACCACCTATGTATATAAATAAAAATGTTAATGTTCAGACAATGGAAATTCCAAGTAAGAATATCAATAATACAGGAAAAGAAAGATTTCTACTTATCTTAAAGAAGACATGTTAAGTTGCAGACAGGCACAATTAAAAGACACTCACATATTGCTTTCGGCCACAGCCTTTGTCAGTAAAACACACACACACACACACACACACACACACACACACACACACACACACACACACACACACACACGACCACCAACTCAAGGGGAAGGGGAAGGGATAGTGGTCTACGGGTGTGGAGAGAGACGTACGCTGTCTGGCAATGTGTGCTGGGTCTAGACTGCCAACAGGCGCAGCACCAGGAGGTTGTGGGGCAGTGAGATGGGGAAAATAGGAACAAAAACTTAAAGGAGCGGAGAAAGGCAGGTCGGTGCATTGGCAGAGGGCTGCAGGTAAACAGGGTGGTAGACAAGAATGGGGAGGAGAAGATAGGACAGAGGGGGTGGAAACTGTAGGGTAGAGGGTGTTGGAATGGTATGTAACAGTAGGTTGAGGTCAGGATAATTATGGGAGTGGAGAATGTGTTGTAAGGATAACTCCCATCTGCACTGTTCAGAAAAGCTAGTGGTGGAGGGAAGGTTCCAGATGTTTCGGGTAGTAAAGCAGCCATTGAAATAAAGTGTGTTATGATCGGCTGCATGCTGTCCCACAGGGCGGTCTACTTTGCTTTTGGCCACATTTTGGTGGTGGCCGTTCATCCTGGTGGACAGCTGGTTGGTAGTTATGTTGTTGTTGTTCTTGTGTTCACAATCCAGAGACCATACCACACTGGTAGTCATATCTATATAAAAAGCTGTACAATGATTGCATCAGATATGGTAAATGACATGGTTACTTTCACAGGTGGCCTGGCCCGTAATATAGGAATTGCTGGGTAGATGGATTGGGCAGGTTTGGCACCTGGATCTTCCACAGGGATATGATCCTTGTGGCAAGGGGCTGGGGGTGGGAGTGGCATAGGGATGGACTAGGATGTTGTGGAAGTTGGGTGGGTGACAGAGCACTGCTTCAGGAGGGGTGGAAAGTATCTCAGACAGGAGGGACCTGCAACCTACTCTCCTATACAAAATATACCAACCACTTCTTCCACCTACTCTCCACAGTTCCTGTGCATTTACCACATGGTGCCCTGCTCATCACTGTTAATGCCACCTCCCTTTATGCTAACATCCCTAATGCCCATGGCCTTACCACTACTGAGCAGTACCTTTCCCAATGCCTGACGGATTTCAAACCAACAACCTCATTCCTAGTCACCACAACCAACTATGTCCTTACCCAAAATTAGTTCTCCATTGAAGTCATTACCTACAAACAAATCCGCGGTACAGCTATGGGCACCCACATGGCACCATACTTTGCCAACCTATTCATGGACCTTCCAGAGAATCGTTTCTAAATGCCAAGAAACCCAAACCCCTCACCTGATCAAGATTCATTAACGACTTCTTAGTGATGTGGATTGAGGGTGAAGACACCCTATCCACATTCCTCCAGAACCTCAACACCTCCTCCCTCATTCACTTCAAAACTGGTCCTACTCAACCCAGCAAGCCACTTTTCTCTATGTTGACCTCCAAATCAATATCACTGTCCATATCAAACTCACCAGCCACCAGCAATACCTCCATACCAAGAAATCCCTTCCATACTACACAGCCCTCAATTCCATCAAAGCACCCTCATTTTTTTACTTATCTTCTTCTTTCCCTCCTTTCATCCTCCTCCTTCATTCTCTGTCTAACCTCCCGATTGCATATAGCTGCCCTACTACCATCTCTCCCTGTATGCTCCTACAAGCAATGCTTCACCACTTTATCATCCCCTACCCCTCCCCCTATGCTGCTATACCTCCCCCTCCCAGCCTCCTCCTTGCCACCACCACCCGGTTGCCTCTCCCATCATGTGCTCTTGCTCGCATGTTGGATTCAGCTGCCAGACTCTGTGGTCATGTGTGTGTGTGTGTGTGTGTGTGTGTGTGTGTGTGTGTGTGTTGTCGATTTTCGACAAGGCCTTGTTGGTGAAAAGCTCACTTTCCTACAGTCTTTTTATTGTGCCTATTGCGACTCAGCATCTCTGCTATATGGTGAGTAGCAACTAGCCTTTTCATAATATTGTTTGTTTTGTTTTTGGGTTGCGTTCAGAAAAAGTTACTTAAGGTGAGACATATTTGGTTAGGTACACAGATTGTACATGTTAGAAATATTATGTTTGTAAAATTGAATCAATCCAGAACACACATAGAATCATACTGCAGAACATATTCTACATGACAGCAAACAGGCAATTATATTTTTCTACATTACAGTCACTTTTACATCAGAGAACAGTGTGATGCAGTTATTTACACAATTTACTTGCACTCAGGAAGATGTGCTTTCAAATGCACACCACTCATTTTGATTTAAGATTCCTTTGTTTCTGTAAATCGCTTAATACTGAGTTCCTTACTTGAACAGGACAACTGTTGGTTTCTTTCTCTATCCTCACTGGGTGAAGTGGCACAGCGGTTAGCACAATGGACTCATATTCGGGAGAATGACTGTTCAAACTGTATCTGCCATAGTGATTTAAGTTTTGTGTGATTTCCCTAAATAACTCTTGGCAGTTGCTGGGAAGGTTCCATTGAAAGGGCACAGCCAATTTCCTTCCCCATCATTTCAACAATCTAAGCTTGTGTTCCATCTCTAATGACCTTCCTGTTTGTGGGGTATTATCGCAAATCTTTTTTCCCCCTTCTTTTTCCAACACAGGAATGTGCCCTTAACTCCAAATTTTTACCAATCCTTCATTTTGTTGTTTCTTCCTTTGTTTAATTCATTGCTCGTCACCAAGGAGCTGCAGTAGCCTGGTGTAATGTTAAGCTCTCTCTATACAGCTTAAGTGTTTTCGTGGACTTAATTGTTGAAGAATGCTGGTTCTGCTTTCTTGCAGCATTGATGTCTTCTGCTAGCACCGGACGCTTCTCTGAAGATTTCACTGCTAGGAAGGGGAAATTTTCACTCTCTCTCTCTCTTCTTACTTAAAAAATACGCTGCTCTTGCAATATCATTCAATGCACCAGAACATATTTATTTCCACTTTGTACAAAAAAAAAAACTAGACTTTATGACGTAAGCCCACACATTACCGGGCACCCAGAATCAGTTAATTACACATTTTTGAACACAATTAATACATAAGCTTTTATCGTGGCTGACTATCCACGTCCAGTCCACGTTCTCTCAACAGCAGTTCAACGTCTAATAAACAGTCACTATTTCGAGTCTCTCCATTTGTTTTTTAACAGTACAATGTTACATTACTCTTTGCAACCGACCACGGAGCTTCTGGGCCGTATTTGCTTATTCTTGGCAGGTTACGCTGAACACTTGCCAGCGCCGATGAATTATCGTAAAATTCTGGGGGCACTACAGAGCTAAATTTGCTATGCCGTGTTTTATTCTTTTACTGTCATTTCCATTATTTTCAGTCTACAATACTGTGATTGTGGTCTCCATGCTATACATCATTGTGTCCACAAATATAATTTTCATATCTAAACTATTCCCTTTACATACTTTCCTGAAGATTCTCATTTATTATTCCTTTCTCCTAGGCTTTATTGGGAATGGAATTTTATTCTTATCTTGTCAAATGATTTCATTCTTAATGGTTGGATTTTGGAAATATCTAGTTGTTGTTATTTTCTTAACACAACTTTACTACTGTGCTACCACTGAAGGAGGCACGACTGCAGGTACACTCTATTTCAAAACATTATTGATACTGGAGAAAATACAATGTAAGCTGCATATTGCTTGCCTGGAAGTCACTAAAATCAGACTTGTCAGTACCCCAAGCCTTCACTTAGGTGCGCCAACCAGGTAAGTTTAAATGTGAAGGTCAGAAATCTTACTGATTTCTTACAACTAAAAATGGAATTCTCCAATCACAAATCTGTTAAATGAGAGCCTTGCCCATGACTCACTATTGCATTTTTATCTTGTGTAGCCAACTATCTTCTGTACAGTGCTGTTTTCATTTAACCTTACAAGCAAACATCTAAATTTATTAAGTGTGGAGATAATGGTTGGCAATTTAAAGTTACTAGCAGACCAATCACCCAATTACAGGAAGTGTGGTTGAGATATTGCCTCACACTGCTGGAAATAAATTGCATTCCATGGTGTTTCAGAAGCTGAGTGAACACCACTATGGAGAAAAAATGAAGAAAAAAATAGATTAAATTTGTTACAACTCAAAGATAATTTGGAATAGAGCATTTATCAGCAGGAAGTCTGTTACTTTCAATAATCATTTTTGTCATTTTTGGTGAATATTTTCTCACCCAAATGTGGCACCTTGTGTATAACACTGAGGATTTTTTCCTTTAGGGTCATTCCATGCCAAGTGGTCTAGAGCTTCTCATGTGGCCAGCATGTATTTTGGTGAAATTTTGTGTGAACATTCACACGTGTTCCCAATGAACATTGGTGAAGTCTCACAATCATCAGTTCAGTGCTTGCAGAGGTGTAAGCAACTTTGAGACATGACATGATATGTCCAACAATATTTTTTTGTAAGAAACAAAACTAGGACATCTTGTACAACTTTTGTGTTCTCTTAAGTGGAATAATAATAAAAAGATTTTATTAGCAACTTTCATATTGATAATTTGAGGCAAAGGCAGACAAAAAAAAGCTGGAAAAAATATTAAGTTTAGATTTTCAAGTCTCCGGGAGTAACCTGAAATGTCACATGGTCTTCAAATATAAAATTACATTCCCCTCTTGCTTTCCAGTAGTTCACAAATTTAGAGAAAAATTGATGATTTTTGTAAAAAATACAAGAAATTCATATTTTTAGCTCACTTCTAGAAAAGATTGTACTCTGCAAACTCTTATAAACCATTTTCATTAGAAAGCCGTGTTATAAACCACATAAAAATGAGATTTGGTTTTGCAATTCGAGCATATAAGCCTCTAAAAAGTAATGACAAGGTATAGGTACAGTGAAAATATGCCCATATGCTGCTGGTGCTTAAATTTAATCCAACATTTTTCATTGCTATTTAGGGATGGTTTGTAATCTTTTGGATATGCATGTCCAACAGAATAGACAGCATTGATTCGATTGGCAGCTGTATTCAATACATGATGAAAGAAATATCTGACATTTAGCTGTAATGGGGCACTGAGTGAACTCGATAGTGACAGGTGAAAATTTGTGCCGGAACCCAGATTTTCTGCTTTACATGAGCGGTCTTGTTAACCACCTTGGCTATCTGAGCACATCCTACGTCCAACCCAAATCTCTGTTTGCTGTATGCTACAGAGTAGTGCCACGTTCCCACTAATCCACTTGTTCATAGCCTAAATGTATTCCCACAAGAGTTTAGATACTGTTGTGCATCCACATGATATTTCAGAGCAAAAGTACAACAATATTTTTTATAGGTTTCATTAATTCTGTGTAGTATACACAAGAAAAACTGTACTGCCAGCCAGATTCTGTCACTGATAGAGATGTTATAACTGCAATAATGTGCTGTCCAGCGCCCTGCACTTTTCACTTCTTGACAGCCAGTAAAATGAATCTGCTGGGCCAAGCTTATTTAAGTGTCTTTATGCCCAGCGGAAGTCTTATAGAATTTTCCAGTCCACCCCTCTTTTTAATAAATACATGCAGCATATTGGCCTGGCTGGAGCCCCAGTGTTAATATATTTCCTTCTCTGTCACTAATTTTGTTTGGAAAATAGGATGCTTCACTTCAAACACAACTGACCCGAACTGTTACTCCATCAGTTGGCAAAACATGACAAATTTCTCTAGTTCCTGCTAGAGTATGCCCATGTTTAAAATCTCTCTTCATGTGACACTTTATTTTATTCAATTTCTTCTTTGCTGAGGAAATCAAATTTAATGCAATTAATGCTTTCATTGAAGAAGCTAAACAGATCTATGGGACTAAGAATCTGCTTATTAACTGCCTGTTGCAAGCTTGCTCTTGCTGCTAATCACTTTGTTGAACCTCCAGTCCCATTGCAAAGGGACCTTCATGACTTGGTGCTAAAAAAATTCCATTCTGTCATTCCAAGTCATTTTGATAGTTATGTATTGGGCATTGTAGCCATCACTGAAGTAATGGATGTGGAAAATGTGAGAAAACTGTGTTTTTACATATTTGATCAGCTCCTCGATAAAGACATGAACAGTAATTATGCCGTGTCACAGGCACTGACAATGCAGAAACTCAAAGACTCCACCTTCCAATTTTGTGGCTGCTTGATTATTTTCCTCATGGAAACATTGCAGTGCATCCTGAACCCTAAGTGAATAATCTTCAGCAAAATTGATTGATGATGTAATGATAGCATGACAGACTAAATTTTTATTCTTACTTCTTCAATAAAATCATCCACTTCCATTTGCTTCATGTCCAGACTGTCCTGATTTGTATGGATACATTACTTATAGACAGTAATTTCCTGTGGATCATGCTATATGAAATAGCTAGCAAATGTAGATGCTATAGCTGTTGGTCCAGGACATTTTTCACAGCAAAGTAGCATGCACTCTTTATGTAGCAGATTTCAAACTGCCCCACTGAGAAGCTCAGGTGATAACCAGAGATTATTAGAGATATACACAAAGAGAACACTATCCTTATTATTGGAGTCTTTATGCCCTTTAATTTTTTATAAAAAGAATTTTATAGAACTGAACACTTTACAGATGATAAAAAAAAACACCTTTTTGTGTCATTTCAAGTTTTGTGATTCAAATTCACTTCCTATTCATTAGGACTTCCAGTTTTACTTTCTACATGTACTGCTAAACAATTGTAAATGTTGTATTTGAGTACCAGCGGAATATGGGTGTACTTTTGCAGCACCTTTGCATTGTCAGTATTTTTTAGAGCCTTATATGGTCACATTACAAAACCAGAACTAGTTTTTTAGGGGGGCTTAGAACACAGCCTTTCTAACAAAAATTGTACAAAATTGTTTGCAGGAAATACTTTTTTCATCGTAGTGGGCTGAACAAATCCAGGTTTATCACACACTTACGTCCAGAGATAAAATAGCCAAAACTTCACATTTCCTTCAACCAGCTATTGTTTGGGTGACTGCTTCAAATTATCTATATGAAAATTGCTCATGACATGCTTTTTTATTATTCCATATAAAAGAGAGCAAAAAGTTGATAAGATGGCTTAGTTTTGTTTCTTTCAAGCTAATATTGCTGGAGCTCATGATATGTCTCAAAGTTGCCAAAAACTCAGGTGCACTGTTGAAAGCTATGCTACGGGGTCAAACAAATGACTGTATCTCTGCAAGTATTGAATTGGTGAAAGTAGAACTGTAGCAGTTGTTCATTGGGAATATGGATGAGCGTCCACACAATATTTTGTCCCACTCTGTGATAGTCACGCAGAAACTTTTTCCAAAATTAGACCACTTGGCGTGGAATGGCCCTTCAGTGAAATAATTCAAATTGGAAGGTGTTTATATCTCTCACTAGCAAGTACTCACTTTACTGGGAGGCATTCTTTGTTTTAGTTACAAATTTGAAGAGTGTCATAAGTGTTTCAACAGATTTCATAGTAATTGGCTGTTCAATATTTTTAAATAATCAAACTGCCACAAATTAGAATGTTTTCCATTGCAGTTCTCTTTCAGAACAAAATATTTAGTATAACACGGCGGGTGCTACATAGGCTTTCCAGTAACTTCTAACACATAGTTGAACAAACTCTGGAACACCAAACCTTGTGAGGATCTTTATGTATGCGCATGAGAGAGAGAGAGAGAGAGAGAGAGAGAGAGAGAGAGAGAGAGAGCGCAATAGTGAAAGAGCTCTTATTGATTGTATTGTTGATATTTCCATTTTTCTGCAACTGATATTTACTTTTATATGTTTTCTAGGCTGAGAACAGTAAAAGTGCGGAGGATGTGGAATCTGTAGAGCAACTTAAAGTACAACTCCAGACTCTGACAGACTCATTAGCTACTTTGTCAGCTGAAAAATCTCGCATGGAAGCAAGGTTTCAAGCGGACAAGAAGCAACTTCGCCATGAGAGAGATGAGGTCACTTTTGTTATATTTAATTACTTTTCACCATAGCACAGTTTTCTGTATTTGTTTTTTGTAAAAAATGAATTAGGTTTATTGTATAAAAGAATTCACTTACTAAATACTAATGTATTTAGTAATCCAATCAAGTAGCAATCAAGTAGAAATATGTTATATAGTATGTTACATATTGGAACTAAATATCTCATTTTTCAGTATTCAGTTACTCAGTGTGGAATGGAGTGATTCATACATCATGAATATAAGTTAAGCTCCAGGACATTTCAGCCCTGACTCGTGCACATCTACATCAATATAGATACCCCACAAGCCACTGCTTGTCATTTCCCCTCCTGTTCCACTTACAGATTGAGCAAGTTTACACCTCTATATGAGCCCTAATTTTTCATATCTTATCTTTGTTGTCCTTAACAAGCCATGTATGTTGGCAGCAGTAGAATCATTCAGCAGTCAGCTTCAAATGCCAGTTCTCTAAATTTTCTCAATAGTGTTTTTTGAAAAGAACATCGCCTTCCCTCCAGGGATTTCCATTTGAGTTCGCAAAGCATCTCTGTGTTATTTGAACCTACCGGTAACAAATCTAGCATCTTGCCTTTGAGTTGCTTCGATGTCTTCCTTCAATCCGACTTGGTACAGATCCCAAACAATCGAGCAGCACTCAAGAATAGATCACACCTGTGTCCTATATGTGGTCTCCTATACAGGTGAACAACTCTTTCCTAAAATTCTCTCAATAAACCAAAGTCAACCGTTTGCCTTACCAACCACAGCTCTCTCATGCTCGTTTCACCTCATATCGCTTTGCAAAATTGTGCCCAGGTATTTAGACAACTTGACTTGTCAAACAGGACACTAGTAATAATCTGAACATTGCAGGTTTGATCTCCTATTCATCTGTATTAACTTACATTTTTCCACACATAGGGCTAGCCGCCATGCATCACACCAGTTAGAAATTTTGTCCTAGTCGTATCTTTCTGCAGTCACTCAATTTCGACACCTTCCCATACACCACAGCATAATCAGCAAACAACTGCAGATTGTTGCCCATCCTGTCAGCCAAATCATGGGTTCTAATATTTGAGAAGTCTTTGAGCCACTCACATATCTGTGAGCTTATTATACATGCTTATGTCTTCGTTAATATCCTGTGATGGGGCATTGTATCAAATGCTTTCTGGAAATCTAATAATATGGAGTCTGCCTGTTGCCCTTTGTCCATGCTTCTTAGTATATCACGCGAGAAAAGGGCAAGCTGAGTTTTGCACTAATGATGCTTTCTAAAACCATGCTGATTTGTGTGGACATAACTCTCTTAGCCTCAAGAAAGTTTATTATTATCGTACTGAGAATGTGTTCAAGGATTCTGCAGCAGACAAAAGTTAGGGATATTGGCCTATAATTTTGAAGGTCTGTTCTTTTACCTTTCTTATATACGCGCTATCGCCGCTTACAGTAAAAAAAAAAAAAAAAAAGAGGAATCCTCTCATTAGATGGCAAGAGACTGCTATTTGTTGTTACTTACACTGCTGCTTTCTTTGACAATGATCAACAAGAACCAAATAATAGACTGCGTATGATAGAAGATGTTCTGAACGAGAGTTTATCGAAAATTTTTCTCCGTTTGAAAATCTTTGCAGACGCCTCTTTAGTACATTACATTCTGCATAGAAATTAGCGTCATCTTAGACTTAAAAATCTAGTCAGTTGCCGTGCTTCATTTCTGACTGTATCACTATTAGGCATAAGAATAATACGAATATAAACATGGCATGATATGTATATCCTTCCGCGTTTGCTGTTGTCTCACACTAGTTTCGTAGTTTATTAGGCAGGCAGGATTTAAATGAGATAACAGCAAACACAAAAGAATACATGGCAAAATGTTTATATTCGTATTATTCTTATGGTGAGAGAATACTGAATGTGATGCTTCTAATCTGCAGCCCTCTCAGGGGCTAAGCATTCTTTTGCTGAACACTGGCTTGGCGACCCTGTAGTTCCTGAGCTGGGGACTGATAAATGCTGCCTGTCCTCTGTCACCATAAACTCTGGATGTGCCTCTGCAACCCCTATGCGGCGCGGTGGCAGAACGCTGTGTGTGTCACTTGGAATGGGGATCTTGGCTTGATGGCTTGCATCGCGAGGATGGAATAAACGAACAGTTGTTAGTGGGCAACCTCTGGGGAAAGTGCTGACCTCAGTTGTATAAGGCTTCCCTAGGCATACAGGGCTTTGTCTAGGTGTACTTTAAAGAGTAACAGAATGTAGGCTGGCAAACAGAATGTGTTTTTAGTAATAAAAAGGAAAGAAGTAAGTTTTGAGAGTCTTGCCTTTCTATATCCAGAAGGGCTTAAAAGGAAGTGCTGGGACTGTCAGATCTATAAAGTGATTGTGAAATGGGATGCTGTTTTTTGAAACATCCAGTTCCCAACAGGCTGTTAACCTGTTGTTGTTGTTGTTGTTGTTGTGGTCTTCAGTCCAGAGACTGGTTTGATGTAGCTCTCCATGCTACTCTATCCTCTGCAAGCTTTTTCATCTCTCAGTACCTACTGCAACCTACATTCTTCTGAATTTGCATAGTGTATTCATCTCTTCGTCTCCCTCTATGATTTTTACCCTCCAAGCTGCCCTCCAATACTAAATTGGTGATCCCTTGATGCCTCAGAACATGTCATACCAAACGATCCCTTCTTCTAGTCAAGTTGTGCCTCAAATTTCTCTTCTCCCCAATTCTATTCAATGCTTCATCATTAGTTATGTGATCTACCCATCTAATCGTCAGCATTCTTCTGTAGCCCACATTTCGAAAGCTTCTATTCTCTTATTGTCCAAACTATTTATTGTCCACATTTCACTTCCATACATGGCTGCACTCCATACAAATACTTTCAGAAACAGCTTCCCGGCATTTAAATCTATGCTTGATGTTAACAAATTTCTCTTCTTCAGAAAAACTTTCCTTGCCATTGCCAGTTTACATTTTATTTCCTCTCTAGTTCGACCATCATCAGTTATTTTGTTCCCCAAGCAGCAAAACTCATTTACCACCTGAAGTGTCTCATTTCCTAATCTGATTCTCTCAGCATCACCTGATTTAATTCGACTACATTCCATTATCCTCGTTTTGCTTTTGTTGATGTTCATCTTAGATCCTGCTTTCAGGACACTGTCCACTCCGTTCAACTGCTCTTCCAAGTCCTTCGCTGTCTCTGACAGAATTACAATGTTATTGGCGAACCTCAAAGTTTTTATTTCTTCTCCATGGATTTTAATTCCTACTCAAAATTTTTCTTTTGTTTCCTTTACTGCTTGCTCAATATACAGATTGAACAACATCAGGGATAGGCTACAACCCTTTCTCACTCCCTTACCAACCACTGCTTCCCTTTCATGCCTTTCGACTCTTATAACTGCCATCTAGGTTCTGTACAAATTGTAAATAGCCTTTCACTCCCTGTATTTTACCCCTGCCACCTTCAGAATTTGAAAGAGAGTACTCCAGTCAACATTGCCAAAAGCTTCTCTTAAGTCTACAAATGCTAGAAACATAGGTTTGCCTTTCCTTAATCTATCTTCTAAGATAAGTCGTAGTGTCAGTATTGCCTCATATGTCCCAACACTTCTACGGAATCCAAACTGATATTCCCCGAGTTCGGCTTCTACCAGTTTTTCCATTCATCTGTAAAGAATTCTTGTTAGTATTTTGTAGCCATGACTTATTAAACTGATAGTTCAGTAATTTTCACATCTGTCAACACCTGCTTTCTTTGAGATTGGAATTATTATATTCTTCCTGAAGTCTGAGGGTATTTTGCCTGTCTCATACATCTTGCTCACCAGATGGTAGAGTTTTGTCAGGGCTGGCTCTCCCAAGGCTATCAGTAGTTCTAATGGAATGTTGTCTACTCCAGGGGCCTTGTTTCGAGTTAGGTTTTTCAGTGCTCTGCCAAATTCTTCACACAGTATCATATCTCCCATTTCATCTTCATCTACATCCTCTGACATTTCTATAATATTGTCCTGAAGTACATCGCCTTTGTATAGACCCTCTATATACTCCTTCCACCTTTCTGCTTTCCCTTCTTTGCTTAGAACCTACAGAGAGCTAAATGCCTGGGGGAATATGCCATGGACATGGAGCTCTACAGCACCCTGAACTTCAGCAAAGGTGTTGTCATGTAAGGACCTAATTAATATTCATATAGAAGAATTGAAGAGTGAGTTTGCTCCCGAGAGGAATGTTGATGTTAAGAACATTATGAAAAGGGTGTATGGAGACATGGTGAAATCAGACTCCTTTATTCTTGTCTTCAATACCAGAAAACTCTCAGAGCACATTAAGACCGGCTAAATGTACGGCCATATGTCCCAAACCCGATGCAGTGTTTTAAATGCCAGTGTTTTGGGCATATCACCCTAGGATATAAGGGAGAAGGAAAATGTGGCAACTGCAGTAACTCATGAAGGAGTTAGTTGTTTGTCTCTTGCCAAATGTGTAAACTGCTCTCGAAAGTGCCCTTGAAACTGCCCTGTGTGGAGCAGGGACTGCAGAATCTTTGTAAAGGAATGCTGAGCACATGGAATAACAACAACAAAGTATATCCCCTTTGGTGAGGCCAAGAAGATCTAAAAGTCCTCGCAGCCTCCCACATTTGCTACATCGTGTGTGTTGTGACTTGGCAAGACAGCCAAGCCACTATGACTTATCCGAAAGGCACGCGTTTAAGCTCACGCAGGCTGGCGTGAGGTCTGGAACAGTTAAAGGAGTTGAGTCTAGTAAAAATAATACGTAGCTGCTGGAATACTTTGAACTTTAATCCATAATTGGTGAACATTGGTCTGACGGTACATGCATCACAAGATAAATAGCAAATGATAATGGCGCCTTGCTAGGCCGTAGCAAATGACGTAGCTGAAGGCTATGCTAACTATCGTCTCGGCAAATGAGAGCGTAATTTGTCAGTGAACCATCTCTAGCAAAGTCGGCTGTACAACTGGGGCGAGTGCTAGGAAGTGTCTCTAGACCTGCCGTGTGGCGGCGCTCGGTCTGCAATCCTTGACAGTGGCGACACGCGGGTCCGACGTATACTACCGGACCGCGGCCGGTGTAAAGGCTACCACCTAGCAAGTGTGGTGTCTGCTGGTGACACCACAGTGTGCATCAATCCTCTCTCTAAAGCCTACTCCAAAAGCTGATGCCTCTACCCACCCAGAGGTTGCGAATGTCAACACTAACACTGTAAGTATCAGTGCTCTTGCAAGGCAGCAAGTATTTCAGTGCCTGTAGCCCCCCCCCCCCCCCCCCCCCCAGCCCCTCCCCTCCATGAATGACAGAAAAAGGTACAACAATGGTCAGCATGGGAGAAACCAAGGCATCTTCAATGGCAGAGGCTATTCAGAAGCTCAGCATGGCCATTACTACTCCTACTTCATCTCCAAGAAAGCCATCAAAACAGAAAAAAGCTAATGACAAGCAGCAACAATAGATCAAATCCAGTAATAAACCGTTGGACCATGTTGATGTGATTCTCCCTGATACTTCATCTGACTCTTGCCCAGAGTTGGTGGAGTATGAGGTATGTGTGGAGCAATCATCTCACCCCACGACTGAAGCTCCACCAATTGCAGTCTCCCCACCCCAGTGGAGAGACAGGATGAATGTGCTACCCCATGATAGATGGCTCCCATACTTCAGAGGAACTTGGAGGGGTTCAGGATACATGTGAGGGAACTTCGGCTACTATCTCAGAGTAGACCATTGTATCTGTGTTTCCAGGTGATTAATTTCCATCAATCATACACCCGTGAGCTACAAGGTTACGTACCCCACAAAAAGGATTACTTGAGTGGAGAGAGAACTAGAGGAGGTGTAGGTATTTCCGTCAGTACCAACTACCACTCCTCGCTTCTCTCCCTTACAATGAATTTACAAGCAGTTGCTATCTCAGTGCACGTGTGTTACCCATTGACAATATGTTCCATTATGTGTCCCCCATGATGTACCCGATGAGGAGGCTCTCAATGACCTTACACAGCTCCCCCACCCCTTCATCCTTTGTGGTGATTTTAATGACAACTTTAGGACTCTGCAACTACCTGCCGCAGGGGTAGATCTGTTGAGAGGCTTCTCATATCATCATGTACCTGTCTGCTAAATACAGGACAGAGCATGCACTTCTGCACTGCAACTGGGTCGTTCTCTGCCGTTGCTTTCTCGCTTCGCTCTCCGGCCTTTGCTCACACTGCTCAGTGGGAAGTGGCCAATGTATTGCACGGAAGTGATCAGTTCCTGATCTGGATTCACCTTCCAGATGGAAGGGGACAAAGGAAACTGCATTAATGGGTGCTCAGTAGAGCAGACTGGACACTTCATAGTTGGCTAGCCCAGTTTGAGCATCGGGTCATTGTCAAAGTACGGGTGGATCTTATTACCAGAATGATCCATTGCGCTTCTGAAGCATCTATTCCACAGTTCACGGGACAACTGAAGAGGCAGCCTGTCCCTTGGTGGAGTGACGAATACCACTTTGCAATCAGGACTAGGCACATGGCTCTGCATAGATTCAAGTTCCAGCCAACTGTGAGAATCTTGCAGCATTTCGAGTGGCACGGGCAAAATGTTGCAGGGCTATTCACAAGAGCCAGAAAAGGTCATGGCAACAAGTCTTGAACACCATTAATCATCCGATGAAGAGTTGTGCTACATGGGAGACCATCAGGAGAATTACTGGGTGTGGAGGGAGGTGCTCCATGGCTCCTGTAATGGGGAATGACACTATCCAAACCAGTCCATGAGATATTGTGCTCAGACTATTGCAGCCTACTTGGCCAGAGTTTCTGCAACAACCAGCCAGGATCCAGGCCTCAAGCACCATGGGGCAGTTGTTGAGAGGAGCAGTTTGAACTTTCGGTCCACCATTGATGAAGATTACAACTGCCCATTTTGCATTGTGGGAGCTAGATTCTGCATTGCTTCCGCTTGTGACACATACCCTGGTCACGACAGAATCAATAAAAGTATGTTATGCTACCTCACTAGACAAAACAGAGAGATCCTCCTCACACTTTTTAGGTTTCACGTCACTTTCTCAACTCATGGCATGAGTCAGTTTTAATTCCTCTTTTAAAACCTGGGAAAAGACCGTATATGCCCAAGTAGTTATTGTAGTGTTGCCCTCACTAGTTGCATGGGCAAGAACTTGGAGCAGATGGTCAACTGCTGTCTTATCTGGGTCTGGGTCTCCAGGCAACTCCTTAGTTGCTTTCAGTGTGGGTTCAGGAGGTATTGCTCCACCTTTGATAACCTGGCCCTCCTGGAGGTGGCTACACAACAGGCTTTTCTGCACCAGCACCACCATCTAGATATATTTTTCGACATAGAGAAGGCCTAAAATACTACTTGGAGGCATCTATCCTCGAGCAACTTCACAAATGGCGTCTTCATGGATGTCTCCCAATTTTAATTCGGTCCTTACTCTCACCACAATATTTTCAATACTGAATCAGTGACGTAGTGTCTGATTGCTTTGAAGAGGAGAATGGTGTTCCTCAAGGTAGTGTTTTAAGTTGACTGTCTTTGCCATAGCTTGTAGTAGCATTACATCAGTAGTAAAAAGTCCTGTCCAGTGTTGTGGATGAGTTTTCTGTGTTTTACTCTTCTGCAAGCCTTGCAACAGAAACACGTCAGTGGAAATTGACTCTTCAACTTCTGGATGATTGGGTGCAGAAGAGTGGTTTTCAGTTTTCAACTGAGAAGTCTGTTGTGTTCTTTTTAACCATTCTCATTCCATTTTAAACTTTCCTGAGCTGACAATGAGGATGAGGGACACTGTTCTTAATTTTAAGACACAGTGAGACTTCTGGGCCTCATATTTGACTGTAAACTTACATGGTTGCCACATATTAAGGATCTGAGAACACTGTCCCTTACGGCTTTAAGTATTTTAAAATGTGATAATCACAGTACATGGGGAGCAGACAGGACTTGTCTGCTGCAGTTTTACAAAGCCTTTGTGTGCTCTCAGCTAGATCATGGTGCACGGTGTATGGGTCTGCAAGACCCCCTTATTTAAAGATGTTTGATGTGGTGCATCATGAAGGGATTCGGATGGCCACTGGGGTGTTCAGAACAAGCCCCATACCAAGCCTCTGTGCAGAGGCTGCTGAACGACCACTTCACATCAGGCAGTGCCTACTTATGGTGTGCCAGGCATATAAAACACTGTCCATGCCATACAAACCTGCATACCATACCATTGCTTGGCCTCCAATGAGAGGCTTTTTCGTAACTGGCAACGAGCAACGAGGCCCTATGGGATTTGCACAAAGAATTACCTTTTATATACGGGTGTGACCGGCCTAAAAGTTGGAGCAGATTTCCACCTTGGCTCCTCCAGAAGCCCTTGGTAACATAAATCCAGCTATTCTTCAGATGTGCACAAAGTGCACCGTGCACCCACTCATGTTAGGAAAAATGGTGCTCCTGCTCAAGGTTTAAAGAGTACAGGCAGTAAATTAATATTGGGTACCTATCCATGTAGACTGTGGGGACTGCACCCCTGATATCAATCCCCTATTGCAAATGCAAATGAACTAATCCATATTGCATTTGTTAAAAGACAGGTGGAATTAGTATAAATATGAGACATTTTAACAAATAAATCTTGGAACTAAACTTTTTATAAATGTAGCTGATAATGCTCATTCCATGTAAGATGTCCATCAGTCACAGTGCCTAAAAACGTAAGTTTATCATCTGTTTCAACTGTAGTATTTATGTCCACTTGAGATGGGTTCTAATTTAACAAGAACTTCATTACAACGGTCTTGTCATTATTCTGTGAAAGTTTATTCATGATTAGATATTCCGTGCTCAGATCAAAGTTCTCTTTATTGTTTTGCAATGCTTGCTTTGAGTATGGCCCTAGCAAATAAGTGATGTATTGTCTGGATAGTTCACTAGCTTGGAGTTTTGTGGCAATGTGTTGTGACTCGCCGCCGTGCAGTTATGCGCGTCCTCTACATGCGGCACTGTCTGCCAGCCATACAGCAGCAGCGCTATCTAAGCGGCCAGCCAGCCAGCGGCCGCTAGACTTGGACTCAGTTATGATTTGACCGTTAAAGTGTACACACGTCTTACTCTGTTTACTTGATCTGTGACTTTCATGTATTGCGTCTTCCTTGAAATATATTTGTTCAACTTGAAGTTATAACAGTTGACAACGAGGTAGTGATTTTTCTTTTCCATCGTTGACCCACGTTTCCATGGCTACTTTAGAGCAACTATTGCAAGGTCTCATAGAACAGCAAACGCTTCTCACAAATGCGATTCGTGATTTCGTCACGGCATCAAATGCGGGGCGTCTCTCATCGTTGTCTCTACCTACTTTTCCTCCTTACGACGAGACGCCGGAAGACTGGTCCGATTACGAAAAACGTCTTCGACAGCACTTCATGGCATTTCATGTCACGGACAAACAAACCAGTAAGTGTCTGTTCCTTTCATGGATTTCACCTCAAATGTATCAGTTGTTGTCGCAATTGGCTCCTTTGAAAGATCTTGCGTCTTTGTCTTTTGCTGAAATGTGCTCACTTCTGTCCGTTTATTTTCAAAAGCAAACACATGTGGTAGCCTCTTGTGTTGCCTTTTATCATTGTCAGAAACAACCGAATCAATCCTATGGTGCTTGGGCTGCTGAACTTCACGGCCTCAATAGAAACTGTCAGTTTGTTACTGAAATTCACAAAGAATCCTACACCGATTCCATGGTACGGGTTGCTATTATCCGATCGGCGCCCGACAAAGAAGTTAAGCAATGAGCCCTTTAGTTGGCAAATCCGACTCTAGATGAAGTCCTATCCATCACTCAGTCTTTTGAAATTTCTCGTGCTGCTGGAGTTCAAATAGAGGCATGGGGCGACGCCGGGGAAATACAACCTCTGTGCGATGTTGCCAAAGCATGTGGCGTGTCCCCGCCGGCCGACGTGGCCGCAGTATGCTCCCAAGTGCAGCCTCGGCCTAACCGTAAACAAACCTCTAAGAAACTGCAGCAAAACCCACGGCAACTTCCTTCATGTCCGGGGTGTTTTACGAAACATTCACGAGAAGACTGTCGACAACATTGGGCCGTGTGTCACAAATGCAAAAAAAAAAGGGGTTATGTGTCATCTGTTGGCAAATCCGATCGCGTACATGATGTTCATGAACATGACGCTGGTTCTGATTCTGTGTTGTCTGTCAATTGTACTTCTTCCCTTTCAGGGAAGTTATTCCTCACTGCCCAGATACTTGGTCGAGATGTTCGCATGGAGGTGGATACTGGTTCTGCTGCCACTATCATCAATTCTCAGACGTATCTTCAGTTGGGTTCTCCAATCCTGTCATCTGGATCGTCTCACTGCTTCAGGGGTCTTGCTTCCTGTCACTTCCAGTGAGTGGTCCTCTCCTGTCGTCGTCGTTGCTAAGCCAAATGGTGATATTCGTCTCTGTGGCAATTTCAAAGCCACTGTAAATGCTCAATGCCTTATCGACACTTATCCTATGCCTCGACCTGAAGAATTGTTCACTAAACTTGCTGGAGGCCAGTATTTTTCTAAACTTGACCTGTCAGAAGCTTATCATCAACTTCCTCTCGACGCTGCTTCCCGGCAGTTTCTGGTCCTTAACACGCCTTTTGGCCTCTATGAATACCAATGATTGCCATTCAGGGTTGCCAGCCCCCCTGCTCTCTTTCAGCAATTCTTGGAACAATTATTACTCACTGTCCCAGGGTGCATAAATTAACAGGATGACATTGTTGTCACTGGCTCCACCACTGATGAACATCTTCAAAATCTCCGCACACTTTTTGATGTCTTACAGACTGCCGGTCTTAAGTGTAATCATCAGAAATCAAAATTTTTTCAGGCATCTATCACGTACTTGGGGTTTCAACTCTCTTGGGATGGTATTTGTCCCCTTCAGCAAACTGTCGCTGCGATCGATGCCTTTCCTCGCCCTACATCTGTTAAGGAACTGCAGGCCTTCTTGGGGAAAATAGCATACTATCACAAGTTTTTACCATATGCTGCTTCGGTGGCTCAGCCGTTGCATCACCTGTTGCATAAAAACGTGCCTTTTCACTGGTCCAGGTCATGCAATGCGGCTTTCCAGAAATTGAAGATTATGCTGAAACAGGCCCCGTGCCTGGCTACTTACCGACCTGGGCAACATCTTGTTCTTGCCACGGACACCTCACAATACGGGGTCAGTGCAGTGCAGTCCTTGTGCACCGTTTTTGTGACAGTTCTGAACAACTCGTTGCTTATGCCTCCAAAACGCTCATGGATGGCCAACAAAAGTATTCTCAAATTTAAAAAGAAGCTTTGGCCATTATTTATGTTCTTCATAAGTTTGGTGTTTTTCTCTATGGCTCCAAATTTCGTCTTGTTACAGATCACAAACCACTTGTTTCCTTGTTTCATCCATCATCATCACTTCCCGACAAGGCTGCACACTGCCTCCAGCGTTGGGCTCTTTACTTGTCTCGTTTCAAGTATGAGATTCATTTCTGGCCGACGGCTCAACATGCGAATGCTGATGCACTGTCTCGCCTTCCCATGGGTCCTGATCTGGCATTCGATAGGGACGAACTTTTGTGTTTCCACCTGGATGTTCCCGAGCAGCGGGTTGTGGATGGGTTCCCCATCACTGGGGACCGGCTGGTGGCTGCTACGGGTTCTGACCCTATCCTCTCCGGGGTTTTACGCTGTATTCAGAAAGGTTGGCCAGATCGTCCGTCCGCTAAGACTTCTGATACATTGCGGAACTACTACGCTTTGCGTTACCGCCTTACGGCTAGGGATGGTGTTATCCTCCTTTCCACCGAAAATGATTCACCGCGTGTTGTGGTACCTGCGTCTTTGCGTGCTTCGGTCTTGCGCCTCCTTCACCAGGGGCACTGGGGTGTCTCTCGCACAAAATCTGTGGCGCGCTGTCATGTGTACTGGCCCAGCATCGACTCTGAAATTGCACACATGGTCGCTGCATGCGGCCCTTGTGTGTCACAGGCCGCCGCCCCAAAGTCATCTTTGTCACAGTGGCCTTCACCTGAGAAGCCCTGGGAGCGTATTCATGCTGACTTCGCGGGACCATTTTTAGGTACTTACTGGCTTCTCGTTATTGACGCCTGCTCTAACTTTCCTTTCATTGTCTGTTGCACGGACACGGGTGTTGCAGAGCGTCATTCGGACCAGCTTCGGCCTCGTGTGCTGGCAATGCTTGTTCCAGATGCCGCTACACCACCTTCATCTCTATCTGACGCTCGAGATACTGGAATCTCTCATTACACACACCACAGTCCTCTCACCATCATATCGGTGCCAGCACAAGAACAGACGCCGCCAGGAGACATGCCCATGCAGGAACCAGATGACCATCATCTGTCGGAGCAACTCTACTCGCCTCCTTCTCCTACAGATGCGGACACATCGCCCATGTCTCCTGTTATAACAACCGGACTTGTCACAACAGGCAGATTGGTGCACAGGGCCCCAGCAGATTTGACCCCCACGTCTCCTGTCATCTCGACCCGTTACCAACGGGGACACTTCCGTCCGTACGGGAAACCACCTCCTCGAGACTTTACGGCCAGTCAGACAACACCTAAGGATGTTAGCAATCTACAGGCCACCTCCATCAAGACCTGTACAAAAAATTCAAAGGGGGGAAAAGTGTTGTCACTCGCCGATCTTTCAAAGTGCCGCCGCGCAGTTACGCGCGTCCTCTACATGCGGTGCTGTCTGCCAGCCATACAGCAGCAGCGCCACCTAAGTGGCCAGCTAGCCAGCGGCCACTAGACTTGGACTCAGTTATGATTTGACTGTTAAAGTGTACACACGTCTTACTCTGTTTACTTGATCTGTGATTTTCATGTATTGCGTTTTCCTTGTAATATATTTGTTCAACTTGAAGTTATAACACAGTGTTTTGTCATTAATACATGCAAGAATAATTCCCTGGGGCATCCCACAATTCAGAGTCTCATTTGTTGATTTTCATTATAACTTCATTCATATAATATAAAAGACAGTGTGCTAAGCTATCTCAAGGTTAAGAAATTCAGAAATTTAGTGCCACTCCTCTTATACCATAAGTTTCTAGTTGGAATAAAACTGCTTGAGTCACGGAGTCAGATGCATTAGATGTATCTGGAAAAGTTTCAGTGACTTTGTTTCCTTTATCAAGTTTGTTTAGCCATTCATAGAAAACAATTTATTTCTGGAACCTGTGCTGTGAATTGCTTAGTTGATTGTATTAATGGAAGAAAGATTCTATTTGGTCTAGAATTACCCTTTTAAGTAACTTAACAAACTTTGAAGATAATGAAGTAGGCCTACAATTATTTGTCACTGGTTGCTCCATTTTTATACCTGGTAATATCACAGCAATTTTTAAAATAGCAAGAAAGGTCTCCAGCTCAGTTGAGCTGTTTATTAAATGTGTTAGTGGCTTTATTAATTAATTTCTGCATACTTCAAGTGATGTAGGTGATATACCATCCCAGCCATGAGATGTTTTTATTTTGAAATTATTGTCATTACTTTGTGTTCTGCTACACTCCTTTGGAAAAATGAACTACTCATTTTAGCTGAGTTAATTGCTTTCTTTTAAGTATTCTGTGAAGGCTTCACATACTGTCATTGGTTTACTCACTAATATTTCAAATTCTCCTAGTGCTACATCACTTGATGAAAGAGTTGATTTCATTCTACTTCAGTCCTGTTCCAGACAGCATTACAGATGTTAACAATACTGTACATAAATGAGGACTTCGATTGGCAGATTCCTGATAATTGTTGCATGAAATTTCCGTATGTTCTTATCCTTTTCTTCCATGAAAACCATAAATGCCCCTGGGTCTGTGATTCCCTATATATGCTTAGGAACTATCATAATTGTTGGGTAAGATATTGCTGAAAATAATTAACAAATCCGCTCTTATTTCCAAGTTTCTTGACTTAGCTCTCTGCCAATTGATGATATCTTTGTCGTGTCACGTTTGTCCTTGGTCTTCTTGGGTTGGATTAGTCAAGGCGACATCTGTAGTATTCCATTGTGTGAAACTCATTTATCCGATGCACTCCATTTGGTTGGTTGACAACCTGATGAGTTTCATCCGATTCTTCTCCTAGCGCATTTTTAAGCATTCTTGCTGATAACTGTTATAGTGGTGTACGCATCTTTGTATGGGGCTGCAACTCAGTTCACAGTTTCCACCCCTCCCGTTGAGTTCACTATATGGCGTGTGTTGTCAACAGGACAGGAATGATGGGTTAATGACATAATGTAATTGATACTTGGTTACAAGTAAAACACTGCTGCTTACTAATGCAAGACTACACACTTTTTGTGATTCAAAGTGAGCTGGTTAGCAGACCCTGCTTGGAAATGATGCATGCTCGAACACATCTCGAATTAATTGAAATAATTCAAGCCAAAGAGAGCCACTAAGAGACTTCTGCAGACACTCCTGTATAATGGCTGCATGTTATAATCTGGAAATATGTGAAATTCTCTATCATATGATGAAAGTAAAATAAGAGGAGAGATAAGACAGTGTATTGAACATTATTAGTGAATGGTTAGAATGATAGTTTGGTGTACGGGGAGTAAATAGAATTAAAATCATACGATAAATGAATATTGTCAAATGGCTAATGGCTAATAGTTCTACACTGGAACACCGGAACAGTCTTGCTTTTCAAAATTTGATAATTTTTGTAAACAACTAAAAAAGAAAGGAAGGGGTTAGTGCATTGCTCCGTTCATTGAACCCGCTAGTCCTAGATTGATAAAGATTGATGAAAATGGGGGGGGGGGGGGGGCTGCAGTGGAAAGATGGCAGTATCAAGAGACAATAGCATCAGTGTGCACTTTTGGGTGCATGTTCAACATTAGGATTAATTGTAGTTTAATATATTTATGGGACTGACTGTTCTGTCATTGTAGTGTGCGTTATGGTCGGTGTAATGTGATACGGCCGGAACAGTCGCGGGGTGGCCGAGAAAGCACGGCAGCCCACGAACAAACAGACAAACAGAAAGGACAGACACGAAACAATGACGGATGATCGAGAGAGACCTTATGACAACAACACACAAGAAGCAACGGGGTGACAGAGACAACCAAACGAACCCAAGACATCCACTAGTAATGAAAACAAAGAACGGTAAACACATTGTTGTCGAGGCAATATGTCAAGATGCACGCAATGATTACGAGCATGCACGTGCTCTCCCCCCCTCTCCCCCCCTCCCACTCCCCCTGCCCTCCCGCGCCCCGTGCCCTCCCGCGCGCACACAGGCCAGACAGGTGTACTGATGGTGTCTCTCTCTCTCTCTCTCTCTCTCTCTCTTTCTCTCACGCGCGCGCACACACACACACACACACACACACACACACACACACACACACACACACACACACCACTCTGAGTGAGCAGTATACAATTGTTAGAAAGTGAACAATTACGTATATTGTGCAACAAGTGACCAGTTTTTGACTTCACATGTAGTTTTATCAGAGCTAGTCCTTACTACAGGTGACAGGAGGACAATTTTTCAGCATAAAATGCTACATTGATAGAATCAATAGATTTAAAGAATAGTTGCAGGTAGGAGTGCATCCTTATTTGACCAAGGATTTGTTATCACTGGTGACACTTAAATATTAGAATGTTATCTGTAATTTTATCTTGTCAAAATTAATGATTTTGTGTACCACTTTGGAGATAGCTGGTCTGCTTGTTGAAATCTTAAGCACTTTTAAGTTTTATAACTTTCTCCATAGTGCGTAAACATCAACTAACTGACTGAATAAACATTTATTTTCAGCGAGACAAGATTATCAAAGGCCTGGAAGAAAAGATGCAGAACCTAACAAAACAGCACCTATTTGAGATGGAGTGTGTGAAATCCAGACTAATTGTTGAAAGACATGAGAGAGACAAAGAAAGAAATGACCACGCTGTTATGATGAGGTATGAACTTACTGCCTTGGTCTGCTTATCCCAAAAGTTCAGTGCTTTAAGCATTTTGAAGGAAACAGATATTTTCTAGTTTTAATAGCCTCATTTGAATGTATTAGCAATAAATATTTTAGGCCATTTCCTTCATCAAATTGATGATAGACCAAAATGATGTTCCCTCTGCTGTTTATACTAAGCAAGGTGGTGCAGTGTTAAATCACCATTCTCTCATTTGAGTGGACAGTAGTACAAATAGCTGTCCAACCATCGAGGTTTAGGTTTTCTGTGGCCTTCAACTCCCCCTCCCCTCCTACTTGTGGTTGGTACACCAGACTTGCTTTTGGGAGCATGGCTTTACAAACCTGCATCCTGCCATCCAGATTTAGAATTTCCATAAATCGACCCAGACCTTGAGACAGTCAGAGCTTGTGCTCCATCTCTAATGACGTCGATGTCAAATGTCAATGGGATGTTAAACCCAATCTTCCTTTCTTCCTTCTGTGGTTTCCTTGAACTTCTTAGGGGTGTTCCACAATGGTTTCCTTCCACAGCCTTCTGCAATCTGAACATATTCACAAGTGATATGACTTAGAACTGTAATCTTCCTTCTACTGTTTTCATTTGTTGCATGTATTCTTGTGTAGACAGTGGTGTACCAACTATTTCTTGAGGGGGGCCAGTAAACCCATTTACTGATTTTGTCTTTCAGCAAAACCTTTAAGAATACAGGCACACCAATAGTGTTGGAAGGTGTGTTATGTAATCAGCGCTATGTTGTTCTACAGAGAGAAACAACTCGTTAATACTAATATAGACCCAATTTTATAGGTCATGCTCTTGAAATCAATTTTGTTGCTTTAATTTTTAAAAAGACATCATTTATCTGGGAAGACACTGGTTCTACTTTGTTTTGAGACCATTTACGAAAAGTAGTTCATATTTACTTAGACTGAAATATCTTATTATTACTGTTTTACAGATATTTAATGAAAAAAACATAATTTGTTTGAAAAAGTAGACATTTATTTAGTTTTTATTTAGACTAAAAATGTAATTTTATTTTTGAACAATTTGGGGAACAAATTGTGTCATGACATTCATAAGATTAATTTTTCTAGCCTTGTTTTGATGAGCATGGAGGAGGAGTAGATGGGTGAGTCTCAACTGAGTCATTGTTGATGTGGGACAAGTTTTAACTCACCTCAAGGCACTGAAGGACCTCTCAGAGGATGCTGACCATATGGGAACTGTCAGAATCAGATTGATGAGGTGAATGACTTCGTAAAGGAGGTCTTTAACCCTACCTGGTTCAGAAATAAGTTTTCTTCCAGTAGAGAATACATTACATGGTTATATACCAGTCGTGATGGTTTGCAGCATTTTGAGCTGTGCATGAAGCCTGCCCTGGTTAAAGTCTGTTGTATGTACTCCAAGCAATTCCTACAAACATCTTGTGGATGGGGGATGTGTTTAGGAGGATGTAATAAGTATCTCTTCAAGATGGGATAGTCACTTTAGATCCTTTTGGTTGAACCTTTGTTCAGTTCCATTCAAAAGGAGATCAAGAATTTCAAAAAATCTTTCCTAAATTTACATTCTTGAGACAGTTCTCTGGGAACAGATGTGTTTTAGTGTGGTGCAGTTTTGCTGGTATTTTTCTTGGCCATCAGATATTTGGGTCTTTCATATTTAGGTTTTTAGAAAATTTTTGATTTCTCTAACAGCATATCAAATGTGTCCATAGTTTTAAGACTTGCAAGAGCTACTTTCAGAACCTCTACAGAGTGTTTCACTCCAGCTGCATTGAAATTTCGATCCTGTAGGGATCTGGCCAATTCCTGACACAGTCCAAGCACTTCAGTTGCTACTGGTATATAAAAAATAGTTTCAAACTTTTTGAGCCACTTCGCATAGGCCCGAAGGACTGACTTTCTTTTGTCTCTGAGCTGCATACATTCACTATCTGTCACCATTTTCTGGACCTGCTCATAGTTGTCCCTGAAACATGTCAAAGATTTTACTCTTAAAGACGCATTGGAATCAGTCATTGAGCTTTTGGGCTTGGATTGGTTTGATTGACACCACATTGACCACCATATCTTCATGCATGTCTTTCCTTTTTGCATATTCTAGAATTATAGTGAGATGTCTTTCACAGTTACCAGTACATCACACAATGGATCACAGCTTCTTGTAATTTCCTATAGCGCCAGACCTAAACAATGATTGCTGTGGTGGATGTAACAACTCCTTGGCTGATCTTGAATAAGGATTTCCTTCACACCTCTGTTCTGCCCCAACATGTTAGCTGCGTCATCGAAACAGTGGACGTGTAGAAACCCAATATCTGGTGACAGTCTTAGAAGGATGTCTTTAATGATAGTTGCCAGTGTTTGCACCTTGGAGTCCTGCAGACTATAAAAAACCAGGAAAAGTTCTTTTATTTTGAGTGTCTCAGGGTCAACACAACATACATCTACATCTACATCTACATCCATACTCCGCAAGCCACCTGCTGGTGTGTGGCGGAGGGTACCTTGAGTACACAACGTACACAAAGATTGAACTGCACCTGGCCAGCCACATCCTTCATCGAATCTGCCATAATTCTATGAAGTGGGGAATTTTTTATTTGCTGCACAATTTCTCGCTGGATCGTGGGAGCCATAATTTCCAGTACTTAATTTTGTATTGCTGGCACCACCCAAATGTCATGGTCATGGTGTATCAGCCATATCTTCAGTTCTGGCACAGCATTCTTCTTCTCATCAAGAAGTATCAAGGGGTTCCCAGAGACCGTTTCATGACCTCTCAGTGTGTTTCCTATTCAACATAGGAACCTGAGTGAACTGGTAATTACTAGTAAAGCAGTTCTAGCTTTCTCCTGATCGCGACCTGGACAATCACAGGTTTGCTGTTTTCACGTTGGGAATAATTACGAGAGGCCCTCGATGAGAAAGACTCTTCTTGTGTATCTTGGGCTTTTCCATGGCTTCTTCTTCTTTTTTTCCCTTCTTTTCTTTTTCTTCATAAACCTTTTTTAAGAAAAGTTCTCTCTTTCTGTGGTCGTCTATTGTTCACCAAGTGGATGGGCCAAATGTTCTTTTCTTCATAACGTATCCCTGGATAAGCCACAAACCATTCTGATTTACAAGGTCTTCGATTTCTTATGCTTCTGAGGTGGGTGGAATTTTTTTTTTTCTAAAACAAGTAAACTTGAAGTAGAGCCCATTGTGTTTTCATGTGAGACTGGGGTGTCTGCATGCTTTGACAGTCCTATGGCCACAACTTTTTTGTCCATTGCCTCAACCTGAAATCGTTAAGGATAAAATCGTGCAACATGATGTATCTTGCACACATCACACTAACTTAGAAATAGCTTTCATCAAGCAATGTATGTTAATGTTGAGCACAGAATACACTGAAGTGCCAAAGAAACTGGTATAGGCATGCATATTCCAATACAGAGAGATGTAAACAGGCAGAATATGGCGCTGCGGTTGGCAACGCCTATATAAGACGACAAGTGTATGGCACAGTTGTTACATCGGTTACTTCTTCTACAATGGCAGATAATAAAGATTTAAGTGAGTTTGAGTGTGGTGCTATAGTTGGCACATGAGTGATAGGACACAGCATCTCTGAGGTGGCTATGTAGTGGGGATTTTCCTGTATGACTATTTCACGAGTGTACTGTCGATATCAGGAACCCAGTAAAACATCAGATCTCTGACATTGCTGTGGCCAGAAAAAGATCCTGCAAGAACTGAACCAATGATGATTGAAGAGAATTATTCAACCTGGCAGAAGTGCAACTCTTCCACAAAGAGCTGCAGATTTCAGCGTTGGGCCACCAACAAGTGTCAGCAACAAAACATCATTGATATAAGCTTTTGTAGTCGAAGGCCCTCTCGTGTATACTTGATGACTGCATGACACTAAGCTTTATGCCTCACCTGGGCCCGTCAACACCAACATTGGAGCTAGTTGTAAACATGTTGTCTGGTCGGACGAATCTCATTTCAAATTGTATTGAGTGGATGAACGTGTATGGATATCGAGACAACCTCATGAATCCATGGACCCTGCATGTCAGTAGGTGACTGTTCATGCTGGTGGAGGCTCTGTAATGGTGTTGGGCGTGTAAGCATCCTGTCTGATCACATGCCTCCATTAATATCCATTGTGTAATCTGACGGACTTGGGCAATTCCAGCAGGACAATGCAACACCCCACACATCCAGAATTTTACAGACTGGCTCCAGGAACACTCTTCTGAGTTTAAGCACTTCCACTGGCCACCAAACTCCCCAAATATGAACATTATCAAGCATATCTGAGATGCATTGCAACGTACTATTCAGAAGAGATCTCCACCCCCTCATACTATTACAGATTTATGAACAGCCCTGCAGGATTCATGGTGTCAGTTCCCTCCGGCACTACTTCAGACATTAGTTGAGTTCATGCTTCATTGTGTTGTGGCACTTCTGCATGCTTGTGGGGGTCCTACATGATATGAGGCAGGTGTACCAGTTTCTTTGGCTCTTCTGTGTATAACAACACAAGCATAGGAAGAAACATTCATATGAAATATTTAGCCTAACAGTATCAGTGCTTATGCTTTCTCGAAGTATCTTTGACTAGTATTACTACTATCAGATTGAGACTGGCCACTGTCATTAGTAATGCTAATGCAAATGATCTGAGATATTTTAGCACTAGTACCACCTCCAAAAATTCCTTTATAGATTTTTGTGACATTGTGCAGTTCCACACCTAAAATAACAAAATAGTAATAGTCACATATAAATATCAGCCACGACCCATGAAACGATGTACACATAAAAAGGGAATAAAAAGTTAGATACTGAGATTTAAAAATGATTCTCTAATTCACTAATTGTATGTGTCGCAAGTAAGAGGAATCACTGTAAACATTTTTGAACATCTACATGGTAAATTACAAAAAAGGGTACAAATCAGACCTTAAAGCAATACTGCAGTGTAAATGGAAGAACATTGTCAGACCTAACAACAAACTTGCAGAATTCATACCAAGTCGATTGTGATTTATGATTTATTGGAAGGAAACTTGCATGGTAAACAAAATATTTTCAGCTGTAAAGATGATGTGTACTACTATATTTGTTCAGTGGTGAGCTGTTGTGTAAAGCAGTGTGTTTTAGTGTTTATTCGACATTCAATTTTCAGTTGTCAAATCAATTTGAGTAAATTGAACTGTATTTGTACCATTAAATGTAACATTTGTGATGAAACTGGTATAGAATGCTTTTCTCTATATGTTAAAACTTCTTGCCAGATACAACTTTGTACTTTTACTTGCTGCTGTTTTTGACAAGTGTAAATAAAACATTGATTTGCATTATAGCACTATATTCCTTTCATAAGCTAACAAATGGCATTAATATACTTCCACATTATGAGAGGTAAAAAAATCTCAGTATTTATTGTACAGAGAACTACTTATCTCTTTGCGTACATTATGTGCTGAAAACATTGTTTCAGTATCTTGAACTGTTTGTGTGTAGTGACTTGTCACGCTGCACTCTGCATGGCGTGCAGAAACTTATCATGTGTGGCATACCACCAAGACATACAATCCATTTACTCATCACTGGAAAGATACAGCTTTCCTACCATGATAAGAAATTACTTCGGTATGTTAGCTTCGGTTGGTATGCTGCAATACATGACCAAAAGTGCACAAAATGTGAAATAGGCAGTGAGGCTATTCTTCACTGCAAATTCTTCAAATTACATTCATTGAGTTTTGGTACTTCATTTATAAAAATCTACCACCACCACCACCACCACCACCACCACCACCACTACTACTCCTTGGCACTACAGCCCTTGTAGGGCCTTGGCCTCCTGGACAACCTCCACTCACTCTTCTCTGCTCACTGCCTTGCCTCTCCATCTTCTCACTCCCATCCTTCTCAAGTCCTCCTCCACATTGTCTAGCCATCTGGTCCTTGGTCTGCCCCTTATACGACGTCTACCGGGTTTTCCTTTGAAAACTTTCTTGACTGTGCTGTTCTCCACCATTCTTTCTACATGTCCCAACCAGTGTAGTGCATTACTCTTTATTCCAGTCATGATATCTGGTTTGTTGTACAACTCTCTGATCTCCTTATTATTTCTGATTCTCCAAAAACCCCTATCATTCACTGGCCTGTAGATTTTCCTAAGTATTTTCCTTTCTCATCTCAGCAATAACTCATCATCATTTTGTGTCATAGTCCAGGTTTCTGTACCATAAATCACCACAGGTCTAACTACTGTATGATACACAGCCAGCTTCAGGTTCCTACTAAGGCTCCTTGCTTTAAATACTTTACCAGCTGCAATCCTTGCATGTTTTTTTCTCTCATATCATTATTCTCAGTTACCAGTGACCCAAGATATTTAAAGCTTTCACAGCATTCATATTCTTTTCTGTTCAAAGTCATGCTTCTTTCTCCTTCACTATATCTTTTCCTAGATGATGTATTTTTTGTGTGTGTATGTATGTGTTTGTTTGTGTATCTATCGACCTGCCAGCGCTTTCGTATGGTAAGTCACATCATCTTTGTTTTTAAATATATCTTTTCCTAGATGTTAACATATGCTTAGTCGTTGAGTGATTAATTGTCACCCCCATCTCCGCACCATTTCTTTCTACTTTTTCAAGCTTTTCTTCCAGGTCCTGTTTTTTCCTGGATAACAAATCAGTATCATTAACATATGTAATAGCAAATCAGTGTCGTTAACATATGTAAGCTCCTGAGTCATTCTATTAAACAGTGTTTCCCCAGGGTTGTTGCTTTGTGTCTTTCGCATTACACTCTCCAATCTCCAAGGCGACATTGAACAGAATAGTGGAGAGCACATCACCCTGCCGCAGTCCTTAGTTAACTTCAAATGGCTTTGATAAAGTGCCCTCAGTCTTTACTTTGCATACTGTTCTTCTCAAAGCCATTTTTACCAATCGTATCAGTTTGTTAGTGACTCCTGCCTCTTGCATTGCCTTCCAAAGTTGATCTCTTTTTATACTATCATAAACTTGTTTGCAGTCACTGAACAGCTGGTGGACATCGATGTTGTACTCATAACATTTTTCAAGGATCTGTCTGATAGTGAAAATCTGGTCTATAGTGGATCTATTAGTTCTGAAACCACATTGGTAGTCTCGTAGATACTCTTCTATGTATGTTTTTAACTTCCCAGCCACGATTTATCCTAATACTTTATATACTATACAGAGCAGTGCAATTCCTCTATAATTCCCGCAGTCAGCGTAGTCATGTTTCTTGTGTATAGGGCAGAGTATTGCTGTACCCCACTGTTTCGGCATATTTTCTTTCCGCTATATTTCCACGAAAATCTCATGCAAAAGCCTTACTAGTTTTTCTCCACCATATTTTATCATTTCTGCTGTAATATTGCCTAGAGCCTTATTGTTTTTAAAAGTCTTGATACTAACTTTAACTTCTTCCAGTGTGGGTTCTGCTATTGATCCCTGGTGCTCTTCATCTCTGTTTACTTCCTGCTCCACCTCTTCTGCCATACCAGCATCAGCCCCACCTTCGTTTTTTGATTCTGCATTCAATAGTTCACTGAACTACTCCACCCATCTGTCTAAAATCTGCTCTTTTCCTCCAATCAGATTTCTCTCCTTATCTCTACAGAAAACTGCTCTGGGTTGGAATCCTTTCCTTTTATCTTTAACCCTCATATAGAATTTCCTTGTTTCTTGAGCAGTATTTCTCCCTTCTAACTCATCAGTCCACTATATTTCAGATTCTCTCTTTTTCCTCCTATATTCCTTATATGCTTCCCTTCTCATCTCCTGGTATTCTTCTAGCATTCTTTTTCTTGCCTCAATTCTTTCTTCTATCTTCCTCGTACACTCTTCATTTAACCAGCGCTGGGTTCTCGATTTCTTCTTTCCGCTCAGTACAGTTTCAGCTGTCTCATGTTATTCCTTTAACCTTTTCCCATCTTTCTTCAATATCCTCTCCTGCCTGCTCTTTGGCTTCATTAGGTCTATTTGTCGAATAGTTTTATACTGTTGTACTGTATTTTATTATTTTTTTAACTTGGTATCATCAAACCTTGGTGTGATAGCTTTCTTGATCTGTCTATAATTGGCTATCCTCTGTCTGTATTGGATTCTTACCAAATGATGATCACTATCTCCATCTGCACCATGACAGCTACCCACCTCTAATATATCTGAAGCATGTCGTCTATCAATGAGTATGTGATCAATCTGATTTTTTGTGATCCCATCTGGGGAGCTCCTTGTAACTTTCCTTATATCCTTCCTTTGCATCCATGTGCTTTTAATAATCATGTTATTGCTGATGGCAAAATCAATTAGTCTGATACCATTATCATTAGAAACTTCATGCAGACTCCCCTTACTAGCTGTTTTCCTGTATGCGATTTCTTTTCCTACTTGAGCATTGAAGTCCCCCTATAATCACCTTAACATCATGCTTTGCCACCCTTGCTATTTCCTGGTCCAGTTGCTCATGGAACACATCTTTTTCCAACAATTCTGCATCTTCTGTTGGTGCATATAAAGAATAAATTGAAGAAACGGGCTTTCATTCGTAATACAGAGATTCTTTCACTAACAGCATTAAAGTTCAATGTGGCAGCCTTTTGAGCATTATCAACCAGAAAACCTGTGCCTCCACATCATCTGCTTCCACAGCTGTAAAACAGTGTGCGTGTCCCAGATGCTAATATTCCACTTCCTTTCCATTTTGCTTCTTGTACTGCTGCCATCGTCACATTATATTTCTTCATTTCCTTTTTAAGGTTCTATAGTCCTCCAGGCCTGTTCAGTGTTCTAACATTCCATGTCGGTAAATACCAGTCCGTTGCCAAGGCCATTTATCCATTACATCCATCCGGCTTTCTTTGTCCTTTGGTTCCGTAACAAGCTCTTTTTTCCGGGCTGAGATTGTTAGCCTCACGCCCAACCCCCTTCTTGGAGGACCTGGATTTTTTTAGGGTTCACTCCCCTAGGAGGATTGGCTTCCCTACGCCCATAGAGCCACCCCCCCCCCCCCCCTCCCCTCCCTATGTTGCAGGACTCACTTCGTCTGTCTCCTCCATCAAGACTTGGGTGACACTGTAGCTACGCTACCGCTGGCACAACTCTCGGCTTCATCGGAGTACGCAAACCCTCCCGCCCGGCAATGAAGGTGCCTACAATAAGGCGGTGTCCCCTTGGAAGGATTGTGATAATGAGTCTGGATAATAAATCAGTGCATACTAGACTTCTTAATAAAATTGTCTATAAATCCTTCTTTCAGTAAGAAAGACATTATCCAAGCAATAATTGTCACAACAGATTGAGTGCATTACTTAACTAGTATCACAGGGCTGACTATGAGAAATGTGGCCACTAAACAAAGCAGTGAGTGTCAAATCATGAATGTATTACGTATTCTGATGAGACATAAATGGAGGATGTTGTTACTAGTCGTGCATGTCATGGACTATGAACTTTATAACAACTTGCTATATGGTAGTATTTTGGAACATACGTCTCACTTTTCTGATCCTGCAACAAGAGTGGACTTTTTCTTGCTGTGGAATAAAAGGATGATCCAAGTACACTTTCATGGATGCCTAATTTCAGGACAAGCTGCAGTGGGTTATGGAGGGATTTTCTTGCAATTCTACACCTAGCTCAAATGCTTGCGCCCAGATACTGGTTTTCATGCAACTAAGAAGAATTATTCCATCTTAGTTCTCGATACAATGTTACATGTACGTAGTTTGAGCCTTTCTGTACAAGTTTAACTAATATTGTTACATAGTGATTATTGATACCTTTACTGATTGAACCTCTGATTGCCTTGTCATAGTGGTAGGGAATGTTTATTCACTGACCGTTGTTAATTATTTCTGGAACATTTCTTCCCTTTTTCCTGCTTAAGTCCTTGGAACTGATCTGTTTGCCACTGATACGGATGGTCAAGCAAGTTCTGAGTATTCCAGTGTAGATCCAGGCACGATTTGTTGCTTTTGTATCGAGATGTGGTGCTCCCTGTAACTCAAAAGCATTTCCACTGTGTGTGTATGCCATAGCATTGTTGGCCGGTGTTTGTCATTTTTGATAGGACTGCACTTGGCTCGTGTCTATGCGACCTCGAGACTAAACTGATCAAAAAAAGTTTTAATCAACTACAGATCTGAAAATGTATGTGGACTTAGATTCAAGGGGATCTGAACAGTAAGTCATGAGAGTGGTGACAATGTGTGTTTTGAATGGTATTTAATTTTGAAGGTGCAGAGGACAACAGCTACCAATGTAAAGGGACAGCAAAACAAATTTTTTACAGTCAAGATTTCTACCTTAAGTCTGACGCTCCTCCCCCAAATTCAGTGCACTGGCCTCACTGTAGTTCGTCTATATGACGTAGCCAGCCCTGAGGGACTGATCAGTCTCGACTACTGTTCGAAACTGCTTTGTAGAATTTGTTACATATGCATACAAAGGCTGTGCTTCATTAGGAATCACAGAATGAAAAATGAGATGAAGGGAGAGCAAAAGCAAAAATCACTGCCAACAAAAATACTGATTGCATTTTTCTTGGTGGCAGCGTGGTTTATTCACTGGTTCTGCCTATAGATGAAATAAAACTCCAATTGAATTGGGGGGCAAGGGGGCAGGCAGGGCAGAAACCATATCTCGCCCACCCCCCCTCTCCAACTCCCAACCCCCCCCTCCAGGATTTGAAGTGCGAGGGGGAGGGGGGGGAAGCAGGTCGGGGCGCACTGCACGACCTGCATCACCCCCCCCCCCCCTCCCCCAGTTGATACACTATTGTGTGTAAGTGCAAGCTATATCACAGAAAATGTCTTACTCAGGTCTTCTAAAGGCTTCCATTCAGTGGACTACGCATGAACACTGTAGCCATGCACAAGTCATTGAAGCCACTCTTGTTCACATTCATCCAAAGGTTGCAATTTCTGCAACAATAAAGGTGACTTCCAATTTAAAAGAAACTAGACTGAACCATTGGAAGATTAAATCTCTGACTTAGAGTTTGAGTCGTATTTAAGTAAATACATTAATATAATGACAGAGAATGGTTTAAATAAAATAACAGTGGAAACTTTTCTGACTGTAGAACAAATAATAGTAACAAGAAGTGCTAAAAGAGGGGAGTTCCATACAGAAGATTGCAAGTAATGATAGAGGAAACAAAATTACTATGAATGCTCAGTACTGAGGAGAAAACTAAATAGTGGGTTATCGAAATGTAAGCTAAAATGGTTAATGTTCAATCATTTTGTGAAGTTACTCTGGATTCGATTGGGCATAGTCAATTGTGGATCTGCATATGTTACTGAATACAAGCTTTATCATTTTGTGAAACACAGAAAGACAATGATAGATTTCCAGCTTTTGAGATTTTCTTAAGATGCAAGCTGGGGCAAAGTAATGTCTCAAGTTTCTTTTTGTTATCAGATGCTGTGGAATAGTCATCTGGAGTGACCTGATTCTGTATCAGACATAATGGGCATGACTTTTTGGAGGCACCTCTACCTTAATATATGGCGCTAACAGCTTGTTGGAGAAGGCTCTAATCAAAGGGAGGAATGTGGTTAGGTTTTTCAAAATGTGTGCAAAGCATATATAGTACATGTAATATTGGTTACGTTCTGTCTTCTGCAACAGTAATGAAAGTCTTATTAAGACCGAACGTGTTTTACGTAATTCTAAAGCATCTTCAATGGTCACTTTAACAAAGTGTTTTTTCTCTTACAATTTGGTTTTTTATGATCATAAACAGTATGCATGCTTTATTTTCTACTATAAACAGTGTTAATTCGTACCATTACAACAAGAAGTAATACTGTTTATAGTAGTCAATAAAACATGAGAACTGAAGATCCTTTAGAACAAAGTGAAATGTGTGTAATCTTAATACTACTTTCATTACAGTTGCAAAAGATGGTTTGTAACTTATGCAGATAGTATATCTGGAGCTGCAAAAACAGAGGTCAAAAAACAAAGATGAAAATGTCCACATGTAGCAGTTTCAGTGGAAACTAATGTTTGATTTCATTTGGATGACTCACATACTTTCTATTATCTTTTCCTAAGGCTCTGATGGTGCTGAAAGGAACCAGTTAAGAGGTTAAAGGGAGGCTGTTGGTACTTTGATTTGTAAACCTGAGGTTGTCGGAGTTGCCACGAAGTAGAGATTTAATGGTGTTATACTTTGAGCTATTTAATATTGTTTCGTGGATCTGAGTGAAACTGGCCAATGTTATCAAAATGATTCCACTACTATTAGAAGTGTGGTAAGGTGATTTGGATCTGTCTATTAAATATAGTTATTCTTGCATTCATTCCTTTTGGCTGCTAAAATACAGTTTTCATCACTTGTACAGAGACATTGAAAATGTTAGTGCCAAAGTATAGACACATCTGTTTTGAAATTTTCCAAGTATAAAGTGTTGTGAAGCTGACTTTAAAATCTTTTGCTTACTAATTCTTATTGTTAATATAAAAAAATATAGATCAAAGTTAAGCAGGCCCAGCAAGTTTGTATAATGCAAAGAAATTTCTTCTGAAGCCAAGATGACTAAATATGATTTATTTTACTATGACTGATTTTGACAGAAGCTTGCTCTCATCATCTGATTTGTGGAAATAAATAAATAAATAAATAAATAAATAAATGGGTGTAACCTGTATAAGTTTGTATAGTTGTCACACAAAAGATCATGGGCAAGTTTTGAACAGTTAAACAATTTAAAAAATTATCTTCAGGTAGAGCAACTTTTGTAGGCAGGCAAGTTGTCATTACATATAACTTGGCATGTGATGCAGGGTAAAAAACCAATACATATCAGTTATACGGTTTCACAAGTGAGATCTTCAGAAAGTTTTGTAATATCTGGCAATACAGTACCATAGCAAGTTAAATAATGTTGTTGGCAGTGTCAGTTGGATACACAGTTACCATTATAAATGTAATTTAGGATTAAAGTGAGAGTGAGTAGTCTTCTCTACTCCTTTATTATTTACATTCTGCCAGAAATTTCTTACTGTTTTGTCAGCATTGTAGTTATAGCTGTGTGCAGCAGTCAAGACAAAGAGGATGACTGATACATTTGTAGTTTTTCTAAACTCTTGATGATGGTCTTCTACAGCACTTTTTATGGGGAATAAGAGAGATATAGTTCACAGTAACTGTATATTCAGCTGTTTCATATTAGTATCCATGTAGGCAAAAATTTGTCAGTTTGTATGTGCTGAGCTAACTGCTGAAGAAGTTGTGTAATGTTTGGGTGTTACTAGTTAAATATCAAAATTTGTGTCTGTTGCACTTTTAAGTATTTAGTTTCAATTTTCATTTGTCTTTGCAATAAATTTACTCATTTGTAGTTGATGCAACACGAAGGAGAGCTTACAGTTTTACTGTTTGGCGGTTCTTGAATAGAGAATCTTATGTTAAACATTGTTGATGCTCTGTATGTACTAAACAAATAATTTATCTTGTCAGGTTTTTGTGTGAAATTAGTGAATTGACTAGATAACAAAAAAATTAATAATATATGGAAAAATTAGTACATTAGTGACATTTTGAATATGATTAGTGTTACCCAGGATTGGGACTCTTTAAGCATAGCATTCACTAAGTTCTGACTTGGGGAAGTCCAGTGCAGCATTTGAATTTTGGCATTAGTCTTGCGTTTTTATAGTGTATGTGAGTGCCATGTTTGTTGCAGATTTTTCTTTCCATATACCACCTAAAAAGAAATGACTAGTAGAACAGATACATGTATCCAAAACACCTTCTATCGATAATGCTCTATAGTTATTAAGACATTTTAAAACCACCAAAAGCTGCTTTATGAATAATCTGTGTTATTTTTGACTAGTTTTGATCCAAAGCATCATCAGGTTGATAAATATTATTGATGTAAGCAAGGAAAGATGGTGCATTGATATCAGAAGTTCAGACAGAACACAAGTCCATTGCATCAAACAACAAGGTTCTCCTTGCTTTTAACATTTACAAATATAAAACTGCACATTTTACAAAAGTACATAAATGTAACAACCCATGATTACAGTGTCTCAAAGCATCACACAGTTGGAATCAGCCAACTCCTACAAATACCTGGGTGTAACTATTTGTGGGGTTATGAAATGGGACATAGATTCAATCTCACGTAAAGTAAGTGGTAGACTAGACTCATTTGTAACATACTAGAAAAATGCAATCTTCAAAGAATATTGCTTTCAAAACACTTTTGCAATCCATCCTAGAATGTTGCTCAAATGTGTGGAGTACAGCAGGGAATGTTGAAGGTGTACAAAAAAGAGCAGAATGTATTGTCACAGGCTTGTTTGACTCATTGGAGAATATCACAGAAAAGTTGAAAAATCCAAATTTACAGATGCTTGAAGAAATGACGCATTGTACCTTGGCAAAGTTTTAAGAATCAGTATTAAGTGAGGAATCTGTGAATATACTACAGTGCCTACACAGCACACCCACCGAGTCTACAAAGACAAGGTTCGTAGATGTGTTTAAGCAGTCATTTGTTACAGGTGGCATACACGAATAGAAACCCTAACATTTTGTACAGTGTGAAGGGACCTCTGCTATGCACTTATAACTAGTTTAAAAAAATACATTGACACATGTATTAGGAGAAGTTTATTGTGCAACAGCCACATAAAATTATTAATGGAATATGCCAGACTGAAATTCGTTACAGGAATTACAATAAAATATAATTCATCCAAAGGAGATTATTGTTTAACAGTTTAGGATTTTTGCTAGTTAATATTAATACGAATGATTCAGAGAACAACTGTGTGTTTTTTTCTGTGTTTGCTTAGTGAATGGGAAAGCATCTGGGAGAAATTCATTCCACTCTAGTGGCAAACTCAACAAGAACAGAATTATGTTTCATGAAGATGATCAAATTCTGAGTGTGTATGTTTAAAAAAATTTATTGTTTTCTCTCTTGCACGTCTCTCACAAAATAACTGCAACAATGATGCACAAGCAATTTGTGCTTATGTAGAGGGCTACCCTCAGTCATTGTACCTATGCAACATTCACAAACGGGAGGGAACCAGTGATACACACCACCATCTCCAGCACACCATAAAATGGTCTGCATACCGGTAGTACAAATTTAGATGTAAATGTTTTTATTCCTTCAAATCTTTTGCTCTATTTTGTTGAGTAGGTGACTTCTCATTTCAATAGCTGTGGTGCTTTTTGACCTTCTGTTTGTTTGCTACATTTTCTGGCATGAATGAATGGGAAGAAAGGAAAAACAGAAAAGATATTAGTATGTACTAAGGCTTTCACTGCCAGCACCACTTCTATGACAGATCATACCAGGCCAATAGGCCAGGGTGCAGCAAGTGTGTCACATTTCTGATGTTTCATTTAGATCAGTGCCATGCGTATTGAGGGGTCGAAATACCAAACATTGAAGGTGAAATGCAGAACTGCTGGACCATGCTCCATCATTCTTGTAAGCCCTTTATATATCACAAAAGATAGAAATGGGATAACATAGGATTTTGCTACTGGACTGCCAGGATGATAATGTTTATATTTCAACATCTGCTCCTGGTTCATAATGTATGACAGGGTAGCAGTGAACAAATTTATAATAATTTCCTGGGTACTCTTTTAGGGAGTTGCAGATGTTATTATCTGAAGAAAGAAGAACGAAAGAACAGCTGGAAAATCAAGTTGAAGAACTAAAAAGTAAATCAGTTGTTTCAGATCTAAATTTAAATCAAAAGGAACTGTTCGAAAAAAGAATTAGAGAACTACAGAATGAACTTGAGTCAGTAAGGAAAAAACTGAAAAAGGCAGAAGGTAAAGCCAAAGAAACTCCACCTGCATTGCTTGAATTACAGGAAGAAATGGCAAACATGAAAACTCAACACCAGATTGCAATTTTACAGGTATGTGAACAATTAATCTGTGCTAAGCTAAATAGTAATACTTTTTGCTGCTATGGGCTATGCAGTGTTATTGACAGACCTTATTGCACAAACTGTAATTCTATCAGATATTTTTAATGTGAAATTAAATTTTCAATCGCAGTCTTTGCACTGTATTGAGAGAGAGAGAGAGAGAGAGAGAGAGAGAGAGAGAGAGAGAGTGTGTGTGTGTGTGTGTGTGTGTGTGTGTGTGTGTGTGTGTGTGTGTGTGTGTGCGTGCGTGCGTGTGCGCGCGCACACATGCTGCTAGTATTGTGAATGTTGAAGTAGTTACTTAAAATATGAGGGCTGTTCAGAAAGTAAGGAACGATAGATCGTGAAATGGAAACCACAGTGAAAATCAAAACTGTTTTATTTGCAACAGTTAGGTACAACTTCCAGCTACTTATGTACATAGTCACCTGTCGGACTTAGTATTCTACCCACTTCTCGATATCTTCGTCATTGAAGGCAGCCGCCTATGCTTTCCGCCTATTCTCTACGCTGGCGTACAGCTCATTGTCTGTGCCAAAATGTTGTCTTGTTAGCCAGCAGTTCATGTGAGTAGAGACGAAACTCAGAGGGAGACATTTATGGGCTGTATTGTCGGTAATCAAATATATCCGATTGAAAACGATGCAGGAGCATCTTCATTGCCCCTGCAGAATGCGGCTGAGAATTGTCTCGAAGAAGAAGACACACGACCGTTATGTAATGTTGGCTGCATAGCTTCAGGTGAAATTTCTCACCAGGCCCCTGTACTTGGCGGGAGACACTATTGTTCTAGGTATCTTTAGGTGCTCCCTGTGTACTCAGAACTAAAAAGAATGATGTAATGCGTTCGACGGACGTACTAGACACAGCCCAACACACCTGTGCAAAACTTCATTGGATTTTCACTGTAGTTTCCATTTCGTGACCGATTGTTCCTTATTTTCCAAATAACCCTTGTACATAGAAATACATTAAAAGATGACATTTATCTATGACAAGGAATGCAAAACAGCTACCTTGGAAAATCTTACATAGTCTTCGGGGAGGTAACAGATCTTGAAGTTGAGGTTTTAACTTTTCATGAAAGGTGATTCGTAAGTAAGGTTGTGTTGAGTTTACGATTTTTTTATTGCCTATATGCAACACTGATGGTGGTGTACTTGAAGAAAAAAGAAAAGAAATACAGTCAAAAGATGATTTTAACTGGTGAACGTTATCTTGTTTCCATGGTGGAAAACTTTATACATTATTAATAGACTCCCTAGACTCCTTTTTTACCATAATAAACTGGCTTTGACAGATAAAACTTATAGTATATCATCTTACACAATGTTACTGTTTGATAGTAATAATTTTGTTGAGAAGGAAGTTGATTAGTTGGTAGTATCATTCATAGAACTTAATAAACTGTTTCTAGTTAATTTCAAAGCATCCATATTAGTGAATTTGTAAATAAACATGTTGCATTGTGAAACAGGAGTTATTTAATAACATCATTTGGACTGTAAACACCGTGCTGTACTGAAGACAGTCCAGGATGGAATTAAAATAGCAAATTACTGTTCAGCATATAAAGAAGCATTGAGTCGGAGAAAGGCACAATGAAAGAGACTGCCAAAATATTAAAGCTTTTGGACAAGTTCTTGAGGCCTTCTGCAGTAGGAAAAAAAAAAAAAAAACCACACACACACACACACACACACACACACACATGTGTGGCCACTGTCTCAGGGTGCTAGAGCCCGACTGTGTCTGCTGTAGCAACTATCTGCTGGGATGGATGGTGAGGGTAAAAAGGAGGCACAAGGTGGGGAGAGGGGATAACTTAGTAGATCTGGGAGAGGATGCTAGTGCCTTCCTGGTGGGGCTGTTAGTTGTAGGGAGAAGTAGAGATGCTACAAGTCCCCTCCCTTCCCTTCCCCTCCCCTCCAGTCAGAATGCGCTCTCTCTCTCTCTCTCTCTCTCTCTCTCTCTCTCTCTCCCTCCCCCCCCCCCCCTCTCTCTCTCTCTCTCTCTCTCTCTCTGTGTGTGTGTGTGTGTGTGTGTGTTTTGGTGACAGCCCTTAAACACCCACAAGTATAAGCTTGCGTGTCTTTATTTATTTTTACCTGGAGTTCCTTTTGTATAAATATTTAATCTGTAAGATGGGTATATGGATATCAGATATGTTATCTGTTAAAATAAATCGAAACGAGACCAAGATGTGAATTCTTCAGTAGAATTTGATATAGAGGGCCTTTCATTTCCTCCACCTAAGTGACTTGACTTGATGAGAAGGTATAGCTCTACAGCAAACATCAGCTAAGAGGGAGACAGGTAGGTAGATTAGAAGGATTAGGAAATGAGAGATAAGAGGTTAAAAGGGTGTCAGGGATGCATTTTGGTATTTGATGCAAAGCATTGAATGATAAACAGGTAATGTAAGGAATAGCACTATAGCGCTTAACTGTTATTGTGTGTATGTAATTCTATTTTTGCTTTTCCTCGTTTACTAAAATTTGCTTCCATTTCTGCCTGACATTTCTGAATGCAGCCATTATTCTGTATTTCTTCTTAGACCCATAGCGTTTCAGATTCTGAAAGTTGGTCGATACCAACTCTTTAGCACTATTGTCATCACTGCAAAAGAACTATAGTTTCAGCAGCAGCACTCATATTTGTAAAATTGAAACATAGTAAAAGTGCTGCCAAAAAGTAACTCATATTTACTATAGATTAATTAATAATAAATGTAAACAAATTATTGAGATCATTGTTTAGTTCCTGGAAACAAAATTGGGACCATTGAAATCTGCTATGAACTGTGCTAAAATGTTATTGATGGTTGTGCCACAGGTATATTTGTGGCTATCTGAGAATCGTCTCCTTGGGTCATTGAGTCTAACAGCCATGCTATATTGTTGGGTCATTTTATGCTGTCTTTTTCAGGGGAAAAAACTAAAATTTATTTAATTACAATTACATTGGAAGAACAAATCACCTTACAGTGTCTATATTTTCCTCTATGCCCTATGTATAACTATTAATTGAAAGGCGCGCACACACACACACACACACACACACACACACACACACACACACACACACACACACACACACACACACACGTGCCAGTGTGTGCATGTGTACCTGTGCCCCTACTCTAATTTTCTGCAGTATGTAACAACTAATTGGGGAAGCAGACATTACCATATGTGTGGTAGGGCTCCAGTATTGTGCTGACAGAAGCTGTTAGGTACATCATTGCTTTGTCACATCATTTATGGTTGGTTTCCATTTTTTCCCAATTTCACTGCTTTTATGTTCCCTCAAATTGTGATACATTGTATTGTGAAAATACTACTTGCAGGCTACTTGCTCAATATGGTTTAAACTCTGATATTTACTTACATGACACTGTTTAAAATATTAAAGTTGTAATGACTTCTATAATACTGATACATCACTTTTACACTACCCCTGAAAACATTCCAATAAAGGGTCTTTAAAAAAGTGCGCCAGCTTTGAATTACGTAGTATATTTCTGTTTATTCATTGAACACATTGTTGTGAATCTTATCAATTTCCATAAATATTCTAATTGTTGTTCCAGTCTGAATTTCTCACATTTCTTTATTGTGTGTCTAACCATGGAGCAGTTTACTAAAGCACATCATATGGTAATAATGAAAATATTTTATCAGAATGGAATAAGTTGTGCAGCAACTGAGTTATGCGTACTCTTGTTCCTTGCAAAACATTGCAATGGCTAATGACACTGTGGCTGTTTGTCCAGTGAAGTCAGTTGTTTGCCATTCTGAAAAATTGGCTAGTGGATATTCTTCAGTATAGCAAATTCTCCAATATGTTCCACTTTCTTATTTTTACAGAATTCAGTTATTGCAGTAGCTGAATGAATGGAGATGATCACAAAAATAGATTAGATTTTGTTGAATGATTTTGAAGTAGATGAGAGGAAGGTAGTTTTCTGAGCAACATCATGTATAGTGACAAGGCACACTTACACATCAATGAGTTTGCAGTTGCGGGATGTTGGAAAATCCTTGCATGATGCAAAAGAGGGAATTGCATCCAATGGATCGTATACAATTATTCACAAGGTTTTACGGAACCTATGAATGTGCAGTCACACTGTGTACAAATCATATGCACGCCTTAGTTCATCATAAGATTTTCTGTAAGTGTCACTCCTCTAATGATTCTTAAAATGTTGCATTGTCTAAAAACAGACTCTATTCATCTGTTGGTAACGGTATTGAGAAACATATTTCTCTGTGCTACCAAAATAATATCAGATTTTTACAGTGAGTTATTGCTGTGAAATTATTTTAATTTTTCAGGAACAGAAAAAGGCTGCTGATGCTGAGGAACAAGCAAAGCATATGGCTGCTATGCACGAAGAACGTGTGGCTAGCTTAGAAGCTCGGCTTGCTGAGTTGTCATCAGCAGTTGGCATGTATGATCGCCAGCTTCAGCAGGACCAAGTTGCTATACAAAAACTCAAGGTATCTATAATTGTAATTTGCATTCCTCTGTGTTAACACTTAATTTTGCTTTTGTTTTCAGTTTTGTTGCTCTTGTATCCCGAGAATTCTGAAGTAGAAGAAACTAAAAATGAGAGAGAGAAAGACTGAAGTTAACAATTCATTGTGTAGGTTATACAGTGAGTTGCCAGAAGGCACATAAATATGACTGAATATGTTTCTAAGCTATGTGACAGTTTACTTCTTCAGGGATAAAGAGGCAAAAAATGCTCAGGACAAGGATGTGGCATCCGTAAGCTTGCTCTTGTGCAGCTAGGGGGTGTTATGTTTGGTACACAACAATGTATAGGAATAGACTGGAAGGAAAAGATAGAAAAGAGGAAGAGCGAGGCTACAGAGAGTAGGATATGAGTGTAAAATGAGTGAAGCAAGGATGGGGTGACATGAGGAGACATGGTACTAGGCAGGTATGGGGCAGGGACTAAGGAAGATTGTGGTTTGAGAGAAGCCAGCGTTTTTGATAGTGAGGGAATTTTTGTACAGTGTAGACTGTGAAGCACCTACTGAAATTGAGCATGTTGTGCTCAGTGTAGTGTTACATTCTAGTTTGCAATTAGGCCCTGCTGCAGTGCAGTAGCAGTAAGCAGATAGATACAGTGGGAGTGGACAGAAACCCTCATTATGTTCAGTACATCGGTTCAGTGTGTTTGCTATTTTGCAATTTTTTTCATCCTTTCTTCACAGTAATATTTATGGTCTATTGTTTTCATCCATCATTAAAGGTTGGTTCTTAGATTCTCACAGAGTAAAGCTAATGGGAGCAGAAAATTTATTATTAAAATATCTTGTTTTGTCATGTTGATTTTTCTATAGGTATGATAAATGTACAGTGACACTGTTGCTTCAAAGATAATTACATAAATCATACATTGCAGCCAACATGTTACTTCTGAATTTTGGCTGCTACAAAGTTCATTATTGATTGTAGATTTTGCCTGTATCATGATAAAAATAAATAGGTAATAATGTACCTTGGCAAAAATAAATAGGTAATACCGGATCACTAGGACTACTCACTTCCTAGTTTTGGTTAAAATTGTTTTAATCACTGTCAAATTATAACACTGCCCATGTCAATTTATTTAAAATCAATTCAACACAGATGTACATTTATAGTCTTCAACCTTTTTTCTGATAGATTTTTAAATTTTTCTACACATTTTCCACTCGTAATGTTTAGTCAAACACTCATGAATAAACTTTATTATATTCTTTATAAATAATCACACACAATATACAACACAACATTCTGTCATAATCAAATGTATTACTTTCAATACTGTTAACAGCTTAGTAGATAAAACAGGCTCCACAGTGTGGCAATTGGACAATGAGTAACTGATTTGTGTTATCAAAACATTTCATCTGTCTTCAACAATGTACAGTAATTAAATATCAGTGATGTAGTACACCAGTGAGTGGCCATATTCTCTTATGGCCACTGGCTGGTAGGTTTTTCACGATGGTGCTAATCAGACCCAACACAAAAGAGGCCTGTGGCACTACCGTATTTACTCGAATCTAAGCCGCACTCGAATCTAAGCCGCACCTGAAAAATGAGACTCGAAATCAAGGAAAAAAATTTTTCCCGAATCTAAGCCGCACCTGAAATTTGAGATTCGAAATTCAAGGGTAGAGAAAAGTTTTAGGCCGCACCTCCAAATCGAAACAAAGTTGGCCCATTGTAATATGAGATACAATTTAGGTCGAATGAATGACGATACAGCTACAGTAGTTTGGTTCGAGTCGTAAGCTTAGCAGTTAAGCTTTACCAGGTAGCCATTGCTATGCGTCAGGTGCTCCGTCCATATTTATACGGGTACCCTTCCTTTTTCACGTGCTTCGTCTGGGTTGAATTGATTGCTTATTTTTCTTTGATCTGATAAGTGCCGTTACTTTGTTATAGGTGTTTCGTCACTCTAAGCTGAAAATGCATTATTGTACTGTGTCACGCATTGTTTGTCACATTCTGATAGTGAGTGTTTACGACCTGTCGCAGCTCAAGGCATGGCTTGCTTTTGTACGCGCTACCGCAGCTTCCAATTGAAAATAAATAAAAATAAATAAATAAAATCGTCTCATTAGCGAAACAATGGCAAGAGACTGCAATTTGTTGTTACTTACACTGCTGCTTTCTTTGATAATGATCAACAAGAACCAAATAATAGACTGCCTGTGATAGAAGATGTTGTAAAGGAGAGTTTAGCGAAAAATTTTCTCCGTTTGAATATCTTTCCAGATACCTCTTTAGTACATTACCTTCTGCACAGAAATTAGAGTCATCTTAAATTTAAAAATCTAGTCAGTTGTCGTGCTTCATTTCTGACCGTATCTCTAATCGGCGTAAGAATAATACTAATATAAACATGGCATGATATGTATATTCTTCCGCGATTGCTGTTGTCTCACTCTAGTTCCGAAGTTTATTAGGCAGACATGATTTAAATGAAGTAGCAGCAAACACAAAAGAATACATGGCAAAATGTTTATATTCGTATTATTCTTATGATGAAGAGAATACTGCATGTGATTCACAATTCATAAAAGTTCCTATTAGCAACCATCTCTTGTCACAGATAGGAACAAATTCAGAACGTAGAGTTGGCCATATTGACAATCATCCCAAACAGTCTTGCCAGTCGGATTTTCGTAGTACATTGAAAGGCTGCTACATTCGATGATGAACAATACGTAATTTGTATTTACTTCGTTGGATAATGTATGAAAATGCAGTGGTCGAAACTTGGGGCGGAGAAAAAAAGCTCGTTTTCCACCTTTTTCTTTTTTTTAAATTTATTTACTGGCGCAGAGGTTTTGGTGCCAGTATTTATCTTTGTGCCTTCAAAGCATGATAGTGTAGCGCCACATATATTCGACGGCAAAAGTTACTTGTGGCGGCACCTACCAACAGAACTTCTGCTTACTTTGCACTCGATTCTAAGCCGCAGGCGGTTTTTTGGATTACAAAAACCGGAAAAAAAGCGCGGCTTAGATTCGAGTAAATACGGTAGTCTCCACTGGTCTCGTTCAGTAACATAAATATTCATCTTAACCTACTTTGATCCTAATACATTGAAGTCATTACTTAAAAATAATGCACATTCACCTTACATAACTCATCTCTTGAGAAACATAATGTGTGGAATAGTTTGACACACTGCAACACCATGTTGTATCACTGCGTGGTCATGGACAGTTGGTTAATGGTCATTCCCACATAAAGGCTCTGCAGAATTTACAGCAGAAACGGTATATGATGTGATTTCTTTGACAGTTGGTTGTGCCTAATATAGGACAGGACATGCCTGTGATAGGTCTCGAATAGGATATACTGGGAGGGTGCATAGTACAAGTGTTGCACCTAGCTCTGCCACACGGGTATAACCCGTGTGGCAAGGTGTTGGGAATAAGGTGTAACGTACGAATGGATCAGGCTATTCTGTTAATTGCATGAGCAGTGGAATACCACTTTGTAAGGTGTCAGAAGGATTGCTGACTGTTCCTCATTCATGGGTCTTTTTCTTTTTTGTGGGGGTGGGGGGAGGAGTAGTGTATCCTATTTCAGTTAGTAGATGGAGGTGGTCGAAGGATTAGGAATATGTGTGGGTGTGATATTGGAGATGTGTTTATGGACTGTATCTGGACAGTGATGGCTTCGCTATGAAAGCCCTCAGTGACACCTTCAGTATGCAGCCAAATTGTTGCTTGATGGCCAGTGGGCTTGATATGGGAATTGCTTTTAATAGAGCAATTGGAGAGTTGAAGGTCAACATTAGGAAGGTTACACGCAGGGCTGAGGAGGACCAGGTGAAGCAGGTGTGAGAGAAACCGTTCAGGCTGTGGAGGAGTAAGGATAGAATGTATTGACCCTCAGTCTAGATCATCAAGATATCAATGGACATGAATCAGACAAAGAGTTCTGGATGCTGGGTGGCTAGGAAAATTTCCTCTAGATCACACATAAAGAGTTTGACATGGGACGGGGGACGGTGTTCGAGGATGTGATCCAGATTTGTTTGTTCATCTTTCCTTGAAACCATATATCAGTTTTCTGCATTGTAGTTAGTTGAAGTATTAGACTTGTATTTGGGAAGGTGAGCGTTCAGATCCCCGACGAGCATTCAGATATAAACTGTGTGATCAAAAGTATCCGGACACCTGGCTGAAAATGACTTAAAAGTTCATGGCGCCCTCCATCGGTAATGCTGGAATTCAATATGGTGTTGGCCCACCTTGCCTTGACTCTCACAGGCGTATGTTCACTCAGGTGCTGGAAGGATTCTTGGGGAAAGGCAGCTCATTCTTCATGAAGTACTGCACTGAGGATGGGTATCTATGTCGATGGGTGAGGCCTGGCATGAAGTCGGTGTTCCAAAACATCCCAAAGGTATTCTATAGGATTCAGGTCAGGACTCTGTGCAGGCCAGTCCATTACAGGGATGTTATTGACCTGTAACCACTCCGCCACAGGCTGTGCATTAGGAACATGTGCTCGATCATGTTGAAAGATGCAGTCGCCATCCCCGAATTGCTCTTCATCAGTGGGAAGCAAGGTGCTTAAAACATCAATGTAGGCTTGTGCTGTGATAGTGCCACACAAAACAACAAGGGGTGTGTACCCCTTCCTCATAACATGACTACACCACACCATACCACCGCCGCCTCCAAATTTTACTGTTGGCAGATGACGTTCACCGGGCATTTGCCGTACCCACATCCTGCCATCGGCTCGCCACATTGTGTACCGTGATTCGTCACTCCACACAATGTTTTTCCACTGTTCAATTGTCCAATGTTTATGCTCCTTACACCAAGTGAGGCGTTGTTTGGCATTTACCGGTGTGGTGTGTGGCTTATGAGCAGCCACTCGATCATGAAATCCAAGTTTTCTCACCTCCCGCCTAACTGTCATACTACGTTCAGTGGATCCTAATGCAGTATGGAATTTATGTGTGATTATCTGGATAGATGTCTGCCTATTACACATTACAACCTTCTTCAACTGTTGACAGTTTCTGTCAGTCAACATGTGAGGTCGGCCTGTACGTTTTTGTGCTGTACGTGTCCCTTCACATTTCCACTTCACTATCACATTGGAAACAGTGGACCTAGGGATGTTTAAGAGAGTGGAAATCTCATGTACAGACATGTGACACAAGTTAAACCCAGTCACCTGACCATGTTTGAAGTCCGTGAGTTCGCGGAGCGCCCCATTCTGCTCTCTCACGATGTCTAATAACTACTGAGGTTGCTGCTATGAAGTACCTGGCAGTAGGTGGCAGCATAACGCACCTAATATGAAAAACATATTGTAATAGTGTGCCCTGCCAGTGACACAATAACATACTATCTTCCTCTCCTATCGATATGTCAGAAGTTTAAGATATAATTTAATCTTTGTGCCAATTAACTGCACTGCAATATATACACCCAGGATAACGCGAGTGGCGTAGCATTATCATCTGTATTTTGTCCTATATAAGAATGTGCGCTCGTCTTTTCTTTCTCTCCTTAGTTGCACGCCTTTCTGACAGCGTCTTACGCTATCAGACTCCTATTTTCTTCCATGTTTGTTCAAATGAACTGAAATTGTATTCCTGTTAGGGATTTGTTTAATTGTGCCATTACTATTGCCAATGGCGATTACCAACATGACTTTACTATGAACACTTTTTCCTTCCACTCCATAGCTGAGCTAAGACTATTATAATAATTCTTTATTATGTCCAAAACTGTGAGATTAGAGCGTGAGATGTCAGATGTCTGTAAAAAAAACCTTACTTTGTGAAATAATAATAGTTTAATTTGGTATTTCTGCTTTTTATTTCATAGAAACAATCATTTATACCCAATTTATAAAATGTTACTGATTTTGCTTTACTACATTTTTTCTCATGTTGCCAACACGATACCCATGAAATTAAATTAAAACTGTTCTAAATTTCCTCGTGAGGCGAGGAGACAGCTAATCATATCCCTGAGATCATAGGAAAGTAAATTAAACATTTTTCAGCATGTGAAGAGTCTACTGACCTTCACTTCAAACAGCAAAATTTAAATTTATTTTACTTTTCATTTGCTACATTTCCTCTTAATTAATTAATTATTTATTTATTTGATTTATTATTTATTTAATTTAATTTTACATTGGAAACAGTGGACCTAGGGATGTTTAGGAGAATGGAAATCTCGTGTATAGACGAATGACACAAGTGACACCCAGTCACATGACCACATTCGAAGTCTGTGAGTTCCGCGGAGCACCCCATTCTGCTCTCTCACGATGTCTAATAACTACCAAGGTCACTGCTATGAAGTACCTGGCAGTAGGTGGCAGCACAACGCACCTAATATGAAAAACATATGTTTGAGGTGTCCGGATACTTTTGATCACAGAGTGTAGAAGAGAGGCAAATACCGAAATTTTTCATTTGGAAAGGAGGATGCTGATTTCATTCCCTACTCTGAGGATCTACTCCATTTCTAATGAACGCATCGTCGTTGGGACACACTAAATTCCTTTTTTTCTTCCATTGCAAGAATAATGATACAGGGCAGGTTAATTCATTTTTAACTATTTCTCAGGAAGCTGCTTAAAAGTAAACACAGCATTGTGTTGTTTTCTGTATCGTCTAACTTTACTTGTAGGACCACTGACTAGTAATGTATTTCAGGATCAGTTATTGCAACTTAACTTAGATCCAACAATAAGTACAGTGCCCGAAGATAACAAAAATGTTGCAAACCCAACAGAGATGAAAATGAAGATGGAACTGGGAGGAACAAATGATATCCAGTCAATTATAGATAAAATATTTTATCTGAAAGGCTTGTTGGAAGAAGCCAGCAAACATGCAGAGAAAACAGTTGATTTTCCAGGTCAGTGTAGGAATTATTTTTAATTATTTCAAATTGTGAACTGTTAAAATAGGACAAAATCAAGAACTACTGAAAAACTCTGCTTTTCTTTCAGTGCTGTGGAACCATGTCTCTGGCTTTCCTATTGATACTGTAGCTCAGCACAGAGCCTGCAAAGATGAATACAACTTACTGAAGCAAGAATTTGAGTTATATAAACAACAGAATCAACGACAGGTGCCAGCTAACCTGCGGTAGTAGTTATTATGTGAAACATTTATGCTTATGTACAGTTTAACACACAGTATTTAAATGTGTTGTCAGCACTATGTTGTTAATATTTTTGTTTTGTAAGAAATTTAAAATTCGAGTAGGAAAGAAAGTGAAAGCTCCAAACAGTAAAACTGTGATGACAGCTGTAGTTATTATAAGCTTAAATCACAGTAAGAGTCATGACAAAGACAGTACTCTTCAGGCAAAAACTCCTGTATAGGACCTGAAATAAGTCTCTAAACCTAAAATAATTTGGGTGTAAAGGAGACCACTCACTGAAGAGCAGACATTTTGAGTCATTGACAGGCATACAAAAAAGAATGAAAACTTCGCTAACTTTTGGAAGACATCCTTTGATGATTGAGTGTGTGCCCCCCTCCCTCACACACACACACACACACACACACACACACACATACACACACACACACACCTGTGGCAAAGTTGTAAGAATGCAGAAGGTCTGGGTGGCAGGTACACAGGCTAGGCATGTGACACATGGACACCATTGTGCGGTGCACAGTGATGATGATTCAGATGTATAGATTGATAGTGGGTGACAGGACAGATAAAGGAGAAATTTTTGGGTAGAGAATGGGGGGATAGTGGCTTAGCAAAGATTGGGGCCCCGAGGATTATGTGGGTGAAGAGTGTGTTGTAAGGATAATGCCCATCTAGATAGTTCAGATAAACTTGTTCTGGAGGGAAGGAACTAAATGGCACAGGTTGTGAAGTAGTTGTTGAACTTGGTGAGGGTGTCATGCTCAGCAACAAGCTGCTGAGCAAGTTGCCCGATTTAATTCAGTTGCATCTCATTACCATCATTTTGCTTTTGTTGATGTTCATCTTATAATCTCTTTTCAAGAATTTATCCATTCATTTCAACTGATTTTTTAGTTCTTCATTGTTTGTGTCAGAATTACAATGTCATTGGCAAACCTAAAAAGTTTTTCTGTAAAGTTTAATTTCCTTCACAGATTTCTCCTTGGTTTCCTTTACTGCTTACTCGTTGTACAGATGATTAAATAACATTGGGCATAGACTACAGTCCTGTCTCACTTCCTTCTCAACTACTGCTTTTCTTTCACATTCTTCAACCCTTAAAATTACATTCTTGTTTCTGTGCGTCAAAAGCTCTCTCTAAATCTACAAATATTATAAATGCAGGTTTTCCATTAATCTTCTGCATCAGTATGGTCTTGTGTGTTGCTACATTTCTGTAGAACCCAAACTGTTTTTCTCTGATGTCACCTGCCTATCAATTTTTACATTCTTCAGTGCATAATTCATCAGTATTTTGCAGCTATGACTTGTTAAACTAGTGTTTCAGTAACAATTGCACCTGTGAGCAACTGCCTTCTTTGGAATATGAATTATTACATTCTAATGTAACTCTTCAAGCTTTCCTGGCGAGATCTTGACATGTGGAATAATCGGGTCTACTGCCGTAAGTTTGTGTTGCTCTGGCACAATATTTCGGCCATGTAATTCGTTGCCTTCTTCAGGTGCTACCTGAGACTGCCGTATTGGAGGATCTTGTCCAATATTTATGCCCAGAGGGCGCTGGGTGCTCTCTTTGCCATCCGCGCCCGCCTGGTGCTACTTGTAAGGTGTTGTCTCTTCCCCGGTGCTTCCTTGGACATCCGTGCCCGACTTGGTCGCTATCTGTGGCAGCTCTCTGAGGCGCGTCCTGTGTCGGGCGTTCCGTTCACGATCCGCGCTCCCCTGGTGCTGCTCCTGAGGTTTTGGCCCTTCCCTGGTGCTCCCACGGATGTCTGCACTCGGCTCGTTCACCATCTGTGGTCGTGGCAGCTATCTGGGGCCGGACCCATGTTTGGTATTCTGTTTGTGGTCCACGCACGCTTGGTGCTGGTCCTGAGGTGTTGGCACTTCCCTGGTGCTCCAACAGACGTCTGCGCCTGTCTTGTCCACCACCCTCTGGGCTTAAATATTGGACAAGATCCTCCAATACGGCAGTCTCAGGTAGCACCTGAAGAAGGCAACGAGTTACGTGGCCGAAATATTGTGCCAAAGCGACATAAACTTCTGGCAGTAGACCTGATTATTCCACATATTACATTCTAATTGAAATCCGAGGGTATTTTAGCTGTCTCTTATATATTACATGCCAGGTGACACAGTTTATCACAGTTGTTCCTTCTAAGGATCTCAATAATTCTGAGGAAATGTCATCTACCCCTGAGGCCTTGTTTCACTCTCATATGTTCCATTTGATCTTCATTTACTTCATATTCTGTCTCTCCTGGTCTCATCATCCTGCTGAATAGTCCCCACGTGGAGATCCAAATGGGGAACTATTTTACCTCTGTCCACAGCTCGTGGTCTAGTGGCTAGCGTTGCTGCTTCTCGGTCATGGGGTCCTGGGTTCGATTCCCGGCCGGGTTGGGAATTTTATTCTGCCCAGGGCTGAGTGTTTGTCTTATCATCATCATCATCATCACCACCACCATTCATGACAGTGGCTTGCTTGAACTGTTTAAAAAATGGGACATTGTACGGGCACTGATGACCGCACAGTTGAGCGCCCCACAAACCAAATCTCATCACCATCATCATCATCATTTTATCTCTGGAATAATTTAGTGAGGTAGATGCCATAATTATCAAGTCATATAGTAGATATGCATGGCCTTGGGAAATATAACAGTTATACATTTCCCCTTGCTTCAGCCATTCACAGTTCCAAAATAGCAAGGGCATGTTGGCTGACGTTACAAGGCCAGATCATTCAGTCATCTAGACTGTTATCCCTGAAACTATTGGAAAGGCTGCTGCCCGCTTGAGGAACGATATGTTTGTCAGGCCTCTCAACAGATAATGTTTCAGTGCAGTTCCAGCTATGATTCAGCAATCTTTATAGCTGAGGCAGGCAAGCTATCACACCTGAGCAAGGTCCAGGGTTCATGGCTTTTCTGGAGCTAGTGATGACCACTTTTGTTCCACATATTTTTTTGCTATTGGTAATGCTGTAATTAAATTTTTGTTTGTTTACAGGTACACATGTGCGGTCCTGGTACACTTTGAAATTCTGACACTATAGTATTGTAACACACTGCTAGAGGAGCCAAAAGAGAATGGCATAGCCAGTTAATAAAATGGCTATGGGCTGCACGATTTGGTTTTGGCTTCTGTGATGGTGACATTGACACGGGTTCACAGGTAGATGCTGTGTTTCTTGACTTCCGCAAGGCGTTCGATACAGTTCCCCACAGTCGTTTAATGAACAAAGTAAGACCATATGGACTATCAGACCAATTGTGTGATTGGATTGAGGAGTTCCTAGATAACAGAATGCAGCATGTCATTCTCAATGGAGAGAAGTCTTCCGAAGTAAGAGTGATTTCAGGTGTGCCGCAGGGGAGTGTCATAGGACCGTTGCTATTCACAATATACATAAATGACCTGGTGGATGACATCGGAAGTTCACTGAGGCTTTTTGCGGATGATGCTGTGGTGTATCGAGAGGTTGTAACAAGGGAAAATTGTACTGAAATGCAGGAGGATCTGCAGCGAATTGACGCATGGTGCAGGGAATGGCAATTGAATCTCAATGTAGACAAGTGTAATGTGCTGCGAATACATAGAAAGATAGATCCCTTATCATTTAGCTACAAAATAGGTCAGCAACTGGAAGCAGTTAATTCCATAAATTATCTGGGAGTACGCATTAGGAGTGATTTAAAATGGAATGATCATATAAAGTTGATCGTTGGTAAAGCAGATGCCAGACTGAGATTCATTGGAAGAATCCTAAGGAAATGCAATCTGAAAACAAAGGAAGTAGGTTACGGTACGCTTGTTCGCCCACTGCTTGAATACTGCTCAACAGTGTGGGATCCGTACCAGATAGGGTTGATAGAAGAGATAGAGAAGATCCAACGGAGAGCAGTGCGCTTCGTTACAGGATCATTTAGTAATCGCGAAACTGTTACGGAGATGATAGATAAACTCCAGTGGAAGACTCTGCAATGTATATATCGCGAAGAGACCATGAGGATAAAATCAGAGAGATTAGAGCCCACACAGAAGCATACCAACAATCCATCTTTCCACGAACAATACGAGACTGGAATAGAGGGGAGAACCGATAGAGGTACTCAGGGTACCCTCCGCCACACACTGTCAGATGGCTTGCGGAGTGTGGATGTAGATGTAGATGTAGATGTAGATGGTATGGTGGCATGGAGGCTATGGTGTGTACCAGGACTGCAGTCATTTACCTAAAGGGGGAAAAAAAACAAGAAATTAATTATATAATTTAATTTTTTTGACGTGGTATTTAAAACTTCATAAACATTCCTTACACAAATTTTGAAATTGCCTGCAGTTGTACGATGGTGTGCATCAGTGTATCAGAGGCTAGCCCAAAAATGGGCAAAAACAGACTCAAAAATTCTTTGAACAATTACAGAAAGATGCATTGTGCAGACAGGAGGGTAAGTGGTTCATCAATTAATAAAAAGTATCAATTTACTTATGGATATGCCCACAACCATTGTTCACTTTTTGAATACAAAAATCATTTTGCCAATTTCTGCTGTTTAATATTTTTAAAATAAATTTTTCTTTTCTTCATCATTCATTGGACACGTCGCCATTTTCAAGTGCTAAAAAGTTGAAGTTCTGTCTATGCATTGCTGCCATTGGTATAATAAGGGCAAGCAAACGAAATTCAGCATTTCATGTGCTACATTACTCGCTATATAAGTAATGAGTACAAGTGCACCCTGTGTTAATAGCGAAGAAATTGACAGAACAGTTCACTCGTTTATATAAATATATATCATATCATGCATAACATATGCATGAAATAAGCACTGCAAATTCTTGCCCCCACATTGCAAATCTCATGCTGATTGCACCCCTCCTCACCTGTAATTCAAAGAATCTGCATCATTATTACACAAAAAGTGACTATTTCTACTGAAACCTTTTAAATTAGTAACCCATCCTGCTTAGAACGGAGTAATATTGACTAAATTCTAAACATATAGACACTGCATACATTTTGCAGCTGTAATGCCCCGAAGATATAAGGAAAGGCTATTTCATGTGCATTAGCATTGGGTATAAGTATTCGATATAAGTTTTTCAAAAACTGACAGAAACAAGAGAAAAAGTGAATAGTAGGATCTTCTGGCTGGGATCCAGCAGAGTTTTATATTAAGACAGCAAATACATGTTACACTCATCTATTCCTTCAGTGAACATGGTGGAAGCTGAGAGAATAAATGCTGCCTCTTGCTGGGTAGGCAACACTTGTCTTTTGCTATTTCAGTGTGTCCTGGTGCTTCTCCTGCTGCTGTTGCTGCTGCAACATTTTCAGCAGAGCATGCTTTCATAAACCATTATTCTAGTTTCTGGAACTTTCATAATGTTGAAACAAGAAATAGTTGCTATTTGTTTTCTTAATGAGTACAGAAACCAGTTTTGTGACAGCTACAATGAAATGTGCAGTCAGTTCCAGTGTGGCTTGGTTGGGATCCAAATACTGCACCAGTCTGGTCACTGAGTCTGTTGCATATGAATTGACCTGATTACTTCACTGAGCATTATCGCTAAACTGCAGGTGGTGTTCAGTGCATCACCAACGTACATTAAGTATTGATTGGTGTCACAGTCTGCAGGTGCATAGTCAGTCACCTGCCATCTATTGTGGAAGATGGCAGACACTCTTGGTGGGCTTACCAACTAATTCGGAGGTTGATATAGCCATTGAAAGCTGGGCATTGAGATAATGTAAACTATACTAACTCAGATTTACCCATACGACTGCCTCCTCCACTTTTTAACATTCATAATAAAAATCTTGTTTATTGTTGATTGAAGAGATAACACTATTTGCTCCAGTACAATATGCTTCTGAAGCTCTGACTGGATAAAAATATTGATTGCATGATGAGAAAATGCACGACATGCAGATTTTACTGTACGAAGACACATGAAAAATTTAATTTTCACTATACTTTCTTCTCTTTTATATTTATGTTGCCATTTATTTTCTAATTTTTGCAGAAATGAAGATACAGAACTGGAGATAAGCAGTCTTAAAGGTCAGATAAAAAGTTTAAAGGAGAGGATTCGTATATTGACTACACAGCTTGAAGATGTGGAAAAAGAATACAAAGAAGAAATTGACCATCTTGAAAAGGTAAATCATTACTAAGCTTGTTGTGTTTGTTAATTATTATTATTATTATAGAATTTTTTATATTATTGACAACCCCCCCCCCCTTCTTCTCTCTCTCTCTCTCTCTGTCTCCCCCAACCTGCAGCAAGTTGCAATCACCAGTGAAATTTTGCTGTATTCTTCTCTAGCTGACAGTAGCTTCTCTTCCCTCTACTTCCCATTCTCTCCACACAGTCTCTTTCTACGTCCACACCTATACTCTGCAAACCACTGTGATGTGCATGGCAGAGGGGTGCCATACATCCCATTGCACCATCATCCTCCCACCCACTTCACCTAACACAGCTAGTTGTCCGAAAGCTCAACAGCATTTGTTCGTGTTGATCTCTTATTGCCACAATACCTTCCATTTTTTACATTACAAAGGTTATTATAGAAGGGAAACCAAACATTTTGCGAAAAAATGGCATGCTTTCCATCAATGTTAAGTTATTGACACTAATGTTGTTTTATTTTTGGTAATTTATGTGAAACAGTCACACGTTCATTACACAATGCAGTAGCTTTTTCTGACCTTTGTTGGTCAACCTCTAATGAATTCTCTTACTGCTTTAGTTTTGATGAAAGTCTATGTGTGTGTTAATGCAGCTTGCCGCTAACTCGGTGTAATGTTTTGTCTGTACAGAAGTGTATCTGTCGCCTTTATCGCTCTCTCACCCTCACACACAATTCTGTACAATAAAGTCAAGGGCTTAGGTTTTCTTATCAGGCTTATCCGTGCAAAGACAGACAAAAAAATTATACTAATGGGAGGATTCTGAGTAACTTCTAGAATTCCATTCGCTCTCTCTCTCTCTCTCTCTCTCTCTCTCTCTCTCTCTCTCTCTCTCTCTCTCTCTGTCCTTTATCTGTGTACAGTTCAAATATAAGTTACATGAAATCAGCCTAGTAGAATCTCTGGTGGAGCCCTTCATCTTAATATTCAGCGGCTGGCTTGCTAGAAAAGATCTTTACATACGTTATTATTATTAAGCGCTGCATTCAGTTGGGAAAATCGATCGTTTGAACACTTCATTCAGTTTACGACAGATCTAAAATTTCAGATGTGGACGAAGCCTTTTTGGACGATTTCAATAAAAACTCAGAGATTGCAGGCTCTCTTCGTCACAGCTGAAACTTCCCAATTAATTACAGGGCCCAGACAATCATCAATGATTCAGACATAGAATGCATTCGTCATTCACTCTAGAATAAAATGGTCACAAACCTTATTTCTGAGGAAAATTGTATATTGAATCCATTTCCGTACATGTTCCGTTTCCGTGGATTTTAAGTCTCACGCAATTTACTTTTACAAGTCCTTCTTTCTCTTTATCTACCACGCTAGCGGCACAAACTTTCCTGTCTCGCTTTAGCACGAAGAAGAGTAAATAAAATCTCCTTTAGCAATCCGAAAATCTTCCAACCGATACTTTCCGAAGCTGTTCCTTTCTCTCTCCTCTCTCTATATAATGACCATGGAGCATACATCTCTGTACCTCTGTTGTTCCAAAGAATAAACGTACTAGAAAAATACCTTGGCGTCGACGAGCTGTCGGCGCATATATTACTAGAAAATCTGCTCAGATACTTTTCAAACGTAAATAAATGTGGATGATTTGATTGACCATTATTAATTATTGCGTGGTAGAGGGTAATTTTCCGTGGGGAGATTACAATGCCCCTCGCAGCGAGCGAAGTTTGTGAGGTCAATTTTTATTCACCGAACACACTTCGCGAGCTATCTATTAGCGTGGATAACCCGGAAGTGATGATTGTCAGTCCTCCGACTGAAAAGGAATATTATGTTTGAACTAGACGAAGAAAAGAAATGTTGAAGACAGAAGAAATGAAGAGACCGGTACCGCGGCTGTATTACTTTTACGTGCATCTAGGTGTTATGTTTGCTGTGCACAACCAAGGAAGATGATCTTTCATGAACTTATGTCAGGGTCTACCCATTCGGGAACTTTCTTAAGCAGGGAAACCTTGGAAAACCTCTTAAGCTTAGACCACCAGCCTACGATACATAGAAGATAGGAAAGCCTATAGAAGAACAAAAATAATTTTGAAATTTATCTCTAAAGGAAAGATAGGGCTTAATTTGTATCACGATTTGGAGAAGAGTAGTTTGTGCCTCTAGCAAAAAAAACGTTTTACAATAAATAACGTGAATTTGCGTTTTACAATCTTGCTCCTAGGACAATATCTTGCGGTGCTAAACTCCCCCGGGTCTTGCATGTCCCCGACGTCCACATTTGTAGTCGGTCTTCTATGCGGCCCCCTCTGTCGTTGATCTTCTACGCGGCCCACAATGGGAAGAGTAGAAGGGACAGGGATACTCGAATTCACATGCAACATTCATTCCAAAAGAATTAGCAATGACCAAAAGGGAAACTCTTCCTGTAAGAGAACTGATTAGGTTGCACCGTCCAAGATTCTCCTTTTTGAAAGCAAAGTCCTTGTGGCTTCATGGATCCTTTTTGTTACGACGTACTTCAAGGAATTCAACTCTTAATTAATGATGTTGCCAAAAGCATCATCCGATTTACTCTCGTTTGAATACTCCTTTTGACTTTGCCTCCCCACTTGTGCTTATAAGTCCAAAAGTTTTAACAGATTTTCTATGACTGATTTGTTCTTCGTAATTTAAAGGATTCATGTAACTGGCTATAGATTTTGGATTCAAATCATCGAATAATGGAAAGTGTAGTTCATTTTATTCCAAGACATTATCCATATTTCCTTGATAAGTCATATAATTTAGCTATACTCAAAAAAACTTTTTATTCTAAATACATATATTTCTACGCTTGAGTGCTGAAATGTAGAAGTTATTAGCATTGAGGAATGCGGATTCACTTCTTTCATTTACTCTCTGATTCATACGGCGTTCATCCATGCTCATATATGGAAATGGATTTTTCACACAAAATTCCCAAACGAACACGAACCATTAAATTACTACTGAATCTATGAATACTACTTTCTTAAATCATTCAATAATAAATTAAAACTCTTAACTTCAAATTATACCACCTATTCCTTTTAAAGTTCAACATGAATCAGTTTATCCTCGCGTTTGGTGCGAGTCTCTTACAAAGGATATCTGTATCGTCTATATCGATTTTAATTCTCGCGCCGACGTCAACTGTTTTGTGCGGGAAATAATCTTTGCGGCGTTAACCGTCACTCACGATTCACTACCACAACACATCCCTTCACAATTTACACATTTAAGCGTTCACATGAGATTATATATGAATCTTCACTCGAACCTCTTTAGATTATTCAGCGTCATTTGCGGGGAAACATTTCATTCTTCTTAAAGGTCAGTCAGATCCTTTATACATCTTGATAACATTAGCAATGCTGAAGTTCTATGTTCACCCAAACCACAGGTGAAGCCTATCTCCACTATCTTTTTTACAACACTCAATAGTACTAATTAGTCACTATTTCTATACTCTATGTCACTGACTAACTATTTCAATTTAAAGGCTTTTAACACTACACACATACAGTTTATTGTTATATTTTTTACGAGCGTTCATCTCTGTCACTCGGAACACCATTCCTCCCTATCTTCTAATCTTCATTATATCTTTTTAAGTCGTTATGAGGAAATAACCCTTTTATTTTGTTCGATCCCGGGTAGCGATCTATTTCCTTTTGAACTTGAGCCTTTAACCTCCAGGGAACAGGATAGAAAGTTCTACAATACGTTTCGTGCGGCTTAACGTAGAGATGGCATATGTATCCTTTAATCACTCCTGGCCTTTCATCAAACACGTTTTCATACGCTGATAATAATTCTTTGAGCTGCTTCTTCTGATCTTCAGTGATGCAGTCGGATTCATTTAACTTCTCATACACTAATTGACCGAAATCTCTTTTGACTTTGAACTCATTATTCATGTGCTGTTTAAAATTTTGTGCAGTCCTGATTACTTGCACACTGATCCCACTATTATATTTACTGGTAAGGCTTTCTTTTTTCAACAAGTCCAACTCAATTTCTTGTTTATTTACATTTAACCAAATTTTTCCTGTTTTAAAATCTATTCTGCATCCGTATTGACGTAGGCTGTCGACTCCGATAATGCAGTCTACCACCAAATTTTTCACAACAAGGAATGTGCTTAATATTGCTACCTTTCCTACTTCTACACTAAGTAGTGACTGCACTTTTCCATTCGCCGATCGAGCCCCAACGGCGCCTATTATTTTGCAATTTTGAACTGGAAAAATTGGTACTTGTCTTATATTTCTGATCTTGTTGAATAGAGCCTCCGAAATAACATTTGTGGTTGCAGATGTGTCTAAAACCGCCACTATAGGTACAGTTTCCAAAATGACTTGCACTTCGGCTACTGCGGAGGAGGAGGAGGAGATTTAGTGTTTAACGTCCCGTCGACAACGAGGTCATTAGAGACGGAGCGCAAGCTCGGGTTAGGGAAGGATGGGGAAGGAAATCGTCCGTGCCCTTTCAAGGGATCCATCCCGGCATTTGCCTGAAGCGATTTAGGGAAATCACGGAAAACCTAAATCAGGATGGCCGGAGACGGGATTGAACCGTCGTCCTCCCGAATGCGAGTCCAGTGTGCTAACCACTGCGCCACCTCGCTCGGTCGGCTACTGCCACCTGTTCCTTATTCTCATCTTGGGGTTCTAAGTCCTCGGTCAATTCATCTGCCAGTAATTGTCCATCATTATACGTTAGCATGGGTACACATATCCTGTTGCCCCTCAACCTATTGTTGACCGCTCCTCCGGGGCACGAGTGGGTCCTTACAAGTTTGTTGGATTTTGATTCACCTGGTGGTTGACCTCATCCGTCACTTCGGTATTTACCGGTTGATTCGCGGATGTCCGTCCCCACTGATGTTGGTTATTTGAGTTTATTCCCCCCGGTTGGTTCCACTTTCTATTACTGTTATTGTTCGAAGCTTGTGGTCTGAAATTCCTTTCGTTCCCCCATACGGGATTATATCGTTTCCCATTCCTGTTGTTCCTTGGATAGCCCCTCGCAAGACTATTGCCGGTATTATTATTGAGATTTTGAGGGGTTTCTCCACTATTTATCGATCTCTGTGCGTTCCCTTGCCTACCATTTGGCGGAGGTTCTATCTCCCTATATTGGAATCTGTTGTTACGGGCTTTCTGGTTGTTCTCTTCTATAATGTCTATATGATCTAACGTTGTGAGGAACGACTCCAGGTCTTTATTATCGTTGCCGTAAATTAATTGATTCCGGATGCTAGTTGGTAATCTTGCCTTAAGTATGTTTATTATGTCTGCCAAAGGCATAGGTCTGTCCCAATATCTAGTTTTATTTATATATTTTTCAAAATACTTCCTAAGGCTTCCTTTCGAAAAAGAGAAAGGCTCTGGGTAGAGCACCTCCTGCCTTAGGCGTTCCTGTACTCCTTCTGACCAGAACTTTGCTAGAAACGCTTTTTCAAAATCGTCATAGGTCGAGCAAACAGAAGTCATGTCCGAGGCCCAGATCGCCCCCGAACCTTGTATATACCCAGTAACGAAACTGATCTTCTGCCACTCCGACCAATTTCGGGGTAGAACTCCTCTAAAACTTCGAATAAAAACAATCTGATGGACCACCCTTTTGTCAGTGTTAAAAATCTGAAATTGCCGATGCTTTATCATTTTTTCTTCGGCATGGCAAAGGCTTTCGTAATCTCCGTCAGATAAAACTTCACGCGAACAACTAGCTCGTGGCAATTTAATATTTGAATTACTCACACAAGTCGGTATTGTGTGCGAATGTGCAGTAACTGGCTCTATAGTCACTGACAACTTCTGCTGCTGGCCTGTATTCATTTGTTCTGAGCCTTGTTGTGAAACGCGTATCGACTCTGCTATCGTTTGTTTCCAATGCTCAAGATCAGCACCTAACTGCTGTCGCACTTCCTCTAGTCCTTTCGCAAACAAATTCTCTTCCTGTTTGCCGCACAGACTCTGGAATGCTTCTTTAACATTTTGCTCAACGTTTTCACACATTAGCCTTTTGTTTTCTAATGTGATTTCGGATAATTTACCCGTTAATACATTAATCTGGTGGTCTATAACGTCTTGACGTTCTGTCAGATGTTCCACACTTTCCTTTAGGTTCGTCTGCGTACGTGCCAATTCAGGAAGTTGCGCAATTGCACATGATATGGCATCTTGCTTTTGTACTAATTGCGGAACCATTTCCACCTGTTCGCGTACGGTATCTATCTTAATAGCCACGTACTCCTTCATTTCTACACGTACGCGTTGAGTAGATTCCTCACATTGAGCTTTAACCAATTCGATTTGTGCAGTTAATTTTCGTTCCGTCACTTCGGCCTGATCTTTAAGTTCCTTTGTCTTTGCCTCTATCCGTTGGTCTAATTCGGAAAAACTGTCATGTAACTGCTGCTTAATCTCAGCTTTCAACTTTTCCTGCCCTTCAGTAACTGAGGCTAACTTCGCATTCAAATCATTTTGCCCTTCATTCACTGCGGCGAACTTCGCGTTAATGTCGGTTTTCAAATTTTCTTGCCCTTCAGTAACTGAGGCTAATTTTGTATTCAAATGGTTTTGCCCTTCAGTAACTGAGGCTAATTTCGTATTCATATTATTCACGGTCTCCGTTAACATCTGCATCTGCCTCATGATAATGACCAATGGGTCTAATCCATGTTGCATACTGGCTGTTACATCTCCAGCCGTGTCTACCGGGCGTTCTATTGCGCTATCTGTAGCGATCGGTTCTACAACACTTCTTACTACATCATTATCATCAGTGCTCACAGCTGAAGGCTGTTGCGTGTTGCTCTGCTCTGCTTGACTCATCTTAAACATTGCCCTAGTTAAAACCATATAAATGTTCTACAGTCAAGATGTATATATATCTCCCTTCACAAGAATACTTCTGTGGCTACTTCCTTATAGTACTTATACAGGTAAATGCAACTAGGACAGGTCAGTCAAACTACTTCTGTTATGAACACAATTAGTAAATGTTCAAATCTACGTCTACTTCCTCAATACTAGCAAGTTTAATAAAAAAGTATAGATCTGGCCTTTTTTCTGCGTCCAGCGTGCTGCTTTTATTTGTAGATCAAATAATACGACTGCGAGTATTTCTTGTCTCTTCCACGTTAAGTTGTCTCGTCGTAGTTCACATGAAACAAAGAACAAAATTATTTTAACAACGTCCAAAAACGTGTCCTGTCACGGATTGGCCATTCTAATGATTTCTCTTACTGCTTTAGTTTTGATGAAAGTCTGTGTGTGTTAATGCAGCTTGCCGCTAACTCAGTGTAATGTTTTGTCTGTACAGATCTTTACATACGTTATTATTATTAAGCGCTGCATTCAGTTGGGAAAATTGATCGTTTGAACACTTCGTTCAGTTTACGACAGATCTAAAATTTCAGATGTGGACGAAGCCTTTTTGGACGATTTCAATAAAAACTCAGAGATTGCAGGCTCTCTTCGTCACAGCTGAAACTTCCCAATTAATTACAGGGCCCAGACAATCATCAATGATTCAGACAGAGAACACATTTGTCATTCACTCTAGAATAAAATGGTCACAAACCTTATTTCTAAGGAAAATTGTATATTGAATCCATTTCCGTACATGTTCCGTTTCCGTGGATTTTAAGTCTCACGCAATTTACTTTTACAAGTCCTTCTTTCTCTTTATCTACCACGCTAGCGGCACAAACTTTCCTGTCTCGCTTTAGCACGAAGAAGAGTAAATAAAATCTCCTTTAGCAATCCGAAAATCTTCCAACCGATACTTTCCGAAGCTGTTCCTTTCTCTCTCCTCTCTCTATATAATGACCATGGAGCATACATCTCTGTACCTCTGTTGTTCCAAAGAATAAACGTACTAGAAAAATACCTTGGCGTCGACGAGCTGTCGGCGCATATATTACTAGAAAATCTGCTCAGATACTTTTCAAACGTAAATAAATGTGGATGATTTGATTGACCATTATTAATTATTGCGTGGTAGAGGGTAATTTTCCGTGGGGAGATTACAAACCTCAAAGTGTCAATAGAAAGAGACACAGGACCGCTACCGAAACTATAAATTTACCAAGTAACTCTATAGATAATGATACAAAATACAAAACTATAATTTTATTCTTTTTCATCATTATATACACATTTATTACCAATAATGAACCATAGGTACAGCAGCAATGAAAGTCGCTCTCATGAGTAGGTAGAATCACACTCTGTTACAGAATTTAGTGTGTTATCAGATGGTGGCAGCATGTTGTTAATAAAATAAAATTTATTGGTGACAAGGGGAAAAAAAAGTACCATTGCAGTTATAAAAGGTAGTTGAATGTGCAAGCAAAATGTTACAACTGAGCAAGTTGAAGCTGTTCAAATTACAGCAGGTTGGACAAGGTTTTGCAGCAAAGTGCACACAATAAATACAAGGTTTCTCACAAAGGGACATACACCATTTATACTTTAATAACTCAAACATGTATAACAAAAACTATGGGTTTTTAAGTGATATAGATAGTCACGACATTACTGATGACGTTTTACTGTTAGATCTGTTCAGAATGTACTCCATCAGCAGCAATACAGTATCTGAAACATTTCAGAACTAATCAACACACATGTGTTATGGTTGCCATTGAAATGGATTGGAATCCAGTGTATGTGGCTTTCTGATGCAGACAATATCCTTCAGAGTTCCTCACAGAAAGAAGGCTAATGGAATTAGATTGGGAGATCCGGGAGGAAACTCAACACTTCCTCATTGACCTACCCACTTCTCAACAAATGTTTCATCCAGGAATTGATGGAGGGAAGCAGAATGGTATTAAAATCTCGTTAGGGTACTCTTCACAATTGTATTACTCACTCGATTGTGGCGCTACCGTGGCCAAACTGTGAACTATGGCTCAGTAGAAAGGTCGGTGCAATGTGATCAGATGTCACATCACTTTCAGATTGTGAACCGTAAACATCAACTGATGAAAGTAAATTATTCTTTAGAGAAACATGGCTCAGTATCCTCCTACAGAGATTGTTGATATGATGTTAATGTTAGGTGAATGCCACAACAATTACGCTGCAGTTGTATGCGCATTGTTTCCCAAACAGACAACATCCAAGCAAAAACATTATTCAAAATTGCACTCAACGAGCTCGAAATGGATACACGCACCATCCACCTCGTCATCGAGAATACAATGAAAATGACGCTTGTACCTTAAGCGTTCTCGCCTGTGTTAAACTGGATCCCAAAATGAGTTGTCATGTGATTCAAGGACAAACTGGAATACTGAAATAAACTGTTTTGAGGAATTTGAAGGCACATAAATATTGTGTGTATCATATCACACTGACACAGGCATTAATGCCGAAAGTAATGCAAATACGCGTGCATTTCTGCCAATGGGCCTTGGAAATAAGAGGTGACAATGATTTTTTTAGATACATTATGTTCCCCGATGAAGCCACATTCAAAAACAATGGTGAATTAAATCGTCATGATGGTCATTATTGGTCCCCTGTCAATCCACTCTGGCACAGACCTATTGAAAATCAACACAAATGGTCATTAATGGTCTGGTGTGGAATTTTAGGATAGGACCGCATTTTTTGACCAAAATGTTACTGGGGAATCTTATTTACAACTACTCCGTGCTGATTTGTTGGAGCTAATGGAAGATGTTGATTTAGAAACTAGGCAATGAATGTGGTTCCAACAGGATGGAGCAGCTACATCTACATCGTTACTCTGCAATTCACACATAAGTGCCTGGCAGAGGATTCATCGAACCATTTTCACACTACTTCTCTACCATTCCATTCTTGAATGGTGCATGGGAAAAAGGAGCACCTAAATCTTTCTGTTCGAGGTCTCTTTTTTTCTCTTATTTTATTATGATGATCATTTCTCCCTACGTAGGTGGGCGTCAACAAAATATTTTCGCATTCGGAAGAGAAAGTTGGTGGTTGAAATTTCGTAAGTAGATCTCGCCGCTAAGAAAACCACTTTGTTTCAGTAACTGCCACCCCAACTCGCTTATCATATCAGTGACACTCTCATCCCTATTGTGCGATAACACGAAATGAGCTGCCCTTCTTTGCATTATTTCGATGTCCTCCGTCAATTCTACCTGGTAAGGATACCACACTGTGCAGCAATATTCCAGCAGAGGATGGACAAGTGGTGGGCTGTCTCTTTAGTGGGTTTGTCGCACCTTCTAAGTGTTCTGCCAACAAAGCTCAGTCATTGTTTCACCTTCCCCATAATATTATCTGTGTGATTTTTCCAATTTAAGTTGATTGTAATCATAATTCCTAGGTATTTAATCAAATTGACAGCCCTTATATTTGTGTGATTCATCGTATACCCGTACCAAAAATTTATCAGATTTCCTTTAGTACCCATGTGGATGACCTCGCACTTTTCTTTGTTTAGTGCCAATTGACATTTTTCGCACCATACAGAAATTCTCTCTATATCATTTTGTAATTGGAATTGATCGTCTGATGATTTTACCTGCCAGTAAATTACAGTGTCATCTGCAAACAATCTAAGGGGGCTGCTCAGATTATCACCTAGATCATTCATGTAAATCAGGAACAGCAGAGGGCCTATGACACAACCTTGCGGAACACCAGGTATCACTTTTGTTCTACTCGATAATTTACCATCCATCACTACGAACTGTGACCTCTCGGAGAGGAAATCATGAATCCAGTCTCACAACTGAGACAATACTCCATATGCATGCAATTTGATTAATTGTTGCTTGTGAGGAACGGTATCAAAAGCCTTCTGGAAATCTAGGAATATGGAATCGATCTAAGATCCATTGCCGACAGCACTCATTAATTCATGGGAGTAAAGAGCTAGCTGCGTTGCACAAGAACAGTATTTTCTGAATCCGTGTTGGTTATATACCTATAAGTCATTTTCTTCAAGGTGATTCGTAATGTTAGAGTCCAGTACATGCTCTAAAATCCTACTGCAAATTGAGGTCAGTGATATGAGGCTGTTATTCAATGGGTTACTCCTATTTCCTTTCTTGAATATTGGTGTGACCTGTGCTAATTTCCAGTCTTTAGGAACAGACCTTTCGTCAAGTGATTGTATATGATTGCTAAGAAAGGCGCTATTGTGTCTGCATACTCTGAAAGGAACCTGATTGGTATACCATCTGGACCGGAAGACTTGTGTTTCTTAAGTGATTTGAGTTGTTTTGCAACACGTAAGATATCTAATTTTATGTCATTCATGCTAGCAGCTGTTCTGGTTTCGAATTCTGGAATATTTACTTCGTCTTCTTTCGTGAAGGAATTACAGAAAACTGTATTTAGTAACTCTGCTTTAGTGGCACCATCATCGGTAACATTTCCATCGCTATCGCACAGTGACGGTATTGACTGTTTTTTGCCACTGATGTACTTAACATATGACGAGAATCTCTTTGGATTTTATACCATATTTTGAGACAATGTTTCATTGTGAAAACTATTAAAAGCATTTCGAGCTTCCATGAAACTTAACCGGTCTTGGGGATTTTGCGTTCTTCTGAATTTGGCATGCTTTTTTCAATGCTTCTGCAACAGTGTTCTGACATGGTTTGTGTACCACGGTGGATCAGTCCCGTCTCTTATTAACTTATGCGGTATGAATCTATCTATTGCTGTCGATACTGTATCTTTGAATTTGAGCCATATCTGGTCGACAATTGGAGGGAATGGAGACTCACTCTTAGGAAGGCATCAAGTGAATTTTTGTCTGCTGTTTTAAATAGATATATTTTGTGTTTATTTTTAGTGGTTTTGGTTGATATGGTTTTGAGTCTCGCTACAATGACCTTGTGTTCACTAATCCCTGTATCCCTCATGACACACTCTATTAGATCAGGATTATTTGTGACCAAGAGATCAAGTGTGTTTTCGCATCCATTTACAATTCGTGTGGGCTCATGAACTAATTGTTCAAAGTAATTCTCAGAGAAAGCATTTAGTACAATTTCGGAAGATGTTTTCTGTCTACCACCGCCTTTGAACGTGTATTTTCGCCAACAAATCGAGGGTAGATTTAAGTCTCCAACAATTATAACTGTATGAGTGGGGTACTTATTTGTAATGAGATTAAGTTTTCTCTGAACCGTTCAGCTATTATATCATCTGAGCCGGTGGGTCAGTATGAGCCAATTATTATTGTGTTACGGCTGTTGAGTATAACCTTTACCCACAGTAATTCGCAGGAACTATCCATCTCAACTTCACTACAAGATAAACTACTACCAACAGACACAAACACACCACCACCTACTTTATTTAATCTGTCCTTTCTGAACACGATTTTGCGCCTCTGTAAAAATTTGCAGAATTTATCTCCAGCTTTAGCCAGCTTTCTGTTCCTATAACAATTTCAGCTTCAGTGCATTCAATCAGCGCTTGAAGCTTTGACACTTTTCCAACACAGCTACGACAGTTTACAACTACAATTCCGACTGTTGCTTGGTCAGTTCTTGTCGTTTCTTTGCCCTGTACCCTTTGAGACTGGAGCCCTTTTTGATCTTCCCCAAGACTGCCTAACCTAAAAAACCACCCAGTCCATGCCACACAGCCCCTGCTAGCTGTGTAGCCACCTCCTGTGTCTAGTGGACACCTGACCTATTTAGCGGAACCCGAAACCCCACCACCCTATGGTGTAAGTCGAGGGATCTGAAGGCTACACGGTCGCAGAACCGTCCAAGCCTCTGATTCAGACCCTCCACTCGGCTCTGTACCAAAGGTCCGCAATCGGTCCTGTCAACGATGCTGCAGATGGTGAGTTCTGCCTTCATCTCGCTAGCAAGACTGGCAGTCTTCACCAACTCAGATCTCTTCTGATCCATAGAAACACACGTCATTAGTGCTGACATGAGCCACCACCTGCAGTTGGTTGCACCCTGTACCGTTCATGGCATCCGGAAGGACCCTTTCCACATCTCGGATGACTCCCCCCAGTATGCACACGGAGTGCACATTGGCTTTCTTCCTGTCCTTAGCTGCCATATCCCTAAGGGGCTCCATCACCTGCCCGACATTGGAGCTCCCAATGACAAGCAGTACCACCGTCTGCACTTTTCCGGACCTCTCAGGAATACCGGCCACTGCCACAACAGGCGAGGCTGCCCTTGCTGGCTCGGAAGTACTTTCAGCAGTGGGCAGTACCTCAGACCTGTTACTGAGGCGTAAGGGTACAGCCTTGCGGCCAGTGCCAACTTTCGCCTTCTGCCGAGGGATACACAACCCCACCACGGTTCGCCAATCACTGTCAGGCAAATGTTGATCGGCAGGGATGTCCGAATCCGAGGGTGCAGCGGCATCCAAGATCCCAGGTGATGCTACAGGTTCCAGAAGTGCCATAGCACTCGCCTCGGGTGTCCCAGTGTCACTGCAGCCCAGGGCAACAGCCTGGAGCCTGTCGACCATGGCCAACACAGCTTCCAGCTGTTTACGGATGATGGCCAGTTTCCCCTGAATCCGTACACAACAGGTGCAGTCTCTATCCATCCCTAACAATTTTTCTTCCTCTCTTTTATGTCACAAGCCGTTTAAAACAAACAGATGACTGACGCCTAAGTGAATTTACACTATACGGGTACTAAAACGCAGTGCTACAACTCTCAAATACTATAATATGCCCGAAACTTGTGAGTTAAACTATGCAAGTAGCCAAAAACACACAAAGAAATTAAGAACTAAACTATGAAACAAATAAGTGAGCTAAGACTGTGACTTGCTGCTGGCTGCTGTTTATCCAACTGTGGCAGGGAGCTCCCCATCATGCTAAAAATGTGCGGAACGTTTTAAATTTACGGTACCCTGGTCGGTGGATAGGATGCAGCAGACCAATTCAGTGGCCTCCTCGTTCACCAGACCTAACATCTCCTGATTTTTTTCTTGTGGGATTATTTAAAAAATATTGTTAATGAAAAATCAGCCCACAACCCGAAACAATATGGAGCAACGCATTCGAAGGGCATGTGCAGCCATACCACGGGATGTGCTGCTCAAAACTGTGGACAACTTTAGCAGATTATTGACTTTATACATTGAAGCAAATGGGGATAATTTTGAACAATTTCTTCATGGCTAATTTCATTAATTAAGCTATCCAAATTGTGAGAGGCAAGGGGGCTCACTAATGAAGCACCCCATGGGAACATCATTCTACTACGTCCATGTTGTTGTTCCTGGGTAATGCTAAAAATAGGATAAAGTACATTTTGTACAAAAATACCTTAATTTGGCATAACGAAAGAATTGCTGCACATTTTTTATCGATTTGATGCGTCTTTCTCAGATAATTCTAAATAAATCAGAGTTCTTCCCCAATTTTACTTTTTTCTCGATTTCAGTGCAATCTGTCAATGGTTTAAAAAAATGTTTCAGTCGAAACTTGATTACTTTTTTATGGAGAATCCAAATCTGTCATAAAAAAAGGGTGTTTCCATTTAAGATTTAAAAGTTGCCCCCACCCTACTCAAGGGGGCGGGGGCTGGAGGTCACATGTAGTATCATTTGATGTCCCCCTTTGAACTTACGAAGAATGCCGGTAATCTTAAACCATTTATTGTGTTATTTGTGTAGTGTATGAAAACTACAGAAGAACCATAGTTTTGGTAGAGCACAACTCTAGGCTGTACAAGTCTTCTGTCAGACATACCACACCATACTGATAACTTAAGAAGATTAACAGTCCTTTCTTCTGTAACATGGGAATTATCTCTTGCAGTACACACACAGTTATGGCGATTGAAGGTTTCATTCTATTGAAATGTTATCTCATCAACCAAACAGTGACATCATTCTTTACCAGCAATCCACCTGGGAATTTAAAGTTTCCACTTTGCTCTCTTTAAAATGCAGTGCCCCTTCATTTGTGTACACCTGATTCACACACATCCTGCCATATTGACTTGTTTGGGGATCTTATGAAGGCTTGTATGACTTTGTCTACCCTCTTTTGTCCATTACTGATTTCTTTTTGGCACACAGTTCCTTCATCAGATCACTCACACTTAATTTCCACACAAATCTGGTATGTAATGTTATCATTGTTATATGTGACTGTGGTACAGTGTCATACTCTGCCCGCCGTTGTCTCTGCACAGCTTTCATATTTTCACATTTCCGATAACACTTCAAAATCCACTTCCTTTATCCAAAGGACAAGTTTCCAGCCATCTTGTTGTATATGTATGTGCAGTTAACTGGCAAGTGAAAATAAACAAATTTTACATTCTCCAGTTTTACATGTTTCGTGATTCTATGCCATAAATTCATAGCCACTGTGGAAAACATGTAAGATCAATGCCAAAAATTCCCCTATTTTACTTGTCTTCATAGTAAAGGTTACTTCGATTCTACGTTCTTACTCAATGTCTTGCTTGACTTCATCCCGTTTTTTACCAATTGAAATTTGATGTAACTGAATGAGCTATAAGTGGCACAAAAGACAGACAATTTGCTCTGCAGGTGGTGGCGGTGGTGGTGGTGGTGGTGGTGGTGGAGTTAAGGGAATATTGTAAGCCACTGCAGACATGGGAGACGTGAGATAGGAAATGCTGACATAATTCATGATTGACATTGCAAATGCAACTTGCAACATTCAGCTTCAGTGTGCAATTATGATGACACTACTGCCAGATTGCAGTAGCAATGGAAAAACAGGACGGTTGATGTGAAGCGTTCCACACCGAACCAATACATGACAAAGGGGCCCAGCCGCCACCTTTTCCTGCACCACTTATAACTCTGTCTCGTCCTCTTGCATGTATTTCTGATGTAATGTATTCAGCAGCAATATTGATTATCAATCTTTTAAATTGAAACATTGAATCTTGAAGAATATGCTCAACCAGAATTGAGAAAACATATGTCATTTGTGGCTAGTGAACTCTTATTGGCTGGCGACTTGTTATGTCACCCAATAGCCAGGGCAGCCACCACACCACACTAACACATGTAATAAGTTTACTGGCCTTAGTGTATCAAACTTTGATAATTCCTAAGGTACTGGATTATAAAGTCTAAACAGGAACAGAAGCTGTAAATCAAAGTCGGTGCGAGAATTTCATTCTTCTCCTCCTAGGTAGCAATTTTACTAACACTCATAACATCAACTGACATAACCAAATCACAAATCCAAAAACAAATGAGAAAGACATTTCAAAATGTTATGTCATATAATAGACTTGTTAGGAAAAAAGTGGGTTTTGCGACTAGTAATACTGTAGGGTACAAAAAGAGAATTCCTTTTGCTAATGATGTAAGAGGTAATTGAGCCATTTCCCAACATACTGCCACCACAAGTTGTACCTTAAAACATGAATTTTGTTGGTTCTCTCATTGTATATTGATTTGGGAAATAATAAAAATTTATAGCCTACATAATGAAATATACTGAAACTGTAAAAAATGGTGAAAATTGCCATCTCAGATATTTGTTTTCCACCTGCAGCTAATAGCTGTATAGGATGTTGATGCCACACTAATGCATTGACTTTTAGCAAATAGTGATAAACAACAAGCTTACTTAGTGGCTTGCTCCAAGGTATAACTGATGTGGTTGGTGTATAGCAAATGAAGTGACTGTGACTGCCATTTAGGTTTAATTTATATAGTTATACCTCATATGTCCTTCACTCTGTGCATTAGTTTTACTTACAGTAGTTTTGCTTGGAGTCTGTCGACAGAATCCAGAACATATTGTGCCTCTAGTGACTGCAGCCAATAAAGGCTCCTCCATTTGTTATGCGCAGCACCACAGTTAAAGGTACATGTTCAGTGAACATGTTGTGTGATGGCTTGTTCATCTTTGTTGCGGTCCCCAATGATGTTAATGTGTTGCAATAACAGACAGATTGTTATAAATTTAATGGACTGCTGGGGGAGAGAAACACTGAAATCACAGCAGGCTTAACTTTATTTCATATTCATTAGTGTAATTGAGTACCACATGTGAAGGAAAACTTGTATGTATATAAGTGCTTTCACAAAACCTGCTGTGTTTACATTACATCATACGGTGCGCCTTTGGCAATAATGCAGAACGTTCCACTTAGACTGCTCAGCCACAAGGGTCCAGTAGACTTCATGCTAATTTTTGCAATCATTGCGTCACTTGTAAACTTTTGACCATCACTTTTTGTGAGTGTGTGGGAATGACCCCAGTGTGAACTTGCGTGTATTTTGATTATTCATTTCCTTTGTAGTGTGTGTGCCGCAGTATGTCGTTTCAAAGCAGTGACACATTGAAACTGTATCACACACGCATCAACCTTACCATAAATGTCAGTTAATTAAGCATCAAACATACAATGCTTTAAGAGATAAGAGATATTATGGTAACTGAGACGAGAGAAAATGTATACTATCAATTCGTAGGGTAATGAATGCATCTTGGTTTATTGAATTAGACATGGTAGGTTCTCATCTTGCTACAACTAACATTTTTTTCCACATCTTAGCATTGTTAACACATTCTGTTGTATCCACGGACCCAACCAACCACCCAACTCGCGCACGCGTGCCCTGACCGTGACATCGCTGGCCACAGTTCCTGTCGCAGCTGTCGGCGTCTCAGGGCATCACCACCGACAGAAGAGGTTGCGCCATGGCTGAGCTCGGGTCCACAGCGCCGTCTACCTTTTGCATATAAGGAGGAGTGCTGGCCCCAAGATGGACAGTCTATTGTCGATTGTCTATTGCTAGCCTCTCGTGGAGTTTATAGCGGAGCCATTGCAGTGTGATATTTGCTATTGTATTCGACTAGGCTCAGTACACGGGTTACTCTTGGATATTACGTGGACTTGTATTGCTGGTGCACATATCGTCAGAAATAAAGATAAGTTATCTCTTCATTGTAGCTAGCGCAATTCTTGTCATTAATTATTTTTCGGCCAACAGACATAGCTACATCCTGGTCACTACTCACGCTTTATAAAATTTGTGGTGGCTGCCCCAAGAGTACTGCCGAGGACCTTGGGTTTGGGAGCCGTCACAAAACATTCCCCGGAATAAATGAATGAATAAAATACAAGTATGTTCTGCAGTATTCAGTCTTATTTAGCATTTCAGTGTGATTAGAGATCAAAGGATGAAATACATATTTGGATGTATGTTTTCAAATATGTGATGTCTGAGTATGTTGTTAGGCAGGAACCAGAGAGAACAATTTGTATTGCTGTGAGTGAAACAAGTGCAGCAATAAAATTCACATTCCTCCTTGTCACAAATACTTCACTGTTTATTTCTGAATATGTAGCAATTTCCGAGTGTGTGGTTAGACAGGAACCTAAGAGGACAACTGAAATTGCTGCAAGTGAAACGATGAGCAATAACGTTCATATTCTTCCTTGTCACAAATGTTTCACACATTGTGCAAGCACAAACACATTCCCATAAAGAGTTCTTGCTACAACTGAGAGTCTTCTGTCACTAACACATCCATAAACATCAACCCAGCACTATAGTGATTGACAAATTGATCTTCATTTCTGGTCACCTTCGCAGTGCTACTACGTCGTGATTGACAAATTGATCCTCATTTCTGGTCACCTTCGGAGTGCTACTACGTCGTGATTGACAAATTGATCCTCATTTCTGGTCACCTTCGCAGTGCTACTACGTCGTGATTCCTACAGTTCCTACATGTGAAACGTTCTCGATCCCTCAGTACAACGAACAAGGAAAAGTTTATGGACAATACACTGGAGGTCACTGTGCCATGTCACAACAGTATGCCATTGACTACAGAAGGAAGACACTCCCCTACATGTTTGTAGTTTAGTCATCAATTTTTGCTTTTTTCTGGGAGAGCACAAAGGATATATGTAGTGGCTGTAGCATGTTGGAAAATAGCTCAATGACCTTGTACACAGATCAATTTTGATTTTTTGGTGAGTATTTACTTGCTGTTACACATCTGTGGTTTTTAACAACTGATGAAATTCATTACCACAATTTATTGTATAAACATTGCATTGTACATTAAATTTCCTTCACTTATATAGATTTTCTATCATGTCGGTGTAGATAACAATTTTTAATCATATATGCCAATTATGTATATTTTTACTCGTATTTTGGAGGTTTTCTAACATTTACCTTGATTCTGCATTTTCTCAATTTTGTGTTTCTTAAGTCTGGACCACATGAAAACATAAAATAGGATTTTCATCGTAATCACTATTGGATCAGGTTATCATTAATACCTCCTCATTTATTAAAGTTCAAATAGTGTAAACCCCTTTGTGGGATACCCTATTCATCAATATGGATTAATGTTATTTGGGACAAATGTTTGTGCTGTTATCGATAATAGAGGGGAATGCCAACTTCACGCAAATGTTAGTTTATTTTGTACAGAACTCTACTTCACTACATACTGTTTCATGTTACTTCTCTCTCTCTCTCTCTCTCTCTCTCTCTCTCTCACATGCACACACACACACACACACACACACACACACACACACACACACTCAGTCAGTGTGTCTCCATTAACAACCTACCCTCTGTCCATTCCTATCCCAACACACTATGCCACTCACCTATTAAGCAGCTCCCATGATCCCTCAGTCAACCCTATGGCAAGTGAGCAAGGCCGTGCACAGTCATAAAGGTTGTGTATAGTGAACTGTATAAATGTGACCTGCTGTAAATTGGAAACCTGTAATGCCTGCTTGTAATGGCTACAGAAGAATTGATGGACAGGAGAAGAATAGAAAAATGAAAGTAAATGATAAATCACATCAGTATATCATTAAACTATTAGGTAATTTAAATGTGCTGCCAGATCTCCTAACAAAATGTGTAATAAATCATTATCTTTGAGTTACAAACCACTGATGATGGCTAGTGTGAATAGGTGAATAATGAATGATTAAACACAAAATAAATTTTCAGTTGTAATAGATGGAAATTTTTAATCTTAATGATGAACATAATAGAGAGAATACTATTGATTTCATTTTTCAGGGGGTTAGCAGATGCAAGTGCTAACCCCCAGTTTTGCAAGGATTAGTGTGGTCACATTATTGTGTTTTTGAATGTAACAAACACTGTTAGCAAATAATACCTACCATAAATACCACTAGAAAGCAGTATCTACTATATCAGTGTTGTCTTACTCTATTTCTGTTTTCGCCTCTTGAATCCAACCAAACATAAAAGTGGAATAAATCAAAAACACTCTTGTGAGCTAGTATTTCTTCTGCCAACCACTTTACTTAATATGTTACAAGAGCATACATATTTTTTATCATGTTAAGTGTTAAGATCTATAACTTTTAGAGTGGTAGTCACTTAGAAACACATGTAGCATAAACTGTTCTCACACCATGAGCATTGTGTGTGGGACACCTTGCTACTGTGGCATTTGATTATAGATTTAAAGGGAAACCTTCGTCATTAACATTCTGCAATACTGGTTCCTCATTTAGTTTTGCAGCCATATACCAGCATCTAACATGAATTCAATGGTTTCTACCATAATTTCGGTCATATAAACCAATACATTTTGATCCCAACAGAAATATGAAAAAAAGTCCAATGTTATATTTACTCATCTATCTCACCATTCTAACTGTTGTTGATTTGTTGATAGATGATAGATAAATATATTTCATCTGGTTACTGAGGATATTATTTTTTTAGAAAGGCCTATCAGCGTGAATGGCTTTGCTAAGAGATAGCTGGCACACTAAACTACATCACCATTCATTTTCCTGGCACACTAAACTATATCACCATTCAGTATCCTCTCTAACCCCTGTTCCCAGCTAATGTTCTCCACTTATGAGAAAAATCATTCTCTCTCTGAAATTTGTTTTAAAATGTGCCCAAATAAATGAGTTATCATGTATGAATGAGACAACATAGTTCCAAAAATAGCAAACTACATTTGATTTTCACAAACATATGAGGCATAAGAATTCAAGTTGTCAGTGGTTTGTTTAAACAAAATGTGTTTTCATCCTGTGAATAAGTACTTGCAAAGTGATAGTGTCTGAGGAGTATTGTGAATCAGAAGCATCAGTCTACGTGTAGTTGTTATGCTACAAACATGCAGCATGTGCCAGTGGGAGATTTGTATATGGTCAGAGCCTCCCCACCCTGTTTCTTGAGTCTAAATATGACACTCCTACCATCCTGGCCACATCTTTAGTTTGGTATGCTGGGTAATAATTGGCAAATTTATAAATTCTGCAGGGATTCTCTGTCTCCTCCTATTACTTGTTGACATCCTGAAGTGACTACTGGCTATTCAAAACTGTTACATCATTGTGAAATACTCATTTGATAATAATGCAAGTGGAAACGTGAGAGTTTTGTGCACTGGGAAATACTGAATTGAAATCATAAAAGTTTACCAGTTGACATCTGGCATTTGAATTTAGAACTCTTGTTTCGACTGACAGTTATATTGTATCACTTAGCTGAAAAATGGAAAGTTCGGGGGAGGGGTATTGCTTACTTCCAGATGGGTCTTCCACTGTTACCCAAAAGTAATATGGTTTAGGGAGTTGTTTCTACATTGTTGCCATGCCAGTCAGCATTCGGTCCGAGCATTTCAATGGCATGTGCAAGTAAACTGGTGGCTGAAGTACACAGTCTGAACAGGATGAGGCATTACTCGGCCAAATATTCTGACCAGCAAAAATACTAAATTTCACTGAAATATTTAATTTGTGTTTATTGTATTTTTTAAAATTTATAACAATTTGGATTTTCCAGCTTTTGAAAGCTGAAAGGGCAAACTGCAAGGCAGCAGTTGCATCTTGTGAAGCAGAATTTCGAGCTCGTCTGTCCTTATTAGAGCAACAATTACAGAAACAGAGAGAAAGGACTTTAGCTTTGTTGGAGGAGAAGGACCAAGAGATACAAGTTTTGAAATCCAGTTTTCAATCATTGTTGCCTAGGAAGACATCATCACGTGATGATAGAAGTTGGAGTCTGCCTCATAGTGATCAGGTGAGTAGTAATTCTTAACAGACCTAAGAAATTTCTTTGGTGCAAAGCTGTCCATTTAAGAAAAAGATTAGCCATTATACATATGTACTTCCAAGTTAGACAAAATTGTTGTAGATTGGCTGTCAGCTGTATTTTAGGCAGTTATATTCAGTAAATCAAATATGCACAAATTATGGGCATACTATTTAATGGAGCAGTGACGATATACATCGTGAGTAACCCAAAAGAAAGCTGTATTAAAAACTGGTTGAGAAAATTGCTAGTCTTACTAGAGGTATTAAAGGCAACATGAAAGTCAATACATTGAAAAATCAACAGACATTCATCTACATCTGCATCTACATCTACATACGTACTCCGCAAGCCACCGCAAATTGTAAAAGATAGGTTAGTATGGTGCCACATCTCGTGTGTAAAAAAAAAAAAAAAAAAAAAAAAAAAAATAAAAAAAAAAAAAAAAAAAAAAAATGTAATATATATATATATAAAGTCCAACCTGCTGTTACAGTAACATTTAGTTTATGTATGAAACAAAAGAATTTGACATACAACTTAGTGCAGAAAGGAAAAAGGCTTTCAAATTTATTAAGATTCAACCAAAGATACTGCCAGTACAAGATGACACAGTTTTTGCTGGCTGTTACAGATGCTATTGTCAGGTAATTGAATCATTATTCGCATAACAGATGACAAGCCAGTGCAAATGAACAACTCTTAAGATGTGACACAGAAACACAAGTTTCCCATTAGGGGCCGATAGAAAGCAACAAAGGTAATACATCTGCTACATTTAAACTTTCAACCTGTCGCTAAATGTCAGCAATCACCATCTCTGTTATATAAAACTGAACTGATCACAGAATCTTAAAATTCACTACATTCTATACAAATAATTTACCCAACTCCTTCAGCTATCAATCAAAGTTTGACACAGTGCCTACTAAATATTTCAGGGAAGAAAAGAAATACTTAACAGATACACATGTTTGGTAGGCTGTTTCCATGACTGTTTGTTGTATTGTATTGTATTTTATTGGTCCTGTTGTCTACATAGCAGCTTATGCATAAGACATTGGACAAGTCAAGTTATAAATATACAGGCTGAAAGTAATTTCAAGGCATACATATTTAAGCTTACAATAATACACTTTACACACAAGTATTTATATAACACATTTCATAAATTTAAATATTCTTCAATGGAATAAAAGCAGTGATGCTGTAAATATGACTTTAGAGATTTTCCAAATGTATTGACCTCAGTGATAGCTTTTATGTTTTCAGGAAGTTTGTTACAAAGCTTAACTCCCATGGGAAAAGTACCTTTTTGGCACAGTGCTGTGCTGATTTGAGTCATATGTAAGTTCCTGTTTTGTCTGGTAAAGTGCTCATGTATATCACAGTTTTTTTGTAGCCTCTGGTCCTTGCCTATTACATTTAATTTAAAGAACAAAAGGGTTTCCATAATGTATACACACGGTAATGGGGGAATACCAGATTTCTTAAATAGGGGTTTACAAGAGTCTCTAGGCTTGCACCCAAACAAGATTCTAATGGCCCTTTTTTGTAGTTTAAAAGTGCTATTAGCTATTTTAGAGTTTCCCCAGAAGGTGACCCCATATCTAAGACGAGAATGAAAGTATGCATGATATGCATTCAATACTGTTTTCTCACTACAGCATGATTTTAATGAACAAAGAAGATAACATGTTTTGCTCAGTTCTGCATTGAGACATTCAATATGCTTATTCCATCTGATGTTACTCTGCATCCAAAGTCTTAAGAATTTGGTTTCAGTACTGTTACCAACTGGTTCGTCATTGATAGAGACTGATGGGCTAAACATGTCCTTGTTAGGAACATTGTTCAAAATATAAATGAAAACAAGATGCAACTAGTCGCTAAATTTTCAGTTTTTTATTTGCATTACATTTAGGATTGTTTGCTCCAACATTAGGTCGCAATTCTGGTGTTTAGCTCAGATACATTGCTTCTGAAAAACCAAAAGTATCAAAATATTTAGTGTTTGTGTTTCAAGTTTATCATTCAGAATGGAGAATGCTTTCAGTGGATTAGTAAGAATAAATATCTGGGAACTGATATCATAGACCTGCTTCTGTGCATCTTCTTTCTATATTTTCCTCAAGAGCACTGCACCTGAGTGCGACGCTGTTTACAAACTTTACCTGAGGTCACAGTGTGAGATTTGATCAAAATATTTTCATTGTGGGGCATGCAGTGGGAAAGCCAGTGGGCATTCTAGTGAGGTTCTCTCCTGGAAATGCAAACTTTTTAGCAGAAATAAGTTGATAGAGGAGCAAGACCATAAGATCTGTGCCCTTCAGGTACAGTTACAAAAAGTAAAGGAGGAACTAGACAGGTTGAGGAGGGTGAAGGACACTGGAATGGGAACTGACATTTGGTAAGAATGCTGCTACGAGGAGGAGATATTCAGACAGTTGTACTTTGTGTATAACCAAGAGATTTGGCCATCTGTCAGAGTTTAGTAGAGAGGAGATTCTTACAGCTGTAAGTGTAGGAAACATGCAGCAGTCCTCAGCAGTTAGGAAGCCTAAGTCAGCTGCAAATTCTGACAGAAAGAAGGTTCTGCTGTTAGATAGTTCGCTTGGCAGATATGTGGGCCAAAAGTTGCAGGAAGTGTTGGGGAGTGAGAACCAGGTCATCGGCATTGCAAAACCTAGTGCACGGTTGGTTCAGGTGACTGACAATGTCGGGGAGTTAGGTAGGAATTTTATGAAAGAGGATCAGGTAATGATTTTGGGTGGAGCTGGGAATAGTCTTGATATGGACAGGGAATACGATGCAGGTGGTGACCTGGTGAAGACAGGTACTCAGACTGGTGGCACTAATGTGCACTTCATGAAACTGTTTCACTATCATGATTGGCCTCATCTTAATGCTACTGTTACACATGTTAGCAGGGGTTGGAGAAGGTGCTGATGGCGGAGGCATGGTTCACATTGCAGTTGTGCCAGTTGAGTCTTGTCAATAGATCAGGTTTCACTAGGCACGGCCTGCACCTCAATAGGTAGGGGGAGGGGGGAGGCTGGCAAAGCTTATAAGTGACAGTGTAGTGGGCCATGGGAGGCTCACTCAAGGGAAAATCCCTGTATTAGTTGGTGTTAGAGCTGCACCTTTCTTAGATTGAAGTCTACTGATAGGTATACCTGCTTATAGGAAGTCTCTCTAACAAAGTAATCACTTTCAAAGGAGGCCAGGTATCCAAGTAGTGAATGAATTAGCATGTTTCATCAAATCATAAGAGGTGTTAGAGATAGGTTATTGAACTGCTTATAGATGTTGACTGTGACATTATTGGTATATCGGAGCACCACTTAAATAATTTAACAGTTCAGAGGCTCCCTTTACCAAGATACAGATTAGCCGGCTGTTTTTAAAGGAGTTATTGTGGAGCAGAGGAGTGGCCATGTATGTATAAAAAAAACAGTATTCCATTTGAATCTGGAGACATATCTCGGCACTGCACTGAACAGGTATTGGAATGTTGTGCAGGGCAGTTGAATTTAGTGAAACTAAACTTCTAATTATTGTTGTTTATAGGTCTGCTAACTCTGACTTCCGAACATTTCTGCTCAAGCTAGAGGGGGTTCTTGGCTCATTTTATAGGAAGTACCAAAATTTTGTTACATGTGGTGATTTTAATATTAATTTTGTATGTGATTGTGCAAGAAAATCTATGTTGGAAGATCTAAATTGATATGATCTGATGCAGACTGTTTTTTCCAACCAGGGTGCAGGGGAACAGTAGCACAACCATAGACAATATTTTTATTCATTCTTCATTACTAGATGTGCATTCTATTAGTAAAAAGGTGCATGGAATTCCACAAATTTTAACACTAAAAGGGTTTTGTAAATCCAGTGGCAGTAGAGTTTTTTTAAACGTTGTTAAGAAATAAGTGGCAGGATTTTTATAGTGCTGTTAATATAGATTAAGTATATCATGCTTTCCTCAACACATTTCTTATGCTCTTTAAAAGTTGCTTTCGATTATAACATTCTAAACAGGATAGTAGCAGTAAAAGGCAGCATTGGTGTCTGACTAGTGGCATAAGGATATGTACAACAAAGTGGGATTATATCAAAATGTTAGAAGTAGTCGCAGTCAAGATAGAGTAGCCCATTACAAACAGTATTGTAAGGTGCTTAAAAATGTTATTAGGAAGGCAAAGAGTATGTGGTATGCAAATACAGTAGCTAATTGACAAGATAAAATTAAAACCATACGGTCAGTCATGAAGGAAGCAGCACAAAGTCAACAGTATAAAATCAATTTGTAGTAAAAATATTGCTGTTACTGATAAGTCAGATAGATGTATAGTATTTAACAATCACTTTCTGGGAATTGCTGGTGAATTAAATAAAAACTTAGTATCTACAGAGAATCGTATAACATTCTTGGAAAAGGCCTTTCCGACACTGATGTCTGAAATACTCCTCTGTGATACTTACAAAGGGGAGACTGAGTCAATAATTAAACCACTGAAGACTAAAGACTCTCATGGATATGATGGAGTATCTAGAAGACTATTAAAGTACTGTACTGCACATGTTAGCCTTGTACTTAGCCATATTTGTAACTTTTTCTTTGCAAATGGTAAGTTTTCCTGAACAATTAAAGTACTCAGTAGGACAGCTGCTTTATAAAAAGGGAAAAATGAATAACGTAGATGATTTTAGACCTATTTCTATACCACCAATAATTGAGCATTTTATTTCATGTAATTTGCTATCAAATATGCAGTTCAGTTTTAGAAGTGGTTTAACAACTGAAAATTCTATATTCTTTTTCCTCTGTGAGGTATTGATTGGATTAAACAAAAGATTTTGAATGTTTGGCAGCTTTTTTTTATTTAACTAGGGTGTTTGATTGTGTTGATCACAAAATAAGACTCCAGAAATTAGACCATCATGGAATATGGGGAGTAGCTCACAATTGGTTCACCTCTTACTTTAACAACAGACAGCAAAAGGTCATTATCCACAGTGTTGAGAATGCCTGTGATGTGGGGTCTGAGGGGGCACTGTCAAATGGGGTGTGTCCCAGGGATCAGTGCTGGGGCCACTGTTCCTTATTTATATAAATGACACACCGTTGAGTGTTTCTATTTGCTGATGACACTGGCATGGTAGTAAAGGATGTTGTGTGCAACATTGACACTGTTTCAAATAGTGCTAAGTTCATGGCTGGTGGAAAATAAAATAACGCTAAATCATAGTAAGACTGCGTTTTTACATTTTCCAACACACAATTCAATGAAACTCGACATTTAAATTGTACAGAATGTGAAACTATTATGGAAAGTCCATGTTCAGCATCTTATTCAAAGATTTAATGATGCCACTTTTACTATTCAAAGAGTATCTGAAGTAAGTGATAATTTGACATGAAAAGTGGTCTACTTTGTGTATTTTCATTCGCTTATGACATATAGTATTATATTTTGGGGTAACTCTTCCCATTCTCAAAGGATGTTTTTGGCTCAGAAATGGACAGTTCAGGCAATAAGTGGTGTAAGTTCGTGAACCTCTTGTCAACCCTTATTCATTAGTCTGGGTATTCTGACAGTGGCCTCTCAATATATAAATTCTTTATTGTCATTTCTTGTTAAGAATATCAGCTTTTCACAAGAATTAGCAACTTTCACTCAGTTAATACTAGGCAGAAATCAATCTGCATTTGGATTACGTTTCCTTGACTCTTGTGCAGAAAGGTGTGCAGTACACTGCTGTTTCCATTTTCAATAAGCTACCAAAACTAATTCCTGTGTTGTATTGTTGATTGTGTTGACACAAACTTATGACTTGTCCCTTTTTGGGTTCATAAACATTTAATTTTATCTGTTATTACTTGTATGTTGTAATTTCATGTGCTGGCATGTTCCACGACCTTCGACATTTGCTCCTCAATTTGGTCCCAAGGAAGTAGACGTGAGGGAGGGTGGGCCGGGGCCGGGGGGGGGGGGGGGGGGGGGGAGGAGTGTTGCAAGTGATTAGTCCCTCCTGGCTTACAGAGATGTTTTGTCTTATGACATGCTAAGATTAGTATAAAGTTAAACTAAACCAAACAATGGAAAGGCCAGATTGTGTAATATCAGCAATGCTAGGAAAGAATAGATTGCTACTCACCATAAAGATGTCAAGCTAAGCTACACACACACACACACACACACACACACACACACACAAACAAACAAATATCGTGCATCTCGTGCACATGACACCTCTCTCCAACGTCTCCGACCAGAATTACTATAAAGTTATACATCGGCACATATTGTGTTTTACACTTTTCTACATAAACAAGAACTGTGACTAGTTTATTTTTTAAATATGGAAACCACATAATTAAAAACAATAATAAATATTACTAATAAATTATGAGTAGGATTGCCTTTCAGTACTTACCTTCAGGAGGCAAACTATGCAATACAATTGATAGACACGTATATGAGATGTGATCAAAAAGTAATGGGTATTTCTTATTTTCCCAGGCTTTATAGTCTGATTTTCAATTTTGTTCCTTGTTGGTACACATGTTCCTGATGTATATTTGCATTTTCAGCCGTCAATTTGAATATTTAGTTATTGTTGACAGTCATACAGGTCATACGTGTTTTCAAGAGTTTGACTAATTTTTACTTTTGAAAAAGGTGGATCAAAAAATTACATTACATTTTGCTTGAAAAATGCAATAAAATGTAGCAGTGCATTCAAAACGTTGAAGTATGGCTTTTGGCAAATCTCTTATGAGTAAGGCAAGAGTTTGCATGTGCCACAAACGTGTCAAAGAGGGTCAAGAAGACTTTGAAGACAATGACTGCCCTGGATGCCCTAGGACATCAGTTACTGATGACAATGTGGAAATAGTAAAGAAAACGGTTCTGGAAAATCACCAAATCATAATTAGAGAGGTTGCTGATGTTAGCATATCCTTTGCCTCATGCCCAGCAATCTTTTCAGTTGTTTTGAGTATGAAACATGTAACAACAAAATTTGTTCCAAAATGGTTGAATTTTGACCAAAAATGACATGGCGTACATACCACTCAGGAATTGCTGAAGAAGTAGATGACGATTCAGAACTTCTAAAGAAGGTTATAACAGATGACAAAATGTGTATATGGGTATGATGTTGGAACTAAGCCCCAATTGTCCCAGTGGAAACTGCCTGAAGAGCCAAGAAAAAAAAAAAAAAAAAAAAAAAAAAAGTTCGATGAATACATGTTTTCTTCACTTGCAATGGTAAAGTGAATCATGAGTTCCTGCCTTATGCACCATTTGCTTGAAGCAGACTGAAGGAAATGATCAGAATTGTGGCAAAACCAATCATTGAAATTGCATCACAATAACACTCTCGCTCATACATCAATGCTAGTTCATGATTTTCTGGCAATAAACAAAACCATTATGTTGCCTCGGCCAAAGTATTCACCAGATATGACCCTCTATGACTTCTTACCATTCGTAAGGTTGAAGAGAACCATAAAAGGATGTTGTTTTGCCACAAATGATGAGACATAAACAGAATAACTGAAGCAGATGAATGCCATAATGAAAAGCTAGTTCCAAAAGTGCTCTCAGGATTGGAAAAAATGCTGGCACAAGTGTATTATATCTGAGGGAGACTACTTTGAAGGGGACAAAGTTGATGTTGATGAATAAATAAATATTCTTTTAAGAAACACACACACACACACACACACACACACACACACACACACACACACACACACACACACATTCAAAAGAAGTAACATTATTATTGCTTTTTTTTCATTATATGGTTTCCATATTGGAAAAATAAACTTAACAGAGTTCTTTTTGGTATTTACATAGAAAGTGCAAAAAATATTTACTGAGGTATAACTTTATTATAGTCTTTGCACATTATAAGACAAAACAACATATCTGTGTAAACCAAGAGATGCTGAACATCTCTTGTAAAGTTTGTAAAAAGTGAAGGAATGGACATCCAATGCACAGTTCTTGAAGAAGGAACACAGTGATGATGCACAGGACTGCAGGTATGCAGCATCAACACAAAATATTTTATCTTATGAATCCACCACAAGCATTCTGTATTCAGAATGATGAATTTAAAACTTTTTTTGATATTCCAACATATTTGGTTTTCTGGCAATCGTACAGCTGAGCTAAATAGTGGAATTAACAACATTTGATAGAGTAAAACGTCCGAAATGCGTCATAAATAAAAAGCTTTAGATTTAGTCAATGTGTGTTTACTGATATTCTTAACTATAGAAGCATATCAATAATCATACACTCCTGGAAATGGAAAAGAGAACACATTGACACCGGTGTGTCAGACCCACCATACTTGCTCCGGACACTGCGAGAGGGCTGTACAAGCAATGATCACACGCACGGCACAGCGGACACACCAGGAACTGCGGTGTTGGCCGTTGAATGGCACTAGCTGCGCAGCATTTGTGCACCGCCGCCGTCAGTGTCAGCCAGTTTGCCGTGGCATACGGAGCTCCATCGCAGTCTTTAACACTGGTAGCATGCCGCGACAGCGTGGACGTGAACCGTATGTGCAGTTGACGGACTTTGAGCGAGGGCGTATAGTGGGCATGCGAGAGGCCGGGTGGACGTACCGCCGAATTGCTCAACACGTGGGGCGTGAGGTCTCCACAGTACATCGATGTTGTCGCCAGTGGTCGGCGGAAGGTGCACGTGCCCGTCGACCTGGGACCGGACTGCAGCGACGCACGGATGCACGCCAAGACCGTAGGATCCTACGCAGTGCCGTAGGGGACCGCACCGCCACTTCCCAGCAAATTAGGGACACTGTTGCTCCTGGGGTTTTGGCGAGGACCATTCGCAACCGTCTCCATGAAGCTGGGCTACGGTCCCGCACACCGTTAGGCCGTCTTCCGCTCATGCCCCAACATCGTGCAGCCCGCCTCCAGTGGTGTCGCGACAGGCGTGAATGGAGGGACGAATGGAGACGTGTCGTCTTCAGCGATGAGAGTCGCTTCTGCCTTGGTGCCAATGATAGTCGTATGCGTGTTTGGCGCTGTGCAGGTGAGCGCCACAATCAGGACTGCATACGACCGAGGCACTCAGGGCCAACACCCGGCATCATGATGTGGGGAGCGATCTCCTACACTGGCCGTACACCACTGGTGATTGTCGAGGGGACACTGAATAGTGCATGGTACATCCAAACCGTCATCGAACCCATCGTTCTACCATTCCTAGACCGGCAAGGGAACTTGCTGTTCCAACAGGACAATGCACGTCCGCATGTATCCCGTGCCACCCAACGTGCTCTAGAAGGTGTAAGTCAACTACCCTGGCCAGCAAGATCTCCGTATCTGTCCCCCATTGAGCATGTTTGGGACTGGATGAAGCGTCGTCTCACGCGGTCTGCACGTCCAGCACGAACACTGGTCCAACTGAGGCGCCAGGTGGAAATGGCATGGCAAGCCGTTCCACAGGACTACATCCAACATCTCTACGATCATCTCCATGGGAGAATAGCAGCCTGCATTGCTGCGAAAGGTGGATATACACTGTACTAGTGCCGACATTGTGCATGCTCTGTTGCCTGTGTCTATGTGCCTGTGGTTCTGTCAGTGTGATCATGTGATGTACCTGACCCCAGGAATGTGTCAATAAAGTTTCCCATTCCTGGGACAATGAATTCACAGTGTTCTTATTTCAATTTCCAGGAGTGTATGTTTATTTATGCAGCTATAGAAAATGAGTTCATGTTAACTCATTGTCTATGTAGTATGAGCAGGAGAATGTGACTGTCTCCCACCACAGAGCTTTTCAAGTAAGCAACAGCCATGATTTTTATTAGTTTATGAGGCATTTTTATTCTGCAGCCATTATTAACCTGGCTTTAATTCTGGAAGAGCAGCAGCTTTAATTATTGTTACTTTACTAAATTTTCTTGTGCCCTACAGCTCTCCATTTGCTGCTGTGCTCTGTCTGCGGAGGAACATGAATCATAAAAATCTGAACACTTCAATAGTAATACTGCCAATAAGTAAGGAGACAACTATCATTACATCCAGACTAAGAACTTTATTTCAGTTTTCCATTTACATGGAATCAAAATAATCCCCTTCCATCTTCACACTATGTTTACAGCAATAATAAAAGTTGTTGAAAGAATGCTGGAAGTCCTGATTATGTACCTCCTTCAGTCTGTCAGTCACAGCATATTGTATGGCCTCAGTGTCACTGTAATATTCCCCCTTAAGACACATTTAATTTTCGAAAACGGAAAGGTGGGTGTTCGAGCACTTGGATGTGTTTGATGCTGTAAACTCTTTCACAGTTAGGGCACAGTGATCTGCTGATTATTGTTACAGAAGAACCCAACTCTTTGCTCACATGTGTCATGTCAAGATGCATCTGTTCCAAAGCTAGACACATTTTGTGACTCCTGACAAGTAATGTTCAGTCGCCGTTGCACCCTCAAGGATAAATTCACAATGAATCATTCCAGAAGCATAAAAAAATCACTATTTTCTTAATCATGATTTTTGCAATCTTGAGTTTCTTCTCCCTCAGTGACCCTGTTTCATGTCATTCCATGTTCTGTTATTTTGTTTCAGAATTGATCTGAAAACATCAACTTTTAACTGCAGCTACCATTTGTTTCAACAGATTATGATCCTCGTCAACTGTGATAATGAAACTGGTGCAACCAGCAGCTTATTGCTCTCTCTGTCCTCCTGTCAATTAATGTGGCACAAACTGGGAACAAATCTTTCTCTGAAATGGACCTGACCATTCCTCACAGGCATTCTGATGGTAATTTGTCTACCACCAGCAAGAATTACCTTAGCTTTTTCCACATTTTCATCCACCTGAGGAAGCACATCTCCTTAAATGCTGATATACAGCGGACCACTTGTGCATGACTAAGATAGTCAGCACTGAAAACACATTGCATGGCTTCATATTTTTCCTAATTCACAGTAAAGTTTTAGCCCAGCTCTGTCATCGAGGAAACTATGTTTGACCACCACTACTTGTACAACGTTACTTTAATAGCAGCTATGCATGCGCTGGCTGAGGCATTCACTCAGTCGAAGCAAGTGCATGTCAGTCAATACAACTGCATGTTCGGCTCAATCTAGTGGATGAAGTGGTAACCACATTTAGTGCAGTTCTTGTTAATATTCCTGGAAAAAAATCAGTCTAAATACTAACTGGCACACTGTACAAGTAAACAAAATAAAAATTTCTGTTATTAACACACTAGTTCCTTTACACAACTCTACACCAATAAGATTGTGTGTTCAAAATAGTGTTACCAAAACAGTTCTGAACATCTATCACTAGTTTAATCAGTTACCAGGTTCCTGCCTTTCCCACACATTAAGCTACCAGTTGTGTAAGATGTGTGTACATCGAGGATGGACTCAAAATTTCACCTTTCCTTTTGCTCCCTTCTGTACTTTCCCAATTCCAGCAGTGTCACAGGAACTAGGAAACCATAGAGGAAACACCTCCCAAGTTAAAACTTCAAATGGCTTCATGAGACATGTACAAATAGCACTGTTGGTAGCACACTGTCTCACAAAAGACAGGAATCAGAGTTCAAGTACCAGTAAGGCATCAATTTTACCTTGTCCCACATATTCATCACAAACTGCGCTGCCAAAGAGTATAATGATGTCATCACAATGAAGTTATGATCCCTCACAATTTATAGCACTGTGTCACTTAAAGAGCGGTAAACACACTGACCCTGAACAACTATATTAGACTTCTGGAAGAGTGATCTTATTTTATTTATTTATTTTAAGATGGACTAATGTAGTAAATATTGTAGAATTCCACAACAGTATTACTGACAACTGGAATTAATTGCATGTCAGAGAGATAGTATTGTGGGTTTTTGGGAGACTGGACAGTGTTCCCTAAGAAATGCTCAATGTATTTGACAGGAGATATCTCTGAGCATCACATTCCACACTGGTGGTCCAAGGAAGGACCATGTGCTTGTTGTTGTAATGCCATATAATAGTGACCTTGAGATCACACAAGTAATCATCACTGTACGGTGACCAAAACATAAATTATGGTTCAGAGTGTAAGAAAAGTATGATTCGACTTGCTGGAAGCTGAATAGGAGTAAAGATGCAACTTGCTCAGCTTCCTCATCAATATGCACATCACCTCTGATAGTGTCGCAAGACAGACAACTGGGAGGATGAATGATGAATAGTTGTGTTTCATATAATGAGTGCACATTTTCCCCTGGTTGTGAGTGCAACATGAAACAGAACAGCAATGATTACTGGAGTATATATAATCATTATGTAAAGAAATATCATTTTATCAGAAAATTGTTACAAAATACAGCGAAACTTGCAGTTTATCAGAGGGAGCTAATGTTACATAATCACATGATCAGTCACAACTGCCAGACATGTAAGAGTCCATTTGCTTTATAACTTCGCAGCACGATTCCACACATACCAGCAATACAAAAATATCTATCACAAAATTTCGTCCTGCATGTGTTTCGAGCAATAAATGGACATTAAAGATTGGCAATCTGGCAATACTGTAACGGCTTGTATAGCAATGACCTTTGACAGGTGTTACAGCAGTGCTATGCAGTTGGTGCAGTTGATAGCATTTTGTGTTACAGATTACAGTGGCTCTTCTACCAAACATTTGCAGTTACGTACTACGAACACAGAATTGGAAGAAAAATCATTTTCATTGGTCAGCTTTTAAAGAAGCCTTTTGCACATCATGGATGTGAATTGTTTCATGCCACTGCATCTACTAGATTCCAAACCTATTTTCTGTGTACTCTCCCCCAATTGTCCCATCGAAATTATTTCCATAGCATGATGCTATTCCTACTGGTGACGTAAGGCTCTAACAAAATGTAATGGACCTGAGCGTGGCAAAAATAATAATTGGTACAATGGGACCACTGTGGGCGGATACACACAAAATGTTTGGAATCTTGCAGATTCAGTGGTGCGAAACAATTCATGTTCATGATGTGCAAAAAGTTTCTTTAAAAGCTGACTAATAAAATCAATTGTATTTCCATTTCTGTGTTTGTAGTACGTAACTGTAAATGTTTTGTAGAAAACCCACTGTAATCACTGTATGACGATTAAGCCAGCGAATACCGCACCACACAGACTACTTTTAGCAAATAAAAACAAATAAGCTGCAATCCAGTATAGAACCCTTCACTTCCTGTACATGAACTCGAAGTGCTATCCACTGCACCAATTGCATAGCACTACTGCTATATCCAGACAGAGGTAGTTACTATGCACATGATTGCAGTGTTGCCAGATTACCAATCTTTAATGTCCATTTGCTGCTGAAAATATGCACCGGACAAAATTTTGTGACAAGGTTTTGTATTGCTAGTATGTGAGGAATAGCCCTGCGAAGTCAGTGTGGAAATTTTTCTTCACCCTGCATAATGTGAAGAGGTAGGCCAGTAATGTTCTTTGCTAGATCCAACACTCTAATCACTGTTCTTATTTGTGGTCTGCTTTTGATTTTGCCTTGTCTGAATTATCCCTTTATCTTCTCAAAATGTGCTTAAGTAACTGCTCATATCTATGGTTGAAGTGGCAAGATAAATTTATTGTGTTGCTAAGTTTTTCTGCAATGGAAGCATTTGTTATTCTTTCTTTCTGTGGCATTTGTAACATCTACCATCAAAACCACATCTTGAAGGCATCAATTCAGCTCTTGTCACTAGCTTTCATATTCCACCTCTCACAGCCGTACATGGACACAGGGAACACAAATATTCCACCAAATGCATCTTTGTTGTTTTGGATGTCCTGCCAGATCTTAATGAGTTCAACCACTGTGGCTTGGCCATGAACAATTCAGCATTTTATTTCTTTATCACAATTTCCTGTGTCATTGATGAGACATCCTAAATTTTCACAGTCATTCACTATCTACAGACCCTTTATGCAATGTTTGTTGGATTTGCTAACCATTATTTAGTGTTTTTCATATTTATCTCTAGACCAAAATTTAAGGCAACTAACACAGATACAAACATCATGTGAGTGTCACAGAGGTGCTTCAGGAACTCAAAAGGGAATCCCAGGAGGGAAGATGATGTCGTTTCCGAGAAACACTATTGAGAAAATTTACAGAACCAGTATTTTAAGCTGACTGCCGAATGATTCTACTACCTCCATCATGCATTGTACTTGAGGACCACAGAGATACGATACAAGAAATTAGGACTCATGTGGAGGATTTAGACAGTTGTTTTTCCTTCCTCAGTTTACAAATGGAACAGGAAAGGAAATGATAAGTCGTGGTACAGGATATGATGCACTGTGCTGTGGCTTGTGCAGTACCAATGTAGGTATAGACTTAGACATAGGAAAAGCATATACTAAAGCTCATTAAGTTAGCACAAGGACCCATTCTCTGTTGAAGTCTATAATTATTTTCCAAATAGACAGACACATTAGAGGCAGACAATTAACAAACTTTTAAGTTTTGCATAACACAGACAGAATGTAGCCAGCCAGAAACAGAGCCTGTGTCAATGTCCAGAGTTGAAGTCAAAGTTCTCAACGGATAGCAGCCAGTTCATTGAATGTTCCATGTAAACAATGGCAGGAGAGACTGGTTTCTCCGAGTAGCGGGAGTACATTTACAGATAGTTTGTGGTCATGGGGTCCCTCCAGGTAATGCGACTTATGTCCTGGGAGCATGGTTTCTTCTGAGAGTGCCCCTTATGGTGACCGCTTGGCGATCGTGATGCCACCTGTGGTGAGGACTGCAAGAAGGGTTCAGCAGTTACAGTCCCATGTTACTGCCAAAGCTGGTTATAGCATTCTCCTGTCTCAGCTGTTGCATTACATTAATAGTAATAATAATAATAATAATAATAATAATAATAATAATAATAATAATAAATGGTTTAGTTGTCCATAATAACTTAACAGTCATGGACATAGTCAGTTTACAAACACAAGAACACTAAAAAAAGTTGAAAAGTAAAGATAAATTATACACAATAACATTAGAAATCTTTGATGGAGTACAAACATTTATCAATTAACAGTTGCTTTAATTTTGTCTTAAATATGTTTCCTTTTAACAGTCTTATATTATTTGGCAATCTGTTATAAAAAGTGTCTTCCAGCAGAAAATAGACTATGATCTGTTTCTCTTTTGTCACTAAATTTTATGTGGTAATCCTCTCTTTTTCATGTATTATAATTATGGATTTCACTATTAATTACACTATGCTCCATATTTTCTTTTACAAAACAGTATAGTTCTGAGAACAAACAATGAATACATTGTCAGCATGGTATACTTAATGAAATATTCTCTACAGGACTGCTGCTTACTAGTATTAGATATTATCCTAATTGCTCTTTTCTGTGCTCTAAAAGCCCTGTCCATACATACAGTTGGTGCCCACCCCAAATCTTGATACCATATTGCAGGTGGGAGTGTATAATTCCAAAATAGATTTGTCTTAAAACAGACTGCGCTCTTACGCTAGAAAGGCTTTTTAGCAGGTATGTGCTACAGGAGATTTTTTTACACGTGTAGCTGATGTGCTCCTTCCATGTAAGATGTTCGTCTACTATAATACCCAGGAATTTATGTTTATCAACAGTTTCAACTGATAGCTCTGGTTCTGTATCCACTTGCTTGCTTTATAATTTAGCAGAATCTCCATCAGAATTGTCTTCTCCTTATTTAGTGCCAATTTGTTTTTAGTGAGATATTCTCTGATGAGGCTAATGTTCTCTGCATTATTTTGCACTGCTAACTGTTTTGTAGACCCCCAGCTTATGGAGGAGGATTCATCAGCATAATTTACCAGGTTTGAATTTTGTGGAATTATTATATCATTGATGTACACAATAAGCAAAAAAGGCCCGCTAATGCTTCCTTGAGGGGCTCCACAGTTAAGAATTCCATACGATGATTTTGCTGTTTGTGTGTGTCTCCAGTTGTATAATACAGCTTTACACATTGTCTCCTGTCAGCAAGGTAGGACCTTAACAGATCTAATGCTATGCCTCTGACTCCATAAGTTTCTCATTTATGTAGAACAACAAAATGATTTACAGAGTCTTGGATAGGTCTATAAAGGTGCCAATAACTTTGTTTCCTTCATCAAGTTTATTCAATACCACTTGTAAAAAGATGGCTACAGCTGTTATTGTAGATCAGCCCTTCCTGAAACCGCGTTGACAGTTTTTTAATACATTGTACTTACAGAAAAGTGGTTCAAGTTGATCAAGAAGTAGCCTTTCTAACAACTTACAACATACTGATGTCAATGAAATATGTCTATAATTTTGTCTATCTGTCGTTATCCTCTTTTTACGCACCAGTCTTATTTCAGTGACTTGTAACAGATCAGAAAATGACCCCTGACCGAAAGAGCTGTTTATTAAATGTTGTAGTGGCTTTATTAATTCATTACTACATTCTTTCAGAAATTTTGCTGAGATGTCATAGCGGCCACTGGATGTACACAAATAAAAAAAAAGTTCTACTTCACCTTCATTCCAAGAGCTCCAGAACCTGTATCGAAAATTGGAATAGAGATCAACATAAACATCATTTCCACCCTTTTTATTGTTCATGAAAACCACCCATTGCATGTTGTACTACCATACAATGAGACCTTCAGAGGTGGTGGTCCAGATTGCTGTACACACCAGTACATCTAATATCCAGTACACGTCGTCTTGCATTGATACACGCCTGTATTCATCATGGCATACTATCCACAAGACACTGTTGGTCCAGATTGTCCCACTCCTCAATGGCGATTCGGCATAGATCCAGCAATCCATCAGAATGGTTGGTGGGTTACGTTATCCATAAACAGCCCTTTTCAGTCTATCCCAGGCATGTTTGATAGGGTTCATGTCTGGAAAACATGCTGGCCACTCTCGTCGAGTGATGTCATTATCCTGAAGGAAGCACATTCACAAGATGTGCATGATGGTGGCGCGAATTGTCATCCATGAAGACGAATGCCTCGCCCATATGCTGCCGATATTGTTGCACTATCGGTTGGAGGATGGCATTCACTTATCGTACAGCTGTTACAGTGCCTTCCATGACCACCAGCAGCAAACATCAGCCCCACATAATGCCACCCCAAAACATCAGGGAACCTCCACCTTGCTGCACTCGCTGGACAGTGTGTCCTAAGGTGTTCAGCCTGACCGGGTTGCCTCCAAACACGTCTCCGATGGTTGTCTGGTTGAAGGCGTATGTGACACTCATTGGTGAAGAGAATGTTATGCCAATCCTTAGCGGTCCATTCGGCAAGTTGTTGGGCCCATCTGTACCGCTGCAAGGTGTCATGGTTGCAAAGATGGATCTTGCCATGCACGTCGGGAGTGAAGTTACACATCATGCAGCCTATTGCACACAGTTTGAGTCATAACACAACGTCCTGTGGCTGTATGAAAGCATTATTCAACATGATGGCGTTGCTGTCAGGATTCGTCTGAGCCATAATCTGTAGGTAGTGGTCATCCACTGCAGTAGTAGCCCTTGGGCGGCCTGAGCGAGGCATGTCATCGACAGTTCTTGTCTCTCTGTATCTGCTTCATGTCTGAACAACATTGCTTTGGTTCACTCAGAGGCGCCTGGACACTTCCCTTGTTAAGAGCTCTTCCTGGCACAAAGTAACAATGCAGACGTGATCGAAGTGTGGTATTGACCGTCTAGGCATGTTTGAACTACTGGCAATGCGAGCTGTGTACCTTCTTCCTGGTGGAATGACTGGAACTGATCAGCTGTCAGACCCCCTGTCTAATAGGTGCTGCTCTTGTGAGGTTGTTTATGTCTTTGAGCGGGTTTAGTGACATCTCTGAAAAGTCAAAGGGACTGTATCTGTGATACCATACCAATAGTCAACGTCCATCTTCAGGAGTTCTGGGAACCGGGGTGATCCAAAACTTTTTTTTGGTTTGTGTATTTGCTTTTAAGTTGGAAATGCTTTTCAGGATCCAATGCTGTAACACACCTGAGGAAGAATGAATTATTATTGCCAATACTGGGATTTAGCACCTGTGGTGGGTCAATCACATCCTCCCTACTCATCTTACTACACTGGTTTGTGAATCTGTCGGAACTGTCAGTTTTCTTTAGTATTTGGACACATAGGCACACTTGATTAAGACTGCGGGTTAATGTTGTATAAAATTTGTCCTACTTTTCATCGATATCTTCTATTTCATATAGGCCTACCTGATGCCAATTTGTGTGTGTGAGGTTCTTTTTTAATGTACAATAGTCAAGCTTTCTTTTATAGGTAAACAGGTCCCCATCAGATACTATTTCTTTGTCTGTAAGAAGCTCTAGGACTAATGCCCAATGATCTGAATAGTGATTTTCAACAGTTCTAACTACAAGATCTTCCTTTCTTAAGTTTTGTAATAACATGGTCCGTACATATCTGAGAGTCACATGTAATTCTTATTGGTGTTGAATTCACATGGGTATAATTATAGGACTGTAAAATATCAGTATATCTAAGATAATTTATACTATTAGTGAAGGTGTCTATGTTCACATCTACTATTATAGTCTGTTTTTTATGAGGTGAAAGTTTGTCAACAAGTACCTGTAAATGAAAGATAAATTCTTCCACGTTTCTGTTAGGAAATCTGTACAGGCTAGCTATTATTAAACTGCTATTTTTAAGTTTTATTCTTATTGCAGCTATTTCAAAAACTTTCTCACATGCAGGTTTATCTACCCAATCAACTTTTTTGCACTGGACATTATTTTTGACATAAATACCAACACCCCCACTTTTTTGTTGTTTCCTACAAAAGACACTGACCATTTTATAATTACTTAAATTAATGCTACACACTTCTTTGGTTTTGCACCCTAGTTCATTCACAAGATAAATATGAGGACTACTGAGACTTAAAAATTTGTTAATTTGTTCTTTTTTGTTGGTAATATATTGACCATTTTGTGATATTATTTTGAGTTTACTGTCATTTGATGTTGTCAAGTACTTTACCTCCCCATATATATTGTGAAGGCTGTTTTTCATTAGAAATGTTTCTGTAGGACTACTTTCACTTGTGAATGAACTGTTTTTAAATATAAGGCTTTTCAGTTTGATCATTTCTTTTATTATTTGATTTATTTTTCACACAATGTTTACCTGCATAGTTCAAATCAAACCCATGATTAGTGTGTTGACCTCTATTCAACTTTCCTATACCTAGAATTGAACAATTTCCATAGTTTGAACATAGTGCCTTAATTTTAATATTTGTTTTTCTTATTTCCATGTTTGCACAGATCGTACCGATGCTGGGCAGTAGCGACAATCGTGTTTTTCTCCTTATTGTCTTCAAGGAAATTCTTCAGAGCTTCAATGCAAACACCAGATTCATTGCTTCCCACATCACTTGGGGCACCACTTACACAAACTATGAAATCATTTCTATGCAGCATTTTACCTGTCAAGTTGGCACCTTGTATGGTGTTTTTTGTTTTCGCACAGGGTTTCACAACACTGCTCACTTGATGATGATTGTTTGAGTTATTTAGAATTTCAGCTAGATTTCTTCCATAGCTATCCACGAGTAAAATCACATTGTACTTTGGTGTGTGTTTCATAGATTATCTCTTGATAGTCCACAAATCTGACATCTGGGGACTTACTGTGACTCATATACTCAGTTTTACATGACACAGTGATTTTAGTAGATCCTGAAGGACAATACCATGTTAAGCTGTATGTGTACTCATTTTTGTTATGGACCCAACTTCACCACTCGAGAGAAATAAATACCATTTTATGTGTTAGTAGAGACAAAAAGAAGAGCTAAATACCAAGACTGTAAAGATTTATTATCTGAAAGTTGACATCTTCTTGAAATCTAGAAGGAGCAAATTCTGCAACACAGTTTGTGTTGATTCACAATGTGGGCTGTCCCATTTTGTCCTTGCTTTTTATGAGTTTCGTCTGAAGGGCAATATGAGTGTGGTTTTGAGAGGTTCCCAATATTCACTGTGTCAGATGGTGGTGCGATGGTTACATTTTACACAAATAAACCAAAAAATGTTACTTAAACTCATCTGCTCAGTTCCAATGAAACGTTAAAAATATTGAAGACATGAGGATAATGCAAAAGTTCCAAATACATGATCAGACATGGAGTTCTGTAATCCCCCTCCCCCCCCCCCCCCTCCAGAAGAAAGGGTTTATTAATGTACTGTATCAAAGTTGAATAACCATTTTTGTTTTTAGCATATTTCCTCCTCCTTATCCACTTTGAGAATTAATCATTGTCATTTAATCAAAGCTATTTTTGTCGATATCCACCTGGATTTTCTGTCACCCCGTTTTTTCTCTGTGTTTCTAATTTTCAGTGTCAACATTATTGGTTTATGTTTAAAATTATCTTCTGTGGCTACTTCATATTTCTGGATTTATAGTAGGAAATGATTTCATATCATAAATGGAAAAAGGTAGCATTAATTAATAATATAAAAGCCTGTACTTTATATGTACTACTGTAAACATGTTTGTTTACTTTTTCTGTATGAAAGTAAGCTACCTATTGAGTGAATAACTACCAATCTGTTTAGATGCAATGAGTTTTGTCCAAATACGTTGAATCAGTTATATAAACATTGCAATTTTAGAGTCTTGTCCCCTTCTTGGATAAATTTATGTGGATGTCCATGTGTATAGGTATTGATACTGCACAACAGTGGAAGCAAGAATTTAAGCTTCAAATAAAATTAGCATGAGAACAAACTGTGTAAATATTATGTGGAAGATCACTTGTGACTACAAAAATTGAGGCTAACCTACAGTATTCAATATTTCACTAATGTCCAATAGATAAGAACTGTCACAAGAGTTGTTGTACAGTAATGATTCATAGGCAAAGAGTAAATAAAAGAGAAAGAGTAGGGTCAAATGTGATGAAACTTTTTGAACAATGAAGGGTTGCACCTGTAGTGAACAAATAGGAGGAATTACACAACAGTAAAATAAAAAAGAAAGTGTCCTATTGATGTAGAAGTTCTGGAAAGATTATGGAAGTGAAACCAACACCTTTGAAATAATTACTGCCATTTGAATGATGTAACTAATTATAAAATAATATGTGGAACAGAAAAAAAAAAAAAAAAAAAAAAATTAAGCTGAGAAAGAGATACATAAGCGGAATGTGAACTGGACCTTTAAATTTCAAATTTATTTTGCACTTTGTCAAATGTAATTTTACCTGCATAGGCAGCGACTTCAAAATAAAATTATGGCATTATTCATACCTACAAAGAAGATTTTGAATGCCTTTCAACATTTATTTGGCGCATGCAATAGGACAGTAATTCATTCGATTGTGAGGAGTTGGTTTTACATGCAATTTAGTACTAATCTTAGTGTTTAGGACAAGATTGTTGCTTATATTATCATTTGTTAGTTCCAAGTTATATGGGCATTTGTGGCAAATAGAAATTGTGAAAAACAGTTTCTTTTATCTACAGGCTTTTTGCTGTCAAAGCTAATGTTCTGTTGTTCGTATGGAAATAATTTTAAGCTTCATATGAGGGTTGTGAATTTACGTGTTCCTGTTTGTAACTTGAGTGTTGTCTTTCACAAACAGTGGTTTATAGAACAGACACACCATAAATTACGAGTAAATAGGTTTTGCTAAATGTTCCTGATTTAAGTTTCACTACAATCCTCGAGGATTTCTTTGGCAGTACAAAATCCCTTTTCATATTAAATTGGTAAGTCGTGCCTCACAGAGACGAGAAAGGATATGGTAATCCAAAATACACTGTCCATTTTTTGGAATTAAGGTGTGAAGATAATCTCTTTAATACATATAGAGTGGATATAATTTTTGACATACATGGTCAAGCTTATGACTCCATAAAATACGATCATCTGAGTGTGAAACTCAAAATTTACAGCCCAAACAATATCTTTGACAGAGTCTCTTTCACAACATTTTGTCTATTTGGATCACATAATCTAAAGCAAGTGATATGTACAATGTGACGGTGTGACATTCCTTATCTAATCAGTGTATCATAATCTCCCACAAAGTTAAATCATAGTTAATTAACAACAATTGTGTTTCAATACACTCTGTCTTTGTGTATACATGGGGCGTACATAATGATCCGAAAGCCTTTCTGGAAACTTCAGGTAACATTTTTGGTGTGTGCTGTTGGAGTTGTTCTTACATTTCATTTCTTAAGGAAACAAAGCACTAGTTGTTAAGTTTGAGTGTTGATATCAGATTCATTGATTTCCAATATTTGGGATTAATTTTAAGGTCCAGGATGCAGAAACCGTTCTGGCAAATTTGGGGAACACCAGTGACAGCCCACACGTACTACACTATGCCCACGAATTGGCTCGGCGTGATGTGGAGATTTCATCACTGCGGAGGGAACGCCATCAGTTGGAAGCGGCACTCCGTGAACTCAGGAGACTTTCTGCCACTGATCGTGAAAAACATGCAGATGAGGTACAGAGCCTACAGGAGGAAATTGATAGGTCAGTAGGTAACAATGCGCTAACAGTAGAGTTTTGTTTTTAGGTTAATGTTTGTTGACTTACATAATTCATTTGTACTATCCTACTCACTTTCCTTTGAATAAAGATTCCGGGAGCCTTTCTTACCTAATCTCTGGGTGGGTTACAGTGGAATGAGTAAAGATAATATCACATTGATGAAGTCATTGAATAGTGGAGCAGCACATACATTGCATGACCAAAAGTGAAACATCCAGAAGGGGACAAGGAAATGAAATGGTATGTCATGGGGTGATGGATTGTGTGACATTATGTCAGTCTTTACAAAATCGAATCATATTTACAAAGAACTTGACAGTAGGAGCCCATTTAGCAGTATATCACTGCACCACCTCCGATCTGGATGCATGCCCTGATTCAGTTAACAAGGGTGTCATAAAGTCATTGGATCCTCTCCTGAGGCAAGCTGGACCACAGTTTGGTAACTGATCCTTAACATGCCTCTTTGAAACACTGGAAGATTTGTGTCCTCCCCATGTTGCTACCATAATCACCAGTAATGGCCATCAGGGGTCATGCAGAATTAAGATTCATTGCTGGACACAATGTGACACCAATTGTCAGTTGTTCATCCTTTCCGGTTATGGCACCACTCCAAACGCAGCTGTTTGCATTGTGGTAATTCCCTGTCTGGCTACTGCTAATCTCCGACTAGCATTGTAGGATGACACAGAATGTTGCAGGGTATCCATTACTTACTCTTGGATGGCAGGTGGAGATGTGATGGAGTTTTTGATGTGCTTTATGTATAATATGGCAGTCCTCCCTTGTGGCAATCAGATGTGAGGTCAACCAAAACTCTGACGACGGGTATACCTGCCTGCATGCTCTCATGCAATCCAGCATCAGGCCATTGTCACAAACAACATTAATGCACTCTGATGGGTGCTTTACCTGTTACAGAGAATTGCAAGTCTAATCAGTTACAAATCCGATGACTGTGTATGCACACAGGCACATTCATATCCAACCATCATGTCTTCTGGACTTCATCTGTTTTTCCTCCTCCCCCTCCTCCTCCACACACACACACACACACACACACACACACACACACACACACAAAACCAACCTACCTACCTAACTGCACTCCCCTGTGGCCGAGCTCAGATGAAAGGTTGTGTTTAGTGGTGTTTTGCTCAGATCCCTAGACAGGCCATCTCAGATCCTCTTTTTCTCAGACCCTCTTTTTATGAATCTGTCTGCTTTTTTGTTACCCATTACACCTCAACCCAATGTGTGCTTTTTAAAGTTCACTGACTTAGTGTCTTAGATGTTTCCACTGTGAAGATTTCCATCATAACAAACAAATGCCTCTGAAAACTGCTTGCAGCCTAACGTACTGTATCACAGACACCAACCACTTCTTCCATTATGTCCTGATATTTACAGCAGCTTGTCTTTACTAACAACACTTCTCTGTGTACTTCTAATGGTCAGGGTTCACAGTCATGTAGAGTTTTTAAAGGATGTCGTATTTACTATTGACCGCAGAAGTTATTTATTTCACATTTGCAATTTCGCACCTTTGGGTCATATTCATATAAGGAACATTCCACATGGGAAAAATATATTAAAAAAAGATGCTGTGACTTACCAAATGAGAAAGCGCTGGTAAATACACACAATTTAAAACACACAAACACACACACAAATTTCAAGCTTTCGCAACCCGTGGTTGCTTCATCAGGAAAGCGAGTTCATCAGGAAAGCGAGAAGGAGAGGGAAAGACGAAAGGATGTGGGTTTTAAGGGAGAGGGTAAGGAGTCATTCCAATCCTGGGAGTGGAAAGACTTACCTTAGGGGGGAAAAGAGACAGGTATACACTCGAGAGAGCGCGCGCGCACACACACACACACACACACACACACACACACACACACACACACACACACACATCCATCCTCACATATACAGACACAAGCAGACATATGTAAAGGCAAAGAGTTTGGGCAGAGATGTCAGTCAAGGTGGAAGTACGGAGGCAAAGATGTTGTTGAGTGACAAGTGATGTACGAGGGGTGGCAACTTGAAATTAGCGGAGGTTGAGGCCTATAGAACTGCTGAAATATATCATGTAGACAGCAGTGCATTATAAAAATGGTGAAAATATTAAATCACTTACATTTTCCTTCAGCACACGTCAGCCTTCAAAATCCTGTGTCAAGTATACATGTCATTGTCAAAAGTAAGGCTTTTCACGGTAGAAATACAATAACATCCAATAAGTGTGAAGCTCTGTATATCGTGAAATGATGTAAATGACATGAAATAATTTCATGTAATTTACATCGTTCTGTGATGTACAGAACTGCGCAGTCATCTGATATGTATTTCTACAGTGAAAAGGCTCACTTTCAATGATAACATGTACACTTGAAGGAGGATTTTAAAGTCGGGCATGTGCTGAAGCAAAATGTAAGTGATTTATTATTTTCACCAATTTGGTAATGTAATGCTGTCTACATGATATATTTCAGCAGTTCAAAAAAAATATATATATATATATATCTAAAAATATATCTAAAAGATAAAACCATATATATATATATATATATATATATATATATATAAAAACAAAGATGATGTGACTTACCAAATGAAAGTGCTGGCAGGTCGACAGACACACAAACAAACACAAACATACACACAAAATCCAAGCTTTCGCAACCAACGGTTGCCTCGTCAGGAAAGAGGGAAGGAGAAGGAAAGACAAAAGGATATGGGTTTTAAGGGAGAGGGTAAGGAGTCATTCCAATCCCGGGAGCGGAAAGACTTACCTTAGGGGGAAAAAAGGACGGGTATACACTCGCACACACACACATATCCATCCACACATACACAGACACAAGCAGACACTTGTAAAGGCAAAGAGTTTGGGCAGAGATGTCAGTCGGGACGGAAGTACAGAGGCAAAGATGATGTTGAAAGACAGGTGAGGTATGAGCGGCGGCACCTGTCTTTCAACATCATCTTTGCCTCTGTACTTCCGTCCCGACTGACATCTCTGCCCAAACTCTTTGCCTTTACAAGTGTCTGCTTGTGTCCGTGTATGTGTGGATGGATATGTGTGTGTGTGCGAGTGTATACCCGTCCTTTTTTCCCCCTAAGGTAAGTCTTTCCGCTCCCGGGATTGGAATGACTCCTTACCCTCTCCCTTAAAACCCATATCCTTTTGTCTTTCCTTCTCCTTCCCTCTTTCCTGACGAGGCAACCGTTGGTTGCGAAAGCTTGGATTTTGTGTGTATGTTTGTGTTTGTTTGTGTGTCTGTTGACCTGCCAGCACTTTCATTTGGTAAGTCACATCATCTTTGTTTTTAAATATATTTTTCCTTCGTGGAATGTTTCCTTCTATTATAACCATATATATATATATATATATATATATATATATATATATATATATATATATATATAGTTATAATAGAAGGAAACATTCCACGAAGGAAAAATATACTAAAAAACAAAGATGATGTGACTTACCAAATGAAAGTGCTGGCAGGTCGACAGACACACAAACGAACACAAACATACACACAAAATTCAAGCTTTCGCAACAAACTGTTGCCTCATCAGGAAAGAGGGAAGGAGAGGGAAAGACGAAAGGATGTGGGTTTTAAGGGAGAGGGTAGGAGTCATTCCAATCCTGGGAGCGGTAAGACTTCCCTTAGGGGGAAAAAGGACAGGTATACACTCGCATACACACACATATCCATCCGCACATACACAGACACAAGCAGACATCCCTTAAAACCCACATCCTTTCATCTTTCCCTCTCCTTCCCTCTTTCCTGATGAGGCAACAGTTTGTTGCGAAAGCTTGAATTTTGTGTGCATGTTTGTGTTCGTTTGTGTGTCTGTCGACCTGCCAGCACTTTCATTTGGTAAGTCACATCATCTTTGTTTTTTGGTGTATATATATATATATATATATATATATATATATATATATATATATATATATATATATATATATATATATATATATTAAAAAGAAAGATGATGAGACTTACCCAACAAAAGCGCTGGCAGGTCGATAGACACACAAACAAACACAAACACACACACAAAACTCTAGCTTTCGCAACCAACGGCCGCCCCGCCAGGAAAGAGGGAAGGAGAAGGAAAGACAAAAGGATATGGGTTTCAAGGGAGAGGGCAAGGAGCCACTCCAATCCCGGGAGCGGAAAGACCCACCCCAGGGGGAAAAAAGGACAGGCACACACTCGCACACACACACACACATCCATCCACACATACATTGTATGTGTGGATGGATGTGTGTGTGTGTGCGAGTGTGTGCCTGTCCTTTTTTCCCCCTGGGGTGGGTCTTTCCGCTCCCGGGATTGGAGTGGCTCCTTGCCCTCTCCCTTGAAACCCATATCCTTTTGTCTTTCCTTCTCCTTCCCTCTTTCCTGGCGGGGCGGCCGTTGGTTGCGAAAGCTAGAGTTTTGTGTGTGTGTTTGTGTTTGTTTGTGTGTCTATCGACCTGCCAGCGCTTTTGTTGGGTAAGTCTCATCATCTTTCTTTTTAAATATATTTTTCCCGCGGGGAATGTTTCCCTCTATTATATTCATATATATATATATATATATATATATATATATATATATATATATATATATGGTTATAATAGAAGGAAACATTCCACGAAGGAAAAATATACCTAAAAACAAAAGATGATGTGACTTACCAAATGAAAGTGCTGGCAGGTCGATAGACACACAAACGAACACAAACATACACACAAAATTCAAGCTTTCGCAACAAACTGTTGCCTCATCAGGAAAGAGGGAAGGAGAGGGAAAGACGAAAGGATGTGGGTTTTAAGGGAGAGGGTAAGGAGTCATTCCAGTCCCGGGAGCGGAAAGACTTACCTTAGGGGGAAAAAAGGACGGGTATACACTCGCACACACACACATATCCATCCACACATATACAGACACAAGCAGACAGCAGACATATATATGTTCTGTGCCTTGTTTTTGTATTCTTTTAGCTTTTGCAGTACCACTTGAAAATTACACAAAGGCTGAAACTGCAATTGTGAATTAAATAGCTGCTACATTCAACAGTGATTATGATGTCATTTAAAATCTCACATACTGTGTTATTCCTCTTATAGATGACACACTGCTTCTTCACACACAACTAACTATGTCTTTTTTGAAAGAAATATCAACAATATGAAAAAGATAGACTACTACTACTCACCGTAAAGACGATACATTGAGTTGCTGTGAAAGAAAGACATACAAACAGATGTACAACACAATTATGGACATGTGCACACCAAACCCTTTGAGGGCCATTCTAGGATACCTCCCTTAAAATTGTAAACTCCTTTCTTGTTTCAACTTTGTTGATGATATCTTCTTGATCTTGACCCAAGACTAGACACTTTGTACTTATTCCTCTACAGTGTAACATCTCGTCTCCGGTGTGTTAAACCTGGTCCTCGTTGTCCCGACAAGCTGCTTTTCTGCAAGGAAACTTTCACTTTTTTAATAACCCTGTGAGGACTTATTATTCCTAACAGCTTCCAGTAATGTTCTGTTTTGACAAATGCCATCCCTTCCACACCAAAAAGTTTCACCCTTGTAATCTTTCCACTTGCAGAAGGCACATCGACGCTATTGAGCAGTCCTCCTCCCAATGTGCCGAAGAGCTTGCCAAGGCCTTCACAGCTAGCACCATGTCTAGACATGATGCACAGGTAACCCAAATCATATCCTCCAGTACTTCCAATACTCTTACCTAAGCCACTGATGGCTCCAAAGAAGCATATCTGGTTTTCGATGGCTGCGATTGCCTTTCATTGTGCTCTGAAAGAATTCATTTTCTCAAAATCCTTTCCTTCTCCCTTGAAGTGATATTCCCCTATGCAACCTGCTTACAAAATATTCTCATCTAAATTGTCATTTCTGTGTCCACCCCTGCCATGGCTTGTATCCATATGAAATTGTACACACACTGTATACATTAACACAGTCTGGCATGGATATGCTACCCCTCTGAGGCCCACATTGAAACGCTGATGTCAAAATACCCAGACTCGTGAACAGGGGTCAACAAGAGGTTACTTATTGCCCGAACTGTCAGTTTCTGAGCCAAAAATATCCTTTTAGAATGGGAAGAATTACTACAAAATATAATATCATACAACGTAGGTGAATGAAAATAAGCAAAGTAGGCTAGTTTTCATGTCGAAACACTCACTCACTTCAGATACCGTTCCAATAGTAAAAATTGCAGCATTAAGTCTTTGAACAAGACCCTGAACGTGGGCTTTCCATAACAGCTTACTATTTGAGCACCTAGAAATTTGAACTGTTCAGTTTCACTAATCATATGCCCATTCTGTGAAATTAAAACGTCAGGGTTTGTTAAATTGTGTGTTAGAAACTGTAAAAACTGAGTATTACTGTGATTTAGTGTTAGTTTATTTTCTACAAGCCACGAACTTAGGTCATGAACTGCACTATTTGAAACCGAGACAGGGTTGCACACAACATCCTCTACTACCAAGTAAACAGAAATATTTTAGAGTTATCCGTAATACTTGAGGGCATAGCATTTATATAAATAAGGAACAGGAGTGGCCCCAGCACGTATCCCTGCCCCCCCCCCCCCCCCCAAACACTTGACTGTACCCCACTCATACCCCACATCACAGCCATTCTCAACATTGTGAATAATGATTTTTTGCTGCCCGTTGCTAAAGTAAGAGGTGAACCAATTGTGAGCTACTCCCCATATTCCATAATGTTCCAACTTCTGGAGCAATATTTTCTGATCAATATAATCAGATGCCTTAGTTAAATGAAAAAATATGCCTAGCATTCGAAACCTTCTATTTAATCCATCCAGTACCTCATAGACAAAAGAGAATATAGCATTTTCAGTGGTTATCCCACTAGTCAGCCACCCGGGCTGCCTATTTCTGCTAGTACCATGTTTAGAATGTTCTAATGGAAAACAACTCTCAAAGGGCATGAGAAATGTGTTAAGGAAAGCATTATATTTATCATCTATGTTATCGGCACTATGAACATCCTGCCACTCTTGTTCCTTGATGAGGTTTAAAAACCTTTCTCTTGCTGTTGGATTAACTTTCCTACATAGGTTTAATTAAATGTGACATTTGAGTACTAAAGCCTTTTAATGTAAAAATTTGTGCATCATAGTCTGAAAGGCCATTTACCCTTTTATTAACAGAATGCCCATCTAGTAATGAAGAATGAATAAAAATATTGTCTGTGGCTGTGCTACTGTTGCCCTGCACCCTAGTTGGAAAAAACTCTGTCTGCATCAGATCATAAGAATTTATGAGATACGCGAACATCCTTTTTCTTGCACCATCATGTACCAAATTTATATTGAAGTCACCACATATAACTAATTTTTGGTACTTCCTACAAAGTGAATCAAGAACCCTCTCTAGCTTGAGCAGAAATGCTCTGAAGTCAGAGTTAGGGGACCTATAAGAAACAACAATTAGAAGTCTAATTTTATTAAATTCAACTGCCCCTGCACAACATTCAAATATCTGTTCAGTGCAGTGCTGTGATAAGTCTATGGACTCAAATGGAATACTGTTTTTTACATTCATAGCCACTCCCCCCACCCTGCAAGGTACTCCTTGAAAAACAGGCAGCTAATCTGTATACCGGTAAAGGAAGCCTCTGAATTGTCAAATTATTTAAGTGGTGCTCTGATATACCAATAATTTCAGTGTCAACATCTGTAAGCAGTTCACTAACTTTATCTCTAATACCTCTTATATTTTGATGAAATATTCTAATTCCATCTCTTCTTGGAAACATTACATCCTCTGAAGGTGAGCCATTAGTTAGAGAGACTTCCTTTAAGCAGGTATACCTGTCAGCTGACTTCAGTTTAAAAAAGGTGCAGCTCTAACACCAACTACTACAAGAATTTTTGCATGAGTGATCCCACCACCACCATCTACTGTACCGTCCTCTATAAGCTTTGCCAGACTCTCCTTCCCATACCAATTGAGGTGCAGGCCATGCCTTGTGAAAACCGATCTACTGATAGACCCAACCAGCACCATCGATATGTGACCCATGCCCTCTGCCATCAACACCCTCCCCAGCCCAATGTTAACACACCTAACAGCCGCATTAAGATGAGCCCAATCATGATGCTGAAACAGTTGCATGAAATGCACATTAGTGCCATCAGTTTGAGTAGCCATCTTTACCAGGTCGCTACCTACATCATATTCCTCGTCCCTATCAAGACTGTTCCCTGCTCCACCCACTGTCACTACCTGATCCTCCTTCATAAAATTCCTGCATAACTCCCCTGTTCTGTCAGTCACTTGAGCCAACCCTGTACTAGGCTTCACAATACTGGTGACCTGTTACTCACTCCCCAATACTTCCTGCAACTGCTAGCCGCACCTTTACTGTGTGAACTACCTAGCAGCAGAACCTTCTTCTTTCTGTTAGGCTTTGCAACTGACCTGGGCCTCCTGAGTGCTGAGGACTGCTGCATGTTCCCTACATCTACGGCTACATGAGGCTCCTCTCCACTCAACTCTGACAATTGATCAAATCTATTGCATATATGCAAAGTATAACTGTCTGAATACCTCCTCTTCCTAGCTGCCTTCTTGCCAACTGCCAGTTCCCATTCCCCACCACCCTTCACCCTCCTCAACCTATCTAGCTCCTCCTTTGTGCATTGTAACTGCACCTGAAGGGCACAGATCGTATGTTCCTGCTCCTCTTCCAACTTATTTCTACCACAGATTCTGCATTTCCTGGAGATGATCTTGCTAGAATGCCCACTGGCTTCCCCACTGCATTCCCCCCAATGAAAATACTTTGAACAAATCCCACACCGTAACCCACTACTCACAAACCTATGACAGAGCCCACACTTCTCACTCATGGTAAAATTTTACAGTTACTGGAGAAAAAAAAAAAGACTGTACGTCTACTTTACCAAAGTTCAGTTACACCAGTAGAACTATTTATAGAACTAACAGTAGCGGTCTCGAAATTCTCTGTCTACTAAGAAAGCAACTATTTGTATTAATACTACTACACCACAGCTGATACCAGTACCAACAAAAATTGACAAAATTATTAGCTAAAACCAAAAATTCAAATAAAGTTAAAACACTGAATGAAAATTTTACTGAGAAAATGTTACCAAAAGTTTATTAAATCGTTATATTACCACAAACAGCATGAAACACCACTAAAAACTGTTAAAGTTAATAACTGTGTAACAGTGCACAAATAACTCTGTCAGTACTTAGCTTTATAACCACTACAACTGCAACTGCACGCTGCAAAATGTAAATACCTATTTACCCTATCCCTTGCCTTCTCACACCTTTTTGAGGTAAATCAGTTCTACCTCTGCCTGCATGAAGGAGAGCTACCTCAAATGCCATATTCTTATCCTCTTTCCTTTCTGCCCTTTCTCATGCCTCCCATCTCTTCATTTTTCCTTTCTTGTGTATCTCATCTACTTGACTCACCATAACCTCTCCCCATAATGTGATAACCCATTGTGTTTGTGTACTGTTTGGCCACAATACTTTTTACTGGTTGCCCGTAGCAGAGAGAACTGGCACTAGTTCATATATAATGATTTGTTTCCAAGCACTGCCAATATTTCTGCATTTGTTACCTCTGCTTTCGTGTAAGCAAAAGATACAAGTAATGGTTCCAACTTTGTGGGAAGGAGTTGGTGCTGTCTTCTCTCATCGCTCCTTTCCTCTCAGTAGTCCTAATGTGGGGCAGCTTATCATGGCCAAACAGTATGTCTATGTGACTTGAAGAACACAGAAATGACGTTGCATTCTTCTAGTACTTGTTTATATTCCTATACACTGTCCTACACTCTCAGTGTTTGCTTTGTGCTTATCTTTACTCATTCAATTGTTTTCCATTCAGAACTTTCGAATACATTAATCTTAGATCATTCATAATATCTAAACATTGTAGCAATGCAAACTAAATTAATATTCTGCATTAGCCACTCCTTGCACGTGTTACTGATACTGAATTGATCTTTCCCCTATTTTTCTTGACTTCATTAATTGAGTTTATGATTCTGTAATTAATAGATAATTTATTTTATCATGTGGTGTACTATATATGAAGAGAAATTGGTGTATTGTTTGGCCACAAACCATTTGTATTTTCACTTCTATTATTTTTATGGAAAACTATTTTGTAAATTTAAATATTTTGAATGCTAATATGTAAACTATTTATTGTTTATTAATAGACCATTTCTTTTGTTTGCATTGTTATCACTATTATTATTATTATTATTATTATTATTATTATTATTATTATTATTGTAAATGACATCAATATGCTGTGTTATTTCAGATTAAATCGTTGTCAGTCCAGAGAAGGAGCAAACTTGGAGTATCTGAAGAATGTTGTTCTCTGTTTTCTTACGACGAATGAGTCCAATTCCAAGAAACACATGCTAAATGCTATTGCAGCAGTGCTCAAATTTAGCGATTTAGAACAAGAGAAACTTAACCGAATCCATAAACATCTATGACTCATGTGGAGCATGTTAAAGTACACAACGAAGCCTCTACTAACATCGTAGTTGGTGAAGTAATAGAAACACTGTAGTGGTTGACTTTTGAGGTAACAGTGAATCGACTGTGTCTGTGATCCTGAAGTATTATGAAATTAGAGTTTATCTGGACGTATAGTATTTCCTATGTGTGTTGATTCCAGTGGATATATTATGCATGGCACCAGTAAGATATTTTATCCCTGTCCGCCCCCCCCCCCCTTAACCGCCCCTCCCCCCTCTCTCACCCTCCCTCTCTCCCCCCCACACACAGTGTGTGTGTGTGTGTGTGTGTGTGTGTGTGTATGTGTGTGTGAGAGAGAGAGAGAGAGAGAGAGAGAGAGAGAGAGAGAGAGAGAGTGTGTGTGCTCTCTTCCCCCTATCCTTGAAAAATCCCATCCATTTCATTTACTGATGAAGTTGCTTTTCACTTATCTTTCTGAGGGTTCAGTGGACCAAATCATAAAACTTGCACTTGTAGTGTATGAGATAATAAATACTTTATTTGATTTCACAGTGTTTTTGGCCTACTTATTTCATTTTTGTACAACACATTTCAAAATAGTCATTTCATTTTCAAAAGTGGCGTTTAAGTTTCTCACGTTTCATTGTATATTTGTCAACAGTGCAGTTGGCGTATACACATCCTGTGACATTTATTAGGCTGCGAGCAGAAATGTTGGTTCCATCTTGTGAGTGCAATTCAGAATAGCGAAAATGTATAGACAATTTAGCAGCTTGCCTAAAAGTTGCCCACCCATCCGCAAGTTGAAATTGTTGATACTGAGAAAACAAGCAAAAATAATAGTTAACTATATTCTATCAAGATACAATTGGCAGTTTCACATTTTGTCCAGTGTGTTTAACTAATGAAAGATTTGTAAAAACTCACTCTGTACTTTCAATAGGTCATACATTGAAACGTTCTGGATGGTTAAAACTGTGTGCTGGACCGTGATTCAAACCTGGGACCATTCTTCTCAGTGATCAAGTGTTGTAGCAGTAGGCTATTCAGGTATGACTCACAACCTGCCATCACCTCTTTACTTGCTCCAGTACCTTTCCTCCTATCTTCCAAACTTCACAAAAACTCTCTCAAATTCCTTGCGAGACTAGTACTCCTGGAACAAAGGACAATGTGGTTTAATGGCATAATGACAGCCTAGGAGATTGTCTCCTGTATGAATTTTCATGCTGCTGTGGAGAAGTTTGAAAAGTAGGAGAAGAGGGACTGACAGAAGTAAAGCTGTGAGGATGGATTGTGAGCCATTATTTGGTAGCTCAGAAGGGAACCCTCCATAGGTTACTCTCTGACACTGTCAAAGCCTTGAAGGATGAAAGCAGTGGGTCACATATTTTGGCTTGTGTACTGAGAACAGTTTCCAATAAAATGATTGTTCAAGTTTTGATATCACTTTATCACTCTGCTCATGCAGCATAAAATGAAATGAATTGTTGCTACAGTGGCTAAGAGCATAATTTCAAGTTTTTCTGTACTGTATTCAAATCCATCCCACTATGGGTTTAGAATTTCAAGAAAAACTGTTACCAACAAATTTTGTTTGATTTCCAGAAATTGGTGGCAAATTTGCTCCTAGAGTCCAACAAGACATAACCAACCTGAGAAACTCACAACATGAACCTACCATAAGTTTTTGGACAAAGTTTTTTGACCTACATAAAAACGGAGTTGTTTGTGTATATTATTGATCAATGGTGTGGCAAAGCAATCCATTTTTATACAATGAGATTTTTGTCAATGAAATTGGAGTACCGTTCTGTGACTGTCATTGACAGGTGAACTGCGTATTTATCCCATCCAATTAAAATTATATACTTTATATTCTAATATACCCTTAAATGAATAATAAATGTAAATAATTAATGGGTTGACAATCATTGAGACATTAGTAATATGTAACATGCTAATAAAGTGTTGCTTGTGCAGAACTGTCACCTTTTACGGATTGTCCATAATCATTATTGGTGTATCACCTTAATTGCAGAACTATGAGAGGTTACTAAAAAATTACAAAAATTTGATATAAAAAAAAAATCAGGAAAGGTACTATTTATATTTCACTAATCAGATGCTACTAAAATGTTTTATTGATTGTAATGATTTCCTTCCTGTGTACGTAGTAAGCCTGTCTGAATGATTTTGTCACCACAACTTACTAAGGTAGCATATGCTGAGCAACAAAATTTTTCATTCTGTCCATGTCAGGCTAAAAGAATAGGAATAAAACTACTTCGGAACTGAACATCACAAAGTTCCAGGCATTCGCCTGTAAGCTGTTGCGGTATTTTTAACTAAATGACTTCCATATCCAGAGTTCACCTATTTATCCATTCTTAATAATACACATTAAATTGCTTTATAAGGTACTTTATATTTTATAGACAAGATAAGCATGTATTCTCGGTTTTCAAATAGTGTATCGAAATGTTCATTGAAACTAAACTCATCTTGTATGTGTTTTGTCATGTGATAATATGTTGGTAAAGAGCTGTGACAGTTTTGTTATTGCATACTCTTGAGTAATTCCAGGTTCATTCGCTGATCTCCTCAGCGTCTCGTACTCCAAATCGATGCAGTGTAGCTGAAACTTCCTTGTAGTAATTAGAATGATGAGGAAAGAGTAATATTTACGTTCAAGTCTCACCTAATTATTTAAAAGAGGTGAACACTCATTTCTTTCTTTCTTGGATACTACTTTTACTAATGAGTCATAATATTCACAATTATAAGTTCTCTTCATCTTTATCAGAGCAAGAAGAAAGTCAGAATCATTAACATTACATTCAACAACAGAGATAAGGAAAATCAGGTATAATGCAATAATAATGTTCGCTTTTCTTATGCAAGGAGCAACGTCTTTGGTTGTTACACACAGCACAGTATCTGATACAGTTATTCACTTAATAAAACTTCCAGTAACTTTGTGACATTATCTGTATTCGGTGGTATTATTGATCTTTTTAGAAGAGAAATGCTGTTTATATGATGTTGGCTGCTAAGAATTTTTTAGTTGTTTTGTGTAAAATTCAAGGAAATTAGACTTTTTTGTGCCTTTAGCAACCGTTTACAGTTTCCATAAAGACAAGTGTGACACAAATGAAGATGTGAAATTAAACACTGCAAATGATACCAGGAATGAAAGTGAAAAAAATAAAAAAAAAGGTGGAAGCATCTGTAGATGTTCCACGTAACAACAGTCATGGATTTACTTCTCACATTGATTGTAATAAGAAGGAAAGAAAACACCAAAGTGAAGTCTGACGACTTTTGAAAAGTAGAAAAAGAGAGCAGATATTGCTTGATGCAAAATATCTACTATATGTGATGCATCACACAATAAGAAGTATCTCTCACTGAGCAAACTTATGCTTTCATTACTGTAATACTGCCTGTGATGGAGTTTTTAGTGTCATTAGGAAAAACAATATTGAATTTTCATCTGGTATGAATACAGCAATCTTGAGTGCTTTGATGATCAGTAAAATGAACCTTTGTCTTCTGGAAGAGCACGTTACAAAAATAGTTTCACAAATTCTGTGAAGAATGCAACAAGATTATTGCTTAAGAAAAAATTATCCTACGTCTCCAGTGGAAATCCTTGTTCTGTATTACGTAAGTATTGGAAGGTGCAGAAGGAAGAGGAGGCAGTGGATGAGGAAGGGTTGTGAATATTTTTGTGTAAAACATTGAAGATAGGCCTCGCATTTACTAATGTAAGTGGATTTTGTTTCCATGTTTACTTTTATTTTCATTACTAATTTGTGAGATATATGTGTATTAAACCTCCCCCCATGAACCATGAACCTTGCCGTTGGTGGGGAGGCTTGCGTACCTCAACGATACAGATAGCAGTACCGTAGGTGCAACCACAACGGAGGGGTATCTGTTGAGAGGCCAGACAAACGTGTGGTTCCTGAAGAGGGGCAGCAGCCTTTTCAGTAGTTGCAGGGGCAACATTCTGGATGATTGACTGATCTGGCCTTGTAACACTAACCAAAACAGCCTTGCTGTTGTGGTACTGCGAACGGTTGAAAGCAAGGGGAAACTACAGCCGTAATTTTTCCTGAGGGCATGCAGATTTACTGTATGGTTAAATGATGATGGCGTCCTCTTGGGTAAAATATTCTGGAGGAAAAATAGTCCCCCATTTGGATCTCCGGGTGGGGACTACTCAAGAGGACGTCGTTATCAGGAGAAAGAAAACTGGCATTCTACAGATCGGAGCGTGGAATGTCAGATCCCTTAATCGGGCAGGTAGGTTAGAAAATTTAAAAAAGGGAAATGGATAGGTTAAAGATAGATATAGTGGGAATTAGTGAAGTTCGGTGGCAGGAGGAACAAGACTTCTGGTCAAATGAATACAGGGTTATAAATACAAAATCAAATAGGGGTAATGCAGGAGTAGGTTTAATAATGAATAAAAAAATAGGAGTGCGGGTAAGCTACTACAAACAGCATAGTGAACGTATTATAATGGCCAAGATAAACGCGAAGCACATGCCTACTACAGTAGTACAAGTTTATGTGCCAACTAGCTCTGCAGATGGCAAAGACATTGAAGAAATGCATGCTGAGATAAAAGAAATTATTCAGGTAGTGAAGGGAGACGAAAATTTAATAGTCATGGGTGACTGAAATTGGGTAGTAGGAAAATGGAGAGTAGGAAACATAGTAGGTGAATATGAATTGGAGCTAAGAAATAAAAGAGGAAGCCATCTGGTAGAATTTTGCACAGAGCATAACTTAATCATAGCTAACACTTGGTTCAAGAATCATAAAAGAAGGTTGTATACATGGAAGAAGCCTGGAGATACTAATAAGTATCAGATAGATTATATAATGGTAAGACAGAGATTTAGGAACCATGTTTTAAATTGTAGGACATTTCCAAGGGCAGATGTGGACTCTGACCGCAATCAATTGCTTATGAACTGTAGATTAAAACTGAAGAAATTGCGAAAAGGTGGGAATTTAAGGAGATGGGACCTGGATAAACTGACTAAACCAGAGGTTGTACAGAGTTTCAGGGAGAGCATAAGGGAACAATTGACAGGAATGGGGGAAAGAAATACAGTAGAAGACGAATGGGTAGCTCTGAGGGATGAAGTAGTGAAGGCAGCAGAGGATCAATTAGGTAAAAAGACGAGGGCTAGTAGAAATCCTTGGGTAACAGAAGAAATATTGAATTTAATTGATGAAAGGAGAAAATATAAAAATGCAGTAAATGAAGCAGGCAAAAAGGAATACAAACGTCTCAAAAATGAGATCGACAGGAAGTGCAAAATGGCTAAGCAGACATGGCTAAGGAACAAATGTAACTATGTTGAGGCTTATCTCATTATGGGTTAGATAGATACTGCCTACAGGAAAATTAGAGAGACCTTTGGAGAAAAGAGAACCACTTGTATGAATATCAAGAGCTCAGATGGAGACCCCTCTTTGGAGGGGAAAGCAGAAAGGTGGAAGGAGTATATAGAGGGTCTATACAAGGGCGATGTACTTGAGGACAATATTATGGAAATGGAAGAGGATGTAGATGACGATGAGATGGGAGATATGATTCTGCGTGAAGAGTTTCAAAGAGCACTGAAAGACCTGAGTCGAAACAAGGCTCCGGGAGGAGACAGCACTCCCTTAGAACTACTGACAGCCTTAGGAGAGCTAGTCCTGACAAAACTCTACCATCTGGTGAGCAAGATGTATGAGACAGGTGAAATACCCTCAGACTTCAAGAAGAATGTAATAATTCCAGTCCCAAAGAAAGCAGGTGTTGACAGATGTGAAAATTACCGAACTATCAGTTTAATAAGTCACGGCTGCAAAATACTAACACGAATTCTTTACAGACGAATGGAAAAACTGGTAGAAGCGGACCTCGGGGAAGATCAGTTTGGATTCCTTAGAAAAGTTGGAACATGTGAGGCAATACTGACCTTACGACTTATCTTAGAAAATAGATTAAGGAAAGGCAAACCTAAGTTTCTAGCATTCTTAGACTTAGAGAAAGGTTTTGAAGATGTTGACTCGAATACTCTCTTTCAAATTCTAAAGGTGGCAGGGGTAAAATACAGGGAGCGAAAGGCTATTTACAATTTGTACAGAAAGCAGATGGCAGTTATAAGAGTCGAAGGGTATGAAAGGGAATCAGTGGTTGGGAAGGGAGTGAGACAGGGCTGTAGCCTCTCCCTGATGTTATTCAATCTGTATATTGAGCAAGCAGTGAAGGAAATAAAAGAAATATTAAATTTGTTAACATCGAGTATAGATTTAAGTGTCAGAAAGTAGTTTCTGAAAGTATTTGTATGGAGTGTAGCCATGTATGGAAGTGAAACATGGACGATAAATAGTTTGGACAAGAAGAGAATAGAAGCTTTCGAAATGTTGAATAGGATTTGGGAGAAGATAAGTATGTGGCACAACTTGACTAGAAGAAGGGATCAGTTGGTAGGGCATGTTCTGAGGCATCAAGGAATAATTGCAAGCGCAGCTGCGAAATACTTGGTGCAAATCTACATGCATGCCACAACTGTTTTACTGTACAATAATGAAAGACTGCAACTACAAAGGAGATTCTCTCTACAATTACGCGCTAGCAATAAACAAAAGCTACACTAATTACACAAACTACAAGAAAAAAATCAGAAGATTCCAGTGAGGTATCCTGGCAGGGTCGCCATATGAAACGTCCCCTTAGAAAAATTATACATGACTGTGCTTAAACTGACACACAATATTTTTGGCGCAACGCAATCTGACTTTCAAAAATCCCTACAAAAGTATGGCCCTGACTAACATTAACCTATATGTTTCACAAATCACTTACCTCACAAAAATCTTCGTTACTCGAACTACTGCAATACAGCGAGCGCCACTACTGCCAGCTAAATAAAAGATTCAAACTACTAAAGGCACTAACTACTGATAGGCATAGTTAGCAAATGAAAGATTTTGATAGAGAACAAACAATGTATTTACCTTAATATTGTTCAAAAGTCATAATATATATAGCAGTTCATGACATCCAGTCTTACAAATATCAAAACTCCGCCATTTCTCTCCCCACATCCACCACTGCTGGTGGCTCACCTCCAACTGCGCAACGCTACGCGCTGTTAACAGCCAACTGTCCAACACTACAATGGCAAATTACAACAATGCCACACAGCCACAGACTGCACACAGCACAGCCAGTGATTTTCATACAGAGCGCTACGTGGCGTTACCATTAAAAAAACCTAAACAGCCTACTTACAAAGTCTTCGGCCACAAATGCTGACTATTAATCAAAATATAAACAGTGGTGGGCTTCGAACGCAGGACTAATGACATTTTGATTATTAATCAAAGACGCTACCCCTATCCCACGGGTGCTTCCCATCTTCAGATTTACCAAGTAGAATTCAGAGTCAAAGTTGTGTGTTTTTTCAAACTTAATGGTAAATTGCACCCATCTCAAATTGCAACTACATAATTTTGAACTAGTTCACATCCTTTCCAGCAATAGTGATTAATTTCATTCTGTTATACAATTTCGAGGGCTTCAGTTGACACGAAATCTGTGTGTTGAAATGGTTTCTTTTAGCTGCCATCAGTATGTCTAGCTAACCACTGAATTAACAAATTTCACATTGAAGGTGTGCTTTCTTGTTGATTAAACCAAAATCAATGTCATCTGGAAGGTACGAATGCCTAGATTTAAGAAATTTATGATGAGTAATTTCTGGTTTGTTTTGAAGACTGTTAACATAGTTAAAGAGTGTTAGAGCCTTTTTATGTTTCTTTATTGCCCTTCACAGCAATTGGAGCTACCTCCCTCAGTTCTGACCCTCATAAACATGTACATATAAACATATACATTTTTCTTACAGTGTGTATACGACCCGGGAGATCCGGTAAAAACGTGAATTTTTTCATCCGTGAGAAAAACGGGAAAAATCCGGGAATTTTTTAAATTCCGGGAATTTTTCGTTGTGTTAGTTTCCAGTTAAATGTCTGTAATTTTGACTGGTAAGAACCGATACTCTAACAAAGGATACTACTGTATACTGCTACTGTAGAATAATACTATAGCATTAAAACAACAACGAAAGGAAAAAAGAAAATAAAACTTAAATTGCAAAGGAAATGCGCCATATAAAATAACACAGTGCGCGTACAAGCTTCTGCCAACAGCAAAATGTGTCAAAGGCTTTAGAATACTATGCAATGCATCGTAACAACAAATTGCCTCCGATGAGCGTGACGTCACAATTGTTTACATTAGATTCAATTAAACAGTTACGAGCGGGCTCATGCAAACGCTCAGTTGAGTCGCGTATGAGTAATACCTTCTCCCGCTTCTGGCTACAGAAATGTGGCTGTTGGCTGTGTAAGCAGCAACCAGCGACATGGGGTACACGGAAAAAATTTTACTGGTGCGACCAAGCTGCCAGACTCACGCGTGCGCAGTGGGCCTGGATCTAGACGGCGGACTGGCAAATCGGGGTATCTGATCCGGTCGGCAATTTCAGGGAAGGGGGGGGGGGGGGGGTCAAATTCATATTCTTGAGGGGTAAAGACCCTGTTTCAGTAAGCACCTAGCATCAAACGCACCCCTGCTGGATTTTGGACATTTTTGAACACATCCTAAGTTGATTTCTGAATGAATTGTAAGTTGATTTTTGAATGCGTGCATAATGTACGTGATGTCTCTACCAGGGGAATCCTTGTCGCAGCTGGAAATGAACTTTCCTGCAGACAAAACGGGACGGGGCTATACGAGTTGAGTAGAATAAAGCCGAACCGGTGAATGCCAACTGCTGCTTGTGTATGTGGTTGATTCGGTTTACAAATGTTCAGTGTTGTCATAATTCCTAGCGAAATCCATAGATTCAGACTACCAGGATGGAAATAAACGACTAACAGGAATAACAGGTGTATCCAAGAAAGTGAAATTTTGACAGAAAATTTTTGGCCAGATCGCTACACTAGACAGGGCCAGTTGTAGTCCCCGGCTAGCAGCCGCTTAAGTTCCATTCTGGGAGCAGCGCGGAAAACGCATTGTTCGAACACGTAATAACGCCTAACCGGAGAATAATCACTGGATAACTAAACCGGTGATTGTGGCGGGGTTAGTAAAGGTAACTGGGGAATGAGTTTTGACAGTGGTAGGAATAGTTACAGAGTTAGTGATGACAAGATTGTTTGTTAGAACGAGCTTCAAATGACTCTATGGGACTTAACATCTGATGTCATCAGTCCCCTAGACTTAGAACTACTTAAACCTAACATAAGGACATCACACGCATCCGTGCCCGAGGCAGGATTCGAAACTGCGACACTAGCAGCAACGCGGTTGCGGACAAAAGCGCTTAGAACCGTTCGGCCACATCGGGCGGCTGTTAGAACGAGGAAGGAGAAGAAACGGGGACATCACACAAACTATAGAAGAATATGACTATTCCAAATTTATACAAAAATTTCGTTCTACCACTTTTTGGTCTCGCGCATGAGAGACTGGAGCGTATGAAAGAAATGTGAAACTATTTTCTAACATAAAGCTTTTTGATTGTAGTACGCCAAATAGGTATTTCGTATCGGTACTTGGTGAATTATATTGTCGTACTATAAAAATGATGATTACTGGCAAAACAGTCGTGTGTGTTACAACTGTTGCAATATTGTAAAGGGCTATTTTGTTTTATCCAGCACAGTGACAAGTAGACGTAATCAGACTGAGAAGCCACGCCAGTCTTGGGTGCTATTTGTATTAACAGCTTTTTCAGTATTAGACGACGACATTTCGATTATTCATGTAACAAAACGTTTGACGAACTTTGATGAAGTAATAGTTCTTTCGCAGAAAGGAAACCACACCATGTTAAGCCATAGCAAGATTAGAGAGAAAAATCGCTAGGACCTAAGGATTGAAGAAATGTGTACTGTCGCGCTTGTCTCTTGTCTTGTTTTAGGTATCTTATATTTAATTTTATGTCACACAGAAAGCAGGTTATTAGCTAATAGGCACAAAGAGTCAGATTTTTCTGAAGAGTTCTTGTTCTCCCTGTTACAAATAATCCCATCCAGTATTAATTGCGGTTTTTTTTAATTTTTAAGAGGGACAGGATGTCAAATCGGCCGACTGGGAGCAGGAGAGGAACTACATGACATTTTAATTTCCACTGCCCTGATATAGTTTGATGGCATCCATTACGAAATATACATGTTAGAGTTCCACAGAGCGATGCGCGGAGCAGTCTGAGTTATAGTGTTGGAGAGGGGGAGGGGGGGGGGGGCGGAGAGAGTCCCCACGTGACTCGTATTTACATTTAGTGATTTTTCTGTTTCCTCTTCGTTTACTGCTCACACGTCAAATGAAAACAAGACGGATTTCTGTGGCTGGCAGCGATCGAGTGGACTAAAACACATTCACATGATTATGGAAGGCTAATATATGTTACTAGTTTCAGATTTTATTTTATTTCCACCTCTCTGACAATCAAGCATTAATCGCCTTGCAGAACAATGAAGTTATTTTTGTCGGTTTGCTAAAGAAATTTGGGTTTTATTAAGCTTTCCTGCTGAGGCAGTTAATTTATTTGAAACGAAGTGTTTAATTCCACAGTATTGGCTAGTTTCAACTGTTCGCTGCATTTCAAGTGCACGTTTCATCTTCTAGCACGTATGGCATTATGCCATAATAAAGAACCAAACATGAGATGATAGAGTACTGGTACTGCAAGAAAATTTACATTCCGAAAAACACACCGAAAAGCTTAATATCAGATCGAGGCCTACGTCATTTGGAATCTGGCCATAACGAATGTGCGCTTTAAGGCGAACTATGCATTTTAGTTGTTGTTGTTGTGGTCTTCAGTCCTGAGACTGGTTTGATGCAGCTCTCCATGCTACTCTATCCTGTGCAAGCTTCTTCATCTCCCAGTACCTACTGCAACCTACATCCTTCTGAATCTGCTTAGTGTATTCATCTCTTGGTCTCCCTCTACGATTTTTACCCTCCACGCTGCCCTCCAATGCTAAATTGGTGATCCCTTGATGCCTCAGAACATGTCCTACCAACCGATCCCTTCTTCTGGTCAAGTTGTGCCACAAACTTCTCTTCTCCCCAATCCTATTCAATACTTCCTCATTAGTTATGTGATCTACCCATCTAATCTTCAGCATTCTTCTGTAGCACCAAATTTCAAAAGCTTCTATTCTCTTCTTGTCCAAACTATTTACCGTCCATGTTTCACTTCCATACATGGCTACACTCCATACAAATACTTTCAGAAATGACTTCCTGACACTTAAATCTATACTCGATGTTAACAAATTTCTCTTCTTCAGAAACGCTTTCCTTGCCATTGCCAGTCTACATTTTATATCCTCTCTACTTCGTCCATCATCAGTTATTTTGCTCCCCAAATAGCAAAACTCCTTTACATCTTTAAGTGTCTCATTTCCTAATCTAATACCCTCAGCATCACCCGACTTAATTCGACTGCATTCCATTATCCTCGTTTTGCTTTTGTTGATGTTCATCTTATATCCTCCCTTCAAGACACCATCCATTCCGTTCAACTGCTCTTCCAAGTCCTTTGCTGTCTCTGACAGAATTACAATGTCATCGGCGAACCTCAAAGTTTTTATTTCTTCTCCATGGATTTTAATACCTACTCCAAATTTTTCTTTTGTTTCCTTTACTGCTTGCTCAATATAGAGATTGAATAACATCGGGGAGAGGCTACAACCCTGTCTTACTCCCTTCCCAACCACTGCTTCCCTTTCATGTCCCTCAACTCTTATAACTGCCATCTGGTTTCTGTACAAGTTGTAAATAGCCTTTCGCTCCCTTTTATAACATAATATAGGAAAGATTTTTCAATGTTTTTACCAACGTAATGGGCTTCCTACGTCACCGTAGCTGCGCAAGTGCGGCGACGCCTCTTATCTGGCGCTTTCTGGCAACTGCTGAAATGAACCTATTTTTAACAGGTCGCAGGAAAATATTGCGGTTCGAAAGTTAGTTCCAAAGTAAATTTCCTTTTACACAAGATGAACTATGTGCGAGAATGTACGATGAATTTCTTAAATCTCAGAGCGTTTACTCTCATTAAAAAATCAACTCTTCGATGACGAGCCATTTAGAAGAATTTCGAGACCAGAAGATGAGACATTTGTCAGTATTAAAAATTTTACTGGCGTATTTGTGTGATCAACATTATATGTGGAAGCTTAGCTTTTGTAGCTTATTAATCTTAGAGACAAATATTATATGCGAAAGTTTTGCATTTCTTGTAGCAACGTTATGTATATTAACTTAAACCATTAACTTTTCCTGTTGATGGAATTCGAATTTATACTTCCGTAATACGAGAATAAATAGCGTACATGTTGCTGCACGTGAAAGATCTTTCCAAAACGTGGTTTTTTCCCCTGAGTTTCGTTTTCTAAAGTACCGAGAAATTCTACGCTGCTGTATAAAACCATATTCTCTCAAAGGATTAATTAAATTTTACAGTTCCGACGCAAAGTATAGTGTCACTTACTACGGAAAATGTGTATTTTCATCCTGGAGAAAACGTATTTTTAACTGGGAGATCCGGGAAAAATCCGGGAATTTTTTTCCTTGTCAGCGTATACACCCTGTCTTATAATATCCTATATATTTTGGAAATTGCAGTGCTTTTTCCAGATAAAATCTCGTCACATAACCTGTCCTAGCAGGTAATTTTACCTTTGACATATATCAGAATGCTGACAGACAACAAAAATTCTGATGTTTCAAGTGACTTAGTGGTGGTCTGTTCTAGGGCTCCCTAAAGAGCACTGTTGAAAAGTCCAGTCAAAACATTGGCATTATAGTGGTTTTAGTACTTCATAATTATGCCGCTTAGTACCACATTCAGCATAATTGGAAATTCATAAGCTAAACTGTGTATCAGTAAGTATGAAGAATTAGACATTACAGCAAAGGAGAGCTACATTGACATATCCATCTGTACTCTGTGAGGTGCATGGCAGAGGATACGTCCCATTGTACCAGTTATTAGGGTTTCTTCTTGTTTCATTCACATATGGAGGGCAGTAAGAATGCCTCTGTGCATGCAGTGATTATTCCAATCTTATCTTCACGATCCCTACGTGAGTAATATGTGGGGGGTTGTAGTATATCCCCAGAGTAATCATTTAAAGCCAGTTCTTGAGACTTTGTTAATAGACTTTATTTGGAAAGTACTCAAGAGTCTGCCAGTTCAGTTCCTGTAGTATCTCTGTGTTACTCTCTCAGGTTTAAACAAACCTGTGACCATTTATGCTTCTCGGTATATGTTCAGTATCCCCTGATAGTCCTATCTGGTATGGGCCACACATACTTCAGCAATATTCTAGGACTGGTTGCATGAGTGATTTGTATGTATCTCCTTTGCTGACTGATTGCACTTCCCCAGTATTCTACCCATAAATCAAAGTCTACCACCTGCTTCACCCATGACTGAACCTATGTGATGATGCCATTTCATAAGCCTACAAAGTGCTACATTCAAATACTTGTATGAGATGGCCAGTTCCAACAGCGACTCATTGATATTATATTCACTGATTTTGTAATTTGCAAAATTTTACATTTCTGAACATTTAGAGCAAGTTGCCAGTCTCTATACTGAGTCAAAATCTTATCAAGATCTGACTGAGTATTTATGCAGCTTCTCTCAGATAACACTTCAGTATAGAGAGTTGCATCACCTGCAAAATTCCTGATTTTACTATTGTCTGCAAGGTCATTACTACACAATGTGAACAGCAAGTGTCCCAACACACTTTTTGGGGCACACCCAAAGTTACAATGTAATTATCATTGTCAGAGAAACAAAGTACTTAATGGACTGTGTGTCAATTTGCTGCATAAATGCGTAAGCAGCCACATCACATTGTTTTAGCTGTATCTCTCCATGTTAGGAAGCAGTTCTTTAGTGAAGGCTTCAGTTGACAGAAATAGACAATATTTCACAAGGCAATCTATTCACCAAGAAAGAAAGCATTGCTCACTTGAAGGCAATATTTGAAAATGGAAATTTCTTTTTGATAGTAATTGACAGGTTTAGTTGCTGCACCGATTATTAATCCTCCACAGATGTTCCTGCAGTTTGCTTCAGTCTTTTACCATTGCAACATCCTTCTAGACAGCAGCAGTTTTTGTGAACAGCCAAAATGAATTCATATGAGGCCAAATGAATGAATAGAATGGAACAGAGACTGTGGGAAAAATTGAAGGGGTTGGTGAAAGGAAGTGCTAACCCAAGAGAGCATAGTTTTGAGTTCTGTGTTGTGTGTTTGGTTAAATCTGTAAGTGGTAAATCACAATGGACTTGTTTGTAACTTTTCCACAAATTATTACACTATTTTTTTCTATGTAATCTGTTAGATGGGTAAAAAAATCGTTCCTCAAAAACACCCGGAAGAGTTATTAGAGCAAGAGTGTGATTTTATTGTCTTGTTTCAGAGAGTAGTATACCAGAGTCGCTTAAGATAAGAAAGAAAGGAAAAAAAGAATTACTGTTACAGTAAGGGCCTTAATATAATCAAAAAGTAATGACATCAGTTTGTCTGTAATGGCTAAATTAATACACAAAGCTTTTCTGAACTTTTTCAACCATCCTCTTTTACATCCGAAAACAGAATACTTGAAAGTCAAAACTTCTCACATTTACATATATGGAGATTCCACACATGCAATAAAACTGACAGCCAGACAGTATTTCTAGATCTCCTGTCTATTCGAGAAGTACTGAAGATGAAAGCATTCAAAATAATAATTATACCTAAAAACAAAGAAGGTGTGACTTACCAAACAAAAGTGCTGGCAGGTTGATAGACACACAAACAAACACAAACATACACACAAAATTCTAGCTTTCGCAACCAATGGTTGTTTCATCAGGAAAGAGGGAAGGAGAGGGAAAGATGAAAGGATGTGGGTTTTAAGGGATGTCTGCTTGTGTCTGTGTATGTGTGGATGGATATGTGTGTGTATGCGAGTGTATACCTGTCCTTTTTCCCCCTAAGGGAAGTCTTTCCGCTCCCGGGATTGGAATGACTCCTACCCTCTCCCTTAAAACCCACATCCTTTCGTCTTTCCCTCTCCTTCCCTCTTTCCTGATGAAGCAACCGTTGGTTGTGAAAGCTAGAATTTTGTGTGTATGTTTGTGTTTGTTTGTGTGTCAATCAACCTGCCAGCACTTTCGTTTGGTAAGTCACATCTTCTTTGTTTTTAGATATATTTTTCCCACATGGAATGTTTCCCTCTATTATATTCAAAATAATAATTATGTATAGGTGGTATGTATGCAAACAGCTGTTTTATATCACACAATTACTTTTTGATTGACAGGATGTACTCTGTTAGATTTTCTTGGTAGCTCTAAGGTGCTCCCTACCTCTTTTTTGTAATGAAACATTTAAAAAATCTGCATTCAAGTGATTTTGACCTTCATTGACATGCAGTTTGTATGTTCAAATTTATCGCAAACAATGCATTTGAACTTGATGTTTTTCCATTAATACACTTTTTCTTTGTTGCGTGCAGTTTTGTTTTCTATCTGAAATGCTCAAAACCATCTTCACTGGTTAAAACTGCAACTATAAATTTCATTTTATACCCTCGACTGGTCTGTTTTGTCGATAATAGCTAGCTATTTCCTTCAGCATTTCTCAATTTCTGTAAAATTTCAGTTGAATGAAATGAAAGAGTGGCTTGGAGTCAGAAAACAAGGTTAAATTTTTTTCTAGGTCCCATATAGGTATATAATAGTTGTACAAGGCAAGCGTATTGCAATTTTTATTCTGCCCATTACAGCTGTCCATAAATATGATCCTCTTCCTTTGTGTCTTAATATTATGGATGCACTTCAATAAACAGCTACCCATCTTGTTACTGCCCATAGCAGCTAAACTTCATTCCCACATTAGGATAATTCTGACATCTGTGGCACAGTTTTGAGTGTTCACATTATTTGTTAAAGTCTTGCTCAAATGAAAATTAGGCCCACAAGATACTTATGGTGTGGTTAGTGTTTGCTGCTGATCAATAGAAATTGTGTGTATGTTTTCAGGGCATTGTTTAGCTGTGGCACTTGGTTATTCATGTTTCACCATCAAGTCTTCAGCTCTTCTGAAATACAGCCCTTTTTGTTTAAGGTCCTCATTCTTCCCATCGTTTGGACTCCATGGATTGGTAAGTACATTGTACAGCCTATTACAAGTCTTGCAGGTATCTGATTCTGAAAGTTGAAGTCCAATATTATACAACTAGTAAAATATCTGCCAGTATTTGTCTTCACCAGTTGTGCTTGATGTATACTATGAAGGTTACGGCTATGCTTACTATGTGTCTCGCCATTCCTAGCTCAGTCATTGCCTTACGTCACTGTGTCATTAGACTTGGCCTGCATTGGTGTGGCTGGGAGCTGTGAATGACCGAATGATTTCCAAAAGCCCTGGAAAAATGAAATGAGCACATAGCATCATTGGCTGGGATGCCCCATCTGCCTTGTATCTGTGTGACTGGTATCTGAATGCCATGGAACTTGTTCAGATCTTTCATGGTGAGCTTGTAGCCCATTCTACAGCTCTCTCAGAAATCTGCAGCTTACTGATACTCGGCACAGCATGGTCTAGAACTGTTTAAACATTTGTATTGTAGTCCACATGGTGGTAATTGTTTATAATAAAACATAGTAGATCAAGTGGTGGCGTGGGAACTCTGAGGTGTGGTTAAACATTACATATGAGCCATTCAATTTTTTAAATATTAACTATCATTTTTACACACAGCACAAGTGGGCTAGTTCTGCCATTTTGCTTTGTGATGTTCGAGAAGTGGGAGGAGGTGGTGCTGGTTATTACAACTGCAATGTCATGAAGATTGCATGCTTGCCTTTCGAGTACAGTTGCTCCTTAGCCAGGCGAACAACAAGACTCTGTGCCAATCCCCACAATTCCCCCTACTGGAGTTTATAACTCAGTGTGCAGCTTGGTGGGATAGAATAGTCGATTTGACCAACAGATTTGTGTAACAGTAAATTGAAGATGTGCTCCCCATAGCAGACTCCCCCACAGGAAGGCACAACATTGCCAACAGGGCTCAAGTCATAAATCACAACAGACTTCATCAGGAAACAGTACAAGATTTCTACAAGTGCTCAAGTGAAGAGTATCTCATGTTCTTGCACAATTTCCATGAAGCAAAACGCCCAAATGGAAGATTGCAAAGGAACGAGTAGATAAAATCATCCTTCTGCAGGAAGTACTGCCATGGCACAAGCAGAAGAAGGAATAGTAGAGGAGCTGAAAGAAAGCAGAGATGGTGTCCCACACACAGCCATCCTTGTCATTACCAGTGGAAGTACATCACCAGGTCTTTTCAGCTGGTCATGCCTGTGGAGGTAGACCAGGGTGAAGAGGATAAGAGGGATTCACTAAATGGCAACTCTGACTTATATCTGTAGCACAACATTTGTAACTAAAGGCATTATGTGACTTCCATGATCTGTACATTATGTGTAAATAAAGTTGTATGTAGACATGTTCAGTCACACTCTTAACTGTTCCCAAAGGTAGCGAGTGTTGTATGTAGCAAGGTCATGATTTTGTTACTAACTCATTCAGTATGTCTGATGTAGGTTCTCTGAGTATGTGTCCGATCAGTCCAAAACGTTTTGAGACTGTATTAATAAAAATTATAGAAATGTTGAGATTGTGGTTTTAATGCTTCAGGTGTTCTACATAGTTTTCCTCTACATGAGTATAACACACAATACGATCATACAACAATGTGAAACTTTTAGAGAAGTGCTTTCTTTGGATGTTGCTCAACTCGGGCATCACATTGTTTTGGATGTTGTTTATGTTGTCAAACAGTTAAACCTGCACTTTGTCATTTTGTGGTAAGTTTGCACTGATAATACCGAAGTCTTATCACCCATGATTTTATGAGAAAAGAATTTTCTGTTTCGTGTATCTAGATCAAGTAGCAGCACACGTCCATGCATCGTTTCTGTTTGGGAATCAAGATATGCAGAACAAGCTTTGCACACGCTTTACTGTTCTGCAAAACTTTCTGCAGAATGTCTTAAACAATTGATTTAGAAATGTTGATCCATTGTGATTTGTAACACGATATAACTGACATACTAAGGCAGTACATCCACTACTTGATACTGCTTGTTTACAAATGATTGGTCAAATGTACATCTGCTTACAGTTGTTAGTTCAAGCCACCACTATAGGTACTACACTGATGTCACTTACACAACAGGAATAAAATCAGTCTTGGAACTTTTTGCGTGAATGGTGTAAAAAAATATAAAACCATTTGTTTTACAAATGCATCTTTGCATAGTTGTATGTAACAGTCTGCCTGTTACCAAGTTGCACCATGTGCACCTCAGGCACACACAACATTCAGAATTTCAGGCTGGAATGCAACTATCATGTGGGATGCAAGCAGCAATCTGGAGGGGGTGGGGAAGGGGAAGGGATAGTAATGTACGGATGGGGAGAGAGTTGAACACTGTTTGATGGAGTGTGCAGTGACTATACAGCCAACAGGTGAAGCATCAGGAGATTGTGGGGCAGGAAGGTGGAGATAAAAAGGAGAGGAACAGGGAAAGAGAGGTGGCTGTGTTGGCACAGGGCTACAAATAAACAGAGTGGGAGGTGAGGAAGGGGAGATGATGATAGGACAGAGGGGGTGGAAACTGTTGGGTGGAGGATGTGGGGATAGTATGTTACCATAGGTTGAGGCCGGGATAATTACGGGTGCGGAGAATGTGTTGTAAGGAGAACTCCCATCTCTGCTATTCAGAAAAGCTGATGGTGGAGGGAAGGCTCCAGATGGCTCAGGTAGTGAGCCCTTTAAATCAAGTATATTATGTTCAGCTGCATGTTGTGCTGAAGGGGGGTCCACTTTGCTATTGGCACAGTCCCTTCAATCTGATGGACAGCTGTTTGGTAGTCATACCAATATAAAAAACTGCACAATGATTGCAGCAGAGGTGGTAAATGACATGGCTGCTTTCCCAGGTGGCCCAGCCCATGATGGGGTGGGATAAATCTGTGACAGAACTGGAATATGAAGTTCTGGGTGGGCTGATTGGGCAGGTTTTGCATGTGGGTCTTCCACAGGGGTATGATCCTTGTGGCAAGTTACTGGGATTGGGTGTTGCAAAGGGATGGAGCAGGACATTGTGGAGGTTAGCACAATTTAGGAGGGGTGTGAAGTATCTCAGGTAGGATGTCCCTCTTTTCAGGGCATAAGATAGGTAATTAAAGCCCTGGCAAAGGTTGTAGTTAAGTTGTTCCAGCCCAGGGTGGTACTGGGTGATGAAGGGGACACTCCTTTGAGGCTGGTTCTTGTTCACTTCTGTTTAATTGTAGTTGTTAAGGTTGGCCAGTTTTATAAATTTATGTTATGTGGCAGGGCATGATGACAAAATAGAATGGTGGAAGAAGCACAGATAGTCCAAAGGGATGGAAATGATATTGAAAGCTTAACTGAGAATGGAAGTGGAGATGTAATGGAACTAGGATTGGAAACTAGAGAGAGTACAGTCATTTTCATGTTGGACTGAGCTGTGACTCTTGGTTTTGTGGATTGGAGACTCCTCTATGCAACTTCGAAGAATCAAGATGTTTCAGTTCTAGCATGACTGCATTTGAGTTGTGGACTCAAAAGGGTCTAGACGTATTTGCCTTAGGAGCTATGTTTCCTGTACTGAATAAATTTTGTACTTAGCTGTGTTTAGAAGATTTGTATGTGATTGAACTATAAGAGCTTTGAGCATTGAGTGGGTTTATTGTAGTTTGGAATACCTGTGCCATCAGACTCGGAAACAATTAGTTGCAAATTGTAAGAGAGGATGTCCCTCTTTTCAGGGCATAAGATAGAATTGTCTGGTAAATTGTCTGCTGTTGAGGTTACATACATAACTGCTGCTATTAAATAAACAAGAGCAATCCAAACAAGTATGTTGTGATGCCTAGTTTCATTTATAAAATCTAGCTGCAGCTACATAAATTTAATTAGAAGATGTCTAGCAGGTGTGCTAGGACATTATAAACTTGAGATCATCAATAAAGGGAACTATTTTGCAGCAATGTACAACTGGCCCTAGAAAAACTCTGACCAGCAAAAATTCAGACTAAATCCAATTGTATAATTACATTCCCCTCCACAGGAAGAGCTTGTAATGCCTCCTTGGTATTGTATGAAAATGGTAAAGGTAACTGAATATGCTCAACAGTACGCCATGTATAAGTAAAGATTTGTCGTCTGAAGGACATGTTACAAATCCGGTGGCATGATGTATTGAATTTAAATCCACACACAACATTATTAATTACTCTGTTAATTACTGACTTGTTTTCCTGAAAATTAAGATAGTCACAACTTTGCTGACAGATGAGTGTCTCAGACTGTGGGTGTTGCTGAACATACCATAGCTCAATAAGAGTGAAAAGAGTTAATTTTAAGTTCCACCTTAAGTAGTGATTCGGACTCCGTATTAAAAGGTGAAGGTTCTATTTGAAATGGAATGCTTAAACAGCAAGACACGATCAGTCTGCTGGCTTTCGAGCGATGTACTTCCAGAAGCATCTTTTCTGTAACACAAACTATACAACATAAAAACAAATATGAAAAAATCCATAGGTGACTACATTATAGACATGGGTGCAAATAATTAATTATTACTCTGTCTAAATCAAATTACAAGTTTGCCACACATGCTTATCAATACCTCAGCAGAATGACCAAGTGAAAAGTTGAACATAAGCAAGAAAGATCCTCTTCCCTACGAAATCTCTCTGCTGCTTTAACAACTGACAGTAGCTTCTCCTTAAATATCAGTACTATAATCTAAAATTATTTAATTGTATGAGTTGTCATAATTTTTACTTATTCACATATACTTTTAAGTTGTAGTTTATAACGGTGAATCATTGCTCAGAATTCTCTTAAAAGTTCTATAGGAGAGGAAGAGCACCAAATAACGAGCTTAGTCAGTGAAATGCAGTTAGGCAAACTAAAACCCACCCAGAGGCTGTTAAAAATGAAAGTTATGTAGGAAAAAAGTGAATGAAAAGATTCTAAAAACTTTGTGGTTCAGACATATTTTCTGTCTGTATTCAAAGCATTTTAACTATTTCTGAAGAAATTATAGATAAACTGACACAATGTGAGATCAAATGATAGAAATACAATCAGTTAATGAACTACAATCAGTTCCATCACAGGATGCTGCCATCAGCTGTAGATCTTACATATAAATCTATACCCGCAAACCATTGTGAAGTACATGGCAGAGGACTAGTCACTAAGACTTTTTCCCATTTCATTCAAATATGCAACACTGGAAGAATGACTGTTTAAATGCCTCCAGATGTGCTTAATTAATCTAATTTAGCCCTCATGAGCCATAATGCTATGGAAATAGTGTGAGGGAGGTTGTACTACATTCCAAGGATCGTAGTTTAAACCTGGTTCTTGGAACTTTATAAGTAGGTATTCTTGGGATAACTCTTGCCAATATTCAAGCATCTGCCAGTTCACTTTCTGCGATATCTCTGTGTCACTCTCTCATGGATCAAACAAACCTGTGTCCATGTGTCCATTCATGTTGCCCTTCTTTGTATATTTTTAATATTGCTTGTTAGTCCTATTTGATATGAATTGCAGACACTTGAGCAATTCTTTAGGATGTGTCACCTGAGTATTTTGTAAGCAGTCTCTTTTGCAGGATGATTGCATTTCCTAGTATTCCACCAATAAACTGAATTCTGCCACATGTGTTACCTATGTCTGAGCCTATGTGTTTGTTCTATTTCATATGGTATGTCCAGGTATTTGTATGATTTGACTGATTCTAACAGTGCTTTGTTGATCTTATAGATATAGGATACTATGTATTATGTTTTGTGAAGTGACAGTTTTACATTTCTGAACATTTAAAGGTAGATCCCGATCTTTGCCTCGTTTTGAAATCTTGTCAAGATCTGACTTAATACTACTGCAGCTTCTTTCAGACAGTACTTCAGTATATATAACTGCCTTTTCTGTGAAAAATCTGAGGTTACTAGTAATATTTTCCACATCATCAAGATGCAACACCAACAGCAATGGTCCCAGCACACATCCGTGGGGCACAAGTGATGTTACTTCTACATGTGTTGATGGCTCTCCACCCAAACTAACTTGCTGCACCCTCCCTACCAAAAAAATCCTTAGTCCAGTCACAAACTACTCTTGATACCCATTACAACTGTACTTTTGATCAGGGTAAATATGGTAATGAATCAAATGCGTTTTAGAAATTGAAAAAAATACTGCATTTACCTGACTGCCTTATTCCAAGGCTATCAGTGTGTCATGTCAAAGAAGTGTGAAGTCCATCCTTGTTGGCATGGAGAAGGTCATTCTGTTCAAGATACCTCATCACTCCTGAGCTTAGAATGTATTCTAAGATTCTACACCAGATGGATATCAAGGATACTGGTCAGTCGTTTTGTGGATCATTTCTGTAATCTTCTTGTGGACGGGTGTGAATTATGCTTCCTTCCAATCACTGGGCACAGTGTTTTGTTTGAGGAGTCTATAGTCGACTGTAGTTAAAAGAATGGCTTACTCAGCTGCAAATTCAGTACAGTACCTGATAGGGATTCCACTGGGCCCAAGAGCTCTATTCAGTTTTGACAATTTCAACCAGGCGCGGCTCGTAATTAAAGGCTCTGAGGCGGAGCCGCCCCAAAATATATGTTAAAGTAAATTTCGCAAGAACATATTACAAAATTTAAATTATCAGGACGAATTTCGCACATTTCCCATTCCGATTAAAATAACGACGGTCAACGATTTTGGAACTGTTTGTATCGATAGATGTTTTCCGAACGGTTAGTAGTGTTTAGGCTGCGCCTTGGAACGTCCATAAGCCGCATGTAGTAGCGATTTGGGGGCGTGGCTTCTACATAGTACCGCTGTTTATGGGCGACCGGAAGGCTCAGAGCCTGCAGCCTAAGGGTGTCATACCAACCACCACACGTTTTTCACGTTCCACTATCTATGTAATGAAGGAATGGAGAGTGGCCGAAACTTCGCTATCCAATCTCTGTCTCTGCACATCTCGACTACGCTTCGATGCGTCATTAATTGACGTTTAGTATTATTGTTATGATAATGTTTTACATAGTTGTTTTGTTTCTACCATTGGCTACTTTATCCACATTTATAATAAGTTTGCAAATATCCCGCCAGAGTGCACTAGACCACCGTAACTACAGGCTCTCTAACCGTAACAAGAGTACTGCCATCTAGCGAGAGTTTCATAAGTGATTAGAGGACAAAGCGCACGAAATTTGTCCCGTGACTTTACTTTCCTTGCTTGCTGATGCTGACTGCTTTTGTTGATATCGTGTGATATTAGCAAGTTTCTTTTTCGGAGTGTATTTTGCAAGGTTTTAGTGAGTTTTACTTGCTTGTGAATATCTGCGACATACCGCGAGTGTGAAACCAGCGCAATATGAATTCAGTGTGCAATTTAATAGGTAAAAACTTGGAACACGGCCATAGGATGCAAGTGAAAGAACTTGGTGCACCCAGACCCGATCTAACGATCAATCAAGAACAGAAACAGTGCAAATCTAGGCAAGGATACAAACGCAGTTTTAATAGAGCAATGTACGATGCAGCTGAGTGGTTGTGAAGTGAAAAACGCATTATTCTGTTTCACCTGTCTTCGTACAAATAGTACTGATAGTGCCTGGACTGAAACTGGTATCACTGTCTTAAAGAATTTTCACGCAAAGGTGAAGAAACATAATTCCAGCAAAAAACATTTAACTTCGAGCTTTGGAGGTAAACTACAATAAACGCCTTAAATTTAGAACTGGAAACACCAAAAATATTAAGCAGCTGCAAAGTTTACATTCATCGCATTAAAGACCTCTCCGAAACGCGTCTTTTCATATGATTTGCTGCAAAGTGTCAGAAAATGTAATGATGACGTATAAAAACACTAACCAAAGATTTTACCTCAAAGTTAGCTCCTAATGATATTTAATAAATACCTGATTATAGAAGACACAGTACGTAAAATTATGGGTAGAGAGTGATCTGCCCACCCCCCTCCCCCTGAATTCTTAGTTGTTTGTCAGACTAATCTGTAACGTAACCAGAGGTCTATATTGGCTCCGATTGATAAATGCCGCAGCCTTCCCCAGTATAGAAACCACGAGCCGCGCCTGATTTCAACTATTTCTGTTGTGTCTAGACAAGACAGTCTAGACACAGGGTGAGGTTACCGAGGGGCACGCATCAACTCACACCGACTGGCGTGAAGTCTGGAACAGGATAAGTTGTGAATGCTATAGAGAAAAGTATGCAGCTTAGGTTATACTTAACTTTTATTCCATCATTGTGGTACATCGCTCTTGATAATACAAATAAGACTCGTTCCGGATAGGGTTAATGTCACCTTGCTAGGTCGTAGCCATGGACTTAGCTGAAGGCTATTCTAACTGTCTCTCGGCAAATGAGAGAAAGGCTTCGTCAGTGTAGTCGCTAGCAAAGTCGTCGTACAACTGGAGCGAGTGCTAGTCCGCCTTTCTAGACCTGCCATGTGGTGGCGCTAGGTCTGCAAGTACTGACAGTGGCGACACGCGGGTCCGACATGTACTAATGGACCGCGGCCGATTTAAAGCTACCACCTAGCAAGTGTGGTGTCTGGCGGTGACACCACAATTTCACTGATCTTTTCAATATTACAAGGATAAATCTAGGGCACTTCTCTTGAATTTTATTTTCTAAAGGGACATTTGAAAATGGATTTAAGCATTTCTGTTGTTGGTTTGCTAACCTCAATTTCAGTTGCTGTCTCATCAGTGAGTGACTGGACATGTCACTAAGAACGATTATCAGCTTTCCCTTGGTTTTGTGAAACATCATTTAACAGTTTATGCTATGGTAATTGTTGAAGGCTTCATACACTGCCGTCTTTACAGCCACTTGTGTCTCATTCAGCATCTCTCTAGCCTACCTATAGTACTAAGGTTTGTTTTACACCCATTACACATCACTCCCTGTTTCTTCAGAAGCTATTTTTTTCTGTGACTTTGTATCCTGGTGGACCTCTCCGATCATGAACTGTCGTTAATAATAAAAAAAACCGCCTTCAGTCACAAATTGTGATTTTATTAAAATGCTCATCTTCAAGTGCCTTAACAGTCTATATCAAATTTAGATTTCGTTTAATTCTGGGCCTGGCAAGACCACATTGTTACATTACAAAATACCGCATTATGAAATCTAAGTTTATAAAACTATGATAAATCGAAAAGTAACTAACCGTTTCTAGTAGTAGATGTATGGTTGTGGTGAACGTTTATGTACAAATACACACTTTCAATTAAACAGCACCAGGGCCGGTGCAAGCCCAAGTGCCGCCCTGTGCGAGCTGCTAAATTGCAGCCCACCCTCCATTTTTTTTACAAAAACATTTGTGCACTTTTATTTAAACAAATCCGTAGGAAATGTCAGCAATCAATCGCAATTTTTGTTTTTACTTTTCAGGTTTCGGCCACTGAGTGGCCAGTCTCAAAGCTTCTAATATGTGCTTACATCTAAACTGTCATATTGACAGTTACGTTCAACCTACGGTGTAGATGTAAACATAACTCAAAGCATTGAGAATAGCCACACTGTCCCTAAATCTATGTAGATCTGGAAAATAAAAACAAAAATTGCGACTGATTGGTGATGTTCTCTACAAATTTCTACAAAACAGTCGCTGGGCACCAGCTCAAAAATGAAGTAAAACCTGATTGAAGAAATCTAGCTAACTTTAATAAGCCTTGTGAATTTACAAAAATGTTCAAATGTGTGTGAAATCTTATGGGACTTAGCTGCTAAGGTCATCAGTCCCTAAGTTTACACACTACTTAACCTAAATTATCATAAGGTCAAACACACACACACCCATGCCCGAGGGGGGGACTCGAACCTTCGCCGGGATCAGCCACACAGTCCATGACTGCAGCGTCCCAGACCGCTCGGCTAATCCCGCGCGGCATTAACTTACAGTTAACGTAAATAAACATTTTTCAATGGCTGTGAACAGATAATTTATTCAACAGAAAACAAAATATATTTACAATTTAACGATAATTTGGTTTGAGCAATAATATTTACAATAACTCTTTAATGTTGAACAAAATAAGAAACAAAACAGTAAATAACCAAGACACTGATCATAATATAAAAATTTAAAAAAATACTAGACGAATCGAACCTTCATGGCTTTTGCTTGTGCAAACTCTTTCACACGATCTGTGTAATTAAAGTCCTCTGCAAGCTCGTGCTCAACCGATATTGTTCCAAGATCATTCAAACGAGTTTGGCTCATCGTTGATCGGAGGTATGTCTTTATCAATTTCAGTTTTGAGAAACCCCTCTCTCCACTCGCAACTGACACTGGGAGTGTTAGGAGAATTCTCAGAGCAATGTTAACATTAGGAACAAAATTATGCCTCCCTATAAACTCCAGAGTCTGTTTTGGACCAATTCCAGGTTTCAACAATGTTGAAAGCACCTTCATTTCTTCCCTCAACTCCAGTGCATCAATGTCGCTTGACTCATTATCTTGCAAAATCGCTGCGAGGTTTCTACACTTTGTGTCCAGGCTGTCTGGAGGTGCATTCTTCAGCTCGCCGATGTCATAATCAAAATAATCACAATGAGATTTCAGTTGATTGAATCTCTCATCCAAAGATGTGGTTACTATATCTAAAAATAATAGCAGAATTCAATCTTGTACCGTTTTGGTGGGTCATCTATTGTCTCATCCCTTCCTTTATAGTTAAAGTGTATTGGCTTCTTACTTCGTCGCCGGGAAACGCTTATCCGTGGTAACGTTAGATCTTCCAGCTCTAATTTTGTAGCCAATTCTTTGGAATCTGTCAAGAAAGACACAAACTTTTCTTCTGTTCTGCAGGTCTCAAAATATGCATTCGTTTTCTCAAGCATTTCCACGGCCTCAGAAACATTTATGTCAATGGTCTTGGAGGGTCTTACTGACTACACTGATGTGAAGTAGAACGTCGTACCAGATTACCAGAGAAGTTAGAAAGGTGTAATTTTTTATTGGATTCGCAAGTGACGTTCCTTCGTGAACGCTCATGGCGTCGAATTCTTCTGATATCTGAACCAGTGCGTCATAAACGCCTCCAATTTGGAACCTCAGGGACGTAAGTGCATCGATGCGACTTTCCCACCTAGTATCGCTCAGTGGCTTCACAGGTTAGGCAGATACTTCTTCAAGACATCCCAACGTCGAACGGAGGACGAGAAGAAGTCATACAAGCTTTTCACGTGGAAATAGCGTATTTAGAAGACATAGCGGCATCGTTTACAACAAGATTCAATGAGTGACTGCTACATGGTACATAAAATGCTCTCTTGTTCACATCTGAAATTCTTTTCTGGAGACCAGACTTCTTTTCTTTCATATTTGCTCCATTTTTGTATCCTTGCCCTCTCATATTACACAATAGGATTTTTTTATCTTCCAAGAACTAGAGTACGACCTGCGTCAAAGTGGATCTTCAAGAATCGGGCACTGGAAGAAATCCCAGTAAATGCTCCCGAATTCGGTCATCGTATACCCCGTCGAGTCTTGTCTCCTGGACGAAACGTACCACAACTGTCATCTGCTCAACTTTTGAAATATCTGGTGTGCAGTCCAGAATTATACTGTAATAGTTTGCTGATTTCATCATTAATAGAATGTTGTTGGTTATAGATGATCCAATAAGATGAATAATTTCATTCTGTGTTTCTTTTCCAAGATAATGATGACCATTGTTCTCATCTTGCTACGTTTCTGTGCAGGTGCTCCATCATCACAGTGTCGAACATTCCGAATAATTCAACGAGTTTCAAGAAGTTTCCGTTGTCAGGCTGAAAGAGTGTATCCGTACTTCCTCTCAAAGGCAGTCATTGCCGACCCAGGAAATGAATTATTCCTATTAAGCACTTAAGAACATTTTTCCAATGTTCGCTTTCAATATTCAGAAGCCTTTGATTATGGGCGTTGACAGTTCGTGACTTTTTCTGTCCCTCGGAAAACACGATCCACTTTTTATGTGAATTCAAATGCTCGGTAGACTTCCCATGACTTTCGAGATACGAAGCAACCTGCCGCCAGTCGCTTGTACCGCTCTTTACAATTTTTACTGTAGATGACGAAAAAAGTTTGCAAGAAAATCAGAACACAGCATCCTTGCTCTTTGAGTACACCAACCAATGTCTATCCGCTTCGTGTAAATTCTTCAAAGAATAGCTGTAGTAGGGCCTACACAGGGCTGAAACGCCGGTTGTCAGCGTTTTTATGACATTCTTCAGCTTCCTTAATGCACTCGGGAGGACCTTGCATGACCAAAGTCGTTTGAATGCAGTCACTAATAATTTCCGGCCATCTTCCGGGATCAGAGTCAATTTAGCCTCGCCTTCAATCCCTTCTCCGGTGGTGAGTACCTCGGCTGATATTCCTCCGGTATTTTCCGAATCGTGTCGCCTAATTTCAGTTCTGCCTGATGTTTCAATCTCGGAGCTTTTCGTCACAAAGCAGGTCTTGAGTCCAGACGAGGTCTGTTGAATATGTTGTGGATGGCCCACCGTCATCATTGCTACTGTATACGGTCGTCGCGGTACTGTGTTCGTCAACCCTCTGGTCATGTCCTGAAGATAGAGATGTAGCTGCGGTAGCTCCACTAGCTTCTGTACTTTCAGGATCCATTATTCCTCCCTCGCCGCTGCTAGGTCGTTCTCTCTTTAGCTTGAAATATCGTTGTAGTGCATACTTTTGCTGCTTCCTATATTCACTGCTAGACAGTCTTTTTGTACCGTCGGACATGCTTCAATCCAGCCTGTAAAGAGCGATTATGTGAAACTAACTGTTGATGTCAGTGTACTAACTTCATTTGCAACACACTTCACAAACAATTTTCTGATATTCCACTGCACGTAAACTGAAAATTATATTACTGTAGGATACACTGTTCAGGAGATGAAGTCATAAGAATTAAGCCGCGTGAAATTAAATTTCAGCCCGAATTTCACTACAGACGCAGGTGAAACGGTCAAAGAGTGGGGCGGAAGACAATAGAGAGAAGAAGAATAAGGAGGTGGAGTAACACAATAATGCAATAAAAAGTCCCGGGCATCGCGGGTACTAATGCTAGTCGAAATATATTAACCCACAGCACTGCGGTTGTTAATTTCAAAGAACTGAAACTCGTCATCTGTCGTAATTTCCGTGTGTCACTTCTTCCATGTCTAATTATGGAATAAGGGGGTAACAAATTAGTCATCGCCGTATCACTTCACTTTTCTTCACTTTATTTTCATTCTAGCTATTGGGACGACGCGTGCTTATTTGCCGACTTGCCGATTTTTGAACTAACAGATCATAAGAAAAATAAATTTTCCTATTCTGCAATCTTGAAATAGAAAAATTCTAACTTATGAGTAACATGCATGCGCAACACTAATTGTACGTTATATGAAAAGCACTTACCTGTTACACCCAAAGTTGCAAGAAATTCGGACGCACCAATTCTTCTGTTCTTACGAAACGCAATGAAAGTGTTTCTGACCAATTTTGACTCCCTCGGCCAACTACCGAAACGAATTCTGTAGTTTTCGTTGTAGAGAATGCAACAATACCTATTGCCTGGAAAGGCGAAGTGGTGACGAGGCAGTGCCAGGAGCTGGGTCACGTCACCAGGTACAGCGAGGCTACGGTTAAACTAACGCCCAAGAAGAGGAAGCAAGAAGCTCACAATAAGTATGTGACCCATGATATGGATAAATGTATTATCAGGCAGCAATTTCTATGGCATTACGAACAATATAAAGAAATACGAACTTTGCGAAAACTGCACATCTTTTGTCAAACAGAAATGAGCTTCAAAGCTAGCAAGGAAACCCTTAGAAGCAATGTTCTGTCAATGGATTTTCGTTTTAGAAGGTGTCAAAATTAACGTTGTGTTTTGTGGGCCGGTCGTTGTGGCCGAGCGGTTCTAGGCGCTTCAGTCTGGAATCGCGCGACCACTACGGTCTCAGGTTCGAATTCTGCCTCTGGCATGGATGTGTGTGATGTCCTTAGGTTAGTTAGGATTAAGTAGTTCTAGGGGACTGATGATCTCAGATGTTAGGTCCCCTAGTGCTCAGAGCCATTTGAACCATTTTGTTTTGTGCGGACGAAAGGGCATTGTTGCTAAAAGACCATATTTTCTCAGGTTTTCATCAGAACCAAAGCGACCAGTAGTTTACTAAGATGAAACATGGATTCACACGCATTACACAGTAAATAAATCTTGGCAAAGTGATAGTGTGCGAGTAATATTGCCAAACAAAAGTGCCGGTCAGAGTTTAATCATTGTTCCTGAGGGCGGAGACAGGTGTTTCATGGCTCATAAACCAAAACGTCCGACCCTCAGAAACGGATACCAAAAATTTTCAGAAGTACGTCGAAATTCAACTTATGGTAGGCTTATTAGCAATGTCTTTATCCCTTCTAATTACTCGCAGTGTATTTATCCATTCGGAATACTTCTAGCCATTGTAGGTGTTGGACATGTTTGACTGTAGTAATGTTCAACCATTTTTTTCCATAACGCTGGAAGAATAAAACACTCGGAAGGTGCCATTGAAGGGCTTAGCAAAATTGGTTCAGGCTTAACATGTAACTGCAGTATCGAACATTGCATTCGAATTTCTAAATTAGATTTCGTCTTCTGCAAAATTAGTTGTGAGTAAACGCACGGCGCCTAACAGGCTGGCAGCGCTCCACTCATAAGAATACTGGCCAGATTGCTTCCCCCTCTCTGTTCCTTCGGCGTAAACACGACCGCTGCTGCCACAGTGGCGAGGAAGAAATTAGTCCTTCTCCCTCCCCTTGTTCAAGGGGGGCGGCCGGCAGGTGGTCGAGGCGCCATGCCACAGTTCCCGAAGCCGCTCCCTCCGAGGTTTGGTTTCGAATCCCCTCTTGGGCATGAATGTTGAGTTTGTCCTTAAAAAATAAAAAAAAGGCTGGCAGATTTGCCGCCCCTCGGTAAGTGCCGCCTCGTGTGGTCGCACGTTTCGCACGTGCCTTGCGCCGGCCCTGAACAGCACATTTGCAGAAACATTTTGACACATTTTCAAACATAATACAAAACAAGTTCAAGATTTCGAGCGTGTAGATGCTGCATTTTTACAAATACACAGATAATATTTGCAGAATTAAACGAAATGTAATCTTGATGTAGACTGTCAAAGCAGCTGAAGATGAGCGCCCAGTGCTCAAAATGCAACGCGCATTTTAATAAAATCACGATTTGTGGCTGAGGGCAGTTGTTCTTTATTATTACGAAACTAATACAACCACGGAAGAAACACTGCAAATAATGGATAAAATTAAGACAAACCGTTCCATTGGGTATGTATCCATCCATCACATGGTCAACTATTCTTTCAAGCTTGAGGCATAATTCCATTACACGCTCCTATCCTAAGTTTTAACTTCCTCATTGGGTTATAACACTACTGCTTGCTTAGCTAGTATTCTGAACATACAAATCTATTTGTTTTAGTTGCTCTTCAGACTTCGGTAATCATTGTTGGTACAACTGCCCTTGGTCACTAATAAGAGTTTAGATGTGAACGACCTTAAAGAGGTCAGGTCTTTTTGTTGCAATTAGATCTAAAATATTTCCATCACGAGTGGGATGTTAAACTATCCGTTGTAGGTAAGTAATTTTCAAAGAAGGCATTTAGTAATGTTTCAAAGTGTGTTTTGTCATGTCCACCACTAACAAACTGTAATAGCCTCTTCTAATGATTATAGTATTATTGGGGGAACTTACACACAAGCACACTGATATTTTTTCTAAAGTTTTTGGTTACACCAGGTGGTAAGTCTGGTGGTTGATAGAAGAATCTAGCTATAATTTTATGCCCACCATTGATAATGAGTCTTGTCTAATTAATCTCCCATGCAGCTTCAGTTTCTGTCTCAGCGGATTTGAGTTTCTTGTCAGTTACATGAACTGCATGCTTGAATAGATGAACTAGAAAGGCAACTGAGAGAAAACAGGAATCAAAGACAATGTCGTTTTCGTACTCGGATCAGATATACTTGTGGAGAAGATCTTCTGCAGTTAACTAAGAACATTGTTAACATAAAGACTTCATTGAATTATTGATGACATACGTGTTACGCCGGCCGAGGTGGCCGAGCGGTTCTAGGCGCTACAGTCTGGAACCGCGAGACCGCTACGGTCGCAGGTTCGAATCCTGCCTCGGGCATGGATGTGTGTGATGTCCTTAGGTTGGTTAGGTTTAAGTAGTTCTAAGTTCTAGGTGACTGATGACCTTAAAAGTTGAGTCCCATAGTGCTCAGAGCCATTTGAACCAACGTGTTACACACAAAAGCGTACACTTTACTCCTGTTAAGTGCAAGACAAAACAGGAAAAAGAAAGCGCACGTAACTAAAGATGCGTCCACACAATGCCTTTATTCTGTTCATCTTTGCTCATGCGCCTAAGCTTCCAACAGCGCAACTACGCAATGTGTAATTTCCTGAAGATGGAGCCTGTGCCTTTAGCGCATCGCTTTCCGCCTTCTGTGAGAAACTTTGCGCTTCTTAGCGGAAGACAGGAAGCTGGGACTGATGTGTATTCCGTTGTGTAATGTATTGAGGTTATGCAGTGAAGCGAATTATGTGCAGAAATGTCTGTTGATTCCAAAGAAAGCACGCTTAAATTTATCGATGATTACAGATGAAGAAAAGTCGTATGGAGTGCAGCTTCTAAAGATTATTTGAATGAAAAATTGAGATGTGATGCCCTAAGTCAGACAAAGCCGTCAACCGAGAAGAGTTTCGACAAATTGGGGCCGACTTGAAGCTCTGAGCCGGCCGGTGCGGCCGTGCGGTTCTAGGCGCGTCAGTTTGGAACCGCGTGACCGCTACGGTCGCAGGTTCGAATCCTGCCTCGGGCATGGATGTGTGTGATGTCCTTAGGTTAGTTAGGTTTAAGTAGTTCTAAGTTCTAGGGGACTGATGACCTCAGTAGTTAAGTCCCATAGTGCTCAGAGCCATTTGAACCATTTTTTTGAAGCTCTGATGCCAATGTTCCTCGACGCTGTTACTAGATGGGTTGTAGCTGGTGGTACGATGTTGTATGCAACCACATAAATATGCCAGTTCATGAAACAAGGGTGACTCGGACTGGCAGCCCTAGTTCTTCATCACGGCCGTAGGGCAGCCAAATAGCGAGATCCGTGTGGTTGGAACTGTGCGTGTGACCATCTCTGCCAAATGTCCGCGATGAGTACACTGTCTACCCTTCGGGTGGACCTATCTGTTCCGGCGAATACATATTTGAAGCCTTTCACAGTGAGGAGCTGGCATGCAAGGTCTATGTGGACATGAGAAAAATGTTGTGTAGGCTCCTTGAATGTGCCAATTGGTTTGTGCACCAGGAGGTCCACTGTAGGTGATTCACAAGCTAAGCAAGTTGTAAATTATACGACAATCACGCTGCACACCTAGCCACACGAATCTGTCTGTCATCACTCGTATAGTGGCGTTGGCTCCAGAATGAGCGAGTCAGTGGACGGCGTTAAAAACCTGTTTCCGAGAACGTGATGGAACGAAAGGTCGCGATCAGCTTTGAGAAATGTCACACCATACAATGAAGATGGCCGTTGATAACTTCTGTACATACAATCCCATGTTTAATTTCTTGATAAACTCCTGTAGCTCCGCGTCGGTGTTTTGTGCCCTAGCCAGTGTTTGTAATTGATGCCTGTGGAAAGTACATTTATTTGAGAGAAATAATCAGCCACATTATCAGAACTTCGGAAGTGACGAATATCAGTAGTAAACTGGCTGATGAATGCTGTGTGGCAGAAATGACATGGTGAGAAAGAGTCGTGGTAGTCTTGAACGCCAAGGAAATTGGTTCGTGGTCGGTGCCACTACATGCAGTCGAAAATACCTATTGGTTTTGTAGACCGCCGGAAATTTCCTTTCGTAGGCACTCCAGTTTGTCTCTGTCTCCGTCACTTTATGGGAAATGAACCGAGTGGCTGCCACATACCATTCACTTGCTGTTCTAGGGCCGTTCCTTTCGCAGTCTGGCTAGCATTCACAACAATAATTAGGGGTGCAGAAGGAAGAGGTTGTGCTAGTAACATTCCATCTGTTGAGCTGGATTTAGCGTCTTCGAATGCAGACAACATAGCTGGATTCCACGTTACGGAGCGTTGCCCTTGTGAAGTTGGGTCGTACAGTGTGGCAGTGAGTGGTGCTTGTATAATGTAAAGTGCGATAGTCCCCACAAACGCTCCAGGAACCTTTTTTCTTCTTTACTAAGTGGAGAGATGACGCCTACGAACTATCTAAATACCTAATAACGCATCCATCTATTAATTCTTCAAACTCTTTCTTCACCGTGGCGCCAATCAGCCGGCTTTGGAAGCAGCCGACAGTCCCGGCATAGTAGTGATGTGGTATGTATTGTTACACTATACTCCAAGCAGTGACCCTGACTGCTGTTTCGCGTCATCCGAAGTCGCCGTAGGAGGGGTCGTTATAATCTTCTTTTTTGAACCAAAGCCATCTCGAGTCCAGCAGTTCAACCAGTTATCCGAGCACACAACACACTAACGCATGCTTCCTCGTCTTCCACAGCTGTCATTTCACAATGAGTTCACTAACAATGTTCATTATAGTAAGAACGCTGTGCTCCACAGACTTAATAATGGCGATTTCACGTTTACAGAGAAACACACAGATGCTGCGATGTACGAAATTGCATTGTTTGTCCCTTTGTGAACATCACGTGAACATGTACAATTGCTGTAAATAGTCTGTTCATTCAGTCTGAGCAGGGGTGCAGATAATTTTTTCTTCTGGAAGATGGGTTTTTTAGTTTTTATCAAGTACAGGATGTTCACCCCCTCTCCCCCCCCCACTTCACAGTTAACCATACAATACAATACACAGGTTGTAGGAAGTCAAAACACGGTCATTAAAAGAAAACACAGAACAAAATTACTTACGCAGCTGTCAAACTGAATTCTCACACTAGCCAGTTGTCAATGCCGCAGTTAAAATACCCGAGAAATCTCAGATCTGTGGTACCATTTACATTTGCATTTTTGAAACAGTTACACAATGTGCATTATTATTTAAAATCCAGTTAAATGGTTAAAAAAATCAGCCTCTTACAGTAATACCAGAGGCATTAAGAGACAGAGTATATTCAAAATAAGGCCACTCAAAATACTCAGTACTTAAAACTCAAACATTAGGAATCAGGATGGCTACCAATTAAGAATGGCTTAGGAAAAATCACAACTTCTGTCATTCAAATAACAACGTAAGTTAGCATGGAACTCTCATCATGTCAGTAATGTACAGGAAACATTTGAACAAATAAAGAACACAATCACCTTTCAACTCAGCAGTAGCAGAGTTTATTGAACGTCTGTAACCGAGTGCCTCTGCCATCCAATAATTTCGTAGGGAGCCAAAAACACAATTGGGCGTCGTTTTATACAAGACAAAGTAAGCTGACACTGACCCAAGGTAATATGCCGGTAGCAAATCATGTTGGTAAGTGCAACTCTTCGGCAGTTCGAAGTACATGGGCTATTTCCTTTCGGACTGGCCGAAACACGACAAAATTAGCCTTGTATTTTTTTTTTAAATCATTAATAATTTCTACATGTTGAATGACATTTTTACTCTTCAGCGAAGTCCGCACTGATATGAAACTTACTGGCGCGGCTGAACCGAGTCTAGAACTCAGGACCTTTGCTTTTTACGGTTAAGTCCTCTACCGACTGAGCTACCCAAGCACGACTCACAATTTTCCCTCACAGCTGTACTTCCTCCAGTACCTCGTCACCTGCCTTCCAAAGTTCACAGACGTTCTCTTGCTGTGGCTAAGCCTTGTCTCCACAATATCCTTTCTTCCAGGAGTGCTAGTCTTGCAAGTTTCACAGGACAACTTCTGTGAAGTTTAGAAGGTAGCAGACGAGCTGCTGGCGGAAGTGAAACTATGAGGACAGATCATGAATCGTGTTTGGGTAGCTCAATCGGATGTCGGAGGTTTAGCTGCCCTCCGTAATAATAACAAAAAAACTGAGTGAATATCCAATGAAAGCTGAATAGGTTTCATGGGACATCCGCCCCGAATAAAGGCAACGAACAATAACGAACAAAATGAGATTTAAAAAATCGGTAAAGCACTTGCCCGTAAAAGGCAAAGGTCCTGAGCTCGAGTCACAGCCCAGCACACATTTTTAATCCGCCAGTAAGTTTCAGTTTCTACATATGTCAATTACTGTAAAAGAAAACAATTTTTTAAAGATATCTCTTAAATGTTTACTGCTGTTTGGGTTAAAATTAGGTACGGTTTTTGTTATTTTCTGAATGTGACAATTTGTGCACTGTGTAACTCAAGACCCTTACATTGGATATCAGTGAACGACGATTCATTTTGAAGCGGAATATCTGTTAGATATTAATAATATCACAATAATTAGTACAATTTTAAAAACCTTTGTGTCATATATTAAGCATAAACACAATTTTCATGAAGATTAAATCTCGCTCACTCATCGTCGCCCAGCCCAACTGGCGAAGGACAGAAACTTGAAATTTGGAGAGGGTGTGGCTCTTACAATGTATGCGTCGTTGAAGAAGGGATTTTTCGAAATTCCAACCGTAAGGAGATGAAACAGGGGATTAAGGTTTTTTTTTTTTGGAAAACTTTCAGTATTAAGGCAATTTTGAAGCTAGACCTACGAAAATTGGTATTTGGTTTCTCGATCAGAAATAAAGAATCAGTATTTCAGCACTTTTGGAAATTTAACCCTGTGGAGTGAAATAGTGGGTGAAAGCTTTTTTTGCAAAGATGTCATTGTTAAAGAGCAACTGAAGTATTTTTAAAGCTACATCTATGAACTTTGGTATTTGACTTCTCGGTTGGAAACAAAAACATACGTGTTTCACTGATTTTGGAAATTCAGCTTCTAAAGGGGTGAAATGGGAGAAGAAGGTTTCTATGGAAATATTTCAGTGTTCCTTTTTGAAGGTAAATCTATGAAAATTTGTACTTGGCTTCTCTGTTAGAAAAAAATATGCATGTCTGTGTTAATGGAAATTCAGTCCCAAAGGGGGTGAAACGGGGTGAAACGTTTTATGAAAAGATTTCGTTGTGAAATCAGTTTTTTCGCTAAGTCTTTGAAATTTGGTGTTTGGCTTCTCGGTTAGATACGGAAAAATATGTATTTCACTGTTTTTGCAAATTAAATGCTTAAGGAAGTGAAATAGTCAGATTGATTTACTGACTCATCATGGCCCAGCACAAACCGCTAAGGATAGAAACTTGAAATTTGGAGAGGGTGTGGATCTTAAACTGCAGACATTGTTTAAAAACTGACTGTCCGAAATTCCACTCATAAGGGGATGAAAGATTTTTTGAAAGCATGTCGCTATTAAGGGAATTTTGAAGCTAGAATTACGAAAACTGGTATTTGGTTTCTGTCAGAAAACAAAAAATAAGTATTTTTGAAAGTTCAACCACTAAGGGAGTAAAATAGTGGGTGACACTTTTTTTTGAATATAAATGATTACTAAACAACTACTAAAGGATTTTTAAGGCTAACTACTAAAGGATTTTTAAGGCTACATCATGACAGCTGGTGTTTGACTTCTCGGTTAGAAATAAAACAATGCGTGTTTTAGTGTTTTTGGAAATTCAAGCCCTGAGGGACTGCAAAGCGGATGAAAATCTAAGGAACTGTTTCGTTACATTAACAAATTTTAAAGCTAAATTTATGAAAGTTGGTATTTCACTTCTCAGTTAAATATAAAGAAATATTCGTTAGTGGATGGAAGCTGCTATGAAATATCTCCACAAGAACGGAAAAGACGTGATTAACAAAAACTTTGGACTTCAGCTACCAGACTTGCTTCTTGGTCAGAAGTACAATCGGAAAAGTCCGTGCTTGTATGGCCTTAATTATAATGCAAAACTTAGGTGGTTCACTTTCCGAACAACATAAAAATTCGATTAAATAAAAACAAAAACAAATCTCTGTATGCCAACGAAGCAGCGTGGGCTAAGCTAGTCACAATTATCAACTAAATTCAACTGATACACCGGCATACATTATTTACTTTTAGAACCTGTAAATAATAATAAATGATAATCTAATAATTGTTGTATGACTTAATGTGAGACAATATTGCCTGTACCGTTGGGTTTCGCAGCTATGTCTTGATTTTCTGTTAAGTGGAGAGTGATCTCTCTGCTGAGGCTGTAGTTGCAGGACGTGTGGCCAATATCTTCACTAGGTTGTTAACATTTGGATACAGATCTTTGTTGTATAACTGGAGTGCTTCCATGGTAGATGAAACTATGGAATCGTCTTTCATATATTTCCTTCTTCGCAAATGTAGTTGAGCAAGAACATCTTCAGCTCCGTATTCCACGTCTTCTTATCGTTCTTCACTATTTAATATAAATGAGAAAATCACCGTGAAATATCATTTCAGATGAACTGAACAAACGACACATTTTCAGTCGCGCTGAGTATTGCAACTTCGTTCTTATTATCAGAGTGACGAAACATTTTGATACTACCACAGATTGTGTTCGTCGTTTAACCATCATGTAAACAACCACAAGCTCAGCGAGTGCTCAGTGACACTAACACACAGCCATCGGGTTTTATACCACTGGAAATAGGTCTAACTTGTTTATTAGGTATATAACTTTTACATCACTATGAATACAAATCAGACACTCTGAAGTCTAAAACATTAAAAGAATTCAAGTTTTTGTAGCCAGTTTACTGTTTAAGCTATTTTTCTTTTGTTTCAAATTTTAGTATTGTCAGACGCAATAGTTCCGCTATATAAATATCGATAAAAGTTGATGTAAGTTGTTAGAGGTAACTAAGTTACGCTTGAGCGGAGTGTAAGACAGCAGGAAGGAAAACATTGTCGCCACGTTGAGGAGTGATGTAAGAAAGGGAATGCTGTCTGTCTTTTACAAAATGATGTAACTTCAGGCATGCGTGCGTGTAGATAATCAGCGGCTTTGGTATAAATTACACACGGAAATAAAGTTATGTGAAAGCATATCATAGACTTGCTCATCTTCAAACACACTCGTTACGATACTTATTTTTCAGTTGACACACGGCACGAGTTCAATGCACTATTGTAGTACTACAGCTGTTATATCCCTGAATTTGAAGTTGGCAGAAGTCGACACAAATGTACCCATGCACAGCTTAATATCGACAACTTCCAGAAATTGTGCCACCTCGCGGCTGGCAAACGTTGCACTCTTGCACCCCAATAGTCATTGTAAATGTTCGCCAGTCAAAATTTGGTCGCATACTCATTATAACAGGTTATTTCCATGTTTTAACGTGAGAATAGGCTTGGTGACATCCACAATAAGGAACGTCCACCAGAACTTTTTCGTGAAACCCGAACTCCTCATCTTGCTGAGTTGTCCGAACTCTTTTGCGGTCATGAGCCAAGATGCAACAAAATATCGCCCTTCAAACTTCGCTGGTAGGTCATTAACGCCCGATTCCGAGACGATTAGATAATTTTATGCGTTGCAGGCGTCTGAACGTGCGAAGTGGGAAAAGTGTGGACTAAGAATCCTATAACCTGAGCTGAACTGTGCACCATGTTTTCCCCAAAGTACAGGATATTCGTACTTTTTTTTACATACGAGTCACCATGCGAGTGGAGATTTCTCATTAAATGTATTGAAGAATTCGTCATAAATATGGGTGGCTGCGCAGCTGTGAACAGCACTAACTTTTGAAAGAATGGATGTCTAGATTTCCTAGTGATCATGAATGAAGAAAAAGGTGGGTCATAGACAGCTGGAGAGAAAACTGGGAACCACCCGTCGCTCAGATGTGCATTCTAAACATACCTTAAGAAAACTAGCTACAAACATGAAACCTGTTGCGCACAGTTACATTTCTTCCCAGTCGAAAATTGTACTGCAGCAGTTCGTCACAAAATTTTTCGATTCCTGAGATATTTTCGTAATTGGAAAAGTGAAGAGGAATATTTTTGATGTATTTATACGTCTTATCATAAACATACATTCACAAACTGAATAATGTTTAACCACATTTCTTATGTAGGAACGGTAGAATGAGTGGAACTTTGTGATAAGTTCCTATGGGACCAAACTGCTGAGGTCATCGGTCCCTAGGCTTACAACGACTTAATCTAACTTAAACTAACTTACGCTAAGGACAAAACACACAACCATGTCCGAGGGACGACTCGAACCTCTGACGGGAGGATCCGCGCGAACCGTGGCAAGGCGCCTCAGACCGAGAACTAGTGATGATTCAGATATTTTTATAGCAGATTGATCATTGTGAGGGTACCTGCAGAAGTAACAGCCTTCAAAGAATAAAGCTTTTACCATAATTCAGCAACTCGAACCTCTGACGGGAGGATCCGCGCGAACCGTGGCAAGGCGCCTCAGACCGAGAACTAGTGATGATTCAGATATTTTTATAGCAGATTGATCATTGTGAGGGTACCTGCAGAAGTAACAGCCTTCAAAGAATAAAGCTTTTACCATAATTCAGCAACAACAAATCTGTCATGAAGTACATAAAATGAATACTGGTTAAATGATACACGAAATTATTAATAAAAATTCGTTTCACTGTAAGATGAAACTACACTTTCCCCCACTTCTCTACAATAAATATGCGGCATTTCTTAAAGCACGTAAACATCTTTTTTTACAAGTGGCTATAGGCAGGCAAAGTTAATAAATAGCCACAGATTGTTACTGAATAACACCCATATTTGAAGACATTGGTACCGAGTTCTTAACTCATTACATATAATATTTGCAAATTATCATGCAAGTTTGAAGTGTACGTTTCTATATGAAGACGGCGTTCTAAATACCTCTATTAAGACTAATTGCTATTTGGTTCACTTCATACGTGCAATGTCAAATATTTTATGAGAAATATTGTAAGAAGTTGCGTGAATACGTTAACCACCCACAAGGTAAACACTGCTGAATCCTCAGAGATAGGGAAAGCATGGTAGACGATTCAGCCTGTTTTATGGGAGCTAGCAGCGCTCGTCATGACGTCACCCAGCACCCCAGTTGGTGTTGGTATCACTCCCGTTTTGGACAACTGGCTCGAAGGATTAAGCATGACCATGCATGCATGCTCCACAGTAAAGTGTCTGCACATCACTGCGAAAAGTTTCTCATCATACAGCCAGTTGTCTGCAGTGAGCTTTCAGTCGAAAAAGGCAGATCTCATACATGCATCAAAAATGTGATTGAACCTGGCATGACTGACTAACGCTGCTAACGCTAATATATCTTTCAGAGAACTGCTGACATTATACACATCTGAATAGCATTTAAATAATAAGATGCATCTTTATTACGAAGGCAGGTGGTAAGGTGGGACGGAGGAAAAATATGACAAGTCGATAACATATTGCAGGTAACTACAAGATTTCAAATTCATGTTACAACAAATGATCTCATATAATCATTTAATAATCTTCTATAAAAGGTCCTATGCTTTTTCGATGGTGGGTTAATGCAAAGCACAATCAAAATACACTTGCACTTCACTACAGCAAAATCTTTTCAAGTTTTGTAAATCTCTGTATTTCTGAGCAGACATTTTAAGATAACCTGCAAAAATTCATAATCCCTTAATTTAAATAGCTATATGCCTAATACTAAAAAATACTTATTTCAGTAAATAAAAAAAACTTTCAAATCACATTGCTGTAAAAGAATTACTATACCTTCATATTTAGCAGAGTGTAGGCTGAATTCGCCTTCTTTCAGACTGGAATCTTGCCCTGTCTTTCCACGAAGAAGTAATGGAGCTTGCTCATATGCTCCATTGTAGCTTCCGAACCAGTGCTGCATGGTGTCCTGTGACTTCCAATTCTCTTATTGGCCTGGACTGGAAAGGGAGTTTCTTCTTGTATATTGTATTATCCAGATGCTCCGTCCAGTATTTGATTATCTCTGGTTGCTCCTCAACATCAATGATGACAAAAGGCGAGGGGTGTGTGCGTGGATTCTGAGAAACCTGACACCAATCCTTTCTCATCATACAGCCAGTTGTCTGCAGACCTGCGTTTGGCCTATCATACCAATATTTTTTATCACATTCGAGGTACGAATGACCTGTTATGGGGAATGTCATCTTTACATAGTCCAATCGTTTTTCTGTATGGACCAGATGGTGAAGGCATCTGAACACAGTGGCATTCTTGTTTTGCCCTCCGCTGGAGTCACAGAAGATCTCCAGATGTCTGACTTCTGGATTTAGAAAATTGTGCACAAAATGATGAAGGAACGATGAAACTTCGTCTGCTCCTTTTCTGCCTGCGCTCTCTCGATACAGGTACAAATAGCTGTCCCCTGTTGCCAAAACATGAACATTGAATATAAATACAGAAAGCTGTCGTTTATAATAAACTTCATTTGTCTTTATATTTGGACAAGGAAAGTTTTTGCTATAGTCCATCGTAATTGCAATCTTCGATGGATTTTTTTGACATTCCATCTTTGCCTTTTTTTCCTGTCATAGAACACTTTTTGTTTTCAGATATGCAATTCATGGGCTATTTCATTAGATCGAAGTTCGGAATGAAGCCTTACTTTATTTTCAACAGATGATGTTAAAGTCAGTTCCTTCTCCAAATTTTTCTTCTTGGCTAGATACTCATCGCAGGAGCCACAAGTATCAGATCGTGGATATCCAAAACTTATGTTGAAATCCGAGTAGAATATAGTGTGGGATGTTTCATACGACACCTGATCCTGCAACTTCTCCATGAACGTATGGAACATATTTTTTTTTATTCAAAGACTCTGGTAGGTAAATTTTTTCTGACTTCGTCAAACTGTAGTGGCTGTTGCGACCTTTAAATGATTTAATGTGCTCTCTTATTATTGCACGTGTTTCATCTTTCAAAACCTGTGCGCGGTTTCCCTCGGCCGTCTCGTAGAGTTTGGTCTCCAGAGTTAAGTTTCTTCAGTAAATGATCTACCTTGCCCTTCTTTATTCCATGTAACGACATAAATGCTTACTTGCACACATGTACTTCTTGGACACTTCCATTAATGGTAATACAAACACTGAATTTATATGATGCATCACAAAACTTTGCTTCCTGCTCTTCTCTTCTAGGACGCCTGCGCTGTACAGGGACCACTGTGACTAAACCAATTAAATAGAGGTTTATTTCATCGTGATTTTGAAAGTGGTTCATGTTATTAATAATATTCATTTTATTTTCTTCACCGACAACATCAAAACAATTGTTTTTGCACTTACATGGTTCTCCTGTTTCATGTGACTGCGATCTTAAACGTTTGGAGGCATGTCTAACGCGACCATACTTCTTCCTTTTCTTTGTCAGCTTCTTTTATGACATTCTATAGCGTTCTTCGCATTTAGATGAGTCACTGTCTTCTTTATTCATTTTACACTGACAGAATACAATGCTAGATCTAATTTCCTTCGCAAACTACACAAAGATAACAACAATGGTCAACTTATGAACAACAATGACTGTGGCAACAATGATAAAACAACGATAACATTAGTGAAAACAGACCTGCGCGGGCTGGGAATCATTAAGTCATAAAATTTTATCGTTGCATTCTCTGGACTTGTCAGGATTTTGTGTGGACTTTAATGTTTTTCACCTTCACATGCTTATGAAGATATCAGAATATCTCTTGACTCATCGCGTTTTTGACCAGTTCTGTAAAATCAGCTAAAACTACACTGGCTGGTATATTAAATTATGAAAAAAAACCAGAAATTTTGGACTTTTCCGGTTTTATCCCTGGGCTCTTCATATATGAGAGTGAGTCAAATTGAAACCTTTAATTTGTAATAACAAATCGAAATTTCGCGCGTTTATCCTGTAAGTTGGTAAGTGTGCTACAAACAGCTTGCGGAATGGCCTGTTGGGTGGCAGCATAGTGCAGATGCACACATACCGTCGCAGTATCAGTATAAAGATGCCTGCTCCACTTGCGACTTGCACCAGTGAAGAACAGCGTTCTGTTATTCGGTTTTTGCGTAGTGAAGGTGTGAAACCTAATGAAATTCATCGATGAATGAAGGTTCAGTACGGTGATGCATGTTTGTCACATCAGCAAGTCTACAAATGGAGTAGGAAGTTCGCAAATGGTGTGACTTCAGTGGAAGATGCTCCTCGTCCAGGTCAGGCACAACGAGTTGTGAATCCACAGAACATTGCAGCAGTTGAAGTCATAGTGAAGGAAAACTGCCGAGTGACAGTGAATGACATTGCAGCATGTTTACAGATTAGTTATGGGTCAGCACACCACATTGTGCATGATGTGCTCCAGTTTCACAAAGTGTCTGCAAGATGGGTGCCACGGCACTGAAATGATAGAATGAAGTGTTGATGCTTGTGAAGCACTTCTTGGGTGTTTTGAACGAGAAAGTGATGGCTTCCTTGCAAGCATCGTTACTGGGGACGGAACCTGGGTTCACTTCCACTAACCGGAAACGAAGGGAGCGAGCAAGGAATGGTGCCATTCCTCATCACCAAAACCAAAGAAGTTTCGAACAGAACCATCAGCAGGCAAGGCTATGCTGACTCTCTTTCGGGACGAAAAAGGTGTCATTTTGGAGCATTACATGCCTAGATGGACCACTGTCACCAGTGCATCATACATAGATCTCCTAAGAAATCATCTGTGACCTGCAGTCAAATCAAAGTGACGTGGACTGCTGTCAGCAGGTGTCCTTTTGCAACATGACAGTGAAAGGCCTCACACTGCCTGTACAACAGTTGCAACAATCACAGGCCTGCATCTTGAGTGTCTTCCTCATCCACCATACTCACCAGACCTTGCCCCAAGTGATTCCAACTGTTTGGGCCACTCAAAGACGCAATGGGTGGAAAGAAGTTCCATTCTGATGAAGAGGTAAGCCACGCGGTGCATGAGTGGTTGTGAGGACTACCAAAAGAATTTTTTCTAAAGGAATTTATGCACTTTGTAAGCGCTGGAGGACTTGCATTGATCGTGGGGGAAATTGAAAAGTGACACACTTTTTACCACTTCTGCACAATAAATAATATTTAAAAAAATATTTAAGGTTTTCATTTGACTCACCCTCGTAACAAGCTGAATCGTCCACCATGTTTTCCCAATTTCTGAGGGTTCAGCAGTGTTTACCTTGTGGGTGGTTAACGTATTCACGCAACTTCTTACAGTATTTTTCATAAAATATTTGAGATTGCACGTATGAAGTGAACCAAATAGCAATTAATGTTAATAAGCCTCCAAACGTCGGTGCTATGTCCTCCTTTCAGTCTGCCCTGTCCTCGCTCGTGACACTGTATGAACACATAATCATTATGGGCGACACAAACATCGACTTACAGTTAAAATCTCCCTCTGCAGAAAAACTAAGGAGACTGTTCCACTCCAATGATATGAGTTTAACACCGCTGGACCCAACTCATCACACGCCACACAGCCATACACTCATAGATATAATAGCAACAAAGCGACCAGATAAAATAATTCGCGCCAATCAGACATCCGCTCCAGGACTCTCTGCTCACGACGTGATATTCTTAAATTACTCAGTGCATACTACCAAAGAAAAATCTCACCTGGTAACCTACAGAAACCTAAAAAATGTTAACCATGACGCTCTTCAAAAGGATTGCTCAGACATCCCTTGGCATGATATAAGCAATGAACCGACTTTAGACGGAAAAATTCGGGAATTATGTCGCAAAATTATTACACTGTATGATAAACATGCTCCTCAACGCACTGTCAAGGTAAAGAGAGCTCCCGCTCCGTGACTCACCACTGCATTACGCCAGTTAATGAATAAACGTGATGCTGCACATAGGGCCTTCAAGCGTAACCCAACTCCCGAGGCGTACGAAGCTTATAGGAAACTCCGAAATAGAACCAAGCAATGCGTGAGGAATGCCAAAATCAGACATGCCCGCTCTGTCGTATGCGGTATAACAAAACCTGCTGCACTGTGGAAAAAGCTGCGCAGTTTCGGTATAGGGAAGCGAAGATCTGACGCTGTTTATCAAGAGTCTGCAGAAGAATTCAATGATTTCTTCTCAACAGCTATAAACTGCCACGCAGCGACAAATTACCAGCCCCAAGATATCAATCTCTCGAGAGACAAGTTTTACCTAAAACATGTAACTACTGGCACAGTACACAAGGCAATTATGAGAATCTCTTCCGAGGCAGTAGGAAATTATGGAGTGAGCATTGGCATGATTAAGAACGTCGTAGACACTATTACTCCAGTTATCACAGACATCTTCAACCTGTCTCTTGTCAGTAGTACATATCCTACTGAGTGGAAGCAAAGTTTAATTCAACCTATACCCAAGACTGACAACCCTAAGTCGCCAGGTGATTACAGGCCGATCAGCATACTACCTGCAATATCTAAAGCCCTAGAATACATCGTCCATGAACAGCTGACGGATTACCTCAAAACTCATAACATCCACAACAAATATCAGTCAGGCTTTCGAAAGCACCATAGTACAGCAACTGCTTTAATCAAAGTAACTGATGACATTAAACATGCTATGGACAGACGTGAAGCTACCATCCTAACACTGCTTGACTTTAGCAAGGCTTTTGATACAGTTGACTTTGATATATTACTAATTAAAATGAAACAGCTGAATTTCTCAAACAGCGCTATACACTGGTTCGACAGCTACCTCAAAAACAGAAGTCAACAAGTCATTTGTGGGTCGGAAAAGTCATCATGGAAAAACGTGCGCTCTGGAGTTCCCCAAGGCTCCATCCTTGGTCCATTACTCTTCTCACTGTACATTAATGATATTTCTTCAGTGATTCACTCCTGCAACTACCATCTATATGCCGACGACATCCAACTGTACATAAGTGCAAGCCCCAAGAACATTGCTGACGCAGTAGCGAGTATGAACGCAGATCTTTGCTCTGTTTCTCGATGGGCACAGAACCTAGGTCTGAAACTAAACCCCAAGAAATCCCAGGTCATACTTATATCTCATCCAAAGTTAATCAGTCGGTACTTTCGCGAAACAGTCCCTCAAATACTCCTCAATGGTACCCAACTACCATACCAAAAAACAGTAAAAGACCTTGGAATAATCTTGGATGAACACCTAAACAGGGAAGAACAAACAGTCACAGCTTGCCGGAAATCGCTCTCCTCCCTACATGCAATTCAAAAATTTAGAAAAATATTTCCAACCCATGTTAAACAAAAATTAGTCCAAACACTAGTCTTGCCTAATCTTTACTACTGTGATGTAGTTCAACACGGCACAAATAGTGAAAATTCGAGATGCCTCGAGCTAGTGATGAATGCTTGCGTTAGATACGTATGCAATATACGGTTGTATGATCATATCAGTCCTTCATACTCCCAGCTAGGTTGGATACGCCTACATAAGGCACGCGATCTCCACACGATGTGCTTACTTCAACGATTTCTTAGCCACTGGTGCCCCCAATACTTATCTTCTCACATTAAACACCTATCATCATTCCACAACCGCAATACCAGATCGGATACATCTAGCATCTTGGCTGTACCTTTACATAACACAAAATCTTTCTCTGTGTCATTCTCCATCTCAGCCATACGACTATGGAACGCGCTCCCCTGTGATCTGCGTCTTATCCAGAACCACTTAACATTCAAGAGGGAACTCAAGACTTACATATTAGGGACGGTATAGCCACCATTGTCGTGCCCCTCTCATCTTTTTCTTTCTCCTCTCCATCATAGCTTCGAATTTTACCATTCTATTTCTCCTCCTCTAACTTATCTACCTTTTCTATATCTCTTTCACCCCATTCTATCGTCTTATGTCTCTGCTTGATGAAAATAACTCACAAGCTGCAAGAATATAACGAGAAAATTCCCAACTAGCAATAGGACTGACATTCATAAAAGAAAAAATATGTTCACTTTCCTATACATAGTCATTACTATTATTATTATTCTTGATTATTATAATTACTTTTTGATTGTTATAATTATCATTGTAGTACTTTTATAATCTCTAATTTTTTCTGTAACATTAATACTCTATAACATGTTATATGTCCTTAATGTTCTGTAGAAACTGAAATTTGTTGAATCTGAGTATGCCTGGTTAGGTGTAAGAGAGGGCCTGAAGGCCCTAATCTTGCCAGGTAAAATAAATGCATAAATAAATAAAATAAAAAGGATGTTTACATTTTATTCACAAGTACGTGCTTTAAGAAATGCCGCATATTTATTGTACAGAAGTGGGGGAAAGTGTAGTTTCATCTCACAGTAAAACGAATTTTTATTAATAATTTCATCTATCATGTAACCAGTATTCATTTTATGTACTTCATGGCAGATTTGTTGCTTGTTGAGTTGTGGTAAAAACTTTATTCTTTGAAGGCTATTTATTTGTGCGGGTATCCTGACAATGACCAATCCGTTATAAAAATATCTGAATTATCACTCGTTCTGCCGTGCTTATATAAGAAATGGGCTTAATTATTACTGAGTTTGTGGATGTATGTTTATGATAAGACATATAAATACAACAAAAATATTCCTCTCCACTTCCCCAGTTGGGAAAGTATCTCAGGAATCGAAAACTTTTGAGAGGAACTGCTGCAGTACAGTTTTCGACTGGGAAGAAATGCAACTGCATACAACTGATTTTATGTTTATAGCTACTTTTATTAATGTGTATTTACAATACACATTTGAGCGCTGGGTGGTTCCAACTTGTCTTCTGGCAGTCAATGCCCCATTTTTTTTTTTGCGTTCGGGGTTGCTAGGAAACCTAAACATACGAAAACTATTTTTCAAGAGTTTGTGCAGTTCACAGCTGAGAAGCTACCCATATTTACGACGAATTCTTCGATACATTTAATTAGGAATCTCCACTCGCATGGTGACTCGTATGTAAAGAAGTATGAATATCCTGTACTTTGGGGAAAACATGGCGGAAGTTCAGCTCAGCTTGTAGGGGTCTTAGCTTGCCAGGAGTCGCAGGAACTTGCTAGAGTCGTTTGAGAGCGCTGAAGCTGCACTGCAGCCAAGTAACTGTACATCGCCCATCATAAGAATAAACCTGATATAAACAAACACAAACGTGCTGAATGGTCAGCATGTACACTGGTGTTGTTCCATTCTTGAAAGTAGGTTCTACTTATGTATTAGAGACCTTACTGCCGCGTTACCGTAGTGTAAATGAAACTTTCAGACGTTCTAATGTATCAAAGTTATTCTCAATTATACTTCAGCTATGAAGTTTTTATTTCAAAAATCGTGTGCAGTCGATCTGTAATCGCTTTGGGCTTTGTCGCGCTCTTAATAGGTTCCCTGTACTGGGAAAATGGCTGCCGCTACTTCCCGCTCCGAAATTAAACAAGCGCGTAGAAAACCGTTAAAAATAGCGAGAAGCAAGTCCTTCTTAACATTTTTCGCAAGTTTACCGAGAAAATCGGCTTTGAAGTTTTTCTGAGCAACTCCAGTTACTGTAGTTAAGGCATTTTTTATCAGTGAGATGCTTGGCGTAATCGGTAGCGTTGTAGAATAGTAATCAGCTGTTCTGTTAAAATTAGCGAGAAGCAAGTCCTTCTTAACATTTTTCGCAAGTTTACCGAGAAAATCGGCTTTGAAGTTTTTCTGAGCAATTCCAGTTACTGTAGTTAAGGCATTTTTTATCAGTGAGATGCTTGGCGTAATCGGTAGCGTTGTAGAATAGTAATCAGCTGTTCTGTGGAACTGCCTGAGTCCATTATTGTTTTTAAATTTCTTTCTTCGTTCAGTTCGAATACCTAAATCATTTACATAAAATTCATCAGACATATGCTAATTAATACATTTCAATTTTTTTTATGAAAAAATGCGTGTCTTCTCATATCTAATTTTATATTGCATGCAAAATTCCATTTTTCATTGCGGGTGTAAATTCTTAATTATCGATATTTTGTATAGGACTGTTATTTAACCTAAGAAACTACTACAAATGTAATTTTTGGACAAAAATGAAAAATTAAATACTCGTTATATGTGTTATGTCCATCGTTTTATACAACTGGTGCGGTCTGACACGAAACAGAGTGATAAGCGTCGTCGAAGTATGGAAAATAATATCGCTGGTCAGCAGCATTTTTGTTACAAAGAATGTGAATGGTGTTCACAGCTAAGTCGTGGTTACTGAATTTGAAAATGAAAAGTTGTTTTTCTCTGTCAGGCTCAGTTTTTGTTTACAGTACCTTCTATCTACAGAAAAACTTGAAACTGATGCATTTAGTATAGCTTAATTAATTTACTTTTATATAGTTTTTGAGGATGTAATTGTTCGTAAACAATCAAAACATATACAAGGCATTACATAGATGACCCGCAGTTCGACATTCACGGCCAGGATACTGAGATGACCGTGGACTACAATTCAAACATCGCATCCGGCCGTCCTGAGATAGGTTTCCCGTGATTTCCCTAAATCGTTTAAGGCAGATGGCGGGATGGCTCCTCTGAAAGGGCATGGTCGATTTCCTTCTCCATACTTCCCTTATCCGAGCTTGTCCTCCGTCGTCAATGACCTCATTGTCGACAGGACGTTAAACACTAATCTCCTCCTCCCCCTCCTCCAGAAGGAGGCCGATGAATCATCCTGAGGCACCACGTCGTATTGTGTTTGCTGTGTCATTCTCAGTAGTGAAAGACCTCTGATCTTGTGAAGTGCGCTGTATGTTCATATTTTGAGAGTTAACTCTGAAATCGGAAACACGAAAACTAATCGTCTTGTAATAATAATAATAATAATAATAATAATACATGTCCTTTGGTGAACCCATGATGTGAAGAGAACCAACGGATCATACAACTGACTGTTATTTGTGGGTGACAAAACTAGCTGGCATCACCTCTAAAACAAGAAAAGCAGTGCAATATCCTAATTTACCACCTCGTTTAAGACCTAAGAGTCACAGTAAAGAAAGAATTGCTGGCACCATTGCCTCTTGCGAATGTGACAGTGAGTGACGATGAATGTGGAGACTGATATCTAGAAGACAAGAGAGGGACGTATGGATGCTGACCCAACGTTTCACGCCTCATGTGAAATCAAGTGAGCCACATTTTTTTCTCAAGGGTACCTCAACAAACTTATTCGTGATTTAAATTTGTCAAAGCAACAGGCAGAGCCTCTAACTTAACGATAAGAGAAAGGAATTATCTTCTTTCTGAGACGAAGTGAGTATTTATCGTAACCGCCATGCTCCTTTTTCTGAATATTTCTCCAAGGAAGGTGAAATGGTTTTTTGTAACGGCGTCGAATCAGTTATGGAGGCTCCTGGCCATTATTTCAATATTAGTGTTTGGGGCTTGCTCATAGATTCTAGTAGTACTTTTCCACAGTGGGAACAAATTTCCTTCTCTTCCGATTTCTCATGCAGTTAACATGTAGCAGACTTATGAGAACTTCAAACTGCTATTTACACATATCTCATACGAGAAATACAAATGGCATATTTGTGGAGATCTCAAGGTTATTGCAATTCTGCTCGCTTTGCAGCTCGGGTAGTCAAAGTTCTGCTGCTTTATATGCGAGTGGCACAACCCACTACTCTTGGGGGAAATCGCCTGCTGCCTGTAGAGAAGAATGTGCTGTTGTCCGCAAGACGCGTATATTTGTCCACTTGCAGCATGTTGTGCATGTCAGACAGTAATAACAGGGTTTGAGAGTCTAATTGCCAAGATGATTTTCAGATTATCATCCATCATATTGTAGACTCCATAAGAAAGATCTGGTTGTTGCGGCACGTAAGACAGGACGATGAATTTTCCACGCAGCAGGGAAGACGCGATGCATTTTGTTAATGAAGTGTCCGCCAGCTGTATATTACATGAAGTCGCCGGCGTGACCTCAATGTAACACTGACTGTGGAATGGTAGAAGTAGCAGCCTATGATGCGCACAGCAACTGGCAAGAGGCGTCGTCCACAGTAATCGGTGAGGAACCTTTTATATATTTATCATTTGTATTGTGCCCGTCTGAGTCACTATATATGGGAATGACGATCCACAATTAAGACCAGTGTTAGCACTAAACACTTCATTAAATTATTGGTGGCTTGCATACAACACAAAAGCATACACGTTACGCAAGTGGAATACACAAAGACAAAGCGGGAAACGGAAAACACACCAATGTAAGTTAAAACAAAGACATTCCACACTTTTTGTCTTAATGGGCGACTGGAGCTACTACTATTTTCGTTTTGTGGCAGACTGCAGGCCAGAAAATGTGTTCAGCCCAGTGAACGGTGAAATCGGGGAAACACGAACAAGCAGACACAAGAACGGGAAAGGAGCCTGCTACTGATGCTTTTACAGGCCACCAACATCGAATGTTTATCAAAGATTACGCTGAAGGCAACTGTCTTCGGTACTACCAGCAATAAAAAAAATTACAGAATAAAAGTTGATGATTGTAAACTGCAGTGAATGGTTCTCGGATTCGAACCTGTGGCTGAAAGTTGCTGAATATTGACCTTGGATTAACAGGCATTCAGTGGTCACTTATTGTCACAGGCATTTTAAAAGGCATTTAATGCTCCGATTTTATTCTTCAGCCTCATCTTCTGGTTAAGATCGAGAACAAAAGATTAATTGACAACAACACTCACTTGAAACTGAAACGGAATGAAGTGGTTAATTCCTTTCATATCTCTAGTAGATATATTCACCGACATTTTAAAGAAATTTCCTGAGATAACAAAACTATGTGTACTGCTAAATGGAGGTAAACATGATGTTTAAGCATTACATCTCAACACCTGGTTGTCTCCAGTCTTCTGCCTCATAGATCAGACCCATACAAAATCTATATTGCGAAGCATCAGTTCCAGTACATGTTAAATGACTACATTATTCATCCATCTAAATCACATTGTGCCAGTCCCTCTACATATTGTTATAAAACCAGATGGTTCCTGTCGTGTTTGCAGAGATTATCGCTGGGCAAATTACTGCACCCTCCCAGACCACTCGCTATCCAATGACAAGAGCAAATGGTGTCAACTTAATCCTTCACAGTCAAAAAAGTTTGCAAATATAGATCTCTTAGAAGCTTATTACCATATCCCACTGTCACAAGAAGGTAAAACAGAAAAAAACAATTATCAGAGCAGATTTTATGAATTAAATTTCTCGTCATTCAGTTTACGGAATGCACCTAGCACTTTTCAAATAGTTGTAAATGAAGTACTACAAGGAGTTGATTTCTGTTCGGCATACAGAGATAATGTAGAAACACTGCAACTAATTTGGAAGAAGAACGCTTACAGTAGTATATAAATGAGAGTTCTGGCACAAAGAGCATATTGGATTAAAAATTCCAGGCTATAAACCAAAATTTCAGTTTCACCATAACCCCCAACCAAAATTATATCTGTATCTGTAAAAACGAAATATAAATTTTAATTAAAAAGTAAATTATGTAATTAAAACTTAATAATCAAAACAAAATTAAAAACTCAAAAATTTATTGCAGTTAATAACATGAATTGAATGATCTTTATTTTGTTTTTGACCTCAGTGTATAAAATTCTTTCTAATTATTTTCTCTAACTTTTCATTGTCTTCTGAAAAGATTTTAGTATAATGATGTTGAACAGTAATTTCAAATTTATCATCTAAAAGTAATAAACATTTTCCACTATATTTAGTTGATAAAAATTTCAGCTTTTGAAACATTGTAAGATTTATATTTTTTCATTTCAGATATTTTAGTGAACGCTTATGCATGACCATTACTGTAACTATTAAGTTCGTATCCCAGATTTTCAACACTATAAATTTTGTTCATTTTCTTTTGGTTTTATTTATCTAGGAAAAAATTGAAGTTTTCAAAACATTTAAAGTTTTCAGTTTTAACTTTTGTAGTTTTCTGAAAATATTTCAAAAGTAAATGATAACAAGAAGTTAAAACTTCTTTAATTTTCTCTAATTTCTTCGTCATATATGTAATTAAAAATTTTCTTTGAGCATTCAATGTTGTGTATCATTAGTCAGATATTTTTTACCATACATTTACATGACATTCTTGATCTTTTCTAGAACTCCAAGTAAAAATTACAGTCAAGTCACTCTACCACATAATTTTTTTATAATCTTTAGAAATCCACCAAATAACATACAATTGTATCATTAGGTATATTTTCATTAAAGAATGTATATAATTTCGATGACGTTTCTTGAGTAGTCATAACATTCATTCTTCCAGACTTTTTATTACATAGACAGAATAATTTTGAATCATATTGAATGGACTTATATTTATATCATTATTTAGTTGGGCTATTCTTTTAAAATCTCTAAAAGCATCATAAGCTTTTAAAAAGTTATTCAGTGGATCAGGATTCCATAATTCGTGAGGAAAAATTGCATTTCTTCCATTTTTCACATAGATGTTCTGTAATTTAACATGATCGAATAAAGAAGAGACATTTAACTGATTATTTTTTCGATTAGTTTGGAAAACAACGATAATAAAGTGGGGCAAATGAAATTTGGTGAAGTTATTATCATTTGTGGTATCTAGTTCAGAATTTCGTTTTCCATATAACCCAGCAAATTCACTTGTTTGTAGTTCAAAGAAAGAAATTGGAATTTTTGGGTTTTTCAGTCATCCTTGTTCCAGTTCAAGTGAATATTCAGGTTCGTATTTAACAACAGAAACACGAATTTCCATACCTTTTACAACAATTTTACCTTCTTCTGGAAGTGTACTATCTAACATTCTGTGTGGTGTCTGTTGTTCTCTCTCGTGTCTCCCTACTACTTTCACGCAACGACGCTCTGAGTGTGTTTTTTAGGGAATTGATTAGTTTGAACCTGGGACCTGTTGCTGGTAAGGAGACGCCAGACCACACAAGACATGTAGAGTTCAGAAGAGTTCAGTGAGACTAGCGATGATATAAACAAATACTTAATGATTTCAGCGTCAGCTCCACTGCAGTCCCTGTAAAAGAACCTTAATACTAACGAAATTTAGTGGAAGGGGTTCAAGGCTCCCCTATTTTTAGTTAGCTGGTAAAATAACATAGAAAAAGCAGTTAAGTTTACCATTGGAAATTTTATTCTAATCACAAAACATTATTTATAAATTGCACTACTGATAAAAGGAAATGTTTTAATACAGGATGATAAAAACCAACTGCATTCAACAAAAATGCGAACGAATATTCCCTGAATGGGTTTCCAAGTTCTACAATGGATCAAAGGATGACCTATGCCATATCACATCTATAATCTAGGTTTAAATTAAGTTTCACAAAAGAGAAAACTATGAAAATGGTCTACAGTGACCCTCAATTATCTTAAATTACTTATCTAACTTGTCGTAAATTACAGTGGCTGATGTGGCTTCTCAATAATTATATGACAGAAAAATCATCTAGTTTCAGATTTTAACTTACGTAGCAAATGTGAATACCATGAGTTTTAATTGATGATCGACACTAGTATTAGGCAAAACGGGGGTGTAACAGATCAGACCTGCAGTTCTGAGTGAAGCCTTATGCGCTCAAAAATACGGCATCATGTGCGTTCATTAACTTGTCGGTGTTCGTCAGGTGGCAGCGGCTGGCGCAGCTCCATACAGCTCGCCATCTCCGAAGCAACTCTCTCCCAACTTCTCCTTACTACAATTTACTGAAGTTGGTTTAAAAAAAACTATCTGGCTGTGTTTTCATCTGACCAATCAGGCTCGCAGTGTTAACCTTAATCTCTGCCTACAAAAATTCTATTTATCCAATGAGAAACATTATACTTTTCGTGGTGGGGCAATGTTTTTAAAGTTTGCAACGTAACAGAGACGCGAAAAAGTCTCACACTAAAACTTGCAGCTGGTGTGGCCCTTTTAGTGTTATCATAAGATCTATACTGTTCTTCTGGAGGGCTCTATCTTTTAACATGGGCTGGGGGGTGGTCATGGTGGTTAGCTGGCGACGTGGGTGTCCGTCCCTTAACGTAGGGCCTTCTAGCTTAACATGGTTCTGCTCTCAGCTTCTCTTCTCGTTTCTCCCCTCAGAACTGCGTCTGTCTCACAGTGGGAAGGTATGACATGCATTTAGGCATTCTTGTGTTAGTCTGTGGTATTCCATTTTCTCACTCGTTACTCGTATTACTTTGGTTAATTTAATGTCACGATTTATTCGGAGTTATGTGACATACTACTGGATCTGCTTATCATGCCAGGGTTTTCATAGAAGGTGTTGGATTTGCCTGACACCTTACATATCACCACCCTTCGAAGTTAATTGTTGCACTGAAGTTAGGCAATGAGTGAATTGTTGTCTAAGTCAGTCAAAAATTATTCCTTTATCTAAATTTTGTTGCCTACTGTTCAGCCACGTTAGTCTGGTTCTATGCTAGTTTGTATTACTAATTTATATTTTTATAGCCAGCCGGAGTGGCCAAGCAATTCTAAGTGCTACAGTCTGGAACTGCGCGACTGCTACGGTCATAGGTTCGAATCCTGCCTCGGGCATGGATGTGTGTGATGTCCTTAGGTTAGTTAGGTTTAAGTAGTTCTAAGTTCTAGGGGACTGATGACCTCAGAAGTTATGTCCCATAGTGCTCAGAGCCATATATTTTTATATTCTTCCACATTATTCTCAAAAATATGTTTATATTGACAAGAGAAGAATATTTTTATGCTCTTATTATTATTATTAACTTTTAATTATTTTCTTTCTTTATTTAAGTGTAAAGTTTGTTTTTTTTAAGAAGTTTGTTATCGAAAGTGAGGAGTCTTTCACATCGACTTTCTTAGAAATATTTTTTTATAAATGTAGTAATTAAGGAAAATCTATTTCTAACAAATTTTCTAAATATCATGTACAAGTAAAATGTTTTTGTTTCTAGACACTTATTTCAACATTCTTACAGTAACAAATAAGAATTATTTCCAAGAATTGCTTTGACAAAGAAATATACATACACAAGTATTGAGATATTATCCTAACAAATTGTACAAATGTTAAAAATAAGGGAAAACATCCAACAAGAGAATTTTCTATTCTTTGTTTTTATAAGGAGAAAATAAGTAAAATATAGTTATTCTTTTATTTTTATGAGGAGAAAATAAGTGGCATATAGTTTCAGTGTTTATTATGCCTTACTTTTGTTCTTTATATACTGTCCATTTCAGAACTAATGACTTATTTTTATCGATAGTCTATTTTGTAGTTTATTAGCTGTCTGGTGTGCTCAACTTATTTAATTTTTCACACATTTCTTTTGCACAATACCTACATCACATAATTTGATTTCACACATTCACACAATCCTATGAATGTTTAAGCATGAAGTTGGTGAATGTTTTTGCATGAAGGTGATGGACTTGAGCGAGATGGATGTGGGCAAGTATTTGATGTACAGCTTCGTTCGTCGTTCCTTGTTGGCTTTGCAAGTATGTGTTGCTGTTGTGGAGGTCCCATAATGGAATGGAGCTGTGAGTGCAGAATCTCGTGGTTTACTGACTTTGTATGCATGAAAGTCATCGTTATGTGCCGCTGAAAGCGGTCGTTTTTCGTTGTAATACTTCGCAGATGACTAGTTTACAATAGGATAGGGATTTGGGAAGGTATGTCGTCTATTCTTCACCCATCTTCTTTCTTGGTCTCTATCTTGCAAATCTTCAACTTCTGTTCTTCCTGCTTTTTCTCTGCTTCTTACTTGCTTCTTGGTTCTTCTCTGGGCAGGATATGGAAATTTTTATTGATAACTAGTCGCTTTAAAGTTCTTCTCTTAGTGACAGTTTGATAAATTGTTTGGGCATGTCGTTTTTACTTTGTGGAAGTTTTCATCAGTTTCGTGCATCAGCGTGCTGTTTAATAGCAGTAGTGTGACTTTGTGACTTTAAAACATTTTTTTTTTGCCAGTGGTGGCTTGCCCAAGTGGTCTTCTCGTCAGGCCGTTTTTTGCTCGCTCTGCTGAGTGGGGGCATTCCAAGACCCTCTTGGCCTTCCGTGTTCTGCCCCAGCAGGGTTCCACCACTCTGTGGTTCCGTGTTCTGTCCCAGCAGATTTTCTGTACACTTCAGCTACAAGAGCCCTCTGTTGGTCTCGCTGTCCTTTCCCTTCTCTCGACGCTTCTGCCTTGTAGGAATCGTGTCTTGCAAATTACATCCTTTTCTTTCTTGATACTTCTCGCGTTGCAACTTCTGGGTCGTTGCATCTGGTCTTTGCTGGAGTTTTTACAATGGTTCTTACAAAAAGTTTTACTTATAATCATCTAACATATGTCTAGTACCTACATTGTTTTATGCCTTCTTAAAAAGCTTTACAAATTTCGGCGCCCTTTCCGTGTTACAATTCTAAGATATTTTGAGCCTTAACTTCTACAAGAATCCTCATATTCGTTTTTTATTTTTGTGTAGTGTTATGGTGTATAGCATTTTAGTATTTCATGCTGTTAGACTATCTACACTTTATCCCTTCATCTTAATCTATGGCACTATTTCTTTTTCCCACCTTCCTCGTTCTTCATTCTTCTTTCTCCTGAGGATCTTATCTGCAACATCATCTTGAAATATTGTGCTGATTATTTACCAGTAATAAAATTAATCTTCAAACTTTTTGATATGGCTCACATGGTGAAGTTCTAAGGTTTTGCCTGTTTTTGGGTTCATTAGTTCCACAGCATTATCATGATCAATTCGGCTAATTATGACAGGTCCTTTGTATGCAGCGTAAAACTTATGTATTTTGTATTTCTGTTTGCTGGAGATATGGTGTGCTTTTACAAATACTTTCTGGCCTACTGAGAATGTTCTTTTAATTGCTGTTCTATCTCCTCTTTCTTTTCTTTTAATGGCTGCCTTTCTGATGTTGGAGAGTGCTGTTGCTATGACTTGTTTGTGCTGTCTACGTGGTACAATAGTAAATCTAACATTTTCTCTGGTTATGTTTGTGGGTTCAATATTTTTAAGTACAGTAACTGGAGGTAGAAGTGTAGTACTATGTGGTATTTCATTTATTACGTCTTGAAAATCTTTAAGGTATATATCCCAAGTGTTGTGTCTTTTGCCTGCATATAATCAGCATAAAGTGCCTATGTCCTTCATATATCATGCTGCTGGATTTACGCTAGGTTTGTTTAGATATGTAGATGGGTTTTATTTAGTGTCGTTTTAACGTGTTCTGCCATTGCACTGATTTGTATTGTGGGCCATTATCCGAAATTATTTGTTCCACTCGACCTACTTGTCTGAGAAAATCTTGTCTAAATGCTTTACTTATAGTAAGACTTGTTGCCCGTTTTAATGGTGTCAAGGTAACATATTTAGAAGTAAGTTCCAAAACGACAAATATGAAAATATATCCATTATTTGTGCTTGGGAGGGGTCCCATCAAATCTGTTGCAGCTGTTTGTTTTAATTTTTTAGGGATTATTGGAAACATAGGTGGTTTGGTTTGGGAAGTGACGTGTTTAGCCCTCATACATTTTTTGCATTTGACTAATACTGTTCTAATTCGTCTTTCCATGTTAGGAAAATGGCATGCTTGTTTTATTTTTAAAAAGCATTTCTTTGGTCGAAAGTGGCCATTACTTAAGTGTGTATACCATATGTACTTATTAATTAGTTCATCTGGGATATAAATTAACCATTCAACCGTTACAACATTTCGTCTAAAAAATAAAACATCGTTTTTTACGAGATAGTGCTGTCGAATGTCTGTAAAATCCTTACTTCTCCACTTGCGTTTGATTCCTAGTATTTCGGGATCCTTGTCCTGTTCTTTGCCTATGTTTTTCAATGCTGTCGTAATGTAGTTTTCGAAAGGTACTTGTTTCATACAGTACATTGTAAACTGGTCTTGTGCTGCTTCCCAACCTATGTTATTGGATGCACCCTGTGGACATCATGATAAAGCATGGTCGCTGGTCCTCGTATGTGTGTAATAGTGAAGTCAAATTCTTGTAGTATTAACATCCATCTGGCTAACCTCCCATGAGTTAGTTTGGCGGATAACAGAAATTCTAATGCTTTGTGGTCAGTGTATACTTTCGTTTTTCTTCCGAATAGGAAGTATCGAAAACGTTGGAATCCCCATACAATGGCCAATGCTTCCGGCTCCGTGACTGAATAGTTTTTCTCGCTTTTTATGAGTACACAACTGGCAAATGCTATTGTTCTATATGATCTTAGCCCTGCCTGCTCGTATTCTTGGAATAAAACAACTCCTAAACCTGTTTTCGCGCTATCAGTGGCCATACAAAATTTTTGTGTTGGATCAGGATGTGCTAAAATCGGTATTCCATTTGCTTACTCGTTACTCGTATTACTTTGGTTAATTTAATGTCACGATTTATTTGGAGTTACGTGACATACTACTTGATTTGCTTATCAAGTCAGGGTTTTCATGGAAGGTGTTGGATTTGCCTGACACCTTACAACTATTATCATTATCAGTAGTTCAATGAAGGATAGAATCTGCTTGATCTTTTCTAGAACTCCAAGTAAAAATTACAATCAAGTCACTCTCCCACATAATTTCTGTATAATCTTTAAAAAAAGCCACCAAATAATTCTCATGGATAAAGTATTTCATGTTGTTTGGTTTTAATTTTACCATTGTTAAGAATATGACCTGCTATATTTCCTTTATTTGATAGAAATAATGTAAATTGAATAAGAGTTGATGAAATAAAAGGATATTCTATTCTAGACATAATATTGTTTCCTATTTTAGTTGTAATAACATCAAATATCCTTAATACATAATTATCAATTAGTTTAGTATTCGATTTTCCATCGTATGCAGAAAAATCTGTTCCATCTGTGTCAATAACATCAAATGTCATATAAATTTGTAAGCAGTTAGGATGAATCCAACCATCACCAATATTAATATTAATTTGTATTTCCTTATTAGGAAGATTTAAATTATTTTTCGTTTTCTCATGAATGGGATATGAGTAAAATTGATAACTCTCAGTATTGTTCATTGTTTATTAAGGTAAAAATTTATTAGTTCATTTCTAAAACAACTGTTACATAAGCACCATTGACGTCAACCAGATTATCATTTTCATCAGTTTTAGTTATTTCCAAATTCTGAATAGTATCAAAAATAGGAATACTTATAGGATGATCTGGTTCATAAATGACTAGTCCTCCAAATCCAGCATTTGCTTCAAATGAAGAAATAATATTAGTTTCTTTATGAAAATGATCATTATGTATAATAAACATTCCATCAGCTGGATTAAAATTTATGTTTATTAATTCAAATGTAATAATTCTAGGAACATTGTTAGCAACACTATTTTCATTAGCTTGAATAATTTGATTATTAAATCCTAAAACTTGACCAATACTATCTTCTTTATCCATAAGTAATTTAACATAACTTTCAATAACAACTCTTACAATTTTGTCTTCTGTAATCCTAATATTAGGTTTTTTCCTTTCAATAATTTTTTAAATTTTTCGTAGTATACTGACCAACAGGAATTTCTATCGTTTCTACATTAATATATAATTTATCATTTTTTGATAAATTTGATATAAAGTTTATTATTTTTCAGTGTAATATTTGGAGATAAAGAACTGAATAAAAACCAACTAGTGAAACAATTATTGGAAAAGTTAATTTTTTGTTTTAGAATAGATGAATTATCTCTCAACTGTATTAATCTACTTGTTTATATTAACAAAAATTATATAAAGAAATGACAGATTGGGAACCAAATGCAAGAATTCCAGGAAAAATACAGTAAACTTCTACCAAAATCTATTCAATATGCTATCATAGGATGAAGTGGTTCTGGGAAAACAACGTTAATGATTGATTCTTATATTATAGCTTCAGGATCGTTAAACTGAAAAGAAATTGATCATTTGTATTGAACAGTTACCTTCTCTGTTGTTATCTTTTTTCCTCACTCTCTTAATCTATGTTAGAGCATGCCAGTTGCATACGTGCCAAGGCATTGCATGTACACACTGCTCACATGCTTGGCTGAATGCTCAGAAGGATTAATTGAAAAGGGATCGGCCCAAAGTTAGTATCAGATTGATTAGCTGATTACTATATTAATATTTCGCAACAGATAATGCGGGGGAGGGCTCAAGCAACAAAGTGGGCAAGTACATAAATTCCATGCTCTAACATGATCTATATTCTCTATCCTTGTTAATCTTCATTCCCACTAGATTATCATCAATTTAGTACCAAGATTGTTCTCTACACAGGATGGGGGTGTTATGAGCAGTCACTGAATCCATGAAATTAAATCCATATGCCATTTTTAAATATTTACCCAGAAACTTTACATATGTTTTAACCATCTCTTTTACTCGCTACCTAAGCGATCTAATAATGGCAATTGACAAAGAAAAGACAAATAAATTTTATCTTATTTAGCACTGAATGTGCTTAAATGTCAGAAATCTAGTCTTGTTCCTTTTTAATGTTGTGCACTGGAAGAGGGGAGGGATCTACACTGCATATGTAGTCTGTCTGCTTGGACAGTGATTCAGATTTGCACCTCATGTTATTACTTGGACTGAATTGTTATGAATGAATGGGCTGAGCTTTGGTTCCTCAATGGTCGCTCTTTCCATTACTTCTCAGCACCATTCCCTTAGTCAAAATTATAGAAAACTTTCTTAATGGGATAATGGGAGAACGAATCGGACACAAACATTTCTCATATACAAAAAACACTTTCTTAAAAATAAAACATCCTATGAAAGTTGGCACACAAAAATTAACAGTGTACAGAACACATGATCTTCCTCACCTTAACTGTTTTCAAGAACGAACTGGTAGCTCACTATTGGTGCAGTTCGACATTATGTGGGTGATCGACACCAAAGGCAAATTTTTTGTACTCACCTCACTGTTCATTCTCGATTTCAATCTATACAACTGCTCACATGCACAACCTATACTTTACCAATTAGTTAATATGTGGAGCATCGCCTAGGTTGCTGCTTGCAAATGAGGTTTTGTTATGAATCGAGAGATCTGTGCACAAAATTTATGAATTTGTTAAAAAATTATGTGACACGAACTCACACAACACATGCCCATCCTAGCAGGCTTCACACGAAATAATCGTCTACATTTCTCATCAGCAGTTATGACCACATGTTAAGCTAACTAGGTCGAGTGAGGCCACAAGATACTTTAACAAGACCAGTCAGAAATTTAAAATTGCAAAACGCTACTGCTAAAGGTGGAGCTATATGATTTCTGATACTACTGCTGCTTTCGTGTGTAGAAGCCACTAACTGATTGCATTACTACAAATGGTTAATATGAGACCCCTGGGCTCACCGATGGAAAAGAAACCCTAACTGAAAATTATAATTTTTACGGGAAAATTTGTCAAAAAAACAGTGAATGATCATAACGACATGCTAACTACTTATATCCTGAAAAAGGGCGGATTAATAAAAATATAATAAACTACACCTCATCCCACAAAGAAATTGGCGGCAGAGACGGAGATCACTGTCGATTCTGACCGCTCAGTTCAACAGCTTCCCCCAGAGTGACACAGTCATGGTGGCCGTCTCTGGCTGTTCTCATCCACCCTGGAGGTGAGGGGAACCTGTTACCAACCACGAACTTCCCCTGGCAAACAGGTGCATCATCACTGCTTTTACCCCAAATTTATGTTGGCAGTAACCAAGCTACAGAGTGATAACATCTCTGCCTTACCTTTACTAACAGACGAACTCTTAATACAAACTTAATGTTAATTGACCCAAGGCAATGTAGAGGGATTAAGAAAAGGAAATGCATTTATGTAATTATGAAGTAAATAAACAGGTAGTCCACTTCTTCATTCGAATTTTAACACTTCTTAAATTTGGAAAAAATGATGAGAGTATCTTCCCCCCCCCCCCCCCCCTATGAATCATGGACCTTGCCATTGGTGGGGAGGCTTGCATGCCTCAATGATACAGATAGCCGTACCGTAGGTGCAACCACAACGGAGGTCTATCTGCTGAGAGGCCAGAAAAACGTGTCATTCCTGAAGAGGGGCAGCAGCCTTTTCAGTAGTTGCAGAGGCAACAGTCTGGATGATTAACTGATCTGGCCTTATAACACTAACCATAACGGCCTTGCTGTGCTGGTACTGTGAATGGCTGAAAGCAAGGGGAAACTAGAGCTGTAATTTTTCCCGAGGGCATGCAGCTTTACTGCATGGTTAAATGATGATGGCGTCCTCTTGGGTAAAATATTCTGGATGTAAAATAGTCCCCCATTCGGATCTCTGGGTGGGGACTACTCAGGAGGACATTGTTGTCAGGAGAAAGAAAACTGGCATTCTACAGGTCAGAGTGTGGAATGTCAGATCCATTAATCAGGCAGGTAGGTTAGAAAATTAAAAAAGGGAAATGGATAGGTTAAAGTTAGATATAGTGGGAATTAGTGAAGTTCGGTGGCAGGAGGAACAAGACCTTTGGTCAGGTGAATACAGGGTTATAACTAGAAAATCAAATAGGGGTAATGCAGGAAGTGGCCTAATAATGAATAAAAAAATAGGAATGCGGTTAAGTTACTACAAACAGTGTAGTGAACGCATTATTGTGGCCAAGATAGATACGAAGCCCATGCCTACCACAATAGTACAAGTTTACAGGCCGACTAGCCCCGCTGATGACGAAGAAATGTATGATGAGATAAAAGAAATTAACCAGATAGTGAAGGGAGACGAAAATTTAATTGTCATGGGGGACTGGAATTCGGTAGTAGGAAAAGGAAGAGAAGGAAACGTAGTAGGTGAATAAGGGGAGGGAATGAAAGTGGAAGCCACCTGGTAGAATTTTGCACAGAGCATAAACTAATCACTTGGTTCAAGAATCATAAAAGAAGGTTGTATACATGGAAGAAGCCTGGAGATAGATACAGGTTTCAGATAGATTATATAAAGGTAAGACAGAGATTTAGGAACCCGGTTTTAAATTGTAAGACACTTCCAGGGGCAGATGTGGACTCTGACCAAAATCTATTGCTTATGAACTGTAGATTAAAACTAAAAAAACTGCAAAAGTGTGGGAAGTTAAGGAGATGGGACCTGAATAAACTGACAGAACCAGAGGTTGTTGAGATCAGGGAGAGCATTAGGTAAAGGTTGACAAGAATGGGGGAAAGAAATACAGTAGAAGAAGAATGGGTAGCTTTGAGAGATGAAATAGTGAAGGCAGCAGAGGATCAAATAGGTAAAAAGATGAGGGCTAGTAGAAACCCTTGGGTAACAGAAGAAATACTGAATGTAATTGATGGAAGGAGAAAATATAAAAATGCAGTAAATGAAGCAGGCAAAAAGGAATACAAACATCTCAAAAATGAGATCGACAGGAAGTGCAAAATGGCTAAGCAGGGATGGCTAGAGGACAAATGTAAGGATGCAGAGGCTTATCTCACTAGGGGTATGACAGATACTGCCTACAGGAAAATTAAAGAGAACTTTGGAGAAAGGAGAATCACTTGCATGAATAACAGGAACTTTGATGCAAACCCAGTTCTAAGCAAAGAAGGCAAAGTAGAAAGGTGGAAGGAGTATATAGAGGGTCTATACTAGGGCGATGATTTTGAGGACAATATTATGGAAATGGAAGAGGATGTAGATGAAGATGAAATGGGAGAGATGTGACAGTTCATGAAGAGTTTGACAGAGCACTGAAAGACCTAATTCGAAACAAGGCCCCAGGAATAGACAACATCCATTAAAACTACTGGTAGCCTTGGGAGAGTCATCCCTGACAGAATTTTACCATCTAGTGAGCAAGATGTATGCGACATGCGAAATACTCACAGACTTCAAGAAGAATATAATAATTCCAATCCCAAAGAAAGCAGGGGTTGACAGATGTGAATATTAGCGAACAATCAGTTTAATAAGCCACAGCTACAAAATACTAACACGAATTCTCTGCAGACGAATGGAAAAACTGGTAGAAGCCGACGTCGGGGAAGATGAGTTTGGATTCCGTAGAAATGTTGGAACACGCGAGACAATACTGACCCTACAACTTATTTTAAATAGATTAAGAAAAGGCAAACCTGCGTTTCTAGCATCTGTAGACTTAGAGAAAGCTTTTGACAATGTTGACTTGAATACTCTCTTTCAAATTCTGATCGTGGCAGGGGTAAAATACAGGTAGGGCAAGGCCATTTACAATCTATACAGAAACCAGATGGCAGTTGTAAGAGATGAAATTAACCTGTTAGATGAATGTGAAGATAATTCAGTTGCAGTTTTTGAAGTTTTGAAGAATGCATGCTTCTGATGCTTCATTAGGAGAAACGATAACATCAATTGCAGTTAGAGAAGTAATGTATAGAATTTAGCTATACATTGAGCCTACTCAATGTAGCCTGTATCAACTGTGACACATCTGGTCTGATGTTCTTTCCATGATGTAAATGCACTTAGGTAAACTTCTGGGTATTGTCTTTTACACAATTGCTTGACACAGGAAATAAGGTGTTTCTCACTATCAAATGTTTTACTGCATCGATGGGCCTTCAGACGACCTAAGAGGTAAAAATCAGATGGAGCCAAGTCCGGACTGTAGGGAGGATGAGGAACAATTTTCCAACCCATATTCATGATTTTCTCTTGTGTCATAAGGGCTTGTGGGGTTTGGCATTGGTCCTTGATGGCACACTGCAGCTTGTCCAATGGCAAACAGTAATGGTCCTGGTTAATTGTGGAGCCAAGTTGCAAGAAGTCAATGAAAATGACACCACACTGATCTCAGAAGAAGGAGGCCATCAGCTTTTAGCCAGCTGTTCGTGAAAGTCTTAGTTTCTTCTTCCGAGTGGAACCCAGATGACACCACTCCGTGGATTGGGTTTTGCTCTCAGGTTCAGACAATAACAACCATGTTTTATCCTGTGTAATGACGCTGTCAAAACACTGTTTCCACTCTTCAGTAAAGATCTTCATGAGACCCTCTCACATTCTTCCTCATCGTTTTCTTTGCTCTTGTCAATAATCTAGGCACCCGACATGCACAGATTTTTCTGTACCCTAGTGACTTTACCAGTGGTACCACATTACCCAATGACAAATGAGTCATTTCAGCAAGCTGTCTTGTTGTCACACATCTGTCATTTTGGATGATTTGATCAGTGGTCTCCTTATTCACATCACTCATTGCTATTGATGATCTACCGCATTGTGGATAGTCCAGTAGAGAGAAATCAACTTCTTTAAACCTCTGCAACCACCGTTGGATACTCCTGTGATCCACTGTGTGCTTCCCATAAACAGGGAGAAACTTCCTGTGAATCGATGTGGCAGAGTCATCGCCAGCCTTGAAGAGGAACTCCATCACCAACCATTGTTGCGACCAGACATCTACTTCACAGTCCAATTTGGCTCACCTGTAAATAAAAGAAAATACTTTTATATACTAACTTCTAGTTAAATTTTCCAAATATATTCACAAAAAGTTTCGTTCTCCTCCATCAAAAAATAAAAGAGTCAGAGACAATTGTGAAAAACTTTTTGTACGCCGTTTGTATTTTTGGATTACAACCTGTTGGTACTTTTAAATATACTGGTAAAATACCAGTAGAGTTCAATGGTGATAAATTAGAAATTGGTGAAAAAGAATATGAAGGAACTGATGGAACAATGAATGTTTTAACTAAAAAAACAAGTAACTATCGATGATTTAGATACAGAATTCGATTCTCATGATTTACAAAATTATGCTAGAATTTTATTTGACTCATATGCCGTATATGATGAAAGTAATCCATTTAAAATTAAATCACATAAAGGAAATAAATATAATGATTTGATAAAAACAGTTGTTGAAGAATATTTTCTAAGTTTATAAGAAAGATATCTTAGTCATTCATTTTAAAAAGGTTAAATAAAAAAATATTGAGATAAACTAGTTGAGCATGTTCGGATAGATGATGTCCATCAATTAATTGATAAATTATCAGTAATCCACAGAGAAGAATTAGCAAACAATAAAAATTATATTAATGAAAAAGTTGGAATAACTCAAATATTAACTAATAAATTTAACTGTTATATTATTAAAGATACAAAAGAAGTTCCTTATTTAATTAAATTTTTACCACACACTTTTTGGAAAAGTTAAATTATGGAAAAGGATTAGTTAATAATTTAATTAAAAATTACTGTTTGAAATGGATCTTCCAGGCTATCAACTTTGTGATCCAGAAGAAGAAGGATTAGATAGAGGAGATCAAAGAATTGATCCATTAGACAAGGCTTGTAAAAAACATGAAGCTGAGAAAGAAAGAACATAAGTTATTTGCAAAAGAAAGAGTGTATGCTTCCAATGCTTCATTAGGAGAAAAAATAATTTCAACTGCAATTAGAGGAATAATGTATGGAAAACATAAGTTAAGACTGAATATTGTAGACTGGGATTTATAAAAAAAAATCTTTATTAATTTTTAATCTATTTAAATGAATACCTTTACAATTGATTATACTTTGCTACCTAGTGGCAAAATTGAACAAAATCAAATAAACTTAAACTCAATAATGAACAATTACATAGTATTGAACCATTTTTCACTAAAGCTCAAAAAAGAAAGGTAGAGAAAGGATTAGTGGAAATGAACTTGTTACATTAGCTGTTCCTGTAGTCAACAAGATTATTGAGCATCTTATGAATAAGAAACAAAAACATAACTTGAAGGCAGATTTTTACCAATACTACTGGCAGCTTGACCATATTTCTCTGCTATTGTTTGACTAGCTGGCGGTTCTACAGCAATTGATAATACAGTTATAAAAAAGTTGATAAAGAATTTGAAATTAGAAAAAATTTAGCAATGTAAAAGAAAGGAAGTGAGTGTGGAAAAAATTTTAAACAAATAACGAAAATATACATTTAATAATCCTTTATCTAACTTTGACATATAAAAATTAATTAAAAACTAACAATTAGATATTGTCATGCCATTTTTATGATTGATTAATTACCCAATGAACAAAAAAGTTTAGATTGTTGAATAGCAGATCTAGATACATCTAATCATGTTGGTAGTCATTAGATTTGTGATTATAAATCTAAAAACTAGAAATTTATTTTTTATTCATATGGAGGAGATGTACCTAATAATCTGTTTATTAACTGTTTGGGAGAAAAGATTTATAGTGCAATATTGAAGGAATACAAAACTTTGATTAAGTAATTTGTGAGTATTTGTTTTAAAACTATGTACGAATTATATATTTAATGATATTTTAAATTTAATTAATGCATATTTATGGAAATAAGTCATGTGCTAAACTCAAAAATGATTTAGAAAAAATAAAGATTTTCAATCATTAGAAATGAAAATTTATAATGAATTAGTTTCAATATTTGAAGATTTTCAATCAAAAATCTATAACGGAATTAAATACTCTTAAAGAAAAAGTAAATAATAAACAAATAATTGAATTTATTTTTATGATCAGAGAAGAGCAAAAAATGCATAGCTACAATGATTTTATTCTAAAAAAAAAGCTGTTGTTTTAGGTGTAAACATAAACAGAGATTTAACAATGAATGATTTTGATCTTTTGGAAAGTGTTTTTCTTAAGCTTTACATGATAACTCCTGATATTCAGTTAATCAAAATAGTGCACAGAGCAAATTTTCAGACTGAACGATTAAAAGATTCTCTTAAAACTGTTCCAGTTGATGGAAAGCCAATTCTATTTGGTGAAATAATTTAAATATTTTTGCTGCTTGAAGGTTAAAAATTTATACTGAAACACATAATTCTCATGAATTAACAACTAAAAATGGAATGTCTTTGTGTAGTACATAAAAGTGAAACGATTAAATTCGTTAAAAAATTTTGTAGGTGGTGGATTAAGTATTTGCAAACAAATTATTAATGAATTATATAAACCAATGAGAAGAAATTATAAAAGAAAAAGTGTAATTCCTTTGGAATAGATGATATATGGCAAGATGATTTAGTCTAAATGGATTCAGGTAACCTGAAAGGAATTTTAAAAATAAGAAAGGGTATAAATATTCAGTAATTTTTTAAAAAAAATTTTAAAAAATTATAAATTATAAATATTTAGTAATTTTTCAAAAAATTGCTTGAGCTATTACAGATAAAAATAAAACAGGTAAAAATACAATTCATTATTTCAAAAAAATTTGAGTTTAGAAATCTAAAAAATTTACAAACAGATAATGGTAAGGAATATTACAATATTATTTTAAGGATTTGATGAAAAAATATAGTATTTATCATTGTTCATTAATCAAGGCCCCGGGAGTAGGCAACATTCCATTAGAACTACTGATGGCCTTGGGAGAGCCAGTCCTGACAAAACTTTACCATCTGGTGAGGAGGACGTATGAGACAGGCGAAATACCCTCAGACTTCAAGAAGAATATAATAATTCCAATCCCAAAGAAAGCAGGTGTTGATAAATGTGAAAATTACCGAACTATCAGTTTAACAAGTCACAGCTGCAAAATACTAATGCGAATTCTTTACAGACAAATGGAAAAACTGTTAGAAGCCAAGCTCGGGGAAGATCAGTTTGGATTCCGTAGAAATATTGGAACACCTGAGGCAATACTAACCTTACGACTTATCTTAGAAGAAAGATTAAGGAAAGGCAAACCTACGTTTCTAGCATTTGTAGACTTAGAGAAAGCTTTCGACAATGTTGACTGGAATACTCTCTTTCAAATTCTGAAGGTGGCAGGGGTAAAATACAGGGAGCGAAAGGCTGTTTACAATTTGTACAGAAAGCAGACGGCAGTTATAAGAGTCGAGGGGCATGATATGGAAACAGTGGTTGTGAAGGGAGTGAGACAGGGTTGTAGCCTCTCCCCGATGTTATTCAATCTGTATATTGAGCAAGCAGTAAAGGAAACAAAAGAAAAATTTGGAGTAGATATTAAAATCCATGGAGAAGAAATAAAAACTTTGAGGTTTGCCGATGACATTGTAATTCTGTCAGAGACAGCAAAGGACTTGGAAGATCAGTTGAACGGAATGGACAGTGTCTTGAAAGGAGGATATGAGATGAACATCAACAAAAGTAAAACAAGGATGATGGAATGTAGTCGAATTACGTCGGGTGATGCTGAGGGAATTAGATTAGGAAATGAGACACTTAAAGTAGTAAAGGAGGTTTGCTATTTGGGGAGCAAAATAACTGATGATGGTCGAAGTAGAGAGGATATAAAATGTAGACTGGCAATGGCAAGGAAAGCGTTTCTGAAGAAGAGAAATTTGTTAACATCGAGTATTGATTTAAGTGTCAGGAAGTCGTTTCTGAAAGTATTTGTATGGAGTGTAGCCATGTATGGAAGTGAAACATGGGCGATAAATAGTTTGGATGAGAAGAGAATAGAAGCTTTCGAAATGTGGTGCTACAGAAGAATGCTGAAGATTAGATGGGTAGATCACATAACTAATGATGAAGTATTGAATGGAATTGGGGAGAAGAGGAGTATGTGGCACAACTTAACAAAAAGGAGGGACCGGTTAGTAGGACATGTTCTGAGGCATCGAGGGATCACAAATTTTCCATTGGAGGGTAGTGTGGAGGGTAAAAATCGTAGAGGGGGACCAAGTGATGAATACACTAAACAGATTCAGAAGGATGTAGGTTCCAGTAAGTACTGGGAGATGGAGAAGCTTCCACAGGATAGGGTAGCAGGGAGAGCTGTATCAAACTAGTCTCAGGACTGAAGACCACAACAACAGTAACAATCATTGTTCAACTTTTAGTGAATTAAAAGCTTCTATTGGTGATTGATTTAATAGAACACTGAAAGAAGAGATGTTGAACAATTTAGCTCCTCAAGGAAATAATAAATGAGTTGATGTAGCTTCTGAATTAATTGATGAATATAATAACACAGAACATTCAAAAATAAAAATGAAGCAGATAGATAGAAACAATGAAAATCAAAACTCTAATGGGAAACTGTTTACATACCGAATTTGTTAGATCCTAATGTTAAATTTAAAAATGGAGATAAACTAAGAACAGGTTGATTGAAAGAAATTTTTGAAAAGGGATATTCTTGCATCTATCACCAGAAATTTTAGAAACTGAAGCTGTTATGCATTCTCATCCATATCACATATAAATTGAAATATTTAATTGGTGAACAAATGAAAGGTAATTTTGTATGAATAAGAGCTACTGAAAACGAATTTTCCAAATGTTTATCTTGTTCAAAATGTTTTAAGTAAGGCAGGTATTAAAAATATGTTAAATGGTTAGGATTTGATAATACGAACAATAATTGGGTAAATGAAGCTAATGTAGTAAATAAAACTAATGTAATTTTTGAAATGAAAAAACTTTGTATGTAAAGGGAGCTAATTATTGAAAATTTAAACATATTTGGTATTGAATATCATTTTCATTATGCTTATTGTTTGATTAAAGAAGATAGTGTATATTTTGATATTAAAATAATGATTATGAATGTTACTTAAAAAGTAATAACAAGAAAGGTACTTGGAAATTTAGTTTTATATTGTAAGAAACCGTCGCTAGATTAGTTATATCATCACACAATTATTCAAAGCATTGAAACAATTTCGTTGACAAATAATTCTTAAAGTTTGTTTATTCATTGACATAAATTTACTGAATTTGGTAAATAATTAAAATTTTAAAAATTCTTCACAATTTAGACGTCTATTTCTGATTAGTTGTTTTAAAATTAAATTCTTGTATTTCATCTTGTCATTTTAAATTATAATAAAATTTCATTTTAACTGTAGTTGTACTTCTTTGTATTGAAATGTTTTTTTTATAATTTTGTCGCTATTTCTTCCTTAATTAAAAAGTTCTTGTGGTTCAACAATATTACCATTATCATTAATTCCTTAAGTAATTATTCTTAATTTAAAAGCAGAAAGTTTTCTGTAAATTCGTTTAGGTGATTTGAAAAAATTTTCATCATCTAGAAAATTTAAACCTGGTAAATTTTTATGATAATTTTTTTGTTTCATTTCTTGACGTTTATCTACTACAAGCTTTTGAAAATAATTCTCATTATCATTACTATTAATCTTCCTTAGCAACATGTAGTGGCCACTCAGTTTGAGGTGTCATGTCATGGACTGTGCAACCCCTCTGGCCAGAGGTTCGAGTCCTCCCTCTTGCATTAGTGTTAGTTTTGTTCTTAGCATAGGTTTGGAATTCACACACATTTGAATATTTAAATATTTTTTGGAATCTTTCTTAGATCTATTGATAATATCGATTGATTGTTGTTTATTAAGATGAGAATAATTTTTTATTTTTTCATTTTACATTTTATTAAATTCTTTTATAGGTTTTTTACTCAATTCATTATCATTATCTTTGTTATTAATCTTGTCATTAGTATTTACAATAAGATTGATTAGTTTTTCTTTATTTAGTTTTTCTGTTTTACAAATTGTTTGAAGTTCTTTTGTATTTTATAACTTAGTTCTATCTTCATTTCTCTCTTACAAAAATAATTAAAAAAAATCCATTAGATCTTGTCAAGTTGCATTTGAATAACCATTTTCTTTACAGTATTTTTCTAAATCATTATAACTTAATATCTGTTTGCTTTTACAACTTAATACCTATTTTCCTTTTGATACAGCTCAGCTTTTGTGTTCATTTCGTTTTGGTTTTGTTTATACAGAAAGAATTAGGTTTTCAAAAATTAAAATATTTATAGTTGAAAAGTATCTTTGAGTTTTTTAATTTAAAGTTGATTCAATGATATAGGTAAGGTTTGGCAGACCTTATTTATAAAGAGGAAAATTGATTAGATTATTATTTTTTTTAATAAATTGGAATTTCGCTTTGTTGGTACAGACAGATGAGGTTTGATGATTTTTATTTGTAAAGGATAAAATTTATTAGATTTTTGAATTTTAAATGGAATTTTGTTTCGTAGGTATAAAGAAAAAAAAAGTATTAGATTTTTAAATTTTAAATGAGAATTTCAGTTCATGTGTATAGCAAATTTTTGATGGGGGATACAGTGAAATTGAAATACTGTTTTATATCCTGGAATTTTTAATCCAATATGCTCTTTGTGCCAGAATTCTAATTTATGTACTACTTCTGTTCAAACTTTTCAAACATCTTGATAAAATGGTCTGAGGATTCCTCTTGGGAAACCTACATTTGACAATTAGAAAATAAGTTCTGTTTGGGTGCATCATTGCATCAGAAGGCACCAAACTATACCCAGAGATTGTAACAAACATTGGAAATACACATCATCCAGACAATGTAAAACAATTGCAAGATTTCTGTGGATGCTTAACTTCTGTCACTGTTAACTAGAACATTCTGCGAAAACCTCCTCTAAATGACCATCTGAAATGAAGTAAGAACAATGAAAAAAGAAACTCTGACTGGACGCCAGATGCAACACTACAGTTTGAAAAATCTCTAGAAATCTGGCCTAAGCTGCACTTCTAGCTTTCCCAAGCATAGAGCATGAACTCGCGTTTTTTGTGAATACATCAAGCTTCACTGCAGGGGGAGGCCTAGTTTTCTAAGTAGTTTTCCCTTGCCCAGAAGAATTACTCAGTTTTTGACAGAGAACACAAGTGTTAATTAGTGATAAAATATATCAGATATCTACTTCGAGGTCCTGTCCACAGAGATCATCCCCTTTAATTTATGTGCTCAAGCAGAAGAATAATAATGCTATACCACTGCAGCTCTATTATTTCCATTATATTTCTCAGAACAGAAAATGCTGTGGACGATTATCTGTCTAGACTGTAAGAACTAGAGATGATTGATGATGATGAAATAGTTACATCACAAGACGAAGCTGAAGATCAGACTCTCAATTCAAGATGCAGCGACTTATCAACAGAAACCACTCATGCATACATTCACAAAAATTTTAAGACCACATTGTTTCACATTTTTAGATCATCAGTGGAACTCATATTATCCAGATTTGATTGGCCAGATTTGAAGAAGGATGTACAACAATGGAAAGGGAGTGACAGTTTGCCAGAAGAGTAAAATTACAAGGCATACTAAATAACCAACTGGAATGGTGTCCATTGTCTATGAACATTTTAGGTGGTGCATATTGATGTAGCGGGTCCTCCTTTCCTCCAAAGGATTTATTTGCTGTTTAACTTGTACTCATAAATCTACCAGCTGGACAGAAATTGTGACCTTTCGAAACATTGAAGCAGAGACAGTACCAACAGCATTTTTAATACCTGGATTACCAGATTTAGAACACCACAACAGATAATAACAGACCAAGGGTCACAGTATCAGTCTAGCATACTCTGAGCTTTAGCAAAAAATTGTACCTGTAGAGTGACTAGAACTACTGCAAACCTCCCAAAGTATACTGGAGAAACTGAAACATTTCACTGTAACCTGGAGAATGCTTTGTGAACGTATGGTGCTGTTACATGGAGTAATAAATCACCTACAATATTACTTGATTCCCAGTGCTCCTTCTGGAATGCAACAGTTCTGCAATAGCAGGAATGTTATTTGTTGATACAATGAAATTAGCTGGAGGTCTATATCAGGAACCTCATATCACAATGGGTGTTGACTTTCCATCTTCTGTGACTGACTGAAGAAAAAACTGAACCACATGGAACGTGCAAAACGTTCCCAAAAGGTCAAAGACACTCCTTTCATAGCTAAGGATTTTGAAAGTATAAGTCATGCATTTGTTAGAATTGATAAGATAATGAATGGACTAACACAACCATATTAAGATCCTTAAGAGGTGATTCAATGTTTACCCAAGCTCTTCTCCATCAATATTAAAGATAAAATATAGTTGAGTCGGTGTAGGTAGATCCCTGACAGTCGCATGGGCATGGCAACTTTACGCACCTACTTGAACCATCCACATAATGTGATTTTGTGAATGTCTGTATGGCAACGCCTTAGTGTCGCTGGAGCTCTATACACTACTGCAGTTTTCGCCTGTAGCTGTCTGCGCATCACAGTTGAAAGCTGGCAAGAGAACTGCCAACTTTCAGGGATCATTTTATGCCGATTATAACCAAAATTTACACTGATCAACTGAAACCAGCCTATATTTTGCCTGGTGGTAATGTACATGAGTGTTCAAAACCATCGAAAAGTAAAATGGTTCAAATGGTTCTAAGCACTATGGGACTTAACATCTGATGTCGTCAGTCCCCTAGACTTAGAACTACTTAAACCTAAGGACATCACAAACATCCATGCCCAAGGCAGGATTCTAACCTCGACCATAGCAGCAGCGTGGTTTCAGACTGAAGCGCCCACAGCGGCCGGCTTCAAAACCATACAGCTGCTTTCAACTGACCAGGATACAATGCATTTCCGAGGACCCCAAAAAGTTACCAGATTAGGCATATGGTGAAATTCCTTGCCATTTTTGCAGACATCATGATGTGTCTGGATTAACTATTTAATTATCTTGTTTTAGTAATAGTAGGACTGTGAATGCATTGGACTACTCAATGCTGTGTTATAGCAAAAATTTTAAACACACATGGTAATAATATTTCATACTTATGTGCACATACAGATAATTTCAAACTAGAATGAAATAAAACATTTGCAATAGTTGGAAGGTTGGTGTATGTGTTGCTAATGATGTACTATCACACTGAAACAAAAAGAAACCAAGAATAAAGATGGTAATCACTCACACAGTAATACATGAAAACTATACCACCCCAGCACTACAGCTAAGACAGCTGCAAGAACTACCCTAGTCCAGCGCCCTCCCTAACACAAACTTCAATTCACTTCTTCAGCTTACTTCCCCCTTCTTAGATCGTCATTACTGCCAATGCTCTCCAGTATTGGAATAGCACCCCAGCATCGAATGTAATGGGAAAATCCTGCCTTACCTAATGTTTTCAACTTCCATCATTACTGTAGGTAAAGATGAGAATCAAATGTCTTGAGAAAAATATATTTATATCAGATTTATAAATCGTGAATTAATCAACATAACCATTTATACAGATTTTTCCATTGTTAGTACTGTCCGAACCAGTAGCCTAAATTGGCAGCACTTCCACCACCAACATCAACCAAAATGTTGGTGCGCAGGTGGTTTATCTGTGGAGGAAGTAGTGAGAGTAAGGAGTGCAGATGATGGGACTGTAACGGGATGGTGGGCTGTGGTACCTTTTGCTTCATGAACGCTTCTGCTGGCAGCTGATGTGGCGAGTTGCATTAACACTGAGCACTAGCAAAGTGCATATCCATTGTCAATACCCTGGCAGGCCTGTGGTACAGAACAGTGTGCATATGGGGCACGTGTAACTAGCCTTGGCTGCTCAGTTTCTTTGTGTTAACAGGTACTGTTATATTCACTGTGTCCTGTCGTGGGTGGCAGCTATCTTAGTCTTTCTATTGAATATTGAGATTACTACATACTATTTTCTAAATCCAAGATGGGCTCACATAATTGACAGACGGGTACTGCCACATATGCAGAGGAGGGCTATGCCAGTGCAGCATGCAGTGAACAACGGAGGCTAATGTTGTTTATATCCTTATATTAACCTAAATGTACTGTATCTCTTAGAATGGTCATTAGTTGGACATGTAGGTAAGATATTTCTTTAATATTATGTTAACACTCAGTTCGCAAGTTCTTTCCCTGTGTTTTCTTCATTATCACACTGAAAGGATCTGTATGGTAAACGATTTTCCCTCTTCATGATAACTGTACTTTGAATGTTAGCTGGTTTTTGAAGTTAACTATTTCAACTTAAGTGTCAGCCTATTTTAAATGACTAAAGTATACTGTTTCCTCAGTTACATCTTAGCAAATTTGTTTGAATAACTGACAGGTATGTTGACTAATGTTACCTTTACGTAATATTACTTGCCTAGTTGTTGAATAACTAGAGACAAGGACACAGCCAAGAGGTGCATGCGAGGCATCTGGTCCCCCACCATCACCCAAATGAAATTACACATGACCTAGTTGCCCTGTAGTGAAATTGAAAGATATTTTGATTTTCAATCACATGACGAAAACGGGATATGCACTATCAATAGTCAACAAGGCCATGGATCAATTCAGTGTGCTGCGTTTATGGTTTTTGTTCTGTGTGCTGATGTGATAATTTCTAATTTTCGATAAGAAGAAAGACAACAAGAAAGACGATCAATTCCGATTTTGATTCGTCCACCAGAGTTAAGGTAGTTAAAAATATGTCTGCACTATTATAATAGCCTAAATAACAACCCATAGCAGTTTAATGTTAGCACTGGAGTTTTTATTTGGAGACTGGTAGAACTTTTGGGTTACATATTTTTCTGTATTTCACAAGGTGTAAGTAGCCTGTTTGTTTGTTGGCAGCGCTATAGACTGTGTTAATATTGCTGACAGTGCTCTGTGCCCTTGGCAAAAGATTCTGTGGTTGGACGGACTAGCAGTTAGTGAGTGGATGGGAAAGTGTATGGACATGGTATTCATAGTGGAGACTCCATGATGTTAGGACATACATTGTAAAGTGAGATGAAATCATGTGTTTATAAGAAAATATGCAAGAAAATGTATGATGATGTATGTTTGGTTTCAGTGTTTGTGCAGTGGAATTACTGACATTTATATAATTTTTGAAATTGGATGTCACATGAATAAGGTAAAATTTTCTAAATACATTGTTTGCTCTTCAACAAAATCTTGATTTCGATAATCATATACCTCCTAGTTAGAGTCCATAGTAGTTAGAATCTTTTTATTTAGCTGGCTGTAGTTGCTACTTGCTGTAATTGCTGTAGTTTGTGTTCCGTGAGATATGTGACTTATGAAAAAGAACGGGTTTTGCACTGTTGGGATTCGTGATTGAAATGAGTTTAGACAATTAACAGAGTTGGAGGTAGTTTCATATTTCTTTAATTTCATTTTTTTGGATTTGAATTATAGTTAGGATTTCTTGCAATTCAGGGCCATTCTTTTGTGTTAATTATTGGAAGTTATGTTTTCAGTTTATGGTAGTCAGTTGGCGTTGCGCTTGTATATTGTGGGTAATAAATGAATAGGTTAAGTTTCAGTTAAGTTTGAGCGATAAACGTTATTAGAAATAATATTAAATTAAAATCACAGCATCAAAATAGACTCGGATTTGTGTGTGTCGCCAAAAATCGCGTCAATCAACAAATTTATCGATCATATGGCAATGGTAGCATTCCCTTAAAAAGTTGCTAAAATTCTATCATTACTAGCGCAAATAGCAAGATATCGCCGAATATGGTCAGGTGGGTAGTATTCTTTTATGAAAATCAGTTCTAATACGGAACAATGGGGAGAGGTTTGTGATGACAGCACATTCTATAGTTCATTCGTTTCTAAAAGATTTTTTTTTCAGTGGGTGGCTTGAATTCGTCCAAGGCGACTGCGCCCTGAATCCTGTATATACCCCCCTCCTCTCCCCGCTTTCGTCCTAAAATTACGAACGTGTCATACTATAATAACTTAGGCTGGAATTCCATGCACTATTAAATCATAAAATATGCATGGGTTCATGCACACTCAAATGACCGAACATGCAAAATTAAAAGAAAAACATGGAATATCAGAATTCCATCTTTCGTTGTGATGCATTTCATTTTACTTTAAAACAATGTGCTACAAGCAGTTTCTCCATTGACCATAGTAGCTCTGCACGTTGAGGCACTGAGTAGAGAAGAATCCGTGGCTTCGAGGTGAGTGGTAGTTCGAAATCCTCCACTGACAACTTTGAAACTGGCTTTTGTGGTTTCTTTCTCATTTTCAATTTAGGGAAATGCTGGGATTGGTCATTTACTGTGGGCCACAGCCGATTGCTTCAGAATTGCTTTCTTCCCTGACAGAGTCTAATTTCCTTAAAGATGAAGCCTCTCTATTTAAATGAAAAGAGCTCGATCAAAGGCGAGCCAGACGTCTCTGAGACTTACGAACTAAAAGTCATATGATCAATAAATAATAATCCAAATTCTCCTTATTTAGCCTCATGCGTTTGTCTGCCAGAACGTTTTTTAATGCAGCAAATGACCATTCTACATTGCAAGAAGTTACAGATGCATACTTAAATGAGGAAATTTGGGAAAGTGTGAGACTAAATAATTCCAGATTCTTTGTATTTTCGCCACCAGATATTGTTCTATCTTCTCTGTCGAATAGAAGAATATCAAATCTGTTTATTCCAACCACCCTGTCAATAATAATGACGGTATCCAAAAATTTCGCGCTCGTCTACTCTTGATCACTTCCATGCTCAACTCCAGATTGAGAAAAGAAGATTATTAAACGGATTTCGAAGATAAAGGGAGACTGCTAAGAAGCATGACTGCTTTTTATTGGTTTGCCAAAATACAGCAGTACTAAGTAACGAGATTATATGTCTGCTTGATGAAAATTCCTAGATTATTGTCGAATAAAATGGTTTACCATTCTTTATAAAAATTCTCTGTTTTGTGGAGCAAAACTCAGAAAACGCACGATTTTTGCATTATGCGCTAAATGCATAAAAAGGTGATTTATATGGATTAATGTGTAACATAGTCTGAGATGACAAAAAGTCATGAGTAGAGACCGGATTGTATGCATTTGCATGTTGCATATGCATTTGCATATTTGGCTCCTAGTCTCTGGTTATTGCATATTTCAACTAAAAACTAGTGACGATGCATATTTTCGCCCAGTATTTACAGTATTTTAAAAAATTAGACTGGCGGTCTCTAGCTCGATCTAGTTTTGAAATCTCACAGATTACTGCGACCTAGAACTGCGTGCAATCGCTAACCGAGAGGCCGCTGCCTAGCGAAATCATTACAGAAGAGGAACAGGAACGGGCAGACAGAGTCAATGCTCCCGCGCCGCGCCCTCGGTTAATCCCCTCCATAGTCATACCGTACACGTTAGCAACAATTAAAGTAAACTACGCAAGCTTTTAGTCGCGCGTTCATTGTTTCAGTTTAGCTTTCTATTTAATTATACACAGTTGACATTGTTTACTATGTGTAGTGTGTAAGGTGTTGTGAGCCATGCCGCCCGAAAAAAGAAACGTCGTTTCGTGGATGACTGACCATCCTGGACATTTACATACGACGGAATTGTTTTACATTATCGAGTTTGCGAAAAAAACGTTTTGTGCAAAAAAAAATTTCAAATAGACCAGCATGTCAAGACAAGTCTTAATATCACAGGAATGCAGAAGAAAGGACTACGACAACAACTTGTGACAGCAGCAAGTTGCAGTAGCAGGGATTTGTCCAAAGGTAACCCAAAAACTTGGTTTATCATGGATCTATGTGAAGCATTCATTGCAAGCAATATTCCTCTTCACAAATTTACAAACCCTATCTTCAAAGGCTTCCTGTGCAAATATTGATTAAATCAGAATATACCAGATGAATCAAAATTGCGTAAAAATGACATCCTGACAATTTAGGTAAATGTTCTGGAAGAAATACGCAATGAACTCAAGGACAGCATTATCTGGATTTCAACTGACGAAACCAAAGACACTTGTGGCCATTAAATTGCAAATTTAATTGTTGTTGCTTTAAAAGAAGAGCCTTCTTCTTCCTATTTAGCGGTCTGCAGGAAACTTGAAAAAGTAAATCATTCTACTATTGTCAGATTTGCGAATGAGTGTATTAGAAAAATATTTCCAGAATCTTCTACAGATGAAAGGGTGTCCGTGTTTATTTCAGATGCTGCTCCCTATATGATCAATGCAGGGAAAGCCCTCCAAGTATTTTATTCCAGTTTGATTCATGTGACGTGCTTTGCTCATGGAGTACATCGCCTTGCTGAAGAAGTATGTTCCACGTTTGTGAATGTAAATAAACTGATTTCATCCACAATGAAATTGTTTCTAAAGGCTCCTGCTCGCATCAAGACCTACAAAGAAAAACTACCGAATGTGCCTTTACCACCTGAACAAGTGGTAGGTCGTTGGGGTACGTGGATTGAAGCTGTGTTGTTTTACAATGAACATTTCGAGGTCTTGCTTTGGCAGTTTGCCAGTGCACGAAAGCTTTTAATGATTCCAGTATTAAAAAAGACATTGCTGTCGTTAGCACTCATTTTTAGCATATAACCAGCAAGTATTAAAAAGCTTGAAACTCAATGTTTCTATTGAATTAATGAATAAAATTATTCTAGTGAACTCCTCACTGCCAGAGGTATCCCCCAAGAAAACTTAAAGAAAAGTCTGCAAACACTTTAAACAATAACCCCGGCTTTGATCCCTTGTGCCAAATTGATAGTTTTATTAACAGGATGGGTGAACTTTTACCAGAAACATTAAGTGCCAACATAGCACCCAAATTCAGATACTGCCCAGTTATCTCAGTTGATGTAGAACGGTCCTTTCTTGCTTATAAAAATGCTTTGAGTGATCGAGACACTATCTTACTACAGAACATTTGGAACAGTATTTGGTCGTTTTTGTTTACAATACTAGAAAAATGTAAAATAAATTGTAAATGATGCTTTAGTCCAATAGTATTAATAAAATGTTAATGCTCTTCAAAAAATTCATGATTGTATGTTGTTTTTTAAATAAAATGTTACACAGTTTTTGAGTGTGCCCCTCTGCATGCAATATATCAAACTTTGGGTAGCTGCGACTCGCTCGCATCGCATCTGCTTGTTACCGACAACAACAGCAAAGAAGGAACACTTCTTGAAACACGGTATCGGCCCCATTTTGCAATTTATAGAAAATAATACCAGAAAGGCCCCCTTCCTAACCTCTACCAGAAAGTATTCAGAAAATGATATCAGTTTTCTAAATGTACTGATTTTTCGCGTGGCCGGCGTTCTTCCTTTTAACTGATGTGCACACATTCGACTTTGAGATATAATGCAAGCAGTAACTACCATGTTTTTTTTATTATTTGATCTTGCATATTTTGACACGTTTCATGCATTTTAAGCATTTTACCTGCATATTTGCATGTATATTTTAAAGTTTTTGTGATGGATATAATCAAGACTCTAGCCATGGGACAACGACATGCACATACGAGTACAGATGGCGATAGTATCGCGTACACCAGGTATAACAGGGCAGTGACGTGGCTGTTATTTGTACTCAGGTGATTCATGTGAAAAGGTTTTGCAACGCACGACGGCAATTAACAGATTACGAATGCGGAGTGGTAGTTGGAGCTAGGTGCATGGGACATTCCATTTCGGAAATCGTTAGGGAGTTCAATATTCCGCGATCCACAGTGTCAAAATTGTGACGGCATTATTTCTCACTACGGACAACACAGTGGGCAACGGCCTTCACTTAACAACCGAGAACAGCGGCGTTTGCGTAGAGCTGTCAGTACTGAAAGACAAGCAACACTGCATGAAATAGCCGCAGAAGTCAGTGTGGGACATACGACGAACGTATCCCTTAGGACAGTGCGGCGAAATTAAGCGTTAATGGGCTATGGGAGCAGAGGACCGAAGCGAGTTCCTTTGCTAACGACACGACTTCGCCTCCAGCGCCTCTCCCAGGATTGTGATCATGTCGGTTGGACCCTAGACAACTGAAAAACCATGGTCTGGTCATATGAGTCCCAATTCCAGTTGGTAAGAGCTGATAGCAGAATTCGAGATGCCACAGTCCCTACGAAGCTGTGACCCAAGTTGACAACAAGGCACTGTGCAGGCTCGTGGTGGCCCCATGACGGTGTAGGTTGTGTTTACTTGTTTTAACTGACTCGATCATTGATTCGAAATGATTATGTTCGGCTATTTGGAGATCACTTGCAGCCATTCAGAGACTTCACGTTCCCAGATAACGATAGAATTTTTATGGATGACACTAGGCCACCCAGATCGCTCGACGTGAATCTTATTGAACATTTATGGGATGTAACCGGGAGTTCAGATCGTGCAAAAAATTCTACACCGACAACAGTGTTGCAGTAATTGACGGCTATAGAGGCAGCATGATGCAATATTTCTGCGTGGGACTTCCAATGACTTTTCTGAGTAGATGCAACGTCCAGTTGCTGCACTATGTCGGATGAAAGGAGCTCCGACTCGGTATTACGAGCTACCCCACGACTTTTGTCACCTCAGTGTATGTCTTATTAAGTATAAAGAACCAAAATACGTAATATGCATGAATTTACTTCCTATGAGGTCAAAATATGCAAACATCCATGGAGAAATTTCGGTTATTAGGACATGAAATGAACCATGCCAGATTTTGAGAAGTGTAACCAACAGATATAAAAACATGCCTTCCCATGGAGATCTTGACTGTAATAATAACTATATCCAAAGAGAGTTGGATTGCAGCATACGCTGTAAATACGTCAACTTCTGAAATTTATTTGCAGTCGTATATCACTCATGAATTAAATTACTATTTCTGCAAATCAAAAATTGAACGATAAAATCCACACTTTATTCAATGACAAAAGTGAGAGAGCAAAATCGATTACGCAAGATATTTGAAGAAATCATCAATCTTAGCCAAAGAATTGTTTGAATCTGTTATGGATGTACCTAAGCAGGCAAATAAACAAACTGAAAGAGACAAGCATCCACACGTCCACTCCTGAAGCGTATTATAGAAGAACTAGAAGAACAGTACTTTTATCAGCAATAGATGGTCTCATTTAAAATGTGGAGAAGAAATTTCATCAAAACGAGGATTTCTTATCTTCAATCGAAATAATGTTATCAATTAATTGCCATCAGGAGAATTTGAATAAGCTATCTGAACTGAAAATTAGTTTGAGAATAGGGTATCACAAACTGAAGTTGAATCAGAATAAACAGTACAGTGTGAGAAATGGTGTTATCAAGAAAAGTCTATCCTCCCTGCTGAACTTACGTTGGTTTTTGATGCTTGTGACAATAACTTCTACCCAAACATACGACATGTTTTATCTTTTGCATGTGCTTGCATCCCTATGACTATCAACATGTGAAGCTGAGAGATAATTTTCCACAATGAAACGAGTGAAGGTTTACTTGTGGAACACAATGGACAATGAAAAGATTGACTGGACTAGCCTTAATGTCGACATACTGTCCTCTTCTTATACAGCAAAAGAAGTCTTATATGTCATGGCAAGAGAAGGGATGCTAAGATTTTTACTATAGTTACCGGATCAAGTTCTGTAGTATTTATACGTGCAAAAAAACAAATTTAATGTAATTTAAGAAAATTAGTGACAAATTTAAATTTCATCAAAAAATTTAAATAATTAATTATCTAAGAAGTCCACTTTTCATGTAAAATAAATGATTGTTTCCTTGATATATGTATCTAATCTTTAGTGAATACTCTGATTTTATATGACATGTATTGCGCAAGGAAATAATATACAACACCAGAATACACAACAAGACAAAAGAAACGACGCAGCACGAATGAAATGTCCTAGTTGGATGGAAATTGGTAGATGTGACGTGTAAAGACAAAGAAATGATTACAATTTCGGAAAAAAATAGATGATCTATTCAAGAGAAAGAACTTTTCAATTTGATCAAGTCAATAACCCCTTTATCCACCGCTGTCAGTGGCGTCTCCCGGCACGACTTTGGTCTGGAATATCATTAACTGGAGTAGTACTGTCTTCAGTGATGAGTCTCGCTTCCAATTGTGCCCCAGTGACCAGCAAAGACGTGTCTTGAGACGCCTCGGACAGACGATCTGATACAACCTGACATCCACCCGCCATTCGGTCCAACAACCAGGAGTGATGGCCGAGGTGCCGTTTCTTTTCACAGCAGAACCCTTCTGGTTGTCTTTCGCTGCACCCTTATTGCACAGCGGTACGTCGACGATATTCTACGCTCCGTTATGTTGCCCTTCATGGCAAGCCGTCCTGGGCTTACATTTCAGCAAGATAATGTCCGCCAGCACACAGCGAGAGTTTCTACTGCTTGTCTTCATGGTTGCCAAACCCTATCTGGGCCAGCAAGGTCGCCGGAATTCTCCCCAACTGAGAACATTTGGAGCATTATAGAAAGGGCTCTCCAAGCAGATGGAGATTCTAACGATATCGCGCCAGTTGCACAGAATGTGGCACGCTGTCTCGCAACAGGACATCCAACAGCTTTGTCACTCAATGCTAAGCCCAATGACTGTTTGCATAAGGGCCAGAGATAGGTCAACATGCAACTGACTTGCTCCATTTTTGAAGTTCTTTCTTTGCATAAATCATCTAATTTTTTGTGAAATTATAATCATTTGTTTTTCTGTACATGTACATCATATCTACCGATTTCCGTTCCATTTGGATAATTCTTTTGTGGTGCATCGTTCTTTCTTTTTGTGTTAGAGTGTATTTTTAATTAGATTGGTTAACTCAGTTTATAGTTTGACAGTTACTGTCATATTAAGATAAATGATACATAAAACGTTAACATAAATGAATCATGTATTAAATATTTCTTTAATCTATTTAAAAATATTCAAAATAATTATTTTTACTCAGTCTTTCGTTTAGAAGCTTTTCTTCGTTTTCATCATCATCTTCAAACTCTAATGGTTTTCAGTTATAGACACAATAATACAAAATTATTTTGTTGTTACTTTTGTGACAATACTTACCTTGATTAAAGGAATAGTTATTTATTTCTCAGGCAGACTCTATTTAATTTTAATGCTGTTTTTCGTAAGATTTCGATAATATGTTTGGTTCAGCGAGATTTAAAGCGGAAGGCGGCTACCGATCCTCATTTTGTACTATGTATCTGTGCATAAAGATGGTTCTCTTGTGAAACGATGATATACCATGTATTCACATTTCATTACAAGAACGATGTTCTTTTGTGAAAAGTCTTATTCGTAATATCCTTCGTATGGTCAGTCCAACCAACACAACTATAACGTATTTGTAAATAAAAGTTATGCAGTACAACTTACGTTGTATGTTGCAAGGTGCTTATTAGCATCAAAGACTGTATTTTAATTGGCGATTGAATGCAATCTTATTGAAAAATAAAGAAATATTTAACTGTGGATTTGGGTAACACACACACACACACACACACACACACACACACACACACACACACACACATATATATATATATATATATATATATATATATATATATATATATATAAATAGGTTCTCTTAAAGAAATCGGACCCCCTTTTCACAAAATCCTTTCTACCATCCTTGCTAGAGATCGAAATTTTTTAAATTGAGTGTTAGTTATAAACCTATTGAAATAAGTAAAGAATTAATATTAGTTATATAAGCACTGGCTCTTTATTAAGTTAATACTTCTTTATAGTGGTTTGTGAGTATACGTCGCATTGAATTTTATTCTGTTGGATAATGTTCATGCGCTACGGTCGCAGGTTCAAATCCTGCCTCAGGCATGGATGTGTGTGATGTCCTTAGGTTAGTTAGGTTTAAGTAGTTCGAAGTTCTAGGGGATTGATGACCTCGGAAGTTAAATCCCATAGTGCTCAGAGCCATTTTTAATGTTCATGTAAATTTTATTAAAGATTTCAATAAATGTGATTATGAAACTTCCTGGCAGATTAAAACTGTGTGCCCGACCGAGACTCGAACTCGGGACCTTTGCCTTTCGCGGGCAAGTTTCGCAGGGTTCGCAGGGTTCGCAAGGTTCACAGGAGAGCTTCTGTAAAGTTTGGAAGGTAGGAGACGAGATACTGGCAGAAGTAAAGCTGTGAGGACCGGGCGTGAGTCGTGCTTCGGTAGCTCAGATGGTACAGCACTTGCCCGCGAAAGGCAAAGGTCCCGAGTTCGAGTCTCGGTCAGGCACACAGTTTTAATCTGCCAGGAAGTTTCATATCAGCGCTCACTCCGCTGCAGAGTGAAAATCTCATTCTGGAAATGTGATTATGTAAAACATGAAACCACAACTCAGTCAATCTCTCCATCCTTCTATCCTAGTGGTCCAGTATCCTGCTACAAGATGATACTTTGCATTTAAAAAATCTATTAATTTACTGCAATGGCGGAATAGTACATTCATAAAGTAACTTCACACGTTTGTGCCAAAATATTTTATGATGATGAATTATAAAAAATAGTCAATAAAGAACCAAATCATATGCACTGGACTTAATTGTTGAATTGCAAAACGTGAGCAGAGTTACTGAGAAACTGGACCTTGCAAATCAAGATGACTTATCTCAATCGTTGCTGATATTTCTACTCTATGACTGTTATCAGGACTATTTTTTTTTATGAACATAGGTTGTAAGAATGGAAGCAAACTGTAAAATTAAAAGTGTCGCAGTTGGTAACGGTCTTTCGTTTAACCAAACTTTCATACTCAGAGGTAGATATAAGGAACGAGGTACCTCAGTTCTGTTGTTGACATGGCACTCCCACTCCGGTACAAGTTGCAGCAGCCATATTTCTGTTGTATCAAATTCCTTTACATTTAATTTTTCGGAAATTAAATAATAGTTAACTTTTTTATTATCATTCCATCTGCAGCGTCGCAGTGCAATAATGTTACCCTGATTATAATGTAATAAGTAAATCTTATTGTTCAGCTGCCTGAGTACTCCGTGACGATGGCACCTTTCGCTGAGCTGGGAAAAACGCCTGCTTCGTGCGGAGCAGAGGGTCTCGAGACAAAAGCACTGCTGTAGAGTGTTTTGTCTGCGAAAGAGCTCGCCTAATAGCCGGGCACAAATTAGCAGGCGGCGCCATTAGCGCGCTCCGCTGCAGCCGCCGTCCGCCAGGGTTGGGCGACCGCGAACAAAACTTCCCCGTGGAAGCGGCGCGTTCGAGTGCTGGGACGTGAGTGTGCTGCGGCGGTGTGTCTCTGCAGTGTTGTCCTCGAACTACGTGCGATCTGGAACAAAGGAGAGTGCAAAGATAAAATGAAATGTCGTGTGGCTAGGGCCTCCCGTCGGGTAGACCGTTCGCCTGCTGCAGGTCTTTCGCTTTGACGCCTTTCGGCGACCTGCGCGTCGATGGGGATGAAATGATGATGATCAGGACAACGCAACACCCAGTCCCTGAGCGAAACGGTATTTCACAAGGTCGGGTGGCTTAGAAAATATGTCCTAAGAAATTCACTTACTTACTTTACAAGTAGCTGAATGACCATACATCAACATATAAATCCAAACTGTACGAATCACTTTGAAGTGAGTGGCAGAGGTACTACAAATTGAACTAGTTACCAGAGCGTTTTTCTCTTCCGTTCGCGTATGATAGCTTGAACGACTTTCTGCGCAATGTAATTAGTCTAATCTTGTCTACGTAAACCCTATAGGGAGCAATATGAAGGATGTGTATTTTAATTTGACACAACTAATTATCTCGAAAACGACGTATCATACGTAAGCTAATATTAGTAAAGGAGACTCTCTCTGTGCTACGACTGGCCATCTTCTAACCATCCCTCCACGTGGATGGGGTCGACTTAGTATATTCAAATGAGCACCCTCATTTTCATTATACGATGCGTGTTTTTTAAGTTAGTACCGTTTTGAAATTAAAAAAAAGACGTGCTAAGATATCTCAATAATTTTATTTTTACATGAAAGCCTGTACCTTAATCTACGCACAGACGCCATTACAGTTTGATTCTTCCTTGTTTACGTTGTGTACTGAGTGTTTGAGATGCCTCCGATAATCGTTGAGTCCAGCCGACTGTGAAGTACGGGAAGATTTCTTAGTGCTAAAGGCCTAAAAGCGATCGATATTCATCGTGAGATCTGTGCAGTTTACGAAGAAAACATTATGAGTGATGGAATGGCAAGAAAGTGGGTGAGACCATTTAAAGATGGCCGCACAAATCTGCATAATGAACAACGGAGTGGGCGTCCTTCGGTCGTTAATGAAAGTTTGGTGCAGGAAATGGACAATAAGGAGAGAGAAAACAGACGCTTTACGATTACCTCCTTGCGGGATGACTTTCGTAATGAGTCTCATAGTGTTTTGTATGGCATTGTGACCGAACGCTTGAATTACCGAAAATTGTGCGCACGTTGGGTACCGAAAATGTTGACGAATGTGCACAAAACCAAACGTTTAGACAGTGCATTGACTTTCCTTGAGCGGTACCACAACGACAGTGATGATTTCTTAAGCCAAATCGTTACGGGCGACGAAACATGGGTGGCCTACGTCGCACCAGAATCAAAGCAACAGTCCATGGAAGTTGAGCAAGGACATCGTTTTGCTGCAAGGCAATTCCCGTCCGCATGTGGCGAATCAGACCAAAGATCTCATCACATCTTTTCGATGGGAAACTCTAGATCATCCTCCGTACAGCCCCGACCTTGCGCCCAGTGACTACCATCTGTTCCTGCACTTGAAGAAACTCCTGGGCGGTCAGCGTCTTCAAGACGATGACGAAGGCAAAACAGTGGTGATGCAGTGGTTAACAAGTCAGGCGGCAGACTTCTATGAGGAGGGTATTCAAAAACTGGTACAACGTTATGACAAGTGCCTCAATATTGACGGAAATTGTGTGGAAAAGTAGGTTAAGGTACAAGCTTTCATGTAAAAATAAAATTATTGAGATATCTTAGCACGTCTTTTTTAAATTTCAAAACGGTACTTACTTACGTACAGTCTAACTTGAACCATTTTTCTCATTCTTCGTAGATGGCGCTGTAACTGACAAATATAAGATGCGCCTGTTTTGCAATTAAGAGCCGACGTAAAAGTAAACTTTTGTGTTCTAACGTTTGATATTCATGTTGAAATTGTACTTGAATGATGCAAATGTGATCGTACAGTACAAATATGACTAGACACTGATATTTATGACAGGTAAGCTAGATGCATGGTAACGTAGTTTTCTGTTCCCTACAAGGCTGATTGTGGTGAGTTTCTGTACCATCCGAATGCTTGATTTTGGTGGCCACACTCGAACCCCGCCTTCAGTATGGAATCATAGAGCCACCCCGCCGGCGTCTCACAGTTGACAACAGAAACCCACGCTCCCAACAGACGCCGATAGCGGTCGCGCGTGGACCCAGCGGATCCAATGATGCGCACCCGCTAAGCCATGCCTTCGGTTCCGACAACAAACGTCCTCTGCTGCTGTGATGTATGATGGCCGGAAGCAACTACACGGCCCAGTCTCAATCGCAGTCTTCGACAGTTCGATCGTGCGTTACTAGTGCCAGAATCACACTGCTCGACACTCTTTTGCTTCTTGTAATAGCTGGACTTTATTGCTGTTTGTTCTTTTGTAAAGTTTCTTCGCAACACTTGAAGAAAGCTATAAGTTAACTAAAACTTCTGTTTACTGCATTGACATGTTAGCTCATCATTTCTGCTTCTGTTCAGCTTCCCCACGAGTACAGCTGTTGCACCACTCTGCACCTCCCTCTCCTTACCGTTGTGTACGAAGTAGTACACAGTGATCGGAGTGTCTGATTTCTGTGTGCGTTTCTATTCAACCGCCGTAACTCTCGCGTTGGCCGCTACGCGGCTGTCGGCGGAATGAAAACCACAACTGTTGTAATAAGCTATTTGTTATACAATATAGCACTGAAGATGGTCACTCAGTGACAGAAAATCGATTTTGCAATAGAAAAAATATACGACCAATGCTGTCTCTTTTTTCAAGTATACCTGTTACCTGGTCGTAGTGCACAAGACAACATGGAGTCGCCAATCAATAAGCTAATATGTTCGAGAAGTGATAGTGACAGGCCCACCGTCATGGGTACATACGTACTGTGTAAGCACTCACACATCGCCGAAATCTTACACCCCAATGATGAGAAGCGAGGGGATTCATCGGTGTCAAACATCCAGATGGGAAGAGACAACGCTAAACGTAGTTTCTAACCAGACACTGAAATGGATAGCCACTTTGTTCTCTACTATCAAATCAGAAATACTAAAATAAATTTCGAACGTAAATATCAATTGTTAAAACACAAATGTTTACATTTATGTTGTAAATGAACTCAAATTCTTCGGTTGCTTAATTGCAAAAACAAATGAATATTTGTCGCATACAATGGTTCGAGTAAACCGTACTTTTTTGCGTAGAATGCGAACACGCAATAAAAATGAGGGGTTCCCATATGAAAATACAAAGTTGACCCCACTTGTGACGGAGGGATGTTTAAGAGATGGCCAGCTGTAGCACAGACAGGCGTCTCCTATCGCATATGCCTTTAACCAGACAATCGTCGGAGACGTGTTTGGAGGCAATCCTGTCAGGCTGAACGCCTTAGACACACTGTCCGCGAGTACAACAATGTTGAGGTTCCCTGCTGTTTTGAGGTGGCAATATGTGGGGCCGACGTACGCCGCTGGAAGTCATGGAAGGCGCCGTAGCGACTGTACGATACGTGAATGACATCCTCCGACCGATAGTGCAACCATATCGGCAGCATATTGGCGAGGCATTCGTCTTCATGGACAACAATTCGCGCCCCTATCGTGCACATGTTGTGATTGACTTCCTTCAGGATAACATCACTCGACTAGAGTGCTAGAGTGGCCAGCATGTTCTCCAGACATGAACCTTATCTAACATGCCTGGGATATATTGAAAAGAGATGTTTACGGACGACGTGAGCCCCCATTCACTCTGAGGGATCTACGCCGAATAGCCGCTGAGGAGTTGGACAATCTGAACCAACAGTGCCTTGATGAAGTTGTGGATAGTATGCCACGATGAATACAGACATGCATCAACGCAAGAGGACGTGCTACTGGTTTATTAGAGATACTGGTGTGCACAGCAATCTGGACCACCACCTCTGAAGGTCTCGCTTTATGGTGGTACAATGTGCAATGTGTGGTTTTCATGAGCAATAAACAGGGCGGAAATGATGCTTATGTTCATCTTTATTCCAATTTTATGTATAGGTTCCAGAACTCTCGGAATTGAGGTGATGCAAAACATTTTTTGATGTGTGTATTAACTTTTCAGCTAGAACATCTTTTTCGTACAATGTGTTGTTATTGAGGTGTTTGGTTGTCTCAAGTTAAAACAAACGCTCCCTATACGGGAACTGTAGCACGTTCGTAGATTCATCACTTAAAATTCATTCTTGATATTAAGTACGCCCCCGGCGGAGGTTCGAGTCCTCCTTCGGGCATGGGTGTGTGTGTTTGTCCTTAGGATAATTTAGGTTAAGTAGTGTGTAAGCTTAGGGACTGATGATCTTAGCAGTTAAGTCCCATAAGATTTCACACAAATGGTTCAAATGGCCTGAGCACTATGGGACTTTCTTCTGAGGTCATCAGTCCCCTAGAACTGGAACTACTTAAACCTAACTAACCTAAGGACATCACACACATCCCCCGAGGCAGGATTCGAACCTGTGATCGTAGCGGTCGCACGGTTCCAGACTGTGGCGTCTAGAACCGCTCGGCCACACCGGCCGGCAAGATTTCACACAAACATTTGAACTAAGTAAGCTGTCAGGGGATAGTCTGCGTTTATTCTGAAGCGTCTGCAAGTTCAGTTCTTTCAGCATCTCTGTGACACATTCCCAGAGGCCAAACATACCTGTGACCATTCGTGCTGCGTCTCTCTGTATATGTTCAACACTGACTCTTTTACTATCTGTTACGGTTCCACACACTTGAGCAATTATCTAGGATGGGTTGTCCGAGTGTATCGCATGGAGTCTCTTTTTGTAGACTGATTGGGTTTCCCTTGCATTCTCTCAGTAAACCGAAGTCTGCCACAAGTTTTACTTACGAATGAGCCATTTTTATAAATATCCCTACAAAGTGTTATTGCCGCGTATTCGTATGACTTGACCGAATCTAAGTGTGAATCGATGACGTTATAGACGTAAGACATAACGTTTATTCATTTTGTGAAAGTGCTCAATTTTATATTTCTAAATATTTCAAGCAAGTTGCCGGTCTTTCCACCACTTTGGAATCTTATCAAGGTCTGAATTAATATTTGTACTGCTTGTTTAAGAGAGTCCTTCATTACAGATAACGGCACCATCTGCGAAAAGTTGGGGTAAGTATTAATATTGTCCAAAAGGTCATTAATATACAAAGTAAAAAGCAAGGGACGCAACACACTCCCGGGAGCACACTCTACGTTTCTTCTACATCTGTTGACGACTTTCCATCCAAGATAATTCGCTGCACCCTCCGTACCAAGAAACCCTCAAACAAATCATAAATCACTCTTGATACTCCGTACGCTCATATTTTTGATATTAAGTGTGGATATAGTACCTAATCGAACGCTTCAAAGAAATCGAGAATTACTACATTTACCTAAGTGCCTTCATCCAAGGCTTTCAGTACGTCATGTGAGAAAAGTGCAAATTGGGGTTCACACTATCGATGTTTCGGAATCCATGCAGATTGGCATGAAGCAAGTCGTTATGTTCAAGGTATCTCATTAAGTTTGAGTTCAGAATGAGTTCTGAAACTCCGCAACAGATAGATATCAAGCATTTTGGACGGTAGTGTGGCAGATCAAGTCTACCGACCTTCTTACAGACGGGTGTGACCTGTGCTTTCTTTTAATTACTGGGCAATGTTTTTTGTTCGAGGGATCTGTGATTCATTACAGTTAAATGCGGAGCTAACCCAGACGCAAATTCGGTACAATTTGTAACAGCCATTGAGCACAGGACCATTTAATGATTTAAGCTGTTTCTCAACGCTCTAACACTAATACCAATTGCACTTATATTTTCAGTGGAACGAGAATTAATCTAAGACAATATTACTTTGTAAAGAAACATGTGAAAGCGGAGTAAGCATTTCTGCTTTTGCTTCGCTGCCATCAGTTTCAGTTCCTGTCTCGTGCGTGGGTGTGTGGACACTAACTTTGGTGCCACTAACAGCGTTTAGTGCTAGTTCTGCAACGTTCGCAGGAGAGCTTCTGTAAAGTTTGGAAGGTAGGAGACGAGGAACTGGCAGAAGTAAAGCTGCGAGGACGGGGCGTGAGTCGTGCTTGGGTAGCTCAGTTGGTAGGGCACTTGCCCGCGAAAGGCAAAGGTCCCGAGTTCGAGTCTCGGTCCGGCACACAGTTTTAATCTGCCAGGAAGTTTCATATCAGCGCACACTCCGCTGCAGAATGAAAATCTCATTCTGGAAGCATTTAATTACAACCAGAATAGTACACACGAAAGGAGAGTTGCAGACAGTATGCATTGTTGCCAGATACCCGATGACATCACTCAATTACATCATGCTATGTTGCCAGATTTCGCCCGCGCCCTTCTACTATTCTACTAATGTCATAATTCAAGATGGCGGGCCTAGGCCACTTGCTCTAAGTATAAAATGTAAGGAAATTAAAATATCCAAGACAGCAGTAATTTAAATTGGTGGGAAATTCAAAAAGATCCAATATGGCTGAAGCAGTCCATTTGTTCTAAGTATAAAATTGTGGGAAATTCAAAAGTCCAGTTTAAATTCAGGCATCTTGCGTACTTAACCAATTTTCCCCACCCCACTTGCCCTAATTTGAAGCTACACGACGTCACAGCCTACTTGTGCTATTTTCTGTATTTAAAGAAACGTAGAGTGTGCTCCCGGGAGTGTGTTGCGTCCCTTGCTCAAAAGTCCAGTTTAAATTCAGGCATCTTGCGTACTTAACCAATTTTCCCCACCCCACTTGCCCTAATTTAAAGCTACACCACGTCACAGCCTACTTGTGCTATGTTCTGTATTTAAATTTTTGTCAACGTTACTGGGATGAACAGGATTGATTTTATTTATTATGTATTTAAACCATAGTGTTTGTTTAAACGAATACTGCTCATACCAGGAAGGCCATCTGCAGTCAGGCAGCTACCCCACACGTCGAGAGATGGCTAGCCGCAAGATCACAAGACACTGCGCCACCCAGCATGTCGTGGATGTCTGCTATGACAGTGGGAGCACAAGCGAACACGCGTGTGACAGAGTCACAGAGTACCCGCCACCACTACTGTTAAAATGCGATATAACAGTTATGGGAGTTATTTATAGCTGACTTATTTACCCCATTCAAAGTTGCCAGGAAACAGGTGTTCCAATTCTTGTGGCACTGCAGCAGCCTACCCCCTCATACCCTTACTCCCCCTCTGCAGCGTTCGGTCATCTGGTCGACTGTCAAGACACCCAAATGATAGGCTGATGATCATCATGTAGCGCCATCAGAGATCTGCAGCTCTTAGACGAAATAGAAACTGACCCACATACTCGAATGTAAGTGTTAACCTCTATCATCTCTCAAGTTTTCTAAGCACTGTTGATTAACTGTGAGATACAAGGAACATAGTGCGATACACCAGACGAAAACAACCAAGCAAATCAGTTGTCGGCGAGTGCTGCCTTGAATATAGTCATGAAATGAAACGCGAGTCCAGTATCATGGTTCACATGCAAGTTTCTGGGACAGTATAATTAAGAAACCTATCCAAAAAATGTCAGAAATTCTAATAAACAGGGATGGTGTTTCAGTATTAATGTGGGGACCTCAACATCATAAACGAAAAATATTACATAAATAAGACTCTCTGGCAGCAATATGAGTTTAGCCCTCCAACAGGGAGAAATACCTTTGACACTCACGCCTGCTCATTTCGTTATGAACAATTGTATTGTGCATGTACATTTCTGTTGTGCATACGTTGTCAGTAAAAGAAAGTGTGTGTTAACTGAAATTATTGGCATTTTAATTCATTCAGTGAGCATTCCCCGTTGAATTCAATTAGGTGGTGAGCAAGAGCATCTCCTTCAACGTTTACTTCATCACATTGAGTTCCCTTCGACGCTGGTGCTTTTCCACGATAGCCATCTTTTCGAAAAATTTTGACAAAGCAGTGTCTTTCAAAGTGACCTGCATAATGTTTTCTTCCACCCCGATCAAAAATGGTTCAAATGGCTCTGAGCACTTTGGAACTTAACTACTGAGGTCATCAGTCCCCTAGAACTTAGAACTACTTAAAACTAACTAACCTAAGGACATCACACACATCCATGCCCGAGGCAGGATTCGAACCTGCGGTTCCAGACTGTAGCTCCTAGAACCGCTCGGCCACTCCGGCCGGCTCCACCCCGATCAGTCTGCAATTTGTGTGAAACCCGAAAGTTACATTCTGCCTTGTCTTACGGTCGACAATAACAATGCCGAACGTGCTCACGAACAGTGTGTGTCAAAGCCAATCTTGTTTCACGCCAACAAGACAATATTCCACCAAATAATTCCTGTGTACATGAGAAAGCCTCGTATGATTTTAGCAGTTAGTCTGCATCTGTAACGATTCATCCAAATCTAACGATTCATACAAATCCGTTTGCAACCCCACGCAGGGATCAGCCAGCTGGTTCATGAGAGAACTTGCTTTGTCATCCGTGCCATGCTTCATCTAACGGATCTCGTCTCCTGTCGCCCTTAGACGACACATTCCAGCAGATCAATAACAGGATTTATATGGATCACATGTATGACTGAGATTCAACCCTAGACTATCAACCTTGCAACTGGTTCACCTGGCAACATGGTTCAGGATCATCGAATTTATACCATACAGTTACAGAACGTTCGATAATACTTTTAAGTTAGTGACCATAGTAAGCAACACAGGGGATCACATCAACATCATTAGCGACGTCACACAAGCATCTCTGGCCGTAGACAAATACTACACTGCAAAGGCAATGTTGCTGCACCAATTCGTCAAGATACCAGAGCAACAACTGCGAGGAAAGATTGGGCAGCAGCGAACCATCTCAGCATTGGAGACGCTCCGTGCATCTATCAACTGGACTCTAATGCCAGAAGGCACGCTCTGGTCTGGTTGCACCTCAGATAAAGTCAGCGACGATTTCGCATGGAAATAATATGAAGGGACACAGATTGTTTCTGTGCGTCTGGTCCCGGCGGAGGTTCGAGTCCTCCCTCGGGCATGGGTATGTGTGTTTGTCCTTGGATAATATAGGTTAAGTAGTGAGTAAGCTTAGGAACTGATGACCTTAGCAGTTAAGTCCCATAAGATTTCACACACATTTGAACATTTTGAACAGATTGTTCCTGGCTGACAGACTTTTCACAGTTCTACAGCAAAGACAGTACTTGGGTGCGATGGATAACAATGACTGCCGCCATCACATTCCTGGCGCGAAACTACACCCACGACCACGAGGGACCGACGAGATCAGAGCGATTATGTACCCTCACGAGAGTGACGTCACTAGTGCCAGCTGTGAGGGTAGTGACCTATGACCCTCAGCGACTGCCGCACCCATTGCCGACAGTAACATTCCTCACAGCAGTAACTGCTATGTTGGCTTCACGCCTGCTCCACATCATACAACCACCAAAGTACAAAACGCTACGCTTAACACTGTCGCCTAGGGCTCAAGTATGTGGGCTAAACTAGTTTTTTGCTGTTTACAAGAGACAGAAGAGCAATATACCTGTCAGACAACTCAACAGATCAGCACTTTCTTATTGGCACTGGCTACGAAGTGAGCACCTTACCTGGAGAACGGCCACAAACGGAATTTATAACGTCTGCCTTCCAAAATCGCCACACAGACGATACTCGATATCAGGGTACGTTTATCAGCTGATCTTGGGAGCGGATTTTCTCCATCGATTTCACCTCTGCGCTGGTCTAACGCGAGGTAGCCACAGGCAAACCAGCAGTGAAATGTTGGTACTCAGTTTTATTGGCACTCCGCCATCACATTCATATGCAGATTCGGATGGGACTATTGTAGTACAACGTCTGAACTACAACAGCAGTGGTGATACGTAAGTTATACCACCAGAAAATTCGCTATATCTGTATAATTTTCAACCCAAAGGTTTTGGACACATTAAATAAACATTTTATTAATGACAGCCGCCTGCAACTGCTTTATGACCATCAAACTCTGGGAACTTAATTACAAGAAAGTAGAAGCTCACGCAATGTAGCAAGAATTTAGAATGGAAAATTCGAGCACTTTCGTTAGGAAAGGAATAGATGCCACGCAATCTTACGTCATTTACAGCAGGAACACAACAGCCGTCTGGAGATACTCTGCATTAACGATACAGCTCCCATCGCGATATCTGTGGGCGACACACACAGTCTGTCAGAACATATTGCTCCGCAGGGCCCACCCCAGGTGTAGATCAGTATGGTGAACATTTCTAACAATGTACCTGCATCCCCTACATGTGGCCGCCTATGTTACTCACGCACATGATGTGTGCAATGTGTAAACAGAGAGCCGTTAGTACCGATTCTGTGCTGAACTACCACAAAGCGGACAGACAGGCAACAGACAAACTACCGGCAAATAAAACTGCTATTGACGGATTACTGCAAGCAGGCATAGTCGGGCCGTCAGACAGCCCATAGGCATTGCCCACACACTTACTTCCTAAGAAAGAACATACAGTTTATGTGGTGATAATTGGGCCCTGACAGCCCACACAGCACCCAACCGTTACACAATACTAAACATCCAAGATTTCACACACATCTTATCAGGCGCTTCAGTGTCCAGCATTCTAGACTAAAACTGCTTACCTGCAAATTCTCATGGCTACTGAGGACATCCCCCCCATGAACTATGGACTCTGCCGTTGGTGGGGAGGCTTGGGTGCCTCAACGATACAGATAGCCGTACCGTAGGTGCAACCACAACGGAGGGGTATCTGTTGAGAGGCCAGACAAACGTGTGGTTCCTGAAGAGGGGCAACAGCCTTTTCAGTAGTTACAGGGGCAACAGGCTGCATGATTGATTGATCTGGCCCTGTAACACTAACCAAAACGGCCTTGCTGTTGTGGTACTGCGAACGGCTGAAAGCAAGGGGAAACTACAGCCGTAATTTTTCCCGAGGGCATGCAGCTTTACTGTATGATTAAATGATGATGGCGTCCTCTTGGGTAAAATATTCAGGAGGTAAAATAGTCCCCCATTTGGATCTCCGGGCGGGGACTACTCAAGAGGACGTCCTTATTGGGAGAAATAAAACTGGCGTTTTACGGATCGGAGCGTGGAATGTCATATCCCTTCTGAATCTGCTTAGTGTATTCATCTCTTGGTCACCCTCTACGATTTTTACCCTTCACGTTGCCCTCTAGTACTAAATTGATGATCCCTTGATGCCTCAGAACATGTCCTATCAACCGATCCCTTCTTCTGGTCAAGTTGTGCCACAAACTCTTCTTCTCCCCAATTCTATTCAATACCTCCTCATTAGTTATGTGATCTACCCATCTAATCTTCAGCATTCTTCTGTAGCACCACATTTCGAAAGCTTCTATTCTCTTCTTGTCTAAACTATTTATTGTCCATGTTTCACTTCCATACATGCCTACACTCCACACAAATACTTTCAGAAACGACTTCCTGACACTTAAATCTATACTCGATGTTAACAAATTTACTTTCTTCAGAAACGCTTTCCTTGCCATTGCTAGTCTACATCTGAGGTCATCAGTCCCCTAGAACTTAGAACTACTTAAACCTAACGAACCTAAGGACATCACACACATCCATGCCCGAGGCAGGATTCGAATCTGCGACCGTAGCAGTCGCGCGGCTCCGGACTGAAGCGCCTAGAACGGCTCGGCTACCGCGGCCGGCAGGCAGGGTGGAACAACAAACATTTGGAATACTAACAACGATTTCAACGTCAGCCTGGACGTGCAACAATTCCAGCTAAATGGAATAAGTGTAGAACTGGTGGATGATTTTGTCGTTGTTGAAGGACAGTATGAGGAACGACAGCTAGAGAATGTTTTTATTTCCAGACAGTTCACTCGCCGGCACAAGCTACCCAACAGCGTCGAACCAGAGGCAATAAGCTCACGGCTATCAGTGACGGTTTCCTAACCATCTTAGCTCTCAGGAAAAAGTTACACCAGCAGGTAGGCACGGATTTAAGGACAACACCCTCCACCTCTTTCGTCATGCCACAACCGATCATTACACCACAACAAACCGTAAACTTCGACGCCTATCACCAGTCCCGTTAGAGCCGCACCTGGCAAGCAGCCCTGGCCCCATGCCTTGGCCGTTACCACCTGTGCTCTGCGCTGAGAAACAGTCCAGTCGTGTTCTGTTTTACAACTGCCCGCAGCATGGGTCGTCACGTGCAGCTGCGTGAAGGACACTTCTGCACTGCAGGGAGAGGGGGCCCCGAATTGCTCTTCAACAGTGGGAAGTAAGAAGGTGCTTAAAACATCGATGTAGGCCTGTGCTGTGATAGTGCCACGCAAAACAACAAGGGGTGCTAGCCCCCTCCATGAAAAACACGACTACATCATAACACCACCGCCTCGGCATTTTACTGTTGGCACTACACACGCTGGCAGATAACGTTCACCGGGCATTCGCCCTACCCAAATCGTGCCATCGGATCGCCACATTGTGTACCGTGATTCGTCAATCCACACAACGTTTTTCCACTGTTCAATTGTCCAATGTCTACGCTCCTTACACCAAGCGAGGCGTCGTTTGGCATTTGCTGGCTTGCTGGGTCGCTTATGAGCAGCCGCTCGACCCTGAAATCCAAGTTTTCTCACCTCCCGTCTAACTTTCATAGTACTTGCAGTGGATCCTGATGCAGTCTGGAATTCCTGTGTGATGTTCTGGATAGATGTCTGCCTATTACAGATTAAGACTCTCTTCAACTGTCGGCAGTCTCGGTCAGTCAACAGACGAGGTCGGCATGTGCGCTTTTGTGCTGTTCGTGTTCCTTCACGTTTCCACTTTACTGTCATCGCAAACAGTGGACCTAGGGGTGTTTATGACTGTGGAAATTTCGCGTACAGACGTCTGACACAAGTGACACCCAATCACCTGATGACGTTCGAAGTCCTTGAGTTCCCCCGAGTGCCCCATTCTGCTCTCTTACAATGGTGGTGGTAGCACAATGCAACAAATATGAAAAACGTATGTTTTTGGGGGTGTCCGGATACTTTTTATCGCATAGTATATATATTGTACTGTGCGCATGCATTTCTGTTGTACTTCCGTTGCCAGTAATAAAGTGTGTGTTAAGTGTAATTACTAGCATTCTGCGAGCATTTCTCATTTGAATCACTACATAAATAATACCTGGGGTCCAGAATTCAGTTCATTAAAATCACATCCCCCAGAGCTGAAAAACGCTGAGATGATTTGCGTTTCACGGGATATCACTATGAACTCTGAAAAACAACAGGCCATAGTCTACACCTACATCTATAATGTACGAACCATTGTGAAGTGTATAGTAGAGGATACGTCCCAATGTACCGGTTATTATGGCTTTTTCCCGTTCCATTCGTGTACATAGCACGGGAAGGATAATTGTTTAAATTTCCCTGTGCGTGCTGTAATTAATCTAATTTTACTCTCGCGATCCCTATATGGACGATACATAGGGAGTTGATGTATATTCATAGAGTCATCATTTACAGTCGTTTCTTGAAACTTTGTTAGTAGACTATCTTGAAAAGTCTGCGGCTTCAGTTCTTTCAACATCGCAGTGACACTCTCCCACGGTTCAAACAAACCTGTGACCATTTGTGCTGCCCTTCTCTGTTTACATTCAATACCACATGCGAGTCCTATTTGCTACGTTTCCCAAACACTTAAACAATATTCTAGGATGGGTCGCACGAATATTTTGTAAGCAATCTCTTCGTAGACTAACTGCCTTTTCCTAGCACTCCATCAATACAGTGAAGTCTGCTACCCGCTTTACTCAAGACTGACCCTTATGTGATCGTCCCACTTCATGTCCCTACTAAATGTTATACCCAAGTATTTTTATGAATTTAGATTCCAACTGTCTCACTAATACTATATTCATAGGATACTGCGTTTTTTTTTATTTCTTGAAGTGAAAAATTTTACATATTTGAATATGTAAAGCAAGCTTCCAGTCGTAGCACCACTTCTAAATCTTATAAAGGTCTGACTGAATACTTGTACTGTTTCGTTCAGACTGTCTTTGTAGATGACTTCATCATCTGTGAAAAGTCTGAGCTTACATTGTCCACAAGATCGTAAATATACAACATGAGCTGCAGAGGATCCAAAACGCTTTCCTGGGGTACACCCGTTTCCCGAATGTGCAAATTTTGCAGTTGTATTAGACAAAATATTATGAATTAGCACAGTTCACATCGAGGGCAAGATTGCAGCGAATTCATATCTCAACGACAAAATTGATTCGCATAGTCTATGGGTTCTTGCCTACAGTTGGCCCGGGATATAAAATCACAGAGACGCCAACCAACGCCGTTTACCTCCGAATGACAGTTCAGACATTAGAACATTTCGAGATAAATATCAATGACCAAGATGGGTGTCCTGTCCACTTGCGCAGTGAGATATCATAATACGTTTACACCTGTAGCAGGGTGGGCTTACCGGCGCATACAGTCAGCAACACACCACTACACTGTAGGAGCACGATGTGTTAACATCAAAGAGCCATCACTTCCTTACGTCAGTGGGCTCTAAACCAAGCAACAGTAGCTACATCACCCAGTACAACCGCCCCAGTCGAATAGGGTGAATGAATCATACGTCGGAAACACTCCTCGCACAAACCTTTTGCATCAGCAACATTCGGTAACAACTACGATATCATGAGTATTATCCAACACTAAGGTATTTTAACCATTCGAAGCAACAGTTTCCTATACTTTTAGGAAATAAAATACTAGCTGAATAGGGATAAAGTTGACTGGACACAGAATGTAGGTATCACATCTACCTAAAAACATACGTTTATGCATCAAAATCGGATTTAATCAGTTTACAAAAAATATGCTGGTTTATGGAGAATCCGACATTAGCAGACGAATACATACGATTTAGTGCAAGCGTATCTCTCAGGATGTTGATGGGATATCTTTAAGACGTGAATCATGTTCTAGTTAGCATAAAACAAATACATGTCTTAGTATGAAGTGGAATGGACAGTAATTCATATATCTAGGAAGATGCCATTCCTGAAGAGAATGAGACTGTGCTGTAAAAATTAATTTGGAAAATGTCTCATATCTCTGTAACTAATGAGGAACACTTAAAACTTCTAAAAATGCTGGACGTCGGTAATCAGTTATCTTTAAATTTCGGGTCATGGGAAATGTTTAAATGCCATCTACTTTAGAATGCATCCAGACAGCCGTGGACTATTAAAACGTCGGTTAAATGAGAAAGTTCTAGATTTATCATACTTGTATTTCTAACAAGTAGGAAACGGTATCTGAAACGTAACTGAAGAGAAATTGACAATTGCTATTTAACAAACACTAAAGTTTACCTTAATTAACAGTTCTATCCATTTGACAGTTTACAGCTCTAATGGACTAATAATGTCTACAGCTATAGACACTCCAGGACGTCACTAAATTTGTGAGACAGATAATTCATGTATACAGCCTGGATACATGTAAACCTGATAAAGATGAAGGTGATGACGCTCAGAATGTTTAGCAAAAGTTGGTGGCACCTTCCACTTTTCCAAATTCACGCAGCACGAAAAACACGCAGATTAGTTGCTACAATATTACTGCTTGATCAGAAACATGTTCTCCCTTATCTCCTGCCAATGAACTTTAAATAAAAACGAATGACAGTACGTTTGTCCTAGGTGCCTAAGAGCGTTTTATTCGAGCGATAAATTAACAGAGCAGCAGCAGGATTGCTCTACACAGGACCCGGTACGTGTAGAGATGCCTACCAAGTCGAATAAATTCTTGTAGTTTAAGAATTTTTTCCACAAGGAGCGAGTACCATCTGTAGTTTATGTGGACTTTGAACGCCTTCTCACTCCTGTGGGGGTCTATGATGGGGACCCCAATGCCTCACCTACAACCCTCACCGGATAACATGCACAGTTCCTTGCAGAGTACCAGTTTGCCTTTTCATATTAATCGAGTCGTAATTATTTTGGATCACACTACGTAGAAGATCCTACGAGGTGGTCGCTCTGTGAGTTTCAAGAACTCGCAGACGAAGATGATGCAACTTATCACAATAACATACCTGTAACTATCACATGGGAAGTTCAATCACTATCTGAAAAAGCAGCTGACTATTATAATTATGGACTACCATTAGCTAATATATTCGAAAAACCGTTCAGGGACACTGCTATATAATCGGCAAATTTCGCGGTGCGGCACACAATCCATGCTATCTGAATTATAAACTACGACTATACATAACCATTTCCTTACACAATCTGAACGAGTATGATGCTCATTTTGTTACTGAGCACTTGGCTGATTTTGGGTTGTGCAACGATCAAGTTAGTGTCCTAGTTCAGAGCACAGAAAAATATATTTCATTTTTGCAAGAAAGCCGCGAGGAATATTACGCTGCACTTCCTGGGATCAAGATTCATGCAGGCACAGCTTCAGAAATTCGGTGGAGGATATGCATCTCACTTGAGTTGCGCATCCCTCTGATGCTAAGTTTCAGCTCGAAAGGAACACGTGGTTCTTTCCATATGAAAACTGGACTCGATGGGAAAACTCCACAACAACACATTACCGGCCTTAACTGCATTCACCAGAAAACTTCTACAGTCAATAGCATAACAGTTGTGGATTATGAGCACATGGTGCGCTTTTGGCAGGAGTTTAATACCTCTACCTTAGGGCAGTATACAAGACTTTACGTGGACAGCAATGTACACTTACTTGCAGACATTTTCGAGCAGTTCCAGAGTGTAAGGATGGAAACCTACACATTGGATTCTGCCACTACTAAACTGCCACAAGTCTTTCGTGAGATGCCCTGCTCAAATACACAGGTGCCGTAATTGAATCTTTAACTAATGTTAACATGCTGCTGTTTTTTGAGCACAGGATTCATGGGGGCATTTTGACAATATTTCCATTGATTTGTCAAAGGAAATAGGGTGAATTCTTCGATAAAACATCTGGCGATTCAAGCTATATCCTCTACTCGGATGTTAACAATTCATACGGGCATGCCATGTGACAATCTCTACCTACTGCAGAATGGCTGTCTTGTGATAAAATCGACAGAATAGGTATTTTATCAAGTGTGGTGGCTGATTCTGAAGTAGGATACGTTTTGGAGGTAGACATGGCATATAATAGTTACCATGATGTAGACAGTGATTTGCAAGTATGTCCAGAGCATCGAGTGCTGCGAAATGGTTTCCAACTCAAGCTGTTGACAATGCCAACGGGGAAAGCTAGGTATATACTACATTGTCAAGCACTGTGTCAAGTTGCGACCGCCACTGATTACTCACTTGTGTTATTGCATTTGACCAGTATCCCTGGATGAAGACATACGTTGACAAATTTCCCGAAAACAGGGCTTCATTTCCCAGAGATTTTTACGAGTTAATCAGTACAATGAAGTGAAAAAAAATCATGGGACAGCAATACGCACATATGCACATGGCCGTAGTATCACATACAAAAGGTATAAAAGGAAAATGCATTGGCAGAGCTGTCATTTGCACTCAGGTGATTCATGTGAATAGGTTTACGAAGTGGTTATGGCCTCAAGACGAGAATTAACAGACTTGGGAACGTTGAATGCAATTGAGATATATGGGACATTCCATTTCGGAAAACGTTAGGAAATTCAACATTCCAAGATCCACGGTGTCAAGACCGTTCCAAGGATACCATATTTCAGGCATTACCTCTTACCACGGACAACAGTTTCTGACGGACTTCACATAACGATCGAGAGCAGCGGCATTTCCACAGAGTTGTCAGTGCTAACAAACAAGCTACACTGCCTAAAATAACCGCAGAGATCAGTGGGGCTCGTACGCCGAACGTATCCGTTAGGACAGTGCAGCTATATTTGACGTTGCCGGCCAGTGTGGCCGAGCGGTTCTGGGCGCTTCAGTCTGGAACCGCGCGACCGCTACGGTCGCAGGTTCGAATCCTGCCTCGGACATGGATGTGTGTGATGTCCTTAGGTTAGTTAGGTTTAAGTAGTTCTAAGTTCTAGGGGAGTGATGACCTCAGATGTTAAGTCCCATAGTGCTTAGAGCCATTTGAACCATTTTTTTATATTTGACGTTAATGAGCTATGGCAGCAAACGACCGAAGCGAGTGCCTTTGCTAACACCACAACATCGTCTGCAGTGCCTCTCCTGAGCTCGTGGGCATATCAGTTGGACCCTAGACAACTGGGAAACTGCGGCGTCGTCTGATGAGTCCAGATTGCAGTTGATAAGAGCTGATGGTAGAATTCGAGTGTGGCGCAGACCCCACTAAGGCATGGATCCAGGTTGTCAACAAGGCACTGTGCAGGCTGGTGGTGCCGCCATAATATTGTGGGCTGTGTTTACATGGAATGGAATGGATCCACTGGTCCAGCTGAACCGATCATTGACTGGAAACGGTTACGTTCGGCTACTTAGAGACCATCTGCAGTCATTTATGTTCCGAAATAATGATAGAATTTTTATGGATGACAATGCGCCATATCTCTGGGTCACAATTGTTCGCGATTGGTTTGAAGAACATTCGTGCGACTGGTTTCGTCACCCAGGTCACCCGACATGAATCCCATTCGATATTTCTGGGGCAAAATCGAGAGGTCAGTTGGCGTACAAAATCCTGCACCGGCAACACTTTCGCGATTATGGACGACAATAAAGGCAGCATGGTTCAGTACAGGGCTATTACAAATGATTGAAGCGATTTCATAAATTCACTGTAGTTCCATTCATTGACATATGGTCACGACACACTGCAGATACGTAGAAAAACTCATAAAGTTTTGTTCGGCTGAAGCCGCACTTCAGGTTTCTGCTGCCAGAGCGCTCGAGAGCGCAGTGAGACAAAATGGCGACAGGAGCCGAGAAAGCGTATGTAGTGCTTGAAATGTACTCACTTCAGTCAGTCATAACAGTGCAACGACACTTCACGACGAAGTTCAACAAAGATCCACCAACTGCTAACTCCATTCGGCGATGGTATGTGCAGTTTAAAGCTTCTGGATGCCTCTGTAAGAGGAAATGAACGGGTCGGCCTGCAGTGAGCGAAGAAACGGTTGAACGCGTGCGGGCAAGTTTCACGCGTAGCCCGCGGAAGTCGACGAATAAAGCAAGCAGGGAGCTAAACGAACCACAGCCGACGGTTTGGAAAATCTTACGGAAAAGGCTAAAGCAGAAGCCTTACCGTTTACAATTGCTGCAAGCCCTGACACCCGATGACAAAGTCAAACGCTTTGAATTTTCGGCGCGGTTGCAACAGCTCATGGAAGAGGATGCGTTCAGTGTGAAACTTGTTTTCAGTGATGAAGCAACATTTTTTCTTAATGGTGAAGTGAACAGACACAGTGTGCGAATCTGGGCGGTAGAGAATCCTCACGCATTCGTGCAGCCAATTCGCAATTCACCAAAAGTTAACGTGTTTTGTGCAATCTCACGGTTTAATATGGCCCCTTTTTCTTCTGCGAAAAAAACGTTACAGGACACGTGTATCTGGACATGCTGGAAAATTGGCTCATTCCACAACTGGAGACCGACAACGCCGACTTCATCTTTCAACAGGATGGTGCTCCACCGCACTTCCATCATGATGTTCGGCATTCCTTAAACAGGAGATTGGAAAACCGATGGATCGGTCGTGGTGGAGATCATGATCAGCAATTCATGTCATGGCCTCCACGCTCTCCCGACTTAACCCCATGCGATTTCTTTCTGTGGGGTTATGTGAAAGATTCAGTGTTTAAACCTCCTCTACCAAGAAACGTGCCAGAACTGCGAGCTCGCATCAACGATGCTTTCAAACTCATTGATGGGGACATGCTGCGCCGAGTGTGGGAGGAACTTGATTATCGGCTTGATGTCTGCCGAATCACTAAAGGGGCACATATCGAACATTTGTGAATGCCTAAAAAAACTTTTTGAGTTTTTGCATGTGTGAAAATATCTCAAATAATAAAGTTATTGTAGAGCTGTGAAATCGCTTCAATCATTTGTAATAACCATGTATTTCTACAGGGGACTTCTAACAAGTTGTTGAGACCACTTCGCGTTGAGTTCTGCTCTACGCCGGGCAAAAGGAGGACCTACACGATATTAAGAGGTATCGCATGACTTTTTTCACCTCAGTGTAATTCAATTATTGGAAGGTAATGCAAAATATTATAAACCATCGCAATAGTTATTTAGTCAACCGTTGGGAGGGACCTCGCGTTAGAAGACAGTTGACTACTAAGCCAAATTTTAAATTCAACAAAGAACTGGTGCTCTGGAGTTTACAAAGCCTGTCTATGAAGGTATGTGTGTACTGGAGCTATCTAAAAGCCACACCTACAAGTCTCGTTATGACTTTGCCAAAACTCATTCCGAAGACACAAAGGTACTTTATACGGATACTGACAACTTCATTTACTGTGTGAAACGCTGTGATCCGCATGAAGGAATAAATTGCCACCCAACGCATCGACATGATAATCCTTATGGCACAAAGCCACAATAAGATTATCACCTTTGTTTCTTCTATGTTGTTTTAACGTGCTTCTGGCATGAAGTAAATTGTATCAGTGTAGTTTTCTTTGTTGACTGCTGTGCACTAAATTACGTGAGTCTGAATTGTGTGAGCTGATTGTAGAGTAGTCAAAAACAGAAGTAGCATAGCAGCAGAGCTTAGTTCGTATTCAGCGACTTCTTGGTTTAGAGTTGCATCATTTATGGTAAGGACGAAATCTGATTAAAGATAGGTAGGGGCTATGGCTGTTGTGTACAGACACAAGGGAATTGGCCACTGTCCATAAGCAGGCGGAAGCTACACTCCTGGAAATGGAAAAAAGAACACATTGACACCGGTGTGTCAGACCCACCATACTTGCTCCGGACACTGCGAGAGGGCTGTACAAGCAATGATCACACGCACGGCACAGCGGACACACCAGGAACCGCGGTGTTGGCCGTCGAATGGCGCTAGCTGCGCAGCATTTGTGCACCGCCGCCGTCAGTGTCAGCCAGTTTGCCGTGGCATACGGAGCTCCATCGCAGTCTTTAACACTGGTAGCATGCCGCGACAGCGTGGACGTGAACCGTATGTGCAGTTGACGGACTTTGAGCGAGGGCGTATAGTGGGCATGCGGGAGGCCGGGTGGACGTACCGCCGAATTGCTCAACACGTGGGGCGTGAGGTCTCCACAGTACATCGATGTTGTCGCCAGTGATCGGCGGAAGGTGCACGTGCCCGTCGACCTGGGACCGGACCGCAGCGACGCACGGATGCACGCCAGGACCGTAGGATCGTACGCAGTGCCGTAGGGGACCGCACCGCCACTTCCCAGCAAATTAGGGACATTGTTGCTCCTGGGGTATCGGCGAGGACCATTCGCAACCGTCTCCATGAAGCTGGGCTACGGTCCCGCACACCGTTAGGCCGTCTTCCGCTCACGCCCCAACATCGTGCAGCCCGCCTCCAGTGGTGTCGCGACAGGCGTGAATGGAGGGACGAATGGAGACGTGTCGTCTTCAGCGATGAGAGTCACTTCTGCCTTGGTGCCAATGATGGTCGTATGCGTGTTTGGCACCGTGCAGGTGAGCGCCACAATCAGGACTGCATACGACCGAGGCACACAGGGCCAACACCCGGCATCATGGTGTGGGGAGCGATCTCCTACACTGGCCGTACACCACTGGTGATCGTCGAGGGGACACTGAATAGTGCACGGTACATCCAAACCGTCATCGAACCCATCGTTCTACCATTCCTAGACCGGCAAGGGAACTTGCTGTTCCAACAGGACAATGCACGTCCGCATGTATCCCGTGCCACCCAACGTGCTCTAGAAGGTGTAAGTCAACTACCCTGGCCAGCAAGATCTCCGGATCTGTCCCCCATTGAGCATGTTTGGGACTGGATGAAGCGTCGTCTCACGCGGTCTGCACGTCCAGCACGAACGCTGGTCCAACTGAGGCGCCAGGTGGAAATGGCATGGCAAGCCGTTCCACAGGACTACATCCAGCATCTCTACGATCGTCTCCATGGGAGAATAGCAGCCTGCATTGCTGCGAAAGGTGGATATACACTGTACTAGTGCCGACATTGTGCATGCTCTGTTGCCTGTGTCTATGTGCCTGTGGTTCTGTCAGTGTGATCATGTGATGTATCTGACCCCAGGAATGTGTCAATAAAGTTTCCCCTTCCTGGGACAATGAATTCACGGTGTTCTTATTTCAATTTCCAGGAGTGTATATTGGCCGTGGATGACAAACTTCAGGCTGCTGCCCTGGGCTGTGGTGACGTTGGGGTGCCTGAGTCGAAAACTTTGGCATCTCTAGAGACTACAGTGTCACCTGGAATTCCTAATGTCGCAGCGTCTTTCATTTCGTATGTCCCAGTTAGCTGACACCTTGAAAACAGTTTTTATGTATGCCCACTGCTGAAAGTAATCTGAACCAGCACGGGAAGATTCGTCTGCTCGGACTGGGACCGATCGTCCCAAAAGATCCGAACAAGAGCAAAGTGTAAGACTGGTTGACATTTGGAGCTGCGATGTTAGGCTGATGATGGGGCCCCTTAAGGCAGTAGCGGACAGGTAGGGAAAGAAAGCCAGTGTCCACTGTGTCGTCTTGCCGGAGGTCGCGTCCGAAATGTGGGAGAGGCCCTGCTGGCAGAAACTGAGTTGCCTGGATGGACCCGGCTGCAAATCGTGGCTGATGTCAGCACAAATGCCGCCAGCTGCCTGGGTTAAGAAGCCGTCCTCGGGTCCTACAGACGACTGCCTGGTTGACTGAAACGTAGTACTATTAAATCAGGCGATTTTGAGTGAACTGCATTAGGAAATGAGAAAATAACAGCAGTAGATGAGGTTTTCTATTTGGGTGGCAAAATAACTGGCAGTGGCCGGAGTAGAGGGGACGTAAACTGAAGATAACAATACCAGGAAAAGCGTTTTTTAAAAAAGGGAAATTTCCCAAGATCAGATAAAAATTTAAGTGTGTTTGAATCTTTTCCTAAGGAAGTTGTGTGGAGTGTAGCCTTGTATAGAAACGAAATGTAGATGATAAACACATCAAGATAGAACAGATTAGGTGTCGCAGAAGAATGCTGAACTTTAGCTGGGTAGACGGGATAATTAATGAGGAGATACTGTATCACATTTCTGATAAAAGATATGCCGTAACTTGACCAAAAGAAGGGACGTCAAGGAATCGTCAATTTGGTAGTGGAGAGTAGTGTGACGGAAAGAAAAAAATCGCAACGCCAAGAAGGAGTTGTGCGACATAAACGAAAGTAGGTAGGTGTGTTTCCACATCTAAAGAACGATGTCTATTGAAATTTCACGCCAGTGACGTAAGAGTGGTGCTAACAGCACCACTATAAGGATGCGTGAGCGTCAGTCACCTTTGAGATTGGATGTGGTGCGTTTATGTTAGTCAAGAATGCCTTTAAGGCGAAAGACGCCATAATCAGCACCTCACTGAGTTTGAACGAGGTCGTTTAATAGGCTACGAGAGGCTGGATGTTCCTTCTGCGATACTGCAAAAAGACTTGACAAGAATGTAGCTGCTGTACATGATTACTGGTAGCGGTGGTCACCAGAATGTACGACGAAAGAAGACTGGGATCTGGAAAGGCACCTGGCACTATCGAGAGGGTCGACTATCGTGCTCGCCGTGCGGTTCTAGCACATCGTACTTATCTGAGGCAGCAATCTGAGCAGCAGCTGGCGCCACAATGACACTTAAAGGGCTGCTCCGAGCCAGAACTTTGTAGCGTGCGTTCCACTGACCCCAAACCACCGCCATTTGCGACTTCAGTGGAGCCAAACGAAAGCTCATTGGAGGATGGTGGAGGTCTGTTGGTGTTTTTTTATGAAAACTGATTTTGCCTCGGTACCAGTGATGACCGTGTGTTGCTTACAAGGGGGCCAATTGAGGGCCTGTAACTAACCTGTCTGTGCGCTAGGCACACTGGACCTACACCTGAAGTTATGGTCTAGGGTGCGATTTAGTATGACAGCAGGACCATTCTCGTGATTATCCCACACCCTGACTGCACACATTCGCGTCAGACTATTGATTCGACCTGTTGTGCTGCCATTCATGAAAGCATTCCAGGGAGTGTTTTCCAGCAGGACAACGCTCGGCCACATACTACTGTTGTAGTCCAACGTGCTGTACAGTGTGTCGACATGTTGCATTGTCTTTGACATCCGGCAGCTGTATAACACAATGCGTGCACAACTGATTGTTTGCATCAACATTCTGGCTGTTACACCGGTTATTAACATACCAGCATTTCACATTTTCAGTGACCTATCTCACACGTACATTAAACTGTGATCTTGCAATGTTTGTCACTTAAACACGTTACATAGACAAATGTATTCCCTATATTTGTTTACTCTACATTAGGGGAAGGCGGGGCAAGATAGGGAAGCTAACTTTAAACCCTTACAAAAGGGACAAAAATGAACAAATTCAAGAAGGTTTGTTTATCATTTGTTTATTTAACCATTGAATTACAATAGCATGCAAAGAAACCTGTAAACTTGTTACATTTAGTTAGAAATATCTCGATTTGAAACATAAACTACCAATTCCCCGTCTTGCCCCATATGCGGGGTAAGATGGGGAACTAACATGAATTCATTTCTAAAGCTTAAATAAGGACTGGAATAACGAAATCATGTGACGATAAGGTTTCGAAACATGGTTCTGCGAATTGTAGAATCAGGTATTACGTTTTATTTAGGCCTCTTACTTTCGCTTAGTACACAAGTGTGGACAGCCTCGTCATCATCACTTTCTATCCCTGCACAAGTGTCGTGGGCCCAGCGTCCGCAGCTAATACCCCGTATCCAGCCTCCTTCAGAGAAGTCATAGCAGTATAAACATTCTTCACTCTCTTCCTCTCAGTTTACTATCCCTTGAGCGTGAAGGGCCGGTTAAGACGTCAGTATCGTTCGTCACTTTTTCGTTGTCATTATGTCCTTTTGGTGGTATCCCTGGTTTATTAAACGTCTTTGAGAAGAGTTTTCGAATACATGCAGCACGTTTGGGGACTCCTTTTTGTTTAATTTACTGATAGTTTACTCCCATAAGGAGATTCGGTTAAAACAACGGGTTTTCCACGCCTGTTAGATGGTTTCCTTTTGGTTTTTTTATCCACTTCTGGAATAGCTAACACCATTTCAGGGCTGGTAACCTGAAAGTTAGTCGAAACAGAGGCTTGATCGTCAGTTGTTAATTGTTCAGGTGTTGACAACATCTCTGGTATTTGGTCTTCCGTTTCCGTAACTTCAGATGTGTGAGCTTGAAGAATGTCTATAGTTCAACAGGGAAGGTAATCACTTTCTTGAAACACATTTCTGTTTACAAGCCAAATGACTGTTTTCCGAAACCCGTTCACTGCTGTGGACATTGTAGCTGAATGAATGAAGGCTTTGCCGAATAAACTTGCGATCTGATGCAGCGTAACAACTTTTCCAGGATGGGTGAGAAGCCACCATCTTACTTCGTATTCGTAAAATTTACTGAGAGGTTTCATAAATGTCACGTCCAATGGTTGAAGACGGTTTGAGCAGTGTGGTGGCAGACACAGCAAGACAACCCCATTTTCGCGGGCCACATCTGTCAGTTCTAAATTTTTGGTGTGCGTTTTGTGGCCGTCCAATATGAGAAGTATTGGTCTTTCCTTTGACGCTCCAGTAAATGCAATAAACTTCTTAAACCAAGTCAAAAATAGTCCTTTCGTCATCCAACCAGTTTCTTGGACTTCGACCCAGGCACCAGGGGGCAGGCCAGTCTCAAACGCTTGTTGCACTCGTTTTCGAGAATAAATTAACATAGGTGGAACGTAGCACCCTGACGCTGAAAAACAGATTTCTGCAGTCACAGTCTGGCCTCTTTCTGCTGAAGTAACTGCTCCCACCTATCTGCGCCCTTTCCAAGGAACAACCTTTGTGTGACCTTTTGGAATGACTGTTAAACCAGTCTCATCGCAATTGAAAATTCTGTCTCCCGTTAACTTGAATGTGTCTAATTGACTTTCTAACAGATCGAAGTTCTGCCTCTTGTTCTGGGGTAAACGCACTAGTGATTGGTCCTAACCTTTTCGCAACTGTATAGCCAGGATTAGCACGTTTCTTTGCCACATGTCGATCGATCATTGTCTGTGGCACGTTGAACTGTCGAGCAGCCCAGAAAAAACCCATATGACCTTCTATAACAGCATTTACAGCGCCTTCCATTGACTCCAATGACCAATCTTGCCTAGACGTTTGTCGCCGATACTTGCGAACCATCTGAAATAAAACACGTGGAACGTACTAGTGAGTCATATCATTCCTGGTAATCTATATTATATAGTAAATACCATATTTCCAATAGTCAGTCGTTAAGGCATAGCACGAATACTGACTTTGCACGTTTTGTGTATTTTTATTCACCATATAGCCTAAGGCATACTTTGTAATTAATTAGGAAACGTTGGAATAACGAATACCATACTATTTACTATTTCATTCAACGTATACTGTACGTGTTCAAAACCCGCAGCGAGGTAAACACATGAGACGATAAGAACGTAACGGTTGGACAAATAGTAGGGGCAAGACGGGGAAGCTACCCATCTTGCCCCATCCCGTCTTGCCCCCTACCATGCTGTCAGGTTACGTTACGCCTACATGAACACTATTTAATGAACATTGACTACTGACACAGCAGTTTACTGTTAATAAGTGCTATATATACAGTCTGGACAAATGTTCACGAAAAACATGTTTTAGGACCTCGAAAGGTGTAAAACATTGCAAATCAGTATAACAATTGTACGTACCTTGCAAAGCTTACAGAAACCGCCGCGAAACTAAGGATCAGCAATGTCAACACACTGGAACTGCAACGTCCCCTTAGAAAAATTAATGAATGACTGTGCTGATAAACCTCTTGCATTATTTGCTTTTCAAACAGCTGAGCAAAACTGAACGTACTCAGACATTACTCTCTTTACTTATTCTGATCAACACTAAACTGACACACAATATTTTTAGTACAACGCAATCTGATTTTTAATAATCCCTACAAAAGAATGGCCCTGACTAACAATAACCTATACCTTTCATGAATCACTTACCTCACAGAAATCTTCGTTACTCCAACTACTGCAATATACGTAGCGAGCGCCACTACTGCCAGCTAAATAAAAGATTCAAACTACTGAAGTCACTAACTACTGATAGGCATAGTTAGCAAATGAAAGATTTTGATAAAGAACAAACAATATATTTACCTTAATAGTGTTCAAAAGTCATTATATATATATATATATATATATATATATATATATATATATCAGTTAATGACATCCAGTCTTACAAATGTACTGTCTCTGATGGACACACGTCCAGATCATCCGCTCTCAAAACTCCGCCATCTCTCTCCCCACATCCACCACTGCTGGCGGCTCACCTCCAACTGCGCAACGCTACGCGCTGTTCGCATCCAACTGCCCAACACTACAATAGCAAATTCCAACAATGCAAACCAGCCACAGACTGCACACAGCACTGTCAGTGATTTTCATATAGAGCGCTACATGGCGTTACCAACATAAAAACCTAAACAGCCTACTTACAGGACCTGTGTATTGATGATGCTGACGTAGCTATCCACAGATGGAAGCACTCTAACTGTAGCTTATAGCCCTTCTCCATCTTACCCCACCTCCCCGTCTTGCCGTGCTTTCCCCTAACTAGTTTTTCGTGCTGCGAATTTTTTTCAGTCAGTATGTTATAGCGGACGACCAAGGCTTAAACACAGTAAGCGGGCCGAGATGGACTACATGACAGTAGTTTTGGAGAGGTGAAGAGGTTTGCCACAGGACGCAGCAGCACGGAGAGCGGCATGAGACCAGTCTTTGAACTGAACAACCAGCGCAACAACGACGTAAGAGGTAACTTAGGCGAGAGTGTAGCTGGGGAGCCTGCCACTGTTGGAGTGCGGAGCCCTGCCGGACGGCCTAAGGTGGGGAGTGGGCGGGTCAGCGCAGAGGACGCCAGAAGGGGCCCTGCGGGACAGCCGGCGCTTTAGGGCCGGTGCTGACTGCGCGCCATCCATCGCCCCGCCCGCTGCCTCAGCTGATGTACGACCTCGGCCGCCGTCCGCGACCAACCACCACTTCCAGGTTTCCCCAGTCACCGTCTGCCGCACATCCTTTCTCAACCAGACGGTGCGTTAAGAGGGCACGTAAGCGAAAGCGACCAAAATTGTGAAAAACGTTTTATTGGTCCTTCATTTACTACATGGTATTGAAATTTAAATTCCCGAGTAATATGTTCCAGTTCCACTCGTGTTGTTGTTGTGGTCTTCAGTCCTGAGACTGGTTTAATGCAGCTCTCCATGCTACCCTATCCTGTGCAAGTTTCTTCATCTCCCAGTACCTACTGCAACCTACATCCTTCTGAATCTGCTTAGTGTATTCATCTCTCGGTCTCCCTCTACAATTTTTACCCTTCACGCTGCTCTCCAATGCTAATTTTGTGATCCCTTGATGCCTCAGAACATCTCCTACCAACCGGTCCCTTCTTCTCGTCAAGTTGTGCCACAAACTTCACTTCTCCCCAATTCTATTCAATACCTCCTCATTAGTTATGTGATCTACCCATCTAATCTTCAGCATTCTTCTGTAGCACCACATTTCGAAAGCTTCTATTCTCTTCCTGTCCAAACTATTTATCGTCCATGTTACACTTCCATACATGGCTACACTCCATACAAATACTTTCAGAAACGACTTCATGACACTTAAATCTATACTCGATGTTAACAAATTTCTCTTCTTCAGAAACGCTTTCCTTGCCATTGCCAGTCTACATTTTATATCTTCTCTACTTCGACCATCATCAGTTATTATGGTCCCCAAATAGCAAAACTCATTTACTACTTTAAGTGTCGCATTACCTAATCTAATTCCCTCAGCATCACCCGACTTAATTCGACTACATTCCATTATCCTCGTTTTGCTTTTGTTGATGTTCATCTTATATCCTCCTTTCAAGACACTGTCCATTCCGTTCAACTGCTCTTCCAGGTCCTTTGCTGTCTCTGACAGAATTACAATGTCATCGGCGAACCTCAAAGTTTTTATTTGTTCTCCATGGATTTTAATACCTACTCCGAATTTTTCTTTTGTTTCCTTTACTGCTTGCTCAATATACAGATTGAATAACATTGGGGAGACGCTAGAACCGTGGCTCACTCCCTTCCCAAACACTGCTTCCCTTTCATGTCCCTCGACTCTTATAACTGCCATCTGGTTTCTGTACAAATTGTAAATAGCCTTTCGCTCCCTGTATTTTACTCCTGCCACCTTTAGAATTTGAAAGAGAGTATTCCAGTCAACATTGTCAAAAGCTTTCTCTAAGTCTACAAATGCTAGAAACGTAGGTTTGCCTTTCCTTAATCTATTTTCTAAGATAAGTCGTAAAGTCAGTATTACCTCACGTGTTCCAATATTTCTACGGAATCCAAACTGATCTTCCCCGAGGTCGTCTTCTACCAGTTTTTCCATTCGTCTGCAAAGAATTCGTGTTAGTATTTTGCAGCTGTGACTTATTAAACTAATACTTCGGTAATTTTCATATTTGTCAACACCTGCTTTCTTTGGGATTGGAATTATTATATTCTTCTTGAAGTCTGAGGGTATATTGGCTGTCTCATACATCTTGTTCCACGCGTAAGTGTGATAAAAATAATAATTAACGAAAGCTGGCATGGAGCCTCGCCCCTTTGGTGTTCTGTATTTCCTCACATCATTTATTCCCACAGTGTTTTGTTCCAGTTTTATGTAGTCACAATTTGAGGAATATTTCGTTTCCAGAATGAGATTTTTCACTCTGCAGCGGAGTGTTCGCTGATATGAAACAACCTGGCAGATTAAAACTGTGTGCCGGACCGAGCATCGAACTCGGGACCTTTGCCTTTCGCGGGCAAGTACTCCACCGACTTAGCTACACAAGCACGACTCACGCCCACTTCTCAGCTTTAATTCCGCCAGTACCTCGTCTCCTACCTTTCAAACTCCACAGAAGCTCTCCTGCAGAACTAGCACTCCTTAAGAAAGGATACTGCGGAGACTTGGCTTAGCCACAGACTAGGAGATGTTTCCAGAATGAGATTTTCACTCTGCAGCGGAAGGCAAAGGTCCCGACTTGGAGTCTCGGTCCGGCACACAGTTTTAATCTGCCAGAAAGTTTCAATATTTCGTTGTTTAGCAGATCCAGAACTTGCATAAAAGTGCGTGCAGGTAAAAACTCAAAATCCTGATGTACGTTATAGTTCTCTGATAGGAAAACCACGCTCCAAGACACCATTTCCACAACTGCTGATAAAGTTGCGCCGTATGATGCTTGTTTAGTTTTTAAGTGCGCTAATCTTGGCAGGCTACGGACACTACAGAGGCTAGAATTTGATCCAGGAGCTTCCGCACTGTCAATATTGAAGGAAATCGAAGTTGATACAGCTGATAGTACTCTTACTCTGATAAAAATCAGGTCAGCGTATGAGGACAAGCATAGAAAAGACAACTTGAGGATGAAGAGAAGAATCCATATGGTGTTCACTTGTTCATCCACATGAGTTAAGGCATAATACAAACACTTTAAAATCTTTGGTTCAGGCTTCCCGTCACTTACATTTTAGCAACTTTATGTATCTTTTCCTCACAGACCACTGATATTACAGAGCTTAAACCTGACATGAAATTAGTCAACACGACAGTGAAACATTCTGTGGAAGGAATTTTGACTTACCATAATAATATGTCATTTATGTAAGGGAAAAGACTCAAGGTTTGGTATATTTTTCACAGAAATTTTCACAGACCTCTAAAAATCTAGCAAAAGAAGATATCAATATTCTCTTCCATAGATATTCATAATGATGGTATATCTAACTTTGTACAAAATACATTAAATTCGTTGTGACAGATTTTTAGAAAAAGAGACATTTGCACTCAACTTGTCGAAAAATTTTCAATTGTTAATAATTAAAAACGAATAACTTCATTACGCATCAAAACTTTGAACTTTATAAGTTTTTTTTTTTTTCAAAGTATTTCAACTTCGCATACGTCCCTACGTAAGTCATCTTCACACTTAGTGTGAAAAGAAAGGTGGTCGCAGGGCTCGGCGAGTTTTGCGACGTCTAGGGGCGTTTCTACCATTAGGCAAGATTAGGCAGGCGCCTAGGGCGGCAAAGGGCAGGAAAAATTAATTTCAAATCAAACAGCGAAAAAAATTGAGCAAATGAGGAGAAAAATTTAAAAAGAGGAATAATTAGAACACTGAATTGTTTTCAAAAGCGTAATGAATAGTTACTTAATATGTCTTTACTTACTTTGAAGAAAGTAAACACATTGCTTCTACCTACCTCAAAACTAAAGCAACAGCCACTGAGTACAAAACAGAAACAAACATGACTGTGATTAATCTATGTCACATGCTGGGTTGGGGAGTAGTAGGGCAAAGCTCACATCAGACCATTCTGCATTGTTGCCAAATTTATTCAAGATTGTGGAAATCGATGTGGCGACATCTCACTGACGTCATCGTGGGAAATTCAAATTTTGGTGGGTAAATAGGTCAATTCAGCTACCTCCACTAATTTAACTCCACCCACCTCCACCCCAGTAAGTGACGAGAAATTCAGAAAAATGGCAGGATGTTCAAATTGATGGGTGAAAATATCAGATTTTGTATGTTCACCTTGAGGACTGGAGACCAACTAACCTAGTTCACAACATCACCACCAGAAGGAGCTGTTAGCACTCCCATCCCATACTCCCTCATCCCCTCCCCTCCCCTCTCAGACCTGTAAATTGGCGAGAAATCAGCTCGGTCTGTGTAGGGCTGCCGAACTGGAGGACCTCTCGACAACAGGGTAATATAGTGTGCACAAGGCATTGGTTAAACAATTTGTTTAAGAATATTGTTTATTTATTACTGAAATCGCGATACATCTCGAAACTGACGCTAGCATGTGTTCAAAGGTTAATCAACTGCTGAGTTACTCTCGGTAGAGTCTGAGCTTTTCGATGTGCCTACGTACACGCTATCCGATAGGTCCTTTCCAGCATTGTACCGTGGAGTGGGAGAAGTTTTTTGCCTTCCTCCACACTTAAGAGCCCTAGTGGTTCACCACAGAGAAAATATACGAGAACAGGAAGTTGTTTAACATCTTCCTTTGAGTTTTACTGGTGGGCACTCGGAATCTTTCCAACATTGGCCAACGAGTTCCGGTTCTGACGAAAAACAGCGCTTTCACAGCAGCCAGAGGGAGAACACTTTGCTTTAGATCTTTGTAAACTAATGATTTCTCTTCAGTCTTTGGTAAAGTAAAGACTTCAGATTAGGACAGAAGAGATGATTGATGAGCCGAGCCCTGTTGCAGCTGGAAGGATGTCTGTACTTAAACGCTGAGTACAAAGAGAGGGCGCAAGTCATTTTCTGCAGCCACTGCTTTTGCTGGCTACTTTACTCACGCTCCGAGTGCTTGGGTAAGACGGGCTATCATCAGATGCGCCAACATCATTCAGACACAAAATTAATCTGCTCCCTTCAGGAGCCGAGCAAGCGATTTTACAGTCGCGTATTCAGCTTCTTGCTCTCAATTGTGTACTTACTACTTTTAACTAACAACTTATGCAGTCGCTGGTCGCTTCCATGAATTACGAACGAAGCTGTGTTTTATCCTCCCCACTCACGTCTACCAAGGCTATACTTTAGCATTGCAATCTCTTATCTGCTTGTCAGTGGTTTTTGTAAATATCAGAGAGCAATTCTCATATTTATAGCTGATAAACCTATTACAGTGACTATTTGTTTCCATTCGTAAGTCTAAGCTTCCTCCTCCCATTAATGTCTGTGTGAGCGGTGTGGTACCCATTTGTTTCATGCTTAATTGGACCATACATTTTAATATTCATTAAAATAAGGCTTTCTTTTTTGTGTGTCAGTATCCTTGTTTTAAATTAATTATCATGAACAAATGGGATGGTTCCTCAGTCTGTCGGTTACGAGAGTTTGGTCCTGTTCATCGTAGGAGTATGTTTCAACCACAGCCGACACCCCAACCAAGTGACTGGTTTTAAGACACTTACGTAGCAATATAACCTTTTTTCATACCTACTGCCGGTGACAAAGATCTGGAAAAGAAGCACTTAAGGTTTCTAATGACATTTCTTTTCTGCTTCCATTGGAGCTAATACAGATAAGAACTTTGTTTAAAGCCGTCCTAATGTATCTAACAGAATACACTGCTGTTGCTAAACCTAAACACTAAAAATATTAAGACTTCTGATGTACTACAATGAGCTACAAAAGGTTATCCGATTTGGCGATACTATCAACATAAGGGAAGTGACGCGAAAGGTCACAGGTTTGTTTCACTGGCGCGAGAGTGTGATAGAAATGTTAAAAAACCTAACCTGCATTACTCGTAGCAATACGCCGCACATAAGTGAAGTACGTGCTTGAAAAACTCAAAGACTCATCTTGCAACAAAGAAACCACGAATGTTCGTCAGCCTGCTACGTGTGTACCCAGCAGAGATCCTACAGGTGAGATTGTGGTAACAACAGCTCGCACAGAGGCGCAGAAACATTCATTATTCCCACGCTCTATCCGTGAATGGAAAAAGAGACTTCAGTGAACTGTCCCATAAAATGCATCCTATGCTATACATTTTACAGTGATTCGTTGAGTGTAGATGAAAACCTAGATCCGTCACTTACGTAGAAAATCAAAGAGTACGAAATATTGGTTCATGTAAAGTAATGGACCATTGTCACATACGAGAAAGAGGAGAAACTCGTTTAAGGAAGACAAAATTTTACGTCGCCAAATAAATATCTTTCAGTAGATGTTCACATTTTTAGATGAATATTCAACCTAATGTACGTACTTTAAAATTATCTGTTCATTCTTGTTTTGCCTTCGAATACAGTACTGCGTATGTTTTAACTTCTCTAATAATATTAACTTGTTTACTTAATGATTTCTTATTTTTTATTCAGAGAGTAAGGAGATTGCTTCACTCGTTAAATGTTTTGTATTTAATTAAAATGAATCTTGGTTTACTGTTGTTGTTGTCGTCTTCAGTCCAAAGACTGGTTTTATGTAACAATACCCAGTAGAAGCCTCTTCGTTTCCGAATAACAGCTGCAACCTACATCCATTTAAACGTTTTAACGTGCTTACCGTATTCATCTATTGGTCTCCTTCTACTGACTTTTCCCATTACACTTCCCACCAACATTACGTTGGTGATTCCTTGATGTCTCAGAATTCGTCCTATCAACCAATACATTCTTTCAGTCGAGTTGTGCCGTAAATTTCTTTTCCCCTCCAGTTCCGTTAAGTCCTCCTCATTAGTTATGCCTCTACCCATTTAATCTTCATCATTCTTCTGTAGCACAAAATTTCAAAGGCTTCTATTCTCCTCTTTTTTAACTGCTAATCGGTCACGATTCACTTTCATTCGGCTGCACTATAGAAAACTATCTTCAGAAAAGGCTGCTTAAGACTTAAATTTACATTAGATGTTAACAAATTTCTCTCCTTCAGAAACTGTTTCCTTGTCATTGCCAGTTTACATGTTATATCCGCTCCACTTCGGCCGTCATCAGTTATTTTACTGCCCAAACAGCCCAATGTATCTATAATTTTTAATGTGTCATTTCCTAATATGACTCCCTTAGCATCACCTCATTTAGTTCGGCTAAATTTCATTGCCCTTTTTTCGCTTTTTTTAAATGTTCCTCTTATGTCATCCGTTCAAGACTGTCCACTCCATTTAACTGCTCTTCCAAGTCCTTTCCTGACTCGGACAGAATTAAAACATCATCGGTAAATCCCAAAGTATTTATTATTTCTCCTTGAACGTCAACTTCCTGCCCAAATTTTTCTTTGGTGTCCTTTACTTCCTGCTAAGTCTACAGATAGAATAACATCAGAGATAAGCTACAATCCAATCTCACTCCATTCTCAACCACTGCTTCCATATCATGACCTGCGACTCTTATAACTGCCGTCTGGTTTTTGAAAATTTGTGTATATCGGCTTCTACAATTCATCATAACAACGTTTCACCAGACAACGCCGGTCAACTGCTGTTTGTGTATGCGAAATTGGTTGGAAACTTTCGTCATGTCAGCACGTTGTAGGTGTTGCCACCGGTGCCAACCTTGTGTGAATGCTCTGAAATGCATCTTCTTCCTGTCGGTTAAATTTCGCGTCTGCATCACGTCGTCTTCGCGGTGTAGCAATTTTAATGGTCATTAGGGTACAAGCGAGTTAAGACTACATTGCAGATACTGGTATTCAAATGGCTCTGAGCACTATGGGACTTAACTGCTGAGGTCATCAGTCCCCTAGACTGAGAACTACTTAAACCTAACTAACCTAAGGACATCACACACATCCGTGCCCGAGGCAGGATTCGAACCTGCGACCGTGGCGGTCGCGCGGTTCCAGACTGTAGCGCCTAGAACAGCTCGGCCACTCCGGCCGGCGATACTGGTATTGATTTCTTATAAACTGTTGTATTCCATCTCGAACAGACCACGGGTGTACTGCCGGTCCACAGTATCCAACGGGCACAATATTCCAATTTATTTCATGCTGCACATCCTATTAAAAAAAGTCTAGAAAAGTATAGAAAAAAGTGGAAACAGTGCGGGAATTGCCGCCCTGTGACGACTAGCGCTTTGCCTCACACTTATAGTGGGGATTTGGCGACACTCACTTCTAGCAGAGACCTGGTTGATACGTAGCAAAGCTTACTTTTGACGCAGGCTTGGTGGCGTTTGCTTCTAACAGAAATTTGGTGAACTGTAGATAGGATGAACAGGCGTACGGATATGCCTTCTTTGGAACTCGTTTCTGCCCGCAAAGGTTAAGCTCAACCTATATTTCAGCTTCAGTTGCTAGGTGCTTTTGCGTAGGCTTACTATGAGGCGCATAATATGTGGCCACTAGCAACGTATTAAACGTGCCGAACTTTGTACGTAATAGTGTTCACTGCTAAAGCCATTAATAACTTTGACTTAATAAACATAAACGTATCTAATTGCATGTTTTATTAGAATGTTCACACCCCTAATGGGTACCCGGTCATAATTATATGAATATTATGTAATTTTACTATTTTTACCCATCTTCGTCTCGCTGAATATAGACCGTTGCATACGGGGACTAGCTCAGGTATAAGTGTCTGTGCTCTGGCAGCTAACCTCATCACCATAGCTGCGACGGTTTATGGGGAGTCCCGTTCTAAACTGCTCCTAGGTTCTTGCCGGAGCAGTCTAGGTCCAATGACTAGTTGCCTAATATGAAGCCAAACATAAGCAAATCTTTTCATCTATTTAAAAATAGTGGATGTGTCTATGTGAGCAGCTCAGAAATAAACGTAAACAAATTCAGACTCGAGTGATTATTTACAAGCTAAATGTGGCTAGTATGAGGAGCTTGTTGACAATATCGAGTAAGTCCAAAATGAGTATTTTGAAATGCAGACGAAACGGAGTGAAAGTAACCCAAGAATTAAACAGGAATTACGAGAGCTGTAAAGATCACCAGGGCAGAGCATTCAAGAATTTAAACAGTTTGAGAAAGAACCTAATCCTGCGGCAGTGTAGCACTATCGGCCAACGCAGTGAAAATGACTATGTAAATTCGGAAGTTCAGAAAGTAAATGGTGTTATAAATTCAGCCCAGAGCACATAACATGTATTGTGGAGTGATGGGACGTAAATACCCAAAAAATCGGAACTGAAATAGAAAACAAGAACGTTGAGAATTTTATGGTCGTCATATGCCTACAATTCGCACGCAAGTCTCAAGTGGTTCAGAGGTGAACACACGTCGAAGTCAAGGTGTAAACGACGATGAAAATGATTGTCAAAGTCGATTATAATTTGAAAATAACGACAGGACCTCGGGAGCCAATTATTAGATGTGCGAAAACCAATAGACTAACGGGCATAAACCACTTTCCAAAATGTGGAAGGCACGAAAAAAATCCATGTAAACAAGATGTGTAGATCACAACAAAGAGGAGAAAATGGAAATTCACCGTATGATAAGATACGAACTGTGTTTGAGATAACTGCAACCATTTCAACTATTAGTCAAGGTACAAGTCTGTGACAATTGCATCCATTTTATCCATCAGACAATGTACACCTAGAAGTACCCATGAAATAGTTTCGAAACTCATTTCGGAAATTTTGGAACGAAAGAATGGAAGACGACTTTTTTATCAGACGTTTTAAAGAACTGGCGTTACTGGATTCAAAATTGCATCAGTTCATCATATTAAAAAAAAAAATGCGAAGTGAGTTAGTAGAAGAACACACACCGAAGAACTAATACAAAAGAAAAACTGTAGTTCAACCAGTTTCGTATTTTAGACGTTATTGTACCCTAAAAAACAAAATTTCTAGAGGATGCGTGAACAAATATGAGCGTTCGCAACAATCGTAACAGGAAGTAGAAGCAGCGTGAAGATTGTTGAACAAAATCAGTATCATGCAACTTTAAATCCAAAGATGTGTCTTGGTGAGAACTGATTTATTGAATGTCGAAGTAAGTGTGTTGTTAAGATGATTATTCCAATAACCATGTGGGGTCCATGAAATCCTGAGGCAACGGAACTGCATTAACCCTAAGAAACAGAAAATCGAGAAACACAAAAAGAAGAAACAGGTGTAAAGCTAAAAATTTGTGTATTCCGTCACCACTCCATTACCGAGCCGCCATTCAAGAAGAGGAAGGAAATAACAGTCAAGACATTTGGAAAGAAGGACGTTAAGAAGAACGCGGATAAAGGAGATGGAGAGCTACGCAAGTCAATAACAGCAAACCGCTGCCGCGATTACTGGCAATAATTCAAGGGCGTGATACAGTAGAAACTAATTTGGAACAGACCGTGGCACGTCAACGTAGCGGATGCAGCGTCCTTCAGAATTTCCGTGCGGGAAAAATTTACATGGATGACGACGGAGGATTGGGCGGGGGGGGGGGTGAGGAGGGGGGAGGGGACGGGGAGGCGACAGAAGAGCAATATGTCATCAGGCGGCTGCAGCGATGCAGCGGGAAAGGCAACAGCTGTGGAACAACGCCAGCCTGCGTCACACTGGCAACAAGCTGGACAGCTTATGCGTGATGGACGATCACGCGTGGTGGACGTCAATACGCCACAAATTCGTACTATGTTTGTAGAGCGCCATTTGTTGTGCAAGCTCAGCGGCAGCAGCAAAACCCAGACAGGAATACCATAACGCTGATTTACAGTAATATACGTACTGATAATACTCATTTCAGCATTGCGTCAGTACGCTGACTGGACGTTATTTGTGTACACTCAGTACTTTTGTGTGTTAAACTTCTAGAAGGGACAGCGGTAACACAGTGCAAGCTAGCACACTTCAATGTCAAGAGGTCCTCTCATCTTAGTCTCAAGAACGCCATGAACAGGGTGAATCTATAAGGCAAACATCAGTGTCGGCTGTCCGTTGGCTACCCTCCACATAATAAACGCCGTCGAAGCACACCTCGGAAGGCCCAAGAGTAGTGACCGACCGCCATGTCATCCTCAGTCGATAGGCATCACTGGATCAAGATATGGTCAGCACAACACTCTGCTGGTTGTTGTCAGTTTTTGTGACCGGAGCCGCTACTTCTCAATCAGGTAGCTCCTCAATTAGTTTCACAATTGCTGAGTTCACCCCGCTTGGTAACAGTGTTCGGCAGACCCAGAGCGACACTAATTCAGGTGCTAGCCAAACCTGACAATGCTGAACTTCCTCGTGATCTGACAGGAAACGATGTTACCACTATGGCAAAGCAGTTGGCACTCTCCACAAAGTGAATGAAAAAAGGAAAGAAGATTAGTGTTTAACATCCTTTCGACGTCGAGGTCGTTAGAGACGGAGCACGAACTCGGATTGTTTCAAGGATGGGGAAGGAATCACCTGGCACATGCCTGGAGCGATATAGGAAATCACGGAGAACCTAAATCTGAAAGGCCGGACACCGTCCGAATGAGAAACCAGTGTGCTAACCAGTGCACCACCTTGCTCATTGGTAGCGAATGAGGCCGATGATTATGAAATAAACCCGTCAGTCTGTGTGAAGGAGTAAATTGGTTTAGTGTTTAATATCCTAAACTCACCACACTAGGGAAGGATGAGTTTCAAATCCCATGCTGGCCACCCTAAGAGTCTCCAATCTTCCCCTAAAGCACTTAAGGCAAATGCCGAGATCTATTTTTTGAAAACAATACCATTTCCTGAATCAGTATTGTTCAGCCCAGTCTGTTGCTTCCTTTAATAAGATCACAACTTAAGAAATTATGACCTGATCTCCTTTACTTTTGACCTAACAAAAGATCGCAAGCAGTTAAAGTGAAAGTGCTGCACTTCAAGACACCTGTATTATCTGTTATGCGAAAAAGGACAGGGTTACAACAGTAGTGGCTTAGTGAGCATTATGGGACAGTATCCACTCGTCTGTCACAAATTACGTAATTTACAATGACAAAGTAGTCGTCCTCCTTCTCCAAAACTGATGCCAAAATTTCTCACAATGGCTGAAATAGATCACTCTTGTTCTGTATAAAAAGCAATATAGGTACTCAAATTTTGGCGCCAAAACTAGAAGTTATAATCATATCAAGTCAAAATGGTATGAAGTTGAAAAAAAAAATTCCATGAAAATGTAGTCGGATACTTTCTAAAGTGTAGAGTAGCCTACTTTTTCTAACTAAAGAAAGGGCATGAACTAAAAAATAAACTATTTGTGATATATGGAAGTGACTGTGTGGTGATACTCCAACTGGATTGGATTGAATTGCGGTTATTCTCTTTTTCCCATCATATTCCAAAATGTTCACGTTATAATACTGCACAACCTATTCTACAGCTCTGAATAAGTTCCTCTAAAGCTACCCAGTTGGTCTCCAAGTTTGAACAACCTTCCAGCCTCCAACTTGTTATACCGCTGTCATTACTCCTTGCTGCAGAGCACTTAATATGCTCCTCATCGGTAACAACGGGCAAGTACACACACACACGTTGTGGCACACACATACTGCTGAGAGTGCATCCTGCCATGTGTAGACTCACATGCTTGTGTAGGCTATCACACACACACACAAACAAACAAACAAACAAACAAACAAACACACATGCTTAGTCATACATTCTCAGACGCGCTCATCAATGAATGTACAATCACAACTATACTCTCTTGAGTGTGTGTGGATGCACCTAAAATACTTTCTGGAATGGAAGTGAGTAGTGCCATCACAGGCCTGTCCTGATTCTATAGACGCAAATGAACAGTTTGGAGAAATCTAATAATTTTCCAGCGCAGACAATTTTCATGTACTGTAATTCTACCTTCGCCATTTTCAGAGCCACTGATTCTCCATGAAAATTAAAGAGTATCTTTAAAAGTTGGCTTTGGGATTGATCTGCTAGTGCAATGATTTTTTTCCAATAATTTCTATTTCCTCCAAAATATACTATTTTCAACTCCATGTTTCTTTTATTATTTCATATCTTTTACAACTGCACTTCCTAAATGATCTTTCCATGGTAATTACTATCACTTCTCACCCTAGTGCACTGGCTGAAATTCATTACACACTGGATTATAGTAAAACTATATTCCTAAATAGAGATACTGCTGGATATTCTTGAAGTGGGTAATATACTCTCATTCACAGCATATAACCACAGCAATTTAGGAAGACTGCTGTTTAATTGACTTGGAGTCAATGCTGGGATAGTTTCTTTGAAAAGGGTATTTATCACATACACTTCAAACCAATGTTGTATTGACATCACAAGCATGTTTTATCGACACTGCACGTACATCACCTCGTGACATTTCAAACTGATGTGTAAATGCACCCATTCCTTTAGAAAAAATGCATGTTGTGCACATTGTAAATAATTAGCTGCCTGATGTTAAGGCAAAAAATTAATTCCAACTTCTCCTTTTGAGCAACTGCATTTATAGTCTGTAAAGAAGTCACGAGTTTCCTTTGTAAGATGTAACAAAATAACACGAGGAAGACAGTTTACAAAATGGTGCTGTATATTAATATACAACTCACTTACAATGTCATGATAAAAAAGTTTGTCGATCCACTGCTTTAGATGAAATAGTTTAATGGCTGCATTCAACACAGTTAGCAGCAAATTATTGGACAATGGCAATAATTGTAGCTGATGTTTTTATACAAATTCTCACTCTCAGCACGACAAATAAATGTGTTGCACTGCCTCCAGAATTTTGGAATTGTAATGTGCTCTAGGAAATATATTTGGTAATGGAATGAGACCGAGGCATTAAAACCATAAACAGAAGTAAAGAGAAACGCACTATTATTACTTACGAGAGAACTGGTGCGCATACACGCTGCCATTGCAGTCGTCAATGTATTGTATTTCCTCAAATGCAGGTGTATCTGCCTAAGAATTTAACACTTTGTGCTGCCTATTGCGAGCTCTCAAAGGGTATGCGATACTCCTTGATGTAAGACAGCTATCATGTGACTATTAGCGTCAATGAGTAAGTATGTACTTGGAGAAAAACATATCCAACTAATATTTTTTTCTTTTGGCAGCCATGCATAGCAGTTGGGATGGTGGCTGCTGTCAACCTATCTCTATGGAGTGCCTTAGTTAGTCTATCTGGATAGCTGCTGGGTGCAGTGAGGTGAATATCTGCTAATAAACTAGCACCAGAGAATACCCTGGCCAGTGTCCTGGTTTTGCTTTATTTTTTGTACATAAAGAGATATGCATAATCGTAGTTTAACCGCAGTGATGTCAACAAAATGTACCGACGTCATGCAGACTCTGCACATGAGGAATGCAGACATTGTGCAGATGCCACATGCATCGAGTTCTTACGTCGCCCACTACCCTGCCTCTTACTGTGAGTTGGTCCTGTGACTGCGCTACCTTGGCTGAGGGACATCAAATTCATGTAGATGGCAATTCTCTTCCAACAGCTGTACAGCTTTGTGCCAGTGTGGAACAAATTAATGGAATGACTTTTTTTCACACTGATGCACAGCATTGTAGCTGCTGCAAGAGAGTTGTCATCTGCACGAATCAGATATCCCTTGGCCTGTGGCAACATAGCCACAGGGTCGGTCCATGGTTTGCCTAAGAGATAGAGCAGCTGGCAACATAAGAAAATAGTGCATGCAGCATCTGTGCAGTGTCCGCACTACTTGTGTGTGGCATTAAACAGATTGGATAGGCATACCATAGTGCTGCCTCAGTCGCAGCTACCCTCCCAATTCCTACGCTTCACAGACAAAAAAGTATTAGTTAGGTATGTATTTTTTTCGAAGTACAATCTTACTCGGTGTTGCTAATACTCCCATGGCAGCTATCTGTCTTGCATCACAGAGTGTTGTTTGCTTTTTGAGAGCTCATAGTGGACAGGACAGAGTGTTAATTTCTTAGGCAGGTACATCTGCATTTGGGCCCCTGTTTGGGCCCTCTCACAGAAGTAAACTCAGTTAGAACAGTAAATGTAATAGCAAACTCAAGGAAGGCAAAACCAATGCTCATCTATTAATGTTACACCTTGCAAAGCCAACATTTCCTGTGTAATTCCCTTAATCAGTATCCCATGTTGTGTGAGTGTGTTTGTGTGTGTGTGAAAGAGAAAGATATTTGCACAATTTTAGTATTGCAGCAATCGATAGCGTCTGCTGGACGCAGATGTAAGGAAGCCCCAAAGAGAGCAACAGCTAGTCGAAACTTCAGGTCTTGGTCAAGCAGAGATTAGTAAGGTTGCCATTAAGAGGGGAGCTTCTTTTAAGATACTTTGGAGGACTTCCGGGGGGGGGGGGGGGGGAACAAAGAATGCTGGGTGAGGTGCTGACTTAAGGGTGAGTGGACGTGTTGGGTAGCTCGGCTAAGAAAGAGTGGCATGATTGGCGATGTCACCACGATACTAACTCTTTTATTTCAGCGTTAGGAAATCAGGACAAGTTTGAAATTACGATGCGTGTGTGAGATACCATTTGTGTTTCGAGATTGAATAGAATAACACGTTTGATTTATAGATTCACTGTGCACGAGTGCCCCAGTTGCGAGAACAATGTATGTGTAATGTGTTTCCATGTTTTATGAAATTGCTATATGTTCTGGGAATTCGTGTATCGTGAAAGAAGGAAATAGTAATCACGAACCCAAGATTTAATTGGAATAGTAGGTCAACACGTGGACTTGGTGACCACGTAGTAGGCAAAATATTGTAGGGCGATTTCAATAATCATCATGTGGACAATATTTATTAAGGTTACAAGTAACACGTGGGCTCGATCTTATAGTCCAGAGAATGTCACGTGCCTTATGTGAATTGTTGTTGTTGTGGTCTTCAGTCCTGAGACTGGTTTGATGCAGCTCTCCATGATACTCTATCCTGTGCAAGCTTCTTCATCTCCCAGTATCTACTGCAACCTACATCCTTCTGAATCTGCTTAGTGTATTCATCTCTTGGTCTCCCTCTACGATTTTTACCCTCCACACTGCCCTCCAATGCTAAATTTGTGATCCCTTGATGCCTCAAAACATGTCCTACCAACCGATCCCTTCTTCTAGTCAAGTTGTGCCACAAACTTCTCTTCTCCCCAATCCTATTCAATACCTCCTCATTAGTTACGTGATCTACCCACCTTATCTTCAGCATTCTTCTGTAGCACCACATTTCGAAAGCTTCTATTCTCTTCTTGTCCAAACTAGTTATCGTCCATGTTTCACTTCCATACATGGCTACACTCCATACAAATACTTTCAGAAACGACTTCCTGACACTTAAATCTATACTCGATATTAACAAATTCCTCTTCTTGAGAAACGCTTTCCTTGCCATTGCCAGTCTACATTTTATATCCTCTCTACTTCGACCATCATCGGTTATTTTACTCCCTAAATAGCAAAACTCCTTTACTACTTTAAGTGTCTCATTTCCTAATCTAATTCCCTCAGCATCACCCGACTTAATTCGACTACATTCCATTATCCTTGTTTTGCTTTTGTTGATGTTCATCTTATATCCTCCTTTCAAGACACTGTCCATTCCGTTCAACTGCTCTTCCAAGTCCTTTGCTGTCTCTGACAGAATTACAATGTCATCGGCGAACCTCAAAGTTTTTACTTCTTCTCCATGAATTTTAATACCTACTCCGAATTTTTCTTTTGTTTCCTTTACTGCTTGCTCAATATACAGATTATGTGAATTAGCCTGTCTTATTAGCGTTGTGAGTAGCGAGAGCAATATTCCATTCTTGGACAGTTTATCTTAGTTAAGCCACACGTGCGGCTTCACTGCAGGAACAGACCCTAGTCGGCAGTTTGCTTAAGGAACCCTCTTAGCGTTCGCGTCTGAAAGGAGTTGGACTGTGGACTGCGAGGTAAGGTACAGCATTGTGCAGAAGGGACAGAGGCTTCGCTGGACCGAATTCTGGTCGCTCTGGGGAAATTTGCCGTCTTGGAGGCGAGCATAAAAGGGGCCCTCTAAGCAGTGTGTAACAGCTAGTTAGTGTGTGGAGCTTTAGGCCGGACCTCTGCTAATTTAGAATCGTGTAATGCACCTTTGCACTTTAGCTCGGAATTTCGTAACCAAGTCGAGGTAGCGTTCGACTGTGCTGCATTACTTCTGACTTATTGCATCATACTGATCGCGATGCATGAAATAAAATCCGGTGTGCAGTAAATGTATGACTCTAGCACACAAGTACTAGACCCAATTCTGTATCAACATCTATTTTGATTCTTTGGACACTCAGAAGTTTCCATTTTAATTTTACCAGGATTTGGTATTATTTCACACATAGTATGCCAAGAAAGAGGGAAAATTAAATCCGGTACTCATCCATTACCCGAGTAAATTATGCGTTGGCTTATAATTGTAAAGGCACCCATGAGACTGACATTACTATCGAGATGTTGAATGTTGCAGTCAGTAAAATAAATTGATATATAACTCATTGGTTTGCAATTATTCCAAACAATTGAAATAGAATCCCATATTTATAATGAGAATGAAAATCAGAGAAGTAATTATCAGAGAAAGAGAGAATGATAAATAAGCCAGAAGCGTTAGAAAGAGAATCCTTTATTAACCTTACACATGACCAGGAATCTTTCTACACTCCTGGAAATGGAAAAAAGAACACATTGACACCGGTGTGGCAGACCCACCATACTTGCTCCGGACAGTGCGAGAGGGCTGTACAAGTAATGATCACACGCACGGCACAGCGGACACACCAGGTACCGCGGTGTTGGCCGTCGAATGGCGCTAGCTGCGCAGCATTTGTGCACCGCCGCCGTCAGTGTCAGCCAGTTTGCCGTGGCATACGGAGCTCCATCGCAGTCTTTAACACTGGTAGCATGCCGCGACAGCGTGGACGTGAACCGTATGTGCAGTTGACGGACTTTGAGCGAGGGCGTATAGTGGGCATGCGGGAGGCCGGGTGGACGTACCGCCGAATTGCTCAACACGTGGGGCGCGAGGTCTCCACAGTACATCGATGTTGTCGCCAGTGGTCGGCGGAAGGTGCACGTGCCCGTCGACCTGCGACCGGACCGCAGCAACGCACGGATGCACGCCAAGACCGTAGGATCCTACGCAGTGCCGTAGGGGACCGCACCGCCACTTCCCAGCAAATTAGGGACACTGTTGCTCCTGGGGTATCGGCGAGGACCATTCGCAACCGTCTCCATGAAGCTGGGCTACGGTCCCGCACACCGTTAGGCCGTCTTCCGCTCACGCCCCAACATCGTGCAGCCCGCCTCCAGTGGTGTCGCGACAGGCGTGAATGGAGGGACGAATGGAGACGTGTCGTCTTCAGCGATGAGAGTCGCTTCTGCCTTGGTGCCAATGATGGTCGTATGCGTGTTTGGCGCCGTGCAGGTGAGCGCCACAATCAGGACTGCATACGACCGAGGCACACAGGGCCAACACCCGGCATCATGGTGTGGGGAGCGATCTCCTACACTGGCCGTACACCACTGGTGATCGTCGAGGGGACACTGAATAGTGCACGGTACATCCAAACCGTCATCGAACCCATCGTTCTACCATTCCTAGACCGGCAAGGGAACTTGCTGTTCCAACAGGACAATGCACGTCCGCATGTATCCCGTGCCACCCAACGTGCTCTAGAAGGTGTAAGTCAACTACCCTGGCCAGCAAGATCTCCGGATCTGTCCCCCATTGAGCATGTTTGGGACTGGATGAAGCGTCGTCTCACGCGGTCTGCACGTCCAGCACGAACGCTGGTCCAACTGAGGCGCCAGGTGGAAATGGCATGGCAAGCCGTTCCACAGGACTACATCCAGCATCTCTAAGATCGTCTCCATGAGAGAATAGCAGCCTGCATTGCTGCGAAAGGTGGATATACACTGTACTAGTGCCGACATTGTGCATGCTCTGTTGCCTGTGTCTATGTGCCTGTGGTTCTGTCAGTGTGATCATGTGATGTATCTGACCCCAGGAATGTGTCAATAAAGTTTCCCCTTCCTGGGACAATGAATTCACGGTGTTCTTATTTCAATTTCCAGGAGTGTACTTGTTCCATTAACAAAGATGTTTCCATGAAAGGAACCTTCCCCGTAACAGGAGTCTGTCAAATATGTACAGGAATCTTTCAGTACTACACAATATATTGACGACTGCAATGGCGATGGGTGCCTGAGCACCAACTCTTTGTATGCGGTTACAGCTTTAATGCCGTGACCCCATTCCATCACCAAATACACTTCCTAGAGCACATTATAGTTCCGAAATTATGGAGGCAGTACAAGATATGTGGCAATGGTTTTATTTGTTGTGGGTACACTACGTGATCAAAAGTATCCGGACACCCCCAAAAAATACGTTTTTCTTATTAGGTGCTTGTGCTGCCACCTACTGCCAGGTACACTCCATATCAGCGACCTCAATAGTCATTAGATATCGTGAGAGAGGAGAATGTGGTGCTCCGTGGAACTCATGGGCCGGCCGGAGTGGCCGAGCGGTTCTAGGCGCTACAGTCTGGAACCGCGCGGCCGCTACGGTCGCAGGTTCGAATCCTGCCTCGGCATGGATGTGTGTGATGTCCTTAGGTTAGTTAGGTTTAAGTAGTTCTAATCTCTAGGGGACTTATGACCTCAGCAGTTGAGTCCCATTGTGCTCAGAGCCATTTGAACCATTTTTTGGAACTCCTGGACTTCGAATGTGGTCAGTTCATTGGGTGTCTCTTGTGTCACACGTCTGTACGCGAGATTTCCACAGTGCTAAACATCCCTAGGTCCACTGTTTCCGATGTGAAAGTGAATTGGAAACGTGAACACATACAGCACAAAAGTGTAACGGTCGACCTTGTCTGTTGACTGACAGAGACCGCCGACAGTTGAAGAGGGTCGTAATGTGTAATAGGCAGACATCTATCCAGACCATCACACAGGATTTCCAAACTGCATCCGGATCCACTGCAATTACTATGACAGTTAGGTGGGAGGTGAGAAAACCTGGATTTCATGGTCGACCAGCTGCTCATAAGCCACACATCACGCCGGTAAATGCCAAATGATACCTCGCTTGGTGTAAGGAGCGTAAACGCTGAACATTCGAAAAATGTTGAGTGGAGTGACGAATCATGGTACACAACGTAGCGATCCTATGGCAGGGTGTGTGTATGGGGAATGCCCGGTGAACGTCATCTGCCAGCGTGTGTAGTGCCAACAGTAAAATTCGGAGGCAGTGATGTTATGGTGTGGTCGTGTTTTTCATGGAGGGGGCTTGCACGCCTTGTTGTTTTGCGTGGCACTATGACAGCACAGGCTGACATTGAAGTTTTAAGCACCTTCTTGCGTTCCAGTGTTGAAGAGCAATTTGGGGATGGCGATTGCATCTTTCAATACGATCGAGAACCTGTTCATAACGCACGGCCTGCGGCGGAGTGGTTACAAGACAGTAACGTCCCTATAATGGACTGGACTGCACAGAGTCCTGACCTGAATCCTATAGAACACCTATGGTATGTTTTGGAACGCCAACTTCGTACGAGGCTTCACCGACCGACATCGATACCTCTCCTCAGTGCAACACTGCGTGAAGAATGGGCTGCTATTCCCCAAGAAACCTTCCAGCACCTGATTGAACGTATGCATGCGAGAGTGGAAGCTGTAACCAAGGCTAAGGGTGGGCCAACAACAAATTGAATTCCAGCATGACCGATGGAGGGCGTCACAAACTTATAAGTCATTTTCAGCCAGGTGTCCTGATACTTTTGATCCCATGGTGTATTTGCGTAAAAAAACCGGGTACCATTACAGTGAACGCCCAGTACTTTCCTGCCAATTGTGTTAGTGGCGGCTGTTTACACAATTTGCGTAGAGCACCGAATCGACTAACTTTTTTTTACCATGGTGAGATCAAAGTGTCGTATGGTAAAATCCACTGCTGTTATGGAGGATATGCTATGATGTCACTAATTCGTAATGACGAAGTGTCCTACCTTGCATAATTTTGTTATATATCATTCTTATTATTTATGATGGAACTCAGTCCATTCACTTCAGAGTACAAATGCAATTGCTCAAAAGGAGCAATTGGAATAAATTTTTTTTAATGTCATTCAGCATAACAATCATCTTTTCTACAAAAATGGATGCATATACACAGCGGCATAAAGTGTTGTGAGGTGTTACGTTGATACAATGTGCATGTGTACGATGTACGTATGGCATAGGGTTATATGGTGTGACTTGCAGAAAAGGGAAGTGTTGGCATTAATTTGTAATCTTAATATGAGATAGCTAATTATCTACAGTGTGCACTACAGACGTCTTCTCTAGAAGAATGACTGCATTTACATATCAAGAAAGTACATCTGTATTCAAATTCATTATTCTCGTTGAACAGTCTCTGTTACCTCTCATGATCATTTCTCTACAGTGAGTAGACTCACAAACTTGTTCTAAAGGAATAAGGACTGAGAAATTATTATTAGTCGAATTACTACCCAGGGGTAACCTTGAATATAGCAAACACAACTGCATCAGCTGTAATGTGTCACTGGAAAAAAGTGCTAATGGATGAAGAGTCAGCGTTTTTAGTCAGAAGTGGCCCTGCTGCTCTACTCATACTGACATTTAGTCACTTCATCCAGTTTGCCTGTTATTTGACTCATAAGAAATAATAAGCCTTTGAGAAAAATAAACTTTTGAGAATGTGTAAACATGCTATGAGGTTGGTGTAGGTATCACTATAGTGTAAGGTAATATGCACTAAGTTCTAGTCCATAGTTAGCAATATTCATGCCTGTTAATGAATTGGTTAAGTAAATAGTAATAATAGTAGAATAATAGTAGTAATAATAATAGTAAATAAGCGTTTAAGTAAATAGAATATCACTTTGAGCTCTCTGGCATTTCTTCACTACACATCACATAAATAGCTCTCTTTTGATCACTAAAGAAGAGCTGAAAGAGGTCGGCACAAATGCAAGGTCACTACAATAGCCGGCCGCTGTGACCGAACGGTTCTAGGCGCTTCAGTCTGGAACCGCGCTGCTGCTACGGTCGCAGGTTTGAATCCTGCCTCGGGCATGGATGTGTGTGATGGCCTTCGGTTAGTTAGGTTTAAGTAGTTATAAGTCAACGGGACTGATGACCTCAGATGTTAAGTCCCATAGTGCTTACAGCAGTTTTTTTCACTACGATAACTGTAATCATCTTCTCACTTTCTTACGCAATTTTTCAGTTAAGTTCTGAGAGAACAGAACAAAACAGTTAAATTGAAGTACTTCAGATGTTTTGACAGACACTTTTCAGTGTTCTACTACAGCACAAATGTCGAATATTTCACTTACGTCGAAAATGCGGCAAACCACATATACAGCTCTTTTCACAAGCGGCTAAATACTCCATTTCTATGGGTTTTGTGGATAATATCTTGAGATGTGGTGTAGACACTCTTCACAGCGTCCTGTCGACTTGATTCTGACCACAATGCATATTTATAAGCCCATATAATTAGAAGCCACACTTTCAGCATCAATATATACAGTATTAAGACATACACACATACAAAAAAATGTCGTATTTCTCATGCTGGCAATTCTCTTTTGACTAGCTGTCGATGACTTTTAAAAAGGTTTGAAAAAATAAAAAATAAAATAAAAACGTCTGTCATATCGCCATAGATAAAGTTTCGTATGTTAACCATATGATAAAATGCTCTCTTCTTTGTGTGCTATCATTTGCCAAAGTGCTGGTTCGATATATTGAATGGCTTACGATATGTGACGGATGTTATGAAGTTTTCATTCACGAGTGCATGCGATCGGCAATTAATATGCTACATAAAATCCAGTTTCTCGAGACTGGAGGGGAAAGCCCATTTCAAGCTTAAATAAACGTTGAAAACGTTAGCTACATTTCATACATAACGAGGGATGGTCTAATATGCACCAAACGCACATGCATAGCGACCCCAATTTTTCATTTCAGTCGCGCGGAGTGGCCGCGCTGTTAGAGGCGCCATGTTACGGATTGCGCGGCTCATCCTACCGGAGTTTCGAGTCCTCCCTCGGGCATGTGTGTGTGTGTGTGTGTGTGTGTGTGTGTGTTCTTAGCATACGTTAGTTTAAGTAGTGTGTAAATTTAGGGACCGATGAGCTCATCAATTTGGTCCCTTCGGAATTCACACACACACACACACACACACACACACACACATACATACATACATACACACACACACGTGAGTGTGTGTGTGTGTGTGTGTGTGTGTGTGTGTGTTGTTCTTAGCATACGTTAGTTTAAGTTAGTTTAAGTAGTGTGTAAATCTAGGGACCGATGAGCTCATCAGTTTGGTCCCTTCGGAATTCACACACACACACACACACACACACACACACACACATTTTCATTTCAACGTTTTCTAATTTGTTACTAGTCTGTGAACTACCTCAATAACCATGAGCACTAACGAAATGATGGGCACTTCACCATCAAGCTGACATATAAAGCTACAAATCAGTTTTTTTACCGAATAGATTCTGTAAAATAGTTTCAGAAAGATTGCAGGGCGTGTGCGTCTATTCTGTGAGTGCAACGCCTTGCCACACCTGGCGCGCTCTGTGCGACGTCAAACCGAGCTCGCGATTGCCCACACTAAAGCTGTACTTGCAAAAAAAAAAAAAAAAAAAAAAAAAAAAAAAAAAAAAAAAAAAAAAAAACCCAATGCATTATAAGATACGTAGCCCGTGAGACTAAATATTGATTAGCCGCTCATAAGAGCATACTCATCGCTTTGGAGCTCTGAAGCTGGTGTGGAACCGAAACCACGCTCTCAATTGGAGCCTCCAATGTTCAATTTAAGTAGCGGCAGTGAAAGTGTGTGTATGTGCAAGTCAGTTGTAACGAATCACTGCAGTAAGATGGGTCTACGAGAGGCCATGACGTAATGCCAGAAATGAGCTTGTCCATAGCCACACTGTGGCCTGGTTTGTTGGAGTACGAACACGGACCTTCCAACGTACCTACAAGAAACGAGGTACTACTCGCAGCGATGTAACGCGGCGTGGGAACAGTGGTTGTGAAAACCTCCTAATACCAACTGTCAATGACAGTCAGTTTCGAAGCCACTGCTGCTGCCAGTGAATGCGGGACAATCTGAACCTGTTTCCGAGCGAATGCTGAGAAGGAAACTTCATGGAGTTGAGTACCTGAGAAAAGATCATTGCTGACTGCGGAACATGCAGCTGTGCGTCTTCTGCTTGTCAAACAATACAGAAATTGCACAGTAGCTGACTGGCTGCGTGTAGTGTGGACCAACGAGCCGCAACTGTGCCTCTGTTCAGATGAGTGCATCGACAATGCTGTAAGGCGTCTAACTTGCCGTTGTGCGAAGAGAGTTGAGTTCTGGGGGTGTTTTCTGTACCATAGCTTGGGCCCAATCATTTCAATTACCGCAGATGTCTGTTCCAACATTCTCGTGATCAAGTGGCGTTTTTTCTCCTTCATCCTCATGAAGAATGTGATGTGTTCACCCCGTGTTCACGGGGCTGCACACACACACATTTCTCGTTTGAGAAACAATTAGTTACTACCGGTCCACTAAGTTATCCTATTGCAGTCCCATATAAAATGTGTGGCACAATTTAAAACATCGTGTGAAGCGTATCAATCAACAGCAGCACAATTTGGTAACTCTACGAGAGCTAATCGTCGAAGAATGGCTGCAGCTGAATACGGTAAACTGAAGAAATTCAGGTCTCTACTCTTCGCCGAATTTAGATCGTTTTCAGGGCTAGAGACGCCGTTACATGGTACGACGCGATGTCTCCAGTTTTTTGTCTTCTGTGCTTGTAATTACATTGCAGACGGTGTCTCATAGCTACTAAACCATTAACCCACCCACAGCTGATATAATCCAAGTACTATCTACAAGACAGTTTCTAACGTCCGATTACTTTATAAATGAGGTAATGGTTAAGTATTGTTACAAGTCGCAAAGTGTTCTTATTATCAAACACAGCGTGAGCAGAGGCTGGGTAATTTGCGCTCCGTTTTAAGAAAAGCTAGTTTTTCACGCATCTCAATGTTTATGACGTTATATCTCTTGAACTACGAGTCGTTCAATGATCTAATTTTTCAGGTACATTCAGTGGTATATGAGGATACTGTCTGCAAAGTGTATGACGAATAAGAGTTAGTAGTAGGGAAGAAATAAATTAAAACGGTATCCGTTATACTGAAGTTTTACTCCATGATCACCGAAAATACAGTAAGCGATGAACACCTTTCCTTTCATTATTTTGTGGGGATCTCAGGATGGGGAAATTTCGAAGAGTTTTGAAATTGTGTGTGAAGTTTGTTGCAGTCTTCAAGTACTTGCATTCTCAGATACTGGATGAATGAGGTGTGAGTAATTTGACCCGATGATTGTATGAAATACTGAAAATAAAATTTTTGTTGCTCCTGAAAGCCGTTAGATAAACAAGTTGCTACTAGATGTAGGTAATTTCGGCCATACAGTACAGATTTCGTTTAAACGTCTTATTCACACCCACAATTGCTGTGTATGATTCTTCACTTGTATCAGTTTCAGGCATATAAGGTCACAGGCTCAGACAATTTAAAATTTCAGTGTTTGTGCATTTCATTCTTAACTTTGAAGTCATTTTTTTCTAAATCTCTTGTAAATTGCTGCCTAACTGACATCAAAATGTCCAATTTGACAGATTAATATCGTAAAGTAGTAATTGTAAATGTTGTACGAAACTGGTTGAGTACGTGTTGGAATCTTAGTAAATAATTCGACAGACGTTGCTCACTCAACAGTTTGTCGTAATGAGAAGTTAAAGGGAAGTGATACTGCTCATTTTTAGCAACGTTATTAACTGCTGATGTTTAGCATGAATACTACTCATTTTCGTACGTTGTAGATAAATTTCGCTAGGCAACTTAAACTATCTCTGTTCCTTTCATACACTCCTGGAAATGGAAAAAAGAACACATTGACACCGGTGTGTCAGACCCACCATACTTGTTCCGCACACTGCGAGAGGGCTGTACAAGCAATGATCACACGCACGGCACAGCGGACACACCAGGAACCGCGGTGTTGGCCGTCGAACGGCGCTAGCTGCGCAGCATTTGTGCACCGCCGCCGTCAGTGTCAGCCAGTTTGCCGTGGCATACGGAGCTCCATCGCAGTCTTTAACACTGATAGCATGCCGCGACAGCGTGGACGTGAACCGTATGTGCAGTTGACGGACTTTGAGCGAGGGCGTATAGTGGGCATGCGGGAGGCCGGGTGGACGTACCGCCGAATTGCTCAACACGTGGGGCGTGAGGTCTCCACAGTACATCGATGTTGTCGCCAGTGGTCGGCGGAAGGTGCACGTGCCCGTCGACCTGGGACCGGACCGCAGCGACGCACGGATGCACGCCAAGACCGTAGGATCCTACGCAGTGCCGTAGGGGACCGCCCCGCCACTTCCCAGCAAATTAGGTACACTGTTGCTCCTGGGGTATCGGCGAGGACCATTCGCAACCGTCTCCATGAAGCTGGGCTACGGTCCCGCACACCGTTAGGCCGTCTTCCGCTCACGCCCCAACATCGTGCAGCCCGCCTCCAGTGGTGTCGCGACAGGCGTGAATGGAGGGACGAATGGAGACGTGTCGTCTTCAGCGATGAGAGTCGCTTCTGCCTTGGTGCCAATGATGGTCGTACGCGTGTTTGGCGCCGTGCAGGTGAGCGCCACAATCAGGACTGCATACGACCGAGGCACACAGGGCCAACACCCGGCATCATGGTGTGGGGAGCGATCTCCTACACTGGCCGTACACCACTGGTGATCGTCGAGGGGACACTGAATAGTGCACGGTACATCCAAAGCGTCATCGAACCCATCGTTCTACCATTCCTAGACCGGCAAGGGAACTTGCTGTTCCAACAGGACAATGCACGTCCGCATGTATCCCGTGCCACCCAACGTGCTCTAGAAGGTGTAAGTCAACTACCCTGGCCAGCAAGATCTCCGGATCTGTCCCCCATTGAGCATGTTTGGGACTGGATGAAGCGTCGTCTCACGCGGTCTGCACGTCCAGCACGAACGCTAGTCCAACTGAGGCGCCAGGTGGAAATGGCATGGCAAGCCATTCCACAGGACTACATCCAGCATCTCTACGATCGTCTCCATGGGAGAATAGCAGCCTGCATTGCTGCGAAAGGTGGATATACACTGTACTAGTGCCGACATTGTGCATGCTCTGTTGCCTGTGTCTATGTGCCTGTGGTTCTGTCAGTGTGATCATGTGATGTATCTGACCCCAGGAATGTGTCAATAAAGTTTCCCCTTCCTGGGACAATGAATTCACGGTGTTCTTATTTCAATTTCCAGGAGTGTATTAACGGTTTTTTTTATACCGTGAAAATTAAAAAGAGGCGGAACAGATCACCCGTGGGATACAATACAAGTTAGGACGCTGTTGCAGACCCAGGAAAAATAGCAAGTCACATTAAAAGAAACAGTAAACATCGATGTCTCCAAGATTGGAAACGATTTATAAAATCTGTATATTTTGTGTGAATTTCAATGCGACATGATTTTAACCATTTCTGCAACGAAAACCAGTCTATAAATGCAGCAGAAAATCCAAACAACTCCTTGTTCTATACAAAGAGTGTGACTGGCAAGAGAAAATCGGTACCTTCACTGCGTGTTAGCAGATTCAGTGATAGTAACGACATTAGCACTAGTGCTGAGTTACTGAACACAGTTTTCGAAATCGCTCCACCAAACTAGATGTAGTAAATATTACAGAATTTTAATCAAGGACAACTGTGAAGAGGAGTAATTTAAGAACAGATCTCGTTGGCCTGGGCAAGTAACGCGAACCACGTTAACACTAGGGAAGGTCTTCTCGTCGAAGCTGTGTGCCAGTTATATTCCTTTCGGAATATGCTGACTAAATAGCTCCATTTTAGCAATTATGTACAACCGCTCGGTCGGCGAAAGATCTGTGCCGAAAGGGTGGAAAGTTTCACAGGTCACAACACACAAGATAGATGTAATCAGTACAAAAATTACTGACCCGTTTCGTTAACGTCGTTTTGTAGCAGGTTTTGGAATACTGTGTTAAAAAATTATGACGTCCTCGAATAAAACGCTTTTGTGATACATAATCAGTACGAATTCAGAAAGTACATTTCAACTGGATCTCTGTTCTTATAGTGTATCGACAGGAAGCCTGAACCGACAGGAAGCCTGAACCTGATTCCATACGGCTGCACATACAGAATTTCTCATAAGCGACTTCAAATTAAACTGTGTGCCTACATCTACATGTACATATACATTCCACAAGTCAGGTTACGGTGTATGGCGGAGGGTACTTATAGCGCTGCAATCCTAATATCTGACTTCATCTTCGTAATCATTTTACGAGACGTGTGTGCGACGAAGTAATATGTGGCCCATCTCTTCCTGGAATTTACGTTCCCCAAGGACGTTTAATAGGTCATTTACTGTTTTTGGTCTATAAAAATTATTTATGAAACATTCTGGGCAACATTCGTAGATTGTTTGCTGAATGCAACTGAAGATAAAAACGAATTAATAGTTCTTTAGATAAGATACCTGATCGGTGCGAAAGATGACAATTAGGTCTAAACCATAAAAAATGCCCTCCGTAAGTGTACTAAAAGAATGCCACTGGATTTCAATCTTACGGTTATTGTCTAAAACTGGGATGAACTAAATGGTTAGAGATTTCACTTAGGAGCAACTGTAAACGGAACGATCAGACAGGAAACATTCTAACGAAGACGAATGAACGACTGCGCTTTAATCGCAGAATACTTATAAGATGCTAAAGATTTACAGAAGAAACTGTTTACTTTAGTCTTGTTTGTTCTCTTCTAGATTACTACTACGAAGTATGGAATCCTTAACAGATGGGAGTGAGAGAAGGTATCGAAAAAGTTGAGGGAGAAGGGCTGCTTTTGTGTTATCACAGAAGAGGAGAGAGAGTGTCACCGATATGATAAGAGTGTTAAGATGAAAATCATTACTATAAAAGTGTTTTGCATTGCGGAGAAATCTTTTCACCAAATTTCAGTCAAAAAATTTCCCCTTCGAGTGCTAAAATGTTTCGTTGTCTCCCACTTACATAGGCAGGAATGAGCATCGCGATCAAATAAGAAATGTAAAAGTTCCTTCAAAAAGATTTAGGTGATGATTTTTTCCTGACACTATTCGAGAGTGTAGCGGTAGAAGTGTAATTCGAAAAAAGTATGATGCATCGTTTGCAAAACACTTAAATGTGAATTTCGGGCAAATAATGTAGATACACATAAAGACTACAAGCAGTAAGTTCGACACGTCGCCCACGCTAAGGCCACTGCGCAACAAGAGCGCCGGGTTGTCAGAAGAGGGTGCCTGTTGTTCTGGCTGACCTGCAGACGCAGTTCAGCTGGGATATGGATAACAGGTGCATCACAATGTGAGAGTGAGACGGCAGCGCAACTGGAAACGTACTCCGCAGCCGAAGCACTTAGGGCAGCGCGATTCTTGTGGACAAAACGTCTAAATTAGTCAGAGCTTCACTGTGGGTGGTGTTTGGGCAAATGCAGTGTCCCATCCAACCGTGGCGAAATGATGTCAACAATTTGTCCAAGGCCGGACACACATGCGTGATGCCGAGAGGGACGTCCACATCTTGCACCATACGATTTCCATCTTTTTGGCAAACTGAAAGACCATCTGGGGGAGAGTGATTTTCCAACGGCGAGGACGTTCACGCAGTGGTTCTTGAATGCCGCCGTGACCAAGGAGCAGATTTCTAACGCAGATGAGCTGGACGATATGTGGAACGTCCCGAACGATGTTTACAGAGACTTGCTGTCTACAAGGGGCATTTGAAAAGTCTGCACAAAAATGAAAACTACTTACGTATTTGGGGTAAACCTTTTTTATTTTTTGACATAGTCTCCTTTTAGACTCGTACACTTCGTCCAACGCTGTTCTAATTGGTTGATCCCTTCCGAATAATAGGAATTGTCCAAGTCTGCAAAATAGCTATTCGTTGCCTCAACAACCTCCTTACTTGAATAAAATCTTTGTCCCACCAGTCATTTCTTCAAATTGGGGAACAAATAGTAGTCCAAGGGAGCCAAGTCTGGAGAATAGAGGGGATGTGAAAAGAGTTGGAATCCTGTTTCCATTAATTTTGCGACCATAGCTGCTGAGGTGTGTTCTGGTGCATTGTCGTGATGGAAAATGACTTTTTTGCGGTCCAATCGCCGGTGTTTTTCTTGCAGCTCGGTTTTCAGACTGTCCAATAACGATGCACCTGTAATACACTCCTGGAAATTGAAATAAGAACACCGTGAATTCATTGTCCCAGGAAGGGGAAACTTTATTGACACATTCCTGGGGTCAGATACATCACATGATCACACTGACAGAACCACAGGCACATAGACACAGGCAACAGAGCATGCACAATGTCGGCACTAGTACAGTGTATATCCACCTTTCGCAGCAATGCAGGCTGCTATTCTTCCATGGAGACGATCATAGAGATGCTGGATGTAGTCCTGTGGAACGGCTTGCCATGCCATTTCCACCTGGCGCCTCAGTTGGACCAGCGTTCGTGCTGGACTTGCAGACCGCGTGAGACGACGCTTCATCCAGTCCCAAACATGCTCAATGGGGGACAGATCCGGAGATCTTGCTGGCCAGGGTAGTTGACTTACACCTTCTAGAGCACGTTGGGTGGCACGGGATACATGCGGACGTGCATTGTCCTGTTGGAACAGCAAGTTCCCTTGCCGGTCTAGGAATGGTAGAACGATAGGTTCGATGACGCTTTGGATGTACCGTGCACTATTCAGTGTCCCTTCGACGATCACCAGTGGTGTACGGCCAGTGTAGGAGATCGCTCCCCACACCATGATGCCGGGTGTTGGCCCTGTGTGCCTCGGTCGTATGCAGTCCTGATTGTGGCGCTCACCTGCACGGCGCCAAACACGCATACGACCATCATTGGCACCAAGGCAGAAGCGACTCTCATCGCTGAAGACGACACGTCTCCATTCGTCCCTCCATTCACGCATGTCGCGACACCACTGGAGGCGGGCTGCACGATGTTGGGGCGTGAGCGGAAGAGGGCCTAACGGTGTGCGGGACCGTAGCCCAGGTTCATGGAGACGGTTGCGAATGGTCCTCGCCGATACCCCAGGAGCAATAGTGTCCCTAATTTTCTGGGAAGTGGCGGTGCGGTCCCCTACGGCACTGCGTAGGATCCTACGGTCTTGGCGTGCATCCGTGCGTCGCTGCGGTCCGGTCCCAGGTCGACGGGCACGTGCACCTTCCGCCGACCACTGGCGACAACATCGATGTACTGTGGAGACCTCACGCCCCACGTGTTGAGCAATTCGGCGGTACGTCCACCCGGCCTCCCGCATGCCCACTATACGCCCTCGCTCAAAGTCCGTCAACTGCACATACGGTTCACGTCCACGCTGTCGCGGCATGCTACCAGTGTTGAAGACTGCGATGGAGCTCCGTATGCCACGGCAAACTGGCTGTCACTGACGGCGGCGGTGCACAAATGCTGCGCAGCTAGCGCCATTCGACGGCCAACACCGCGGTTCCTGGTGTGTCCGCTGTGCCGTGCGTGTGATCATTGCTTGTACAGCCCTCTCGCAGTGTCCGGAGCAAGTATGGTGGGTCTGACACACCGGTGTCAATGTGTTCTTTTTTCCATTTCCAGGAGTGTATTTTTACCCTTTGCCAGGTAGTCGATGAGGATTATCTCTTGCGAATCCCAAAAGTCAGTCGTCATAACCTTTCCGGCCGAAGGAATGGTCTTCGCCTTTTTGGTGCAGATTCTCCCTTGCTAACTCATTGTTTAGATTGTTGTTTGTCTCAGGAGTATAGTAATGTATCCATGTTTCATCCACAGTGACGAAACGACGCTTAAAGTTCTGCGGATTCTTCCTGAACAGCTGCAAACCATCCTTGCAACATTTCACACGATTCCGTTTTTGGTCAAGCGTGAGCAGTCGCGGAACCCATCTTGCGGATAACTTTCTCATGTCCAAATGTTCGTGCAAAATATTATGTACCCATTCAGTCCAGATGCCCACAGCATTAGCAATCTCACGCACCTTTACTCTTCTGTCATCCATCACCATATCATGGATTTTATCAATGATTTCTGGAGTTGTAACCTCCACCGGGCGTCCAGAAAGTTCAGCATCACTTGTGCCCATATGGCCACTCCGAAAATTTTGAAACCACTTCTAACTGTTCTAATCGAAGGTGCAGAGTCACCGTAATGTTTATCAAGTTTCTCTTTGTTCTCCTGAGGCATTCTGTCTTTCATAAAGTAATGTTTAATCACCACACGAAATTCTTTCTCGCCCATTTTTTGACTATCACTCGGCTTCCTTGATTAACACGAATGCCAAACACAAAGAAATAGACCTATATGGCTGAAACTTGGTATGCGTTCTTTCCAAAGATGCTACTAACCAAACATGACCTCGATACGCGCCGATGGTGCCATCTCTCGTACTTTGCACAGACTTTTCAAATGCCCCTCGTATGTTGAAAAATAGTGTGATATATCTGTGTCACTTAGAAGTGTAGTGCAGCATTCTGTAGAAGTTACTTGCCTACCGTAATAATATGTAACTTACTTTTTGAAGTCACCTCGTAAACTTATACATGAGGTGACAAGAAGTCATGCGTTAAGTACACATACAGGTGGCCGTAATATCGCGTACATAAGGTATCAACGAGTCTGTTTGCGGAGCCATCCTCCGCAGCAAGCATAGAAATATTTGTTTTGTGAACAAAAAAGGCCTTCTCTTGCTGCACAGTATTTTATTTCTCCCAGACACATTTTACCTTTTTTCAGTTTAAGGCATCGTCAGTGGAATCTAGAATGATACAGTTTTGTTTTGATATGTGTTGTTTGTATTAAAGCGCAGTGCGTTGGCGGAACCGTTATTTGTACAGAAGTGATTCATGTGTCTTGGTTTCCGACGCGGTTAAAGCCGCACGACAGGAATTAACAGACTCTCAACGCGGAATGGTAGTTGGAGCTACACGCATGGGACATTTCATTTCGGAAGTCTTTAGGGAATTCAATATTCCCAGATCCACAGTGTCAAGTGTGTGCCGAGAACAGCAAATTTCGGGCATTACCTCTCATTAGGGAAAACGCATAGGCCGACGGCCTTCACTTGATCGAGAGTAGCGGCGTTTGCATACGAGGTGCGGCTAGAAAAAAACCGGACTGATGCTGGAAAAAACATTTATTTACAATTATTCACAATTTCATGTTATCTCCTTCAATGTACTCTCCTCCTCGGTCTCTACACCGCTCCATACGAATTTTCCAGTGTTCATAGCAATGCTGCAGATCATTTTCGGTTAAGTCCATACATTACTTCCGTCGCTTTTTCTTTTACTGCTTCAACAGTCTCAAATCTAGTTCCTTTCAAAGCTGACTTGACTTTAGGGAAAAGAAAAAAGTCACAGGGGGCCAAATCAGGTGAGTAGGGTGGATGATCTAAGATGGGAATGTTGTGTTTTGCCAAAAACGTATTCACTGACAACACACTGTGAGCTGGGGCATTGTCTTGGTGAAGGATCCATGACTTTTTTCTCCACAAATCGTTCCGTTTTCTCCGTACTCGCTCATGTAGGGTAGCCAGGACGCTAATGTAGTAATGCTGATTCACTGTTTGTCCCTCTGGTACCCAATCAATGTGCACAATCCCTTTGATGTCAAAAAAAAACAATCATCATTGCCTTGAATTTCGATTTTGACATTCGTGCTTTTTTTTGTCGTGGAGAACCAGGAGTTTTCCAATGCATCGATTGGCGTTTAGTTTCGGGATCGTAAGTAAAAAACCACGATTCATCGCAAGTAATAACATTTTGTAAGAAGGTGGGATCACTTTCAATGTTTTCCAGGATGTCAGAACAAATCATTCTTCGGCGTTCCTTCTGTTCAATTGTGAGACACTTTGGAACCATTTTTGAACACACTTTGTTCATGTTGAAACTTTCATGAAGAATCTGCCTAACACTTTCCTTGTCAACTCCTGTTAACTCAGACACTGCTCTGATTGTTAAACGGCGATCTTGTCGAACAAGTTTACCGATTTTTTCAATGTTTGCATCAGTTTTTGCTGACAATGGTCTGCCAGTGCGAGTGTCATCATTGGTGTCTTCGCGGCCATCTTTAAATCGTTTAAACCACTCAAACACTTGTGTTCGCGATAAACAATCATCGCCGTATACTTGTTGTAACATTACAAACGTTTCACTTGCAGATTTTCCTAGTTTGAAACAAAATTTGATGTTAACACGCTGTTCTTTCTGTACACTCAACATTTTCCGACGCACAGACAAAACGTCAACTACTTAAAACAGACGCCACGGGCAGACTGAGTGCAGGAGGCAGATGAAACTCGAGCAGTAGGCGGAGCGAGAGTCACGTGATAGGCCACGCGACTTTCAGCCTTATTGCATTCGTTTTATTGTTTCACCAGTACTAGTCCGGTTTTTTTCTAGCCACACCTCGTAGAGTTGCCATTTCTAACAGACAAGCAATAACGCGTGAAATAACTGCAAAAATCGACGTAGGACGTACAGCGAACGTGTCCGTTAAGAGAGTGCGGCGAAATTTGGTGTTAATGGGCTATGACAGCACACGACCGACGCCAGTGCCTTTGCTAACAGCGCGACATCGCCTCCCCTGGGTTCGTGACCATATTGGTTGAAACCAAGACGACTGGAAAACTGCAGCCCGGTCAGGTGAGTCGAGAATTCAGTTCGTAAGAGCTGATGTTAGGGTTCGACTGTGGCGCAGACCCCACTAAGTCGTGGACCCAAGTTGTCAACAGGGCACTGTGCTAGCTGGTGGTAGCTCCATAATGACGTGAGCTATCATTACATGGAATGCAGTGGATCCTAAGGTCCAACTAACCAACTGAGACATTTGCAACCATTCATGGACTTCATGTTTCCAAACAACGATGCAGTTTTTATGGAGGATAATGCGCCGTGTCACCGGGCCACGGAAGTTCGCGATTGGTTTGAGGAACATTCTGGACAGTTCGAGCGAATGATTTAGCCACCCAGATCGTCCATCGAACATTTACGGGACATAATCGAGAGATCAGTTCGTGCACAAAATCCTGCATCGGCAACATTTTCGCAATTATGGACGGCTATAAAGACAGCATGGCTCAATATTTCTGCAGGGTACTCCCGATTACTTGTTAGCTCCATGCCACGTGGATCTGCTGTAGCAAGCCGGGTAAAGGGAGGTCCGGCACGATATTAGGAGCTATTCCTTGCCTTTTGTGGCCTCAGTGTACTGCAGATTCGACTGGTACTAGTGGTAATCCCAAAAGTAAGATCTCCTATTTTTTTATAAGTACATGCACCTGTTTATTTCTACAGTGGTTTACATCAGTTTATAGCTTGAACATTTAGCTATTTTTCGACATAATCAGCATTTATGTCGATGTATTTTTGTAGACGCTGTGGCAGTTTTTGTATGCCCATGTCGTACCAGCTCACCGCCATGCTGTTCAGAAAGTTGTGAACCTCTTCTTTCACCTCGTCGTTGGAGCTGAATCGCTTTCCGGCCAAATGTTCTTTCAACCTAGGGAACAGGTGATAGTCACTGGGCGCCAAGTCAGGACTATAGGGTGAGTGAACGATTATGTTCCACTGAAACTGTTGCAGGAGAGCAACGGTTTGCCGAGCGATGTGTGGGCGAGCGTTGCCATGGGGAATGTGTACGCCCTTGCTCAGCATTCCTCTTCTCCGGTTTTGAATTGCCCGTTTGAGTTTTTTCAGAGTCTCACAGTACCTGTCAGCGTTAATTGTGGTCCCAGTGTACATAAAGTCGACCAACAATACCCCTTTCCGATCCCAAAAAAACGGTTGTCATGACTTTACCGGCAGACTGTTTGAATTTCCGCGGCTTTGGCGAAGAAGGATGCCGCCACTGGCGTGATTGTTGCTTGGTCTCGGATGTAAAGTGGTATGCCCAGGTTTCGTCACCCGTGGCAGTTGAGGCCAGAAAATTGTCCTGTTCGGCTGCAAGGCGGTGAAGAAATGCGCGGGAAGCATCAACTCGTTGCCGCATGTGGTCCTCAGTCAGAATGCGTGGCACCCATCTTGCGCACACTTTCCGGTAGTTCAATGTTTCCGTTAAAATACTGTGAGCGGTGCTTCGGCAAACCTCAGGAACCAACGTGCAGAGATCATCCAGGGTGATCCACCGATCTTCAAACATGCTTTGCTCAACCTTCAACACTGTCTCCTAAGAAACTGACCGTCTCCCGTAATGAATTTCGGTCCGACTAGCTGCAAACTCTCTACACCACTGACGAACATTTTTGACATCCATGCACGACTCACCATACACTTCCGTCAATTGGCGATGGATCTCAGTCGACGCAGTGCCCTTTGCGTTCAAAAACCGAATAACTGCGCGCAATTCGCACTTTCCGGTAACATCCAACGGGGGAGCTCCATTCTCAACGGATGCCAAGGCAAGGCTGAGCGCCTCAGCGCGGCGTGCGCTTGTTCACACACAGCACGTGAAGCACTCTTCATAACAGTGTGTGACCAACTGCCCTCTTATTTAACCATTTCTTTTCTTTCCTGTAATACGGGTACATATCTAGCGCAGGGCGTGTATAATTATGACCCCATTTAATAATTCCGTTAATCGCAGTTCGTAACTTTGTCTCGCAGTAGCACCGCATTAAGAAATAAGTTTCTTAACTTAACAACATGGACTGTAGGATATCATTATGAAACACGTATCTTTAAACAGCTTTAACGTGTAAGAAGAGACACGAGAAAGCTAGCAGGCTTCATCCCGAAGTTGTACTGAGCGACAAGGGAAAGAGGCGAAATTCTGCACGCAGCTGTTGCGCTAGAATGCAACGATTTCTCCGCCTTGCCGCTTCGACCATCGCCATGTTAATTTCGCGGCTTGTGATCTCGAACGCTCTGTTCTCACAAAAAGACGGAAAGTTGTTGTGAACTGCAGTGCCGCCTGGGCAGTCCGCCTGCAAAGCAGTTACTTCCGTTGCTCCGGGTCCGTTTCCTTGTTGACAGCTGAAACATAGTCGCCATCTGGATAAAGAACTTCGAGAGAACTTTGTTGCGGTGTCTACAGAATGATGGACTGGTCCATCAGTGACAGTGTCGCAAACACTGACTTGATACTAGTGACAACAACGTCACGCCAACGTGATACACAGTCTAGTCACTTTACTGTGACCACCGTATATGGTCGACGTCAATTTGCAGTAGCCAGCCACAGGCAGCAAATGGCAAGCGTGTCGGGGGGAAATGGAAAAGAGTGCAGGCGTTGTCGTAATGCGGAAACGGAGCTTTATGCCCTCCTCGAAGAACTCTCTCGACAGTTCGTTCCCCCACTTTAGAACTTTCAAAATTTAATTCCACTCACGTGTGCCTTCAGTCAGACGAAAAAATGATAACGTGAAGGCACCAGGTCAAGGAAATACGGGGGAGGTTCAAAACATCCCAACCAAGTAAGTGCAACAGTGCCTTGGTGGCTAAGGCTGTGTGAGGAAGGGTGTTGTGCAGCAACCGCACACCTCTCGTCGGCATTTCCAGTCTGTTCTGAATGTGAATGATCCTTTTGAATTTTTTCCGAGATGTCACAGCTCCCAGAGCCAGAAATTCAATGATACCTTTTCGGTTCCAGAACAATGATGCCACGATTTTTTTTGCTAGAAATCGTGATTTTAAATTTTTTGGCAGATGGTGGAACTGGTGTAATGCCAATGTGACAACTGCCGTCTTGTCTCACGCGTGTCATGGGCCACCCACCCTCATCTCCAGTCACAATACAGCTCAGAAAATCCTCACCTTCCAAACCAAGTCGCCCAAGCAAATCGCGAGTTACGCTGACTCGATTTGTCTTGTGCTTCTCTGGCTGTTTGGAACCCATCTTGCATGCAGATTCCGGTATCTACGCGTTTCTGTTAGTGTATCGTATAAGAGTGTCGTGGAAACATCACAGAACTTTCAACGACTGTCAATTGGCGGTCTTCACCAACAGTTTCCTCGATTTTTTGCACCAACTCGTCAGTAACAATGGAAGGTCTTCCACTCGTCATGAACGTACGTTCTGCGACCATTAAACTCTCTGCACAACTTAAACGCACTCTTTCTCCTCATAACAGCTTTGTCGTTAATCATTTTGATTCGCGAAAAGGTTTCGGTAGGACTATTCCTTCCGCGAGTAGAAAGGGGATCATAGTACTTGTCTCGCACTTAGCGGCATTTATTACCGACATCTCTCACGCAAATGGACATTACAACAGGAGTTTACGTACTACATGATCATTGCCTTTCGGGCCAGGGGTGGAGGCCTTACCGAAACGGCTAAGTTTGTAAACTGTTCGCCTGCTGCCGTGGAAAAAGTACACCGTACATGGCATACGAATCCGGCCCTGGGGAACTGTGGTGCACAATGGGCTGTAGATGACGGGTGAACGACGGCTGCGGAGATGTGTAAGGCTGAATAGACGTGCAATTGTTGAGCAAATGACCATCCAGGTTAACTAAGGATCTACCATCAGTGACTCCTCAACGAGATTTCAGGGAATGTTGCTACTTACCGACCTCTGCAGCAGGCGGCTGGTTCAATTAACCATGCTGAGTGCTTTTCATCAACGACGGAGATTCGAATTTGCACGGGAATACCGCAAGTGGTCGTCCACCAACTGGTGATGGGTGGTCTTTACAGATGAATCACGTTTTATGTCCATCGAACAAATGGCAGGTTGTGTGTACGGCGTGCAACGTCTGAAAGCAAACATCCTGTAAAGGTCTTAAGGGTCCAGTCCACTGGAGAGAGCACTGTGCTCTGGGGAATGTGTTCGTGGCATTACCTCGATGATCCTATCATTCTGGAAGTCCTTTTCTTGGCCACTCGTACATCCAGTTTGTTTTTCCTCAACACGGTGGCATCTTCCAGCAGGACAATGCAACGTGTCACACAGCAGCGCACCACGAAGAGTTTACCGTACTCCCCTCGCCACCAACTTCCCCAGATTCAAATCCTATCGGGACTGTGTGGGACCACCTTTTACATCTACATCTACATCTACATGGATACTCTGCAAACCACATTTAAGTGCCTGGCAGAGGGTTCATCGAACCACCTTCACAATTCTGTATTATTCCAATCTCGTATATCTTTCCGTACGAGCTCTGATTTCCCTTATTTTATCTTGGTGATCGTTCCTCCCTATATGGGTAAGTGGCAACAAAATATTTTCGCATTCGGAGGAGAAAGTTGGTGACTGGAATTTCGTGAGAAGATTCTGTCGCAACGAAAAACGCCTTTCTTTTAATGATGTCCGGCCCAAATCCTGTATCATTTCTGTGACACTCTCTCCCATTTTTCGCGATAATACATAACGTGCTGCCCTTCTTTGAACTTTTTCGATGTACTCAGTCAGTTCTATCTGGTGAGGATCCCACACTGCGCAACAGTATTCTAGAAGTGGACGGGCAAGCGTAGTGTAGGCAGTCTCCTTAGTAGGTCTGTGTCCTGCCAATAAAACGCAGTCTTTGGTTAGTAAGGTTTAAGTAGTTCTAAGTTCCAGGGGACTGATGACCTCAGATGTTAAGTCCCATAGTGCTCAGAGCCATTTGAACCATTTGCACCATCTTGGGTTAGCCTTCCCCACAACATTTTCTGTGTGTTCCTTCCAATTTAAATTGTTCGTAATTGTAATACCTGTGTATTTAGTTGAATTTACGGCTCTTAGATTAGACTGATTTATCGTGTAATCGAAGTTTAACGCGTTCCTTTTAGCACCTATGTGGATGACCTCACAATTTTCGTTATTTAAGGTCAACTGACACTTTTCGCACCATTCCGATATTTCTTCTAAATCGTTTTGCAGTTTGTTTAGATCTTCTGATGACTTTATTAGTCAATAAACGACAGCGTCATCTGCAAACAACCGAAAACGCTGCTCAGATTGTCCCCCAAATCGTTTATATAGATAAGGAACAACAAAGGGTCTATAACACTACCTTGGGGAACGCCAGAAATCACTGTTGTTTTACTCGATGACTTTCCGTCAGTTACTACGGACTGTGACCTCTCTGACAGGAAATCACAAATCCAGTCATATAACTGAGACGACATTCCATAAGCACGGAATTTTACTACGAGCCGATTGTGTGGTACAGTGTTAAAAGCCTTCCGGAAATCAAAAAGCGATCTTAAATCCCTTGTCAATAGCACTCAACACTTCATGTGAATAAAGAGCTAGTTGTGTTTCACAGGAACGATATTTTCTAAACCCATGTTGACTGTGTGTCAATAGACCGTTTTCTTCGAGGTAATTCATAATGTTCGAACACGATGTATGTTCCAAAACCGTGCTGCATATCGACGTTCACGATATGGGCCTGTAATTTAGTGGATTACACTTACTACGTTTCTTGAATATTGGTGTGACCAGAGCAACTTCCAGTCTTTGGGTACGGATCTTTCGTCGAGCGAACGGTTGTATATGATTGTTAAGTACGGAGCTAATGCATCAGAATACTCTGAAAGGACCCTAATTAGTATACAGTCTGGAGCAGAAGAGTTGTTTTTATTAAGTGCTTTAAGTTGCTTCATTAGTCCGCGATATTTACTTCTACGTTACTCATGTTGGCAGCTATTCTCGATTCGAATTCTGGAATATTTTACTTCGTCTTCTTTTGTGAAGGCGTTTCGGATGGCTGTGTTTAGTAACTCTGCTTTCGCAGTACTGTCTTCGATAGTATCTCCATTGCTATCGTGCAGAGAAGGAATTGATTGTTTCTTGCCGCTGACATACTTCACATACGACCAGAATCTCCTTGGATTTTCTTGATCAGGCTGTTTGCGTCATGGATCCTTAACAGAAATATCTAGAGCAGCTGGGGACGGCACTGTAGTTGGTATGACTCCAGTCCCCGTCAGTAACTTCCAAAACCTGGTTGACTCACTTCCTTCACGTCTCGCATCAGTTTGCGCTGCGAATGGTGGTCATTCAGACCTTTGGTAGTTGACTGGACAGTGTATAAGAGGCGATCAGAAAGTTTTCGTTCGAAGGCCATAGTCGGTGTCTCAATGAGGAAAAATCGCCGTCAGCATTGAGTCAATCATCGCATCGTCGCACCATGTTGAAGGTACCCGTTTGGTGAAACATCGTGTCCTGCTGCGTGAAGAAGTCCGTAGCTGCCTGCTCCACATCCTCGTCCGACAGGAATCTTCGAGATTTAAAGGCCTTTTCTAAGCGCCAGAACTTGTGATAATTGCGTGGGGAGAGATCAGATCAATTGGGCGGATGCTCGATTGTCTCGCACTTGAATTGGCATAACGTCTGCGTTACAACATTTGAGATAAGAGGACGTCCGTTATCATAAAGAAGCAGCACCCATTGCCGCAGTTTTCATTCAAAAATGGTGGTTTTTGACAGACATGCTGTCCTGTACACATTCTTCACTCTCTGATGGATGCCACATTGGACTCGCATTTGGTAGGACGACGGTTTCAAATCCCAGTCCGGCCATCCAGATTTAGGTTTTTCGTTATTTCCCTAAATCGCTCCAGGCTATTGCCGGGATGGTTCCTTTGAAAAAGAGCACAGGTGATTTTCTTCCTCATCCTGCCGTAATCCGAGCACCTGCTAGAGACCTCGCTGTCAACGGGACGTTAAACTATAATTTCCTACTCCTCTCCTCCGATGGATATCCACACTGTTCTTCGGCAACAAAGAAACTGTTTGCACGAGTTAAAGACATCTGCATAGTTCACGTTTCCGCATTTACGCCAGAAAGACACGAATGGCGCACTAACCCTTTGTCTACATGCCAGTGTTTATATACCCGCGTCGGAGTCGCGATGCATTGCATATGTGCTGCAGCAACGCCCTGAGAGACAAGCTTTTTGGGCGTTTTTTACATTTTCGAAAATGAAAGCAGGACATCGGGTTTCTTCATGGGATGAGATTAAAGTGGAATCAATGTACTCTTCTCTATTTTCATTACTTTTTATTAGCCTCACGTCCTTGATAATTACACAGAGCCTCATTTTCAAGTTTATTATTATTAACACTCAGTTCGCAGGGTTTTCAACCAAGTGCACTACTGGTCGTTAGAACTGCAACATGAGGAAGGATTAAAAAAAAAAACCAAATATTGCTGGTTATGCATATTTAGTCTGGTAGGAAGAATACATAAATAAATTTCTTGCTGTAATGTGTGTGGAATTTAGTGCAGAGAGCTGCCAAGAAAAGCAAGAATAATGGCGCTAGGCATCCAATGGAACTGAATTGAATTTGTATGACAGATCCAAGTACGTCATTCAGTGAGTACTTCGTGTACTAGTATAATTTCATCACTCTCTGTTCCATTCACGCACAGTATGACCATTCTCCGAATGAGTTCGAATTTATCTGGTTTTGCATCCACGTCACTTCACCCGACACATAATATATGTTTTAAATAAGTAGTACATAATATGTTGTTTAAATCAACTCGGAACATTCACCATTGCATATTGACAGTAAACCTCCTTTTAGCGCCGAAGGTCTCTGCTGCCCAGTTGGTCAGTGGGAAAGGAAGGAGGGAAGATTGAAAATTTGGAAATTGCAAATTTGTGGTATATCCATATGGGACCAAACTGCTGAGGTCATCGGTGTCTAGGCTTACACACGACTTAATCTAAAACTGACTTACGCTAAGAACAACACACACACCCATGCCCGAGGGAGGACTCGAACCTCCGACGGGGAGATCTGCGCGAACCGTGGAAAGACGCCCTAGACCGTGCGGCTACCCCGCGCGGACAGATTGGGGTTTAAGATCCCGTCAACGGCGCACTCATTAGAGATGGAGTATAACCTCGAATTTACGAGACGATGGCGAAAGTAATCGGCCATGTCCTTTTCAAAGGATCCGTCTCAGAGTTATCCTGGCCCGATTTAAGGAAATCATGCAAAATCTAAGCCTAGTTGGCCAGACGGGAATTGAAAATCAAAGCCTGGTTGACCAAACGGTGATTTTAACCGTTGTCCTCCATAATCTGTGTCCAATGTGCTAACCACTGCGCTAAGTCAGTCGGCGTTAGCCTCAGGCTTTAGTCAGCAGCTCTGCGGAGACCTTGCACTAAGTGAGCCCCACGATGAAATGCACAAGTCTCCCTTTTATCTTCCCTATCTCCTCTATTAATCCTCCTACCTCGTAAAACTCCCTGACTGGCTAGAGCCTGCAAGGAAATGCGCAACACTCCTTTGGAACTTCCCTATCTCCTCTGTCAATCCTGTCTTGTAAAATTCCCTGACTGGCTAGAACCCGCGAGGAAAAACGCGCCTCCCTCCTTCGGATCATCTCTGTCTCCTCTATCTATCCTGCCTCGTAAAATTCCCTGGTTGGCTAGAACACACGAAGAAATGCGCCGCTCTCCTTTGCATCTTCCCTATCTTCTCTATTGAACCTGTCTTATAAAGTACCCTGACTGGATAAAACCTGTAAGGAATTGCGCCACTCTGTTTTGGATCTTCCCTATCTGCTCTATCAATCCTGCTTCATCAAATTCCCTGACTGGCTGAAACCCTCGAGGAAACGACCTTTTCTCATTCGGATCATCCCTATTTCCTTTATCAATCCTGCCTCGTAATATTCCCTCATGGCCGCAACCCGCGAGGAAACGCGCCACTCTCTTTTGGATCTTAACTATTTCCTGTATCAATTCTGCCTCATAATATTCCCTGGCTCCCTATAGCCCGCGAGGAAATATAGTATGCCATAGCGAATAATAATAACGACAATAAAAATAATAATCAATAATCTGAATGTACGCACACAGCATTGTACAGCAATCGACTGCAAGAGACATTACAATCTATGGTGCACAACTGCAGTTAGGCTGGAACCAATAACTGGAAACTCTTTTAAATTTTCGGCACTGGAAATTCAATTTAACTTTTATTATTTAATCTCCCACTGTTAACTAATATTTTAATGATTTATTAACTTATTGAAGTGCACTGATTTAGTTATGATTTTGTCGTTGCATGTCATTTTCTTGTTATTGTCATGGATGCTGTCAAAGATATATGACGGGTTAGTCGCTGCAAAGCCAAGATGGTTGCAAGATTTTTGTTTTACGAAATACAGCTCCAGGACGCGAGCTCAACGTAAAAACATGTGGTAATGTAGCCTGGTATAACTATGGACGGGATCTAGACAAGTTATTTGTGAAAAGCACAACTATTTATGGCAACAACGCACTCACACAATCGACATATTTGAATGACCAAGTGCACAGCATTGCCCGGATATTTGTACACACACCAAAAAAATTTTGCATCACCTCGGTTCCGAGAGTTCCGGAACCTGTACAGAAAATTGGAATAGAGATACATAAACATCATTTCCGCCCTTTTTATTGCTCATGAATACCACACATTGCTTGTTGTACCACCATACAGCGAGACGTTCAGAGGTGGTGGTCCGAACTACTGTACACAGCGGTACCTCTAATACCCAGTAGCACGTCCTCTTGCATTGATGCATGCATGTATTCGTTGTGGCATACTATCCACAATTTCATCAAGGCACTGTTGATCCAGATTGTCCCACTCTTCAATGGCGATTCGTCGTAGATCCCTCACAGTGGTTGGTGGGTCACGTCGTCCATAAACATCCCTTTTCAATCTCTCCCAGGCACGTTCGATGGGGTTCATGTCTGGAGAACATGCTGGCCACTCTAGTCGAGCAATGTCGTTATCATGAAGGGTGTCATTCACAATATGTGCACGATGGGGGCGCGAATTGTCGTCCATGAAGACGAATGCCTCGCCAACATGGTGCCGATATGGTTGCACTATCGGTCGGAGGATGTCATTCACGTATTGTACAGCCTTTACAGCGCCTTCCATGACCACCAGCGGCGTATGTCGCCCCACATAAAGCAACCCCAAAACAGCAGGGAACCTCCACCTCACTGCATTTGCTGGACAGCCCGACCGGGTTGGCTCTAAACACGTCTCCGACGATTGTCTGGTTGAAGGCATATGTGACACTCATCGGTGAAGAGAACGTGATGCCAATCCTGACCGGTCCATTCGGAATGTAGCTGGGCCCGTTTGTACCGCGCTGCATGGTGTCGTGGTTACAAAGATGGACCTCGCCATGGACGTGGAGTGAAGTTGCGCATCATGCAGCCTATTGTGCACAGTTTGAGTCGTAACACGACGTCCTGTGGCTGCACGAAAAGCATTATTCAACATGGTGGCGTTGCTCTCTTGGTTCCTCCGAGCCATAATCCGTAGGTAAATGTCATCCACTGCAGTAGTAGCCCTTGGGCGACCTGAGCAATGCATGTCATCGACGGTTCCTGTCTGTCTGTATCTCCTCCATGTCCGAACAACACCGCTTTGGTTTAATCCGAAACGCCTGGACACTTCCCTTGTTGAGAGCCCTTCCTACCACAAAGTAACAATGCAGACGCGATCGAACCGCGGTACTGACCGTCTAAGGCATGGTTGAACTACAGACACCACGAGCCGCGTACCTCCTTCCTGGTGGAATGATTGGAACTGATCGGCTGTCGGACCCCCTCCGTCTAATAGGCGCCGCTCATGCATGGTTGTTTACATCTTTGGGCGGGTTTAGTGACGTCTCTGAACAGTCAAAAAGGGACTGTCTATGATACAACATCCACAGTCAATGTCTATCTTCAGGAGTTCTGGGAGCCGGGGTGATACAAAACTTTTCTTGATGTGTGTATATAACTGTGCCTGAGACTTCGTATACGTTGAATTTATTTTGTGACTTCTTTTTATACAGCTTTGAAGTGGTATGATTGGGGACGTGAAAGAAGAGCTTGTTTGCTTCGCTAACACTGGAGAGAGCCACGTGGAGATGGCTGCGCGAAAAACAAACTGACCCTGAGGTGCACACCCGGAACACGCAGCGGCTGGACTTGGGCTATATTTATGGTCATGCCATAACATGTACACGTTTCAAACGAAATAATAAAGTGTTAAGAAGTAGCAGCATTCAAGGTATAAAAACTCACTCGTCTGCGCAACTATCCGTCTAAATTTCCGCTTCTGTAGGCCGGAGTTTTTGAAATTAATTTTTATGTCCCAGGTGCACTGAAAATTCGACTGTTTAGTTGGTGGAGTCATCTAGCTCCGTAAGTCACTTAACAGAGACATGCTCCACATTTTCTCCCTCAAGATGAGTAAGTATGACCATGCTAGTGCTTGTAGCTTGATCGTTTCGAGGTGTCAGTATAGGTGCTTCACAAATCCAAGGGTTTTCATGAGCTGTTGTTTGCATTTGATCACCATACGCGGAAGAAATGAGGTCTTGAAAGGAAAATACAGTACATCATAAATCATAAATCATAAATTACCGGGCAAAACGATTTCATCTTTTTCCGAATATTTGCCCTCGCCAGTTTTTAACTATAAATCAGAAAACTCCTTTGCATTTGTGTTGCCTCTTCTTCGCAGCCGCACGTTCACTGTTAAGTGCATCCACCGATGTGTCGCCACAGCCTTGACCTGATCAGACAGCCACTAGCTGCAACTTTAAATTAGGATATCGCTTTCTTCCGTGATCCGATTTCGGCGAACTAAAGCCTATATGTTGCCGCAAGCTACGCTCAAGTTATCTGTGAAAGGCCCATGAAAATTTGTTTCATAGTTTTGGAGATTAGCGTTATAAAGGTAAATAGTGTGAGCTATTTGGGTAATAGGGGATACCACGCTACGTGACAGAGTCGCTCTTAAGCAATACCACCATAAAACTTCATGAAAAGCTTTTTTTGCCCTAACGGTGAAGCTGAAGTGGACGTAATGGTAGACCCTCCACTACTTCAACTATCTCCCACATAAATTAATTCAAAAGGGGTTGTAAGCTCTAATTTCTATTGAAATTAAAGATACCGAGTGTGTTAGATTTATTATCACAAAGACAAGAGTGAAATACGAACAACCAACACAACAAGATGTAATTAGAAAGAATATGAAAATTAAGCAGTTTTTGCTGTTGCTGAGCAACAGTCATGTAATAATTTTTCGACGAATACACCAGCATTTGACTGTATTATTGTTTATTTAATAACGACCTAGGTTTTGGCCTTTTATGCCATTTCAAGTGATTGAGTTGATGTCATTAACATATATTGCAGGGCATCAGGCTCAAAATGGCCATAAATTAAGAAAAATATTCTCTCACCACGAAATTCCAGATCGTCTTATAAAAATATCAGTAAATAATAGTGGGAGAACGTCATGTTCTCACTAAATATGACGTGCTCCCACTCTAATTACTGATGTTTTTACAAGATGATGATTTTACATCTGGCATTTCGTGGGGAGCCAGTGTGTTTCTTAATTTACGGGCAATTTGGCGCTTGAAGTCCTGCAATATTTGAAAATGACATAAAAGACCGAAACCTAGGTCGTAATTAAATAAACAACATTTCAGTCAAATGGCGGTGCGTTCATTTAAAAGATGAAAACTGCTGCAGTGCAGTTCACAAAATCGGGAATAAGTGGAGTTCTACATCACGGTTCATGCTTGCAATGTGGATAACGCAATCTGACTATCATTCACTGGCTTGACAGAGACTGTAAACGGCAAACTGCATGCTGATGGACCATACATATGTCGAGCTATGACTGCTGTTGTTTGCGGGGGCGAACGCCGTGCGCGGTGAGCAACTGACCTTCAATATTGCTTTACCGCTGGATGTTGAGCGCGGAGCTACTTCTCAAACCCAGGCACGAAATTGAAATGCTTCGTGAACTAAGGCTTTCGGTCAGAAAAACCGCACACATTTGGCTTGCAGCAACCGAAGATCGACCTGACTTGCATTGTACGTAACCCCGAGTGTATGGCGAGCCTTGCGGCAGCCACACAACACTTACGATTTCGCCAATCTGATTAAGCCTGCTCTCCAGTAGTCCTCTCCTCACAACCTGCAAAACATGAATACTCCTCCTCACAATTTCCAAAACGCGACTTCTGTGTTACACCCACAACTCCAAGACGTAACACCTCTAGTCTGCTCTGTTAAATGTCTTCCATAACCGTGTGTTCCATATGGAGCTGCTTCAAAAAACCCAATGCACCAAGAGCGAGCCGTGAACAGTTTCCGTCAATCACATGTTTTTTTACTGCACAGTACTGCCTCCCTCCAATAAACTGGTAGATCCTCTTTGACTAATCGTCCCTTTATCGCAGCACTGAACACGCACGCCATGGTATGTACCTCGGTGTCGCAGTCAGCACGCCAGTCAAAACATCGCTACTCGGTTTGCACGGGGGCACCAGTGTGGGAGCCAGCGCATCCCTCAACGAAAAAATGCAGAAATTTTTGGCGATGGACGTCAAGCCGTGCCGACCCATTACGGCGACTAAGGCGAAAAGATTTTCTTTCACAGGCCGAAAGGGCATTCTGCAGCGGGCTCACCGAAAGAAAACCATCGTTGAAGCTACTGCGAACGCAGAGGCTCACTCAAGGATCAATTACTAGAACTCTGTGCCGACACGACTCTGCGAAGGTGCCATGAAAATTATGACGCCGGCCTGGTGTCTGACCAACATAGAAATCTGCCCATGCGATACACACTTTGATTTTGAGCGGCTCTGAATATGTCGTAGTGTAGAACAACATATATATATACAGGGTTATTACAAATGATTGAAGCGATTTCACAGCTCTACAATAACTTTATTACTTGAGATATTTTCACAATGCTTTGCACACACATACAAAAACTCAAAAAGTTTTTTTTAGGAATTCATAAATGTTCGATATGTGCCCCTTTAGTGATTCGGCAGACATCAAGCCGATAATCAAGTTCCTCTCACACTCGACGCAGCATGTCCCCATCAATGAGTTCGAAAGCATCGTTGATGCGAGCTCGCAGTTCTGGCACGTTTCTTGGTAGAGGAGGTTTAAACACTGAATCTTTCACATAACCCCACAGAAAGAAAGCGCATGGGGTTAAGTCGGGAGACCGTGGAGACCATGACATGAATTGCTGATCATGATCTCCACCACGACCGATCCATCGGTTTTCCAATCTCCTGTTTAAGAAATGCCGAACATCATGATGGAAGTGCGGTGGAGCACCATCCTGTGGTACGTTTAGCTCCCTCCTTGCTTTATTCGTCGAGTTCCGCGGGCTACGCGTGAAACTTGCCCGCACGCGTTCAACCGTTTCTTCGCTCACTGCAGGCCGACCCGTTGATTTCCCCTTAAAGAGGCATCCAGAATCTTTAAACTGCGCATACCATCACCGAATGGAGCTTGCAGTTAGTGGATCTTTGTTGAACTTCGTCCTGAAGTGTCGTTGCACTGTTATGACTGACTGATGTGAGTGCATTTCAAGCACGACATACGCTTTCTCGGCTCCTGTCGCCATTTTGTCTCACTGCGCTCTCGAGCGTTCTGGTGGAAGAAACCTGAAGTGTGGCTTCAGCCGAACAAAACTTTATGAGTTTTTCTACGTATCTGTAGTGTGTCGTGACCATATGTCAATGAATGGAGCTACAATGAATTTATGAAATCGCTTCAATCATTTGTAATAGCCCTATATATATGTTTTATACGTCCCCATATGGCCGTTGAAAAAAAGGACTTTAATATTTTTGAATGAGTACCGTTGGAATGGCAAGAGATATAAGAAAACTTAAAATAAAAGTTCTATGTTTCTTAATGTACGTTAAAACAGTGCACCCATTTTTGTTGAAAAAGCTATTTTATCGAAATTCCCTCCCGTTCAGCCTTTTTGGATCGAACAATTCTCTGCATATTTATAATAATGTACAAACAATGTCAAGTACAACATAATTAAATATGAAAAGGTTACGACTGGAAAACAAAACAAAATTGCACATCACATAAAAAGAAAACAGAATATGACACAAGATGTTTATATTTTTCAATTTCAAAGAAAATACATATATAGAACAATATATGTGGATTATGTATTTAGAATATATTTATCTAGGAAAGTCTTATTAAACTACTCAACATCACAATTGGCTTTGAAGCGGACATGTATCGGTCACGCTTAAAGTGATACTGAGATATATCTAGCTTATGTCTGACAACAGCACTTCATCATACATGACTGAATTTGGCATTAGCAGTGCTATTCATTTTGCTAATAGTCAAATGCTGAAACGAAAAACGAAATAGTATGGGGGAGGGGATTTAAAAAAAATACTTTTCGACAATTGTGAGTGCACCATTGTAACGTACATTAAAAACCATAGTAATTTTATTTTATGTCTTCTTAAATATCTGTTACCGTTTCAACGGTGCTCATACAGAAGTACTACAGTCAAATTTTTTCAAGAGTGTGTTTCATCCCCTTTAACTGCCGTATGGGCACGTAAAAAAAGGACGTCCCTCCTATTTTGCTCTGCACTACAACATATTCAAAGCCGATCAAAATACAAGTGTATCGCTTGGGAAGATTTATTTGTTAGTGCGACACGAGGCTTTACTTGTAAGTGCGTGTGCCTGCGGGACGCTGGACTATCCCCCACTGAGAGATTCCGTCTGCCACCCAACATACCTGAGCGCAGCGCTTCGCATTTCCTAAATTATCTGTCCTAAAGTGACTCTTCTGCTGTCTACACCTGCGGCCGCTGCCACGCCCAATAGCAGCCTTAGCTGGCCATGTGGAAAATGCATTTCGAGCATGAGCACAATTCTTTCTCCTCGCAGTACAGCATACATTACTACGTAATAACGAAAACCGTACATAGTCACTGTCTATCCTCCATATTGTTCACTGAACTGCTCGCTGTCTCCTTAGCGCGACACGACTGCCCTAACTTGCATACGGACCATGATAGTGATCGTTTAGGTGAAAGAGAGGTGAACCCAAAGCACTAGCCACCTTTCAGCGTGTCCAGGCAAACAGACAGACATGACTGTTTTAGATGAAATATTAAATTACGACATCCTCCTTTTCGTAACCCGATTTTTATGAAATAAAGTCTGTATGCTTTCAAAACCTACACTCCATTTACCTGCGCCCAATGAAAATTCGTCCAATACTTTCGGAGATTACCGTGCTCATAGACACAAACAGACGTCCTAACAGTTTTGTTATTAGTACAGATTTCATATTATGGCCTCACAACTAAATGAACCGTCTTAAGCCGTCCGATGCCCACGAAAGTCCATGCATTAGTCACATCATTTGTTGTATACTTTCTGCACGACACAGTGCAAATAAACTTTCCAGGTTGCAGGTAAATAAAATTCTACTTGTGCCTCTAGTTGCCTTTACAGTCTTCTTTTCTCTTCTTATGCTCAACAGTTCTTAGAGTCCGAACAGCCATTAAAAATTCTTTGAACATGACGTAGCTGCAGTCCGAAATTAAACGTTTCCTATTCTTACCTGTTATTCTCCTGTCTCTTCAAATCTCAACCAGAACATTTATTCCGCTCCTTCAAATACACTCCTGGAAATTGAAATAAGGACACCGTGAATTCATTGTCCCAGGAAGGGGAAACTTTATTGACACATTCCTGGGGTCAGATACATCACATGATCACACTGACAGAACCACAGGCACATAGACACAGGCAACAGAGCATGCACAATGTCGGCACTAGTACAGTGTATATCCACCTTTCGCAGCAATGCAGGCTGCTATTCTCCCATGGAGACGATCGTAGAGATGCTGGATGTAGTCCTGTGGAACGGCTTGCCATGCCATTTCCACCTGGCGCCTCAGTTGGACCAGCGTTCGTGCTGGACGTGCAGACCGCGTGAGACGACGCTTCATCCAGTCCCAAACATGCTCAATGGGGGACAGATCCGGAGATCTTGCTGGCCAGGGTAGTTGACTTACACCTTCTAGAGCACGTTGGGTGGCACGGGATACATGCGGACGTGCATTGTCCTGTTGGAACAGCAAGTTCCCTTGCCGGTCTAGGAATGGTAGAACGATGGGTTCGATGACGGTTTGGATGTACCGTGCACTATTCAGTGTCCCCTCGACGATCACCAGTGGTGTACGGCCAGTGTAGGAGATCGCTCCCCGCACCATGATGCCGGGTGTTGGCCCTGTGTGCCTCGGTCGTATGCAGTCCTGATTGTGGCGCTCACCTGCACGGCGCCAAACACGCATACGACCATCATTGGCACCAAGGCAGAAGCGACTCTCATCGCTGAAGACGACACGTCTCCATTCGTCCCTCCATTCACGCCTGTCGCGACACCACTGGAGGCGGGCTGCACGATGTTGGGGCGTGAGCGGAAGACGGCCTAACGGTGTGCGGGACCGTAGCCCAGCTTCATGGAGACGGTTGCGAATGGTCCTCGCCGCTACCCCAGGAGCAACAGTGTCCCTAATTTGCTGCGAAGTGGCGGTGCGGTCCCCTACGGCACTGCGTAGGATCCTACGGTCTTGGCGTGCATCCGTGCGTCGCTGCGGTCCGGTCCCAGGTCGACGGGCACGTGCACCTTCCGCCGACCACTGGCGACAACATCGATGTACTGTGGAGACCTCACGCCCCACGTGTTGAGCAATTCGGCGGTACGTCCACCCGGCCTCCCGCATGCCCACTATACGCCCTCGCTCAAAGTCCGTCAACTGCACATACGGTTCACGTCCACGCTGTCGCGGCCTGCTACCAGTGTTAAAGACTGCGATGGAGCTCCGTATGCCACGGCAAACTGGCTGACACTGACGGCGGCGGTGCACAAATGCTGCGCAGCTAGCGCCATTCGACGGCCAACACCGCGGTTCCTGGTGTGTCCGCTGTGCCGTGCGTGTGATCATTGCTTGTACAGCCCTCTCGCAGTGTCCGGAGCAAGTATGGTGGGTCTGACACACCGGTGTCAATGTGTTCTTTTTTCCATTTCCAGGAGTGTAATTTTAGCAGATGTGATATTTTAGCTTACAACTCATTGGCCCATGCTAACATGATACCGTCATCATTGGTAGCAACACTATTCATTAGGGTGATAAATTCTCCAAACCAGCTTCACTTTAACTACTTTTCATCAGCACACTTCTTCTCTTCTCTGCATGCCTCAGTCTAAATACTCCTTCAAAATACTTCTTATTTCACCATTACATTAACTGTTCCTACACTAGCATACTGACATTATCTTACTCCGTGGTTGCACTCGCAACGTCTTCTCTCTCATTTACAGAACACAGCTAATAACTGAGATGTAATGGGTATTGTAGGGGAGACTGGGGCTAGTTGGCTTATGGGGTAAGTCTGCACACTGCTTCTTTTTTCTACCGCTATAAGGATTGGGCGCTAGGATCGCAACAGTCAAACACACAAACGACGTTGTACTTTCTTTTGTAGTTTCAGTCTGAGGAAGGACTCAATGTTTCTTGATTTTCAGACGGGTGAGTATTTTTTTTTCACTCTAAATTTTTGTTATTCCGTGAAGCTCTAGAATATGTCTAGGAATTTTAAGCAGCTGTGATGGGTAGAGGAGACAATAATAATTGCATTCAAGTACGAATTACTTCGTAAAACTTTTTGTGCAGCAGTGAGGAATCCATCTTGTCTAAAATGTGTTGTTGGGGCAAGCTGGCATCTTGGCTTAGGGGCATGTTGGCATAGACCACGTGGCGTATGCCAATTTACCCCTCACTCACATTTTTTTAACATAGGTATCTGCTGGCGTTTTTTAACTACTTTCTGATACATTTCGTTGAAGGGTTGCCATGAGGAATTACAAGAGAAAGACGGAACGAGCAAAGCATACTGCTCAGAACATGATGAATGCCATATGTGCTCATATTATCGACAAAAGAAGCCTATCCGCTACAGCAGAATAGTTCAACACCCCTGTACGGCACTGCCAAAAAGCAAGAGAATATGATGCTTCCACTGATGAAGTCTCTGATGTTCTAAGTGGATATAAAACACCTAGGAAGGTATGTATCAGCCAAGAGACATACGTTTAAAATATAGTTATGTAAGCTTAAACCCTGTGGGCCTATAGAACTCCAAGGCCATTTATCTAGCTACTAGAAATGCCTGTCATAATAACAGGTTCGCAGTTGATGACATACTTCATATTTTGTGTTATAGGTTTTCTCGCTTGAACAGGAGTGTCTGTTAAGTGAATATCTTAAACCATCCCATATTTATTTCGGCTTAAGCCCGACGGAGGTTAGAAATTTGCTTTTCAATACGCCACCAAAAATAAACTTAGCGTACCACTTTTTTGGGAGGAAGAGAAAATGGCGGGACCTGCCTGGTATACGTTTATGAAGAGGCATCACAGTTTATCCATCCTGAAGCCACGGGTCTATCCAGGGCCACCAGTTTTAATGACGTAAATGTGAACAATTTCTTCAGTTTTCTTAAAAAGATTTTGGACAGACTGAAGTTGCAAGCTCAAGATATATGGAATATGGATGAAATGGGGATGACAACTGTACAGAAACCAGACAGAGTGGTAACACGGGAAGGTTTGAAACAAATTCTATGGAAAACCTCTGCTGAAAAAGGCAGTCCCGTAATCCTAGCAACATGTGTATCAGCTGGAGGTAATGTTATCCCTCCATTCTTCATATTTCCTAGAGCAAAATGCAAACCACATTTTGTTCGATACGCTCCAGCTGGTTCTGACGGTGATGCCAACAACTCAGGTTGGATGGCAGAAACAAATTTTATTAAGTTCTCCAAGAACTTCATTCGCTATTCTAGGAGTTCGAGGGATCTCCCAATACTTCTACTGCTTGACAACCACGACTCTCATATGTCTATTGAAGCACTTGATTTATTGAAAGAAAGTGGGGTGGTTGTCCTGTCATTTCCCCCACACTGCAGCCATAAATTACAGCATCTGGACCAGAGTGTGTTTGGGCCACGTAAACAATAATATCAGTACTGCTTGTGATACTTGAATGAGTAATCATATTGACCAAACGATTTCCATTTATGATATACCCAGTATCGTGAACAAATCTTTTCCGCTTGGAACAACCCTATCCAATATCACCGCAGGGTTTAGAGTAATGGGGATTTGCCCTTTAACTCCTGACATCTTTCGTGAATCGCCCTCCTCCTGATGATGTCCAGAGTGTGAATGGAAATGAGCGTTTGGCGTCATTGGCCAGGTCCGGCCGCCTTGGTGCAGGTCTTATTACATTCGGTGCCACACTCGGCGACCTTCGTGCCGTATGGGGATGAAATGATGAAGACAACACAATACGTAGTCCCTGAGTGGAGAAAATCTCCGACCTAACCGGGAATCGAACCCGGGCCCGTAGGACTGCAGTCCGTCACGCTGACCACTCAGCTATCGGGGCGGGCAGAGTGTGAATACCAGTGTTGTAACTGATCGGCCTCTTCAGTATAGTCCTTCCATCTCGTCTTTCACTGATGCACTTACTCCAAGCACACCATCATCGTCCCGAATTGCAGCCTCTTTTCCAAAAGCAGACCCACGAAAACTGCCTAACCGTGGCAGGAAAGGAGACACACTGCTATCTTGACAGACACTCCTACCAAAAACGTACTGGCAAAAAGTAATCAAGTGTCAATTAGTAGGCCTATTTTAGAGAAGACAGTCAAAAGGGCTCCAACTCAAGAGAAAGGGAAAACGTTTTCGGGGAAATTATTCACTAAGTACAGACACAGAAAAGGAATATGAGCCCAAGTCTCCACCATCTCGAGAATGCCCACCAACACCGACTACTAAAGAGAACAGCACGAACGTAGTACAAGAAGACAATTCGGAGCAGCATCACGTGTAAGACTTCGTGATGGTGAAGTATAATGCACGTCTGTATCCTGGAAAGATATTGGAAATTGAAGATGAAATATTTGTTTCCACAATGGTGAAAGAAAAGAAATTTTGGAGATGGCCTGACGTTTCTGAATCTATTTGGTATAACAGAAGCAAAATTATGAGAAAACTGAAACCACCAGTTCAAGTGACAATGGAGCTACTTTCTTGGTGGACATGAAGTTGTGTGATTTTATAATTTCGTTGCTATTTTTTATTTTATTATCATGTAACTTTTCTATGCTCATTTACTGACAATCCTATTTTAATGTTTTGTCATTTTGACAGACACTAATACAAAATGTGCTAACAATTCCTAGATCTAAAAGTAAGAAAGTGTCAACATCATTTGTCCTTCATATTATATTGAAATAAAAGACTCTTAGTTACTAAATTGTGTTTATTCCTCAGAAACTATTAACCATGACAACTTACCTCAGCACGTGTACCAACTTGCCCCACATCTGGGGTAAATTGGCATAGACGTAACGTTTTAGTAAAAATTTTTTTTACTAATTCAGCATGCAATTCTAAGTGATATTTTCATCATTAATTAATAACCAAGGGATATCGCTATCGGAAGCATCGATCATATAATAGGAAAAAATAGAAAAATCGTAGAGCAAAAAACTATGCCAACTAACTCCGGTCTCCCCTACTTCATTAAATAAACCACAAAATTTAATATATTAATGTCACAGAAAGTACAACTAAAGTGATGCATTTACAAAGACAATTTCACATATTGTTTAACCACGTCATCAGTAAGAAATGAAGTACTGTAACACTGAAAGAAAACAAAGTACAAAATACAGTCGAGTGTATGCATAATAGTTACACAGGACGAAAATCTCCGTCAAACCACCACTAGCAGTATTCCGCTAAGGCTGTTCGCTCTTTCAAGCAACCAACTCCGATGCAGCTGCTTTTGCAGGTCCGCTGTGACGCTATAGCGTGCATGGTGCTATTCACCTGGCATCGCGTGTTGTTTCGTAGTTGATATTGTCAAACTGGGACCAAGTGATCTGCGCCCACCAGGCAGAAGCAGTGAAGAGGTCACACAGCTTGGTGACGACTTATCGAATCACTTTATAACAATCATCCAGCCAATGGCCTCGCCACAATGGTAGTGCCGGTTTCACTCAAATGACGAAACGTTAGCGCTGTCGGGCTTGACTAGCACTGAACAGGTGACTGTCCGGGTCTGCCGGAGGCTTTTGCTAAGTGGGGTGCACTCAGCCCTTGTGATGCCAGTTGAGGAACAGCTTTATTGAGAAGTAGTGGCTCCAATCATGAAAACTGACGACGGCCGAGGGAGCAGTGTGCTGTGCTCCAAATCCGCGTCCAGTGACGTCTATATTCTGACGGTGGTACCGCGATCGAACGGTACCGTTTGGGCCTTCAAGGACTGTTTGGACGGTGCTTGTTTTGTGACGATCATTGAACATTTACATAACAATAAGGTAGAGAACATTATTCCTAGAAGAAACCTGTGTATTTTGCCCGCTTACCAGTTATTACTTCGGAAATGATTGCCTTCATTTCCTAATACGATTAGGCTTACGCTATTATGGAGATCCGCATAACCAATTGAGGAGGGTGGAAGTTTTCAATCATCTGTGGGATAAAAAAAAAGAGAAGAGATATGTCTGAATCCAGCTGTTCGTCTTCTAATACTCCAAAAAATGATGAAACGAAGTACATGGATCTGCTTGATTCTGTGAAATGACAGCAGCTATTACGTAAGGCGGGCACCTGTATAATGTGCAATGTCTGCATTGCCAAGTCCCGTGCTCCATCTCCCACAAAGTACGGAGACTTACCAGCCTTCCAAAACAAGTCCTGCATCGATCTGCCATGGCGACAGGCCATTGTGCGTATTGTGATGAGATTAAAATCTTGGCTTTCTTCTACATCTACGCCTTTGAAACGGATCAGTTATACCGTTTCATTAAAAAAAAAAAAAACTCACTGCGAACATTACCAGCGGTTTCGTATGACAAGAGCTACCTCCATATAATGACATGCCTCTGGAAAAGAGAGAAGCTTCTATGCCCATCTTATATGTGTATATTTTTGTACCTGTACCACTGCCGTGCATGGAAGCGAGGCTACTTGATTACGTGGTTGGTTTAGCTTCAAATGTTCGCGAGGCAGTGTAACCCGTAGTAGTCTCGTAGTTCTGCCAACTTGATCCCGTGACAGAAGCAAGCAGTAGAGATTTGTCTACGTCCGTAGGGCACGTCAAGGAGATTTTTTCGTGCTGGAAACGTTATGTTGGCTAAAGGCTGCAAGAAGCCTCTTTGACTGCCCCCTCCACCTTATATTCGAAAAGCACTCTGACACGACAGCTGATGACGTCACTCTGCCGTCGGTGGTGAGTGTTGGCCGACACTCCGGATAGGTTCTGGATACAGGTATTGGAATGTTTAGGTTTTTAGCAATAGCAGTGCTGTCCAATTTTCTTTCACCTATGAAATGTCACGGATAATTTATTGTGGATTCTGTTTTTTTATTTTCCTTGCTAAAAATTCCGCAATTCTAGACAATGGGATATCCACGTGGACGTTTTGTTCTGGTCTGAACTGTCGTCACGATAACCATTAGATCAGTGCGCTAATGCTGAACGAAACTGATCCATGAAAAAAATGGGCTCGTACAATATTAGTTTACCTTAGTGTAATTTAGTTTGAGTTGTGAGATGTTAGGGACTTCAGTGACTCCTGTAACGTAATTGTTAAATTGACGGCCCAGATCAAACGTTAAAAAAAAAAAAAGAACAGTTAATTATTCTGCGACCGTGAATTTTAAATATCTCAAGTGTCCCAGTCTTCTTCGCATTGGACATCGGACTTTGTGATAAAAAAAAACAGATTTTACACAATTACTGCAGTTAGCAGTTATCTCAAAACGGTAGCCGTAACGGCGGCTGAACAGATTACGTCTACGCCAACTTGTAGTCACAAAACAAATTCACCGACACCTCCAAAAGAATGGCTTATAAAAAGTATTCCATTGGAATTAGAAAATGATTACCGGTAAGTACAATACAATATATGTGTTTGATCATGCTTACTGTTATCCAAACCAGTAACTTGCTAATTACATACGGCGGTACAGATGGAGGCTAGGACGAGAAGAGGTAACGACTGAAGTGACAAGAGAATGCAGTAAGACAAAAAAATGTATATTTCCAGTTATAAATATTTTAAACTAACACATACGCAAGTCCCTTTTTTATCATAAAAGAATATATTAGTTGTCCACTTAAGAACAAGTTACAAAACATAAATGAGTCTCTACACTGATTTAAATGTCCTGGGTATTTCTAATTTTACACTTTTTTCTGAATTTCTGGATTAATATTACTATGATAATTTCGTCACATAAGCTCCAAGAATTCCAGCTAATGCAATGTTTTTAGCACATTAAAAATAATGTTGCCCTTTCCTAATTAAGTGTAATGAATCAAAGTCTTATCAACTATTACTTACAAGATTACGTGGTAGATCAGTCAATCAGAGTAAATGTTGTTCTGCCAGATCATTACAGAGATGTGATTTTCCATTATTATACTGTATTGCCAATTCAGTTTTCTACTAACTCCTTACTGTCCGCCTCTAATGGTTGGAGAGCAGCACGTTTTCAGTCATCGTAGTGACTAAGATCCTTCTCACAGAGCTGATTTGTGGTAGAATAAAGTAAATAATGAGACGTAATATTAGTTATTGCTCATTACGAATATCTTTATAGCTTATATTACATCATATGAGGCGGTCACCTCTTTACCAAAAACGAAATCTCTAAATGAGTTACCAGATTGTAGTTCATCAGTATATCACTTTCATTAGAAAGAGTTCATTAACTTTGCAAGTAGGTATTTGGAAGAATACTCCCGGTTATATCGTATAAGAAGAATGCTTTTATATTACAAAAAATGGTTCAAATGGCTCTGAGCACTATGGGAATTAATATCTGAGGTCATCAGTCCCCTAGAACTTAGAACTACTTAAATCTAACTAACCTAAGGACATCACAGACATCCATGCCCGAGGCAGGATTCGAACCTGCGACCGTAGCAGTCGCGCGGTTCCGGGCTGAAGCGCCTAGAACCGCTTGGCCACCGCGGCCGGCCTTTCATATTACAGCTCTGGAGGAAATGTACTTGAAGTTCTACACTCAAGGCTTCAGGCCAAAGTATACAAACTTGTCCCACTGTTAAGCACAGTTAAGCTTCTTCTTTCATGAGTGTTTGCCACAATATTATTTATCTCTCTAGTTCTCTGGGAATGATAATTTTAGGCTTCAGTTCATGTGAACGAACTCGACATGAATTGGGGCTTCTTTTATCACTCACATATTTTACAAAAAAAAAAAAAAAATCTTAAACACTGTTACTTATCCATTGTTTAAATCCCATAACTGGCGGAAGGTCGATTCATTTGTCTCTTTCTAGACCCAATCATACCTACCAAACTGTATTTGACCACTAATTAGGGCCTTGTCAGCCGGCTCCGATTCCCTTTACTAAAACTAGCCTAATATTACAGTGGTTAATACACATTTCTTCACTCACCATAACACGTTTATTCCTATCGATGCACAACAACTAATTACTATTGTATCCTAGTTATCTATTAATAATAATAGCATTCACACAGGAAATCATAACTAAATTATTTCAGATATAGAAATAGGATGTTAGTTATCCCTTGAAAGCAGAGTAATAGGTGATAGCTTTTATTTCATCGTAGTTATGGTCTGAAAGTACTCAGTGTTACATGACTATAAATAATAATTATCAGATCACATGAATAGTTACAGTTCCTGAGAATTGGGTGGACTTTCCACCTTCATTAATTACTTGCGAGCCCTAGTGAAAGTATTTTTTTTATATCCCTGTGGGAATATAATCCCTTAACTTACTCACCGCAGCAGCAAGGACATCGGTTGTGTGACAACAAACACATGCAGCTGCGAGAAGTGACCCACGCCTCAACTGTTCCTGTAATTTTTGTCTTTCATATTATTATTTGTCGTAGATATAAAGACCAGAAACCGCGTGCGTTTTACTACATAGATGTTGTTGCTATCTGTGGTAAGACTTGTGTTTTACTCCTATTATACATGTGTACTGATGTTTAAATAATTCGAAACTTCTTGATAAGAATTTTTACTTAAAGTGAAATAACTGAGAAGGTGAAACTTCTACGTTTTTACTTAAATTGCTTAATGCAACTGAACCTTCCAAAACTGCTGAGTCAAACTGACGTACTGTCACTTTGCTTGTCCTTATCGTTTCAACACTGACCTACAGAATTTTCCCTTACAAATACAGCTCAAACTTATTCTATCCATTAATGACCCACAATATACGAGGGTAACGCGATCTGACTCTTAATTAACACAAAAGAAATCCTAACAATAACCCATACATTTCATAAGTCACTTACCTTACAGAAAATCTTCATGACACGAACTATTGCAAATACAGCAAGTATACAGCAAGATAAATATAAAGATTCTAACTACTGTAGGCTCTAACTATCAATAAGCATGTAGTTAGCAAAGGAAAGATTTTGTTGCAGACCAAACAATGTATTTAGCAGATATTAACTTCATCATGTGTCATCCTGTTCCAAAAATTATATAATCGTCCGTGACGTGCAATCCCAAAAATTAAACAATCGTCAATAATTCCATTACCCACATTTTACAATCCATGTCCAACCAATATTAAATCTCCATGACGGACACACGTTCAGACCGACCGCTCACGCTAACACTGTATCTAACCTCCATTACTGCTAACTATTAACTCCTAACTGCGAGTCCCACCAGCCACAGAGCCTCTTACAGCGGGCGAACAGCGCTGTCAGTGATATTAAAGCAGAGCGCTGCAACATACAAACAGACTACTTACAAATTGTTCTTTGTTCATCCCTTCATTGTATCTGGCATCGTCCCCACCTGTCCTGCATCACGTGATGTTGCTCTCAGTCGTGTGTGCGTAAGTAAAACATTATCTCTTTCTTCTACTGGTAGATTGCATATGTTAATCACCATCACCAGTAAGCACCGCCTGGATTTTCATACTGTTGTTTATGTACTGTCTTTCTTATTCAAATTAACTGCTCTGTGCGTTATAGGAATATTAAAACTATGGTTCAACAGAACTTCTTTAAGTTACGATGCCATACAAGACCGTATCGTATTTCCCACGATTTCTATTATTAATAATAACCATTCAGGACGAGGTATTTGTTGTTAACTGAACGATCGCAGTATTGACATCTTCAGGTGTGGCAATTAGGTAAACCTACTTGTCATCGAAATAGCAATGATATTTGCACAAGAACACAACCGACCATATCTCATTGACATACAACTGAAACAAAAGTGGACCTAGAACTGACCCCTACGGCACTCCTGAGAGAACGTGCTTCCACTTCCGTGAAAATGCGTCCATCGGTAGCACTCCTGTATACTATGAAGACCATTACAAATATTTGGATCGAGTACGCTGCATCTTTTGTGAGATAATGTCTCCATTTAAATACTATTGACAGTAACTATTAACTTAGGTTAAATATCTGCGGTTCATACAATTTCTCGCTGACTTTGAATATAATAAATGAATAACATCTTTTCCACGGTGATAGTCTGTGACTTTTTCAAATGGTGCCGCGCTGGGTAGTCGCCCGGTCTAGGGCGCCTTGTCACAGTTCGCTCGGAGGCCTCCCGTCGGAGGTTCGAGTCCTCCCTCGGGCATGGGTGTGTGTGTGTCCTTAGCGTAAGTTAGTTAAATTAGATTAAGAAGTGTGTAAGCTTAGAGACCGAAGACCTCAGCAGTTTGGTCCTATAGGATTTTACCGCAAATTTCCAAATTTTCATATGCTGACAGGAAACCACTACAGGAAATGAAACAGACCTAGCTATAGGCATAGAATTTTAGCAAAACAGAAAAGCTAACAAACTACACTACTGGCCATTAAAATTGCTACACCACGAAGATGACGTGTTACAGACGCGAAATTTAACCGACAGCTTTTCAGAGCATTCACACAAGGTTCGCGCCGGTGGCGACACCTCCAACGAGCTGACATGAGGAAAGTTTCCAACAGATTTCTCATACACAAACAGCAGTTGACCGGCGTTTCCTGGTGAAACATTGCTGTGATGCTTCCTGTAAGGAGGAGAAACGCGTACCATCACGTTTCAGACTTTGATAAAGGTCGGGTTGAAGCCTATCGCGATTGCGGTTTATCGTATCGCGACACTGCTGCTAGCGTTGGTCGAGATCCGATGACTGTTAGCAGAATATGGAATCGGTGGGTTCAGGAGGGTAATACGGAACGCCGTGCTGGATCCCAAAGGCCTCGTATCACTAGCAGTCGAGATGACAGGCATCTTATCCGTAAGGCTGTAGCGGATCGTGCAGCCACGTCTCGATCCCTGAGTCAACAGATGGGGACATTTGCAAGACAACAACCATCTGCACGAACAGTTCAACGACGTTTACAGCAGCATGGACTATTACCTCAGAGACCATGGCTGCGGTTACCTTTGACGCTGCATCACAGACAGGAGCGCCTCCGATGGTGTACTCAACCTGGGTGCACGAATGGCAAAACTTCATTTGGTCGGATGAATCCAGGTTCTGTTTACAGCATAATGATCGTCGCATCCGTATTTGGCAACATCGTGGTGAACGCACATTGGAAGCGTGTATTCGTCATTGCCATATTCGCGTATCACCCGGCGTGATGGTATGGGGTGTCATTGTTTACACGTCTCGGTCACCTCTTGTTCGCATTGACGGTACTTAGAACAGTGGACGTTACATTTCAGATGTGTTACGACTCGTGGCTCTACCCTTCATTCGATCCCTTCGAAACCCTCCATTTCAGCAGGATAATGCACGACCGTATGTTGCAGGTCCTGTTCGGGCCTTTCTGGATACAGAAAATATTCGACTGCTGCCCTGGTCAGCACATTCTCCAGATGTCTCACCAATTGAAAACGTCTGGTGAATGGTGGCCGAGCAACTGGCTCGTCACCATACGCCAGTCACTACTCTTGATGAAACGTGGTATCGTGTTGAAGCTGCATGGGCAGCTGTACCTATACTCGCCATCCAAGGTCTGTTTGACTCAATTGGCCAGGCGTATCATGGCCGTTATTACGGCCAGTGGTGGTTGTTCTGGGTACTGATTTCTCAGGATCTATGCACCCAAATTGCGTGAAAATGTAATCACATGTCAGTTCTAGTATAATATATTTCTCCAATGAATACCCGTTTATCATCTGCCTTTCTTCTTGGTGTAGCAATTTTAATGACCAGTAGTGTAAATTCCGCAGTCGTTGTCTGAAGTCTTGTAACTCGCTAATTATGTAGCTGTAGAGGATGCTGTGAAAGGTCGTACGGACGTCATCCGGTGAACCTCCAGTATACTCGTCGGCCATGCGAGGGCGGAACGTGTAAATTAATTCTTGGAAGACATTCTATTCTGTCTTTCCAAGCAGCCTGAGTCACAACGTTTATGAGCGGCGCCCGTCCTGGTATGGCGCCATGTTTCGTTTTTTTTTAACTCTTTTCATCGTTGACACCGACGTCGGGAATACTGATGAGACGCGGGAACGGACGGCCTACAGCGGCGCAGTGGTGTGTGTGTGTGTCGCTTCGACACTGTGGCCACACATGGCGACCGCTGCGCCCTCTGATTACTGAGTCCGACATGAAATATGACGTGTCAGCTCCCTGTGCGCTCTGCGGACGGAACGGCGAATACACAATTCAGACAGTGGTATGAGGAATAAAACTCCGTGCCTTCTCTCTGGACAATGACGAAGTAATTCAATATCGTAGCCAACATGTAGGAGAAAATAAAACATATTCGCTGTGGGTATGTGTGTGTGTGTCAGAAATCATGATCCCCCTCAAGAAATATTTCGGTACTGAGGAAGCTGCCTGTTTAGTGATGTACAGCGTCGTCTCACTTTGAAAACTGCTTCTGCGGCCTTGCTATTACTCGTAAAATGTAATGAATTTTTCCACAAACACCTTCATCTATGACACCTTGTAATGGTTCTTTATTTACGTGACCATTACGGCACTGTAACCCCAGTTCTCGATACCAGTAATATCGTACTACTTTTCTGCGAAGTAACAGACATATTTTTGTGACTATATTCACATTCAGATTTATTAATCTATAGGTACTCCGATGTATCGATATATTACAGTGATTTGGTTCTTGTGTGTATTCATTTCTGTGAGACTGTCATAATCTTTGACTTACTTGTAACCGTTTTGGCGCGAGTGCGCACAGAGCAGATTTTGTTTCACTTTGCAGAAGTTAAGTTGTTATTTCGCTTTGTAAAAGAACAGTCAAGTCTTGTGTTTGGTTAAAGTGGAAATTAAATGTATGAAGATTGATACAAAACTGTTTTCTTGATGATGTGACAGTTAAGAAGAAGTATATGGGAATTTACGAGAAGTTTAATAAAAATGTGGATCATGAACACCAAGTCAAAAATTTACCATATCATTGTTCTGATCTGGGATTGTTTGATCATTAAGAATTTCCTGAAAAACGCATTTGTTAGGTCTTCAAATATTGCTAAAATGCAGATCTAGACCTTCTAGCAGTCAAAGTGGAATCACCCTAGAATCATGAAAGAGGAGCCATAACAACTTCGACGAAATCTACGTGGGAATCCATTCAAAATAAGCCCCAAAATTAATGATTTTTTTACAGTGAATTCATTATTTCCATGCTGACGATACCATCCACAGTCAATAACTTCGTTGTTGTCCGATAAAGCGAACATATGCTGCGTGAGCAACATTATTAATCTGATTTCTAACCTACTTTGCAAGTGGTGGTATTGTTAGAACCTACATCTTCATATAAAACCGTAACGTTGTTGGTTATACCTTTCCCCGTTTCACTGGTCGTGTGATCGTATCGCGACTTGAACTCAATACGTATGAACACCGCGTCGGAAAATACATCACCTCAGAGAATCGTCATAGACTTTCAGAAGGGTAATCGTACAATGTAGACGGCTTCTTCTTCAGTTAAAACTTCCGGGATGAGGTTGTGGTCGGTGATTCGGAAAAACCAGAGATCCATAAACACCATAAAAATTTTAATAGAATGGAGGTTTGAAGCTAGATAAAATATGAATGTCTGCTTGGAGCCAACGGAATGACAGCCGCGCGGTTTAAGGCGTCCTGCACGGTCCGTGCGGCTTCCCCCGTCGGAGGTTCGAGTCCTCCCTCCGGCATGGGTGTGTGTGTTGTCCTTAGCGTAAGTTACCTTTAGTTAGATTAAGTAGTGTGTAATCTTAGGAACCGATGACCTCAGCAGTTTAGTCCTATAAGACCTTACCACAAATTTCCAATTTCCAACAAAATGACAAACGATTATGATTGAGAATGATGATGCAATCCAGAAATAGTCACATAGTCGGCATCACGTGACATATTGTGGTACCCTCTATGCGCTCTGTAAATGCGTGAGCCCCTCAAAATACAGTGGCAGTAGCCTTTTTACCTCTGAATTTGTTTCCCGCCGGCCGGTGAGGCTGAGCGGTTCTAGGCGCTTCAGTCTGGAACCGCGCGACCGCTACGGTCGCAGGTTCGAATCCTGCCTAGGGCATGGATGTGTGTGATGTCCATAGGTTAGTTAGGTTTAAGTAGTTCTAAGTTCTAGGGGACTGATGACCTCAGATGTTAAGTCCCATGGTGCTCAGAGCAATTTTTTGGATTTGTTTCCCGTGGCTGGAGACAAAACGTTAGGAAGCAGTTTTATACAGCAACCACGGCCTCTGAGCCGGAAAGCTAAACCTTTGAAAATGTTGTTTGTTGCACTTATAATTGAGTAACAAAATGGTTCAAATGGCTCTGAGCACAATGGGAGCGCCTCCGATGGTGTACTCAACGACGAACCTGGGTGCACGAATGGCAAAACTTCATTTGGTCGGATGAATCCAGGTGCTGTTTACAGCATCATGATCGTCGCATCCGTGTTTGGCGACATCGTGGTGAACGCACATTGGAAGCGTGTATTCTTCATTGCCATACTGGCGTATCACCCGGCTTGATGGTATGGGGTGTCATTGTTTACACGTCTCGGTCACCTCTTGTTCGCATTGACGGCACTTTGAACAGTGGACGTTACATTTCAGATGTGCTACGACCCGTGGCTCTACCCTTCATTCGATCCCTTCGAAACCTTACATTTCAGCAGGATAATGCAGGACCGCATGTTGCAGGTCCTGTACGGGTCTTTCTGGATACAGAAAATGTTCGAATGCTGCCCTGTCCAGCACATTCTCCAGATCTCTCAGCAATTGAAAACGTCTGGTCAATGGTGGCCGAGCAACTGGCTCGTCACAATACGCCAGTCACTACTCTTGGTGAACTGTGGTATCATGTTGAAGCTGCATGGGCAGCTGTACCTGTACACGCCATCCAAGGTCTGTTTGACTCAATTGGCCAGGCGTATCAAGGCCGTTATTACGGCCAGAGGTGGTTATTCTGGGTACTGATTTCTCAGGATCTATGCACCCAAATTGCGTGAAAATTAATCACATGTCAGTTCTAGTATAGTATATTTGTCCTATGAATACCCGTTTATCATCTGCATTTTTTCTTGCTGTAGCAATTTTAATGGCCAGTAGTGTACATTCTTTATTTCCTGCAAGGAAACAGGGAGGACGAAACTGATTACTAGGAAGTCATGATGCAGGTTTTGTTAATTGTACTGTTATATCGTATTTACAGAGTCCCATTACAGAACGTGCTATGAATCAACGACAGATCCATTCATTACTTAGTGCTATTCAGAGACGTACAGTACAATACGATGGAGCAGTACTTGTACAGTTCCGCAGAATTCACTGACATGCACCTTGTGTATGGGGACGTACGTTGCAATGCTCTCGCTGTTGAAAGGCTGCACGGGGAACGATTTCCTAACAGGCAATATCGTCCGTCATTTCTCTCGATCGACGAATGCCTGAGAGTGGTTCATTGGAAAGAAGGAACGAGGGGCCTGACAATATGAGGGCCACTCGCACCCTCGATTTTGAAGAGGAGATGCTGGACCGGGTTGCAGCGGACACCACTACAAGTACTCGTCGTATTGCACGGGAAATGGGCGCTGCACGTACTAGCACGTGGCGAGTACCTTACGAAAAACAATTATACCCGTACTGAAAGTTTCCTGCACATATTTGAAAGGCTCCTGTACGGGGAACGTTCGGTTCACGGAAACATCTTTGTTAATCGAACTTCTTAAGTAATAGAACCCAGTACGTTGTCCTCGATGGTGAGTGTTCATCGGAGGTGAGGGTATCATCTGGAGTGAAAGAAGGGAATAGTAATCACGATTCCGAGATTTAATTTGAATAGCAGGCCAACACCTGGACTTGGTGGCCACGTGGTAGGCAATGTGTAGATCCACCGTTTGCTTAATACAGCGAATTTGTTAGGATGCTAGAGGGTTTCTTCTTGTTATTTAATTTGTGTATTAATTTATTGTAGAGCGGTTTTAATAATCATCATGTGGATAATGTTTATGAAGGTTCCAAGTAACACGTGGGTTCGATCTTATAGTCCAGGGAATGTCACGTGCCTTACGTGAATTAGTCTGTCTTATTAGCGTTGTGAGTAGCGAGAGCAATATTCCATTCTTGGACAGTTTATATTCCATTCTTGGACAGTTTATATTCCATTCTTGGACAGTTTCTCTTAGTTAAGCTACACGCGCGGCTTCACCGCAGGAACAGACCCTAGTCGGCAGTTTGCTTAAGGAACCCTCTTAGCGTTCGAGTCTGAAAGGAGTTGGACTGCGAGGTGAGGGAGACAGAGGCTGCGCTGGACCAAATTCCGGTCGCTCTGGGGGAATCCGCCGTCTTGGAGGCGAGCATAAAAGGGCCCTCTAAGCAATGGGTAGCGGCTCGTTAGTGTGCGGAGCTTTCGGCCAGACCTCTGCTAATTTAGAACCGCGAAATGCACCTTAGCTCGGAATTTCGTAACCAAGTGCAGGTAGCGTTAGACTATGCTGCATTACTTGTAACTTGTTGCACCCTACTAATCGTGATGCATGAAATAAAATCCGGTGTGCAGTAAATGTATGACTCTAGTACACAACTACTAGCATTAATGTGAGTACATCCAGTCCTCATCCACTACCCGAGTAAATTATCCGTTGGCTTATAATTATAAAGGCACCCATGAGATTGACATTATCATCGAGAAGTTAAATGTTGCAGCAGTAAAATAAATTAAAGTATAACTCATCGGTTTGCTATTATTCCAAACAATTAAAATAGAATGCCGTATTTATAATGAGAATGAAAATCAGAGAAGTAATTATCAGAGAAAGAGAGAATGATAAATAAGCTAGAAGCGTTATTAACCCTATACATGACCAGGAATCTTTCTGCTTCTACATCTACACATGACCAGGAATCTTTCTGCTTCTACATCTACATACATACTCCGCAATCCACCATTCGGTGCGAGGCGGAGGGTACCTCGTACCAAAACTAGCATCTTCTCTCCCTGTTCCACTCCCAAACAGAACGAGGGAAAAATTACTGCCTATATGCCTCTGTACGAGCCCTAATCTCTCTTATCTTTGTGGTCTTTCCGCGAGATATAAGTTGGCTGCAGTAAAATTGTACTGCAGTCAGCCTCAATTGCTGGTTCTCTAAATTTCCTCAGTAGCGATTCACGAAAAGAACGCCTTCTTTCCTCCAGAGACTCCCACCCGAGTTCCTGAACCATTTCCGTAACACTCGCGTGATGATCAAACCTCCCAGTAACAAATCTAGCAGCTCGCCTCTGAATTGCTTCTACGTCCTCCCCCAATCCGACCTCATAGGGATCCCAAAAGCTCGAACAGTACTCAAGAATAGATCGTATTAGTGTTTTATAAGCGGTCTCCTTTGCAGATGAACCACATCTTCCCAAAATTCTACCAATGAACCGAAGACGGCTGTCCGCCTTCCCCACAACTGCCATTACATGCTTGTCCCACTTCATACCGCTCTGCAATGTTACGCCCAAATATTTAATCGACGTGACTGTGTCAAGCACTACACTACTAATGGAGTATTTATACATTACAGGATTCTTTTTCCTATTCATCTGCATTTACATTTATCCACATTCAGAATTAGCTGCCATTCTGTACACCAATCACAAATCCTGTCCAAGTCATCTTGTATCCTCCTACAGTCACTCAACGACGACACCTTCCCGTACACCACAGCATCATCAGCAAACAGCCGCACATTGCTATCCACCCTATCCAAAAGATCATTTATGTAGATAGAAAACAACAGCAGACCTACCACACTTCCCTGGGGCACTCCAGATGATACCCTCACCTCCGATGAACATTCACCATCGAGGACAACGTACTGGGTTCTGTTACTTAAGAAGTCTTCGAGCCACTCACATATTTGGGAACCAATCCCATATGCTGGGACCTTAGTTAGGAGTCTGTAGTGGGGCACCGAGTCAAACGCTTTCCGGAAGTCAAGGAATATGGCATCCGTCCGATACCGTTCATCCATGTTTCGCAAGATATCATGTGAAAAAAGGGCGAGTTGCGTTTCGCAGGAGCGATGCTTTCTAAAGCCGTGCTGATGCATGGACAGCAACTTCTCTGTCTCAAGGAAATTCATTATATTCGAACTGAGAAAATGTTCGAGAATCCCGCAACAAGCCGATGTTAAGGATATTGGTCTGTAATTTTGAGGATTTGTCCTTCTACCCTTCTTATATACAGGCGTCACCTGCGCTGTTTTCCAGTCGCTCGGGATTTTACGTTGGGCAAGAGATTCGCGATAAATGCAAGCTAAGTAAGGAGCCAATGCAGTAGAACACTCTCTGTAAAACCGAATTGGAATCCCATCAGGACCTGGCGATTTATTTATTTTCAACCCATTCAGCTGCTTCACAACCCCAGCTTCTTCCCCTCCCAGTGCCACGGTGAATAAAAAGGCTGCACTTACAGATGCAATTAAAGAATAGTTACTTACGGAAGCCCAGTGTTGGCTATAATTATCGTGTGGAAGGAAAACTGGTAGATATGCTAATGAGTCAATGTGGAACCGATTCGCGCTGGAAAACAAATTAGTTCCAATTGTGACCAGGTGCAAATCTGGCGCTGTACACTGTTTGTATGACGGTATGATGTATGCTATCATTTTATAACCCATAACATGAGTGAACGGTATGGTTGTCGAAAAGCTAGCCCATTCGCTGTTAGCGAAACTGTTTTTATGTGAATGAAAGCTATTACAGTACGGCAGTGAGAGAGTATCGCCGAGTGAAAGATTTGAGGAGAGGTCCAATGTCAGTAAATGGTTTAAAGAAGACGATAATGAAATAAGGAAACACGGGTGGGTTTGGTGTGGCACCTGGAAGATTCCTGCGGAAGTTAGTGACGAGGTTGCTGTTGCTGTAACGGAACATTCAGCTCGTGTCCTCGGTAGTGCTAGTGAAACGTCCCCTTTTGAACATTTATACAAGACTGTGCTTAAACTGAGACACAATATTTTTTAGCGCAACGCAATCTGACTTTCAGAAATCCCTACAAAGGAATGGCCCTGACTAACATTAACCTGTACCTTTCACAGATCACTTACCTCACCAAAAATCTTCGTTACTCGAACTGCCAGCTAAATAAAAGATTCAAACTACTGAAGGCACTAACTACTGATAGGCATAGTTAGCAAATGAAAGATTTTAATAGAGAACAAACAATGTATTTACCTTAATAATCATAATATATATGCCATCCAGTCTTACAAATTTCAAGTCTCCGCCATTTCTCTCCCCACATCCATCACTGCTGGCGGCTCACCTCCAACTGCGCAACGTTACGCGCTGTTCACATCCAGCTGCCGCTGCCCAACACTACAATGGCAGACAACAATGCAAACTAGCCACAGACTGCACACAGCACAGCCAGTGATTTTCATACAGAGCGCTACGTCACGTTGCCAATAAGAAAACATAAACAGCCTACTTACACTAGTGCTCATGCTGCGTCACGGGAATTGTCCATCTCATGGTCAACAGTGCGGAAAGTTCTCCGGTGTGTTTTACACTGGTATCCGTACAAGATCCAGACGATACATCATCTGAAACCGCAACAACATTCTGAATTTGCTTTTCCGTTTCTAACACGCATCGAAAAAAAAAAATGGCTCTGAGCACTATGGGACTTGACTTCTGAAGTCATCAATCCCCTTTAACCCAACTAACCTAAGGACATCACACACATCCATGTCCGAGGCAGGATTAGAAGCTGCGACCGTAGCGGTCGCGCGGTTCCAGACTGTAGCGCCTAGAACCGCTCGGCCACCCCAGCCGGCACACGCATCGAAGTTGATGATATGTGGCTGGGCAATAGCCTATAGAGTGATGAGGCACATTTTACGCTTCCAGTTGCAGTGAATGCACAGGATAGCCGAATTTGGGGTACTGCACGAAGAGCCATTCCACTTGCCGTATACGGGCTGTTGCCCTAAGGGCGTGCAAAAGTTTAACAGCACATAGAGGATGCTTCACTGAACAATTTGAGGTAGGGAATCTGAGGTCGGAGAAGCCAATTTAAGGATATAGTAGGAATAAAATCACATTACTGTGTGCCTTTTTATTTACGTTTGTTATACTTACCTGCTGTGCCATTTCTCTGGCGCGTTGCGTATCCGGCACTATCGATAGCGACTTGTATCTCTGTTTCCGCCTGGTTCGGCCTGCGCAGGCGCTGAGGCGGCTGCTGCCCTCTGGAGCGTTTTTCGCAGGGTGCCGCGCGCGCTCGGCTAGTGCTCAGAGCCATTTTTGGATTCGCACCGAGCTGGTGGTATTTTGTCCTCCGCTCCGGCACGGTGGTGTGGTCTCGTTGTTGGCGGGCCTCGTTGATTTGGCCGTTGGGCGGTGTGGCGTGTGTGTGCTTGTTAAGTTGCTAGCAATTGCTTTTAGCCTTGTGCTTACTTATTTTTATTTAAATTGCTGGGCATTGTCATTTGCCTGTTCTTTTAACTTTATTTATTTGTAGTGTCAATTAAGCCTAAGACGATGTCCAAGGTGCTAGCAATTCATTTTAGCCTCGTGTTTACTTAATCCTATTTAAATTCTTGGGCATTGCCATTTGCTTGTTCTTTTACTCTTATTCATTTGTTGTGCCAGTTAGCCCTAAGATGATGTCAGACCTTGGTATCTGTCAACCTTATTTTGGCTACTAGCGCTCAGGTGCAATATTGCCGGGCCTATCCAGGATTTTGTCATTAATTGAGATTCTTTTATAATGTATTTTTGGTAGTAGGTTTGGCAACTGCACTTGCATATGGTATTTATTATGCCCCTCCCCCCCTCTTCCTTCTTCGTGTAAACTGATTTTGGTAAGATTCCTAGGTGGCCTGTGTTCTTTTATTACCTGTGTAAGTTTGCCCGCTGCCGCAGTAGTAACATGTTTTGACCGGCAAGCGGCTGTTGAAATCAGAAAACTTTCCGTAAGGAAGCGAATGTTGGGCTTTGCCGTACGTATATTTATTATTTGAGCTAGTCATGTACGTGTTGTTGTGTTAAGGGTTTTAAGGCATTTTTAATTGAGATACGCCGGCCGTATTGGCCGTGCGGTTCTGGCCGCTACAGTCTGGAACCGAGCGACCGCTACGGTCGCAGGTTCGAATCCTGCTTCGGGCATGCATGTGTGTGATGTCCTTAGGTTAGTTAGGTTTAATTAGTTCTAAGTTCTAGGCGACTGATGACCTCAGAAGTTAAGTCGCATAGTGCTCAGACCCAATTGAGATACCTTTTGGAAATTTTATCACTCTTTTAAAGAAGGCATAGGAAGGAATAACTTCGACTGAAAATTTAATTGTAAATTATACATTTGTGATTCACATTATAAAATTTAACTGTATTAGGTGAAAGTATGTAGTTTAACGCACAACGATTATTTGTTAATGTATCAAATTGTAAACAGTTTTGTTTGGCAGTAATTCAAACGACACAAATAAGTTTCTCTGTTCACCTGTGGCATACAACATTTTTATTACCTCATATTGTAAGCAGCTTGATTTGTTTGTGTGACTGTAGTTTGTAAGCCACAGTGTAAATTATTACATTAATTAATTGTTTCGGGGAAATAAAACTTGAATTGTATGTCCCCTTTTCATTAACCGAATCCCATCCAAATCGTCCGCTCACCTGCAAATACCTCACTGACACAATGAACGTATCATTTCTACTGTATCTTACAAAATGTGCTGAAACTGACGGCCACAACCTCGATGCAGGCATGAAATCGCCGAGCAATATTCTTACGCAACCTGACAAACATCCCTGACGTTTTATGACTCACATCAGAGGTAGCTACAATTTTGGCCACTAATTCCACTTCCGTATCCACTAGGGTCTCAGACACAAGTAACTTTAGATATCCCCATAGGGAATAACAAAGGAGATTCGTATCAGGTGACTTCGCAGGCCATCGATTAGGACCACCCTTCAGATCCAGCGATCAGGAAATACAGCATTGAGATGGCTGCAGACATCCACACTGAAGCGAGGCGGTGCACCGTCATGTTGTACCCACACCCTCTCACGAACAGCCAAAAAGTACGTTCTCCAACAACTTAGGTAGAACTCTTTGCACGAACTTCAAGTATAGGTAGCCATTTCAGACGTCACATGAGATTGTCGCCTACACTGCCGTCCCAGATATTCACAGCAAAACATACTTGATGGTGTGAATCTACCAGTGCGTGAGAGGTTAGTAAACAGCACGATTTGGTGGAAATCTGGTCGATCAGTCCATTGTTGGAGCAACTACTGACACGATGCGACCTGTGGTGCAAAGTCAGTCACAAGTATCGCATGGACTCGTTGTTGGTGATCTTGAGAGGTCCCTGCTTGGACCCTCTCATAGAAGTAAACTCAGTTTGAGTAGAAAATGTAATGACAATCATAAAAGTAAAATCAGAACAGAAAATGTAATAGCAAACTCATGGAAGGCAAAACCAATTGTCATTTATTAATGTTACACCTTGTAAAGCCAACATTTCCTGTGCAATTCCCTTCAACAACGTGTGTGTGAGAGAGAGAAAAATATATTTGTGCAGTTTCAGTATTGCAGCAATCGATAGCGTCTGCTGGACATACGTATACGGAAGCACCAAAGAGAGCAAAGACTAGTCGAAACTTCAGGTCTTGGTCAACCAGAGATGTGTAAGGTTGGCAGTAAGAGGGGAGCTTCTTTTAAGATACTTTGGAGGACTTCCAGGGGGAACAAAGAATGCTGGGTGATGTGCTGCTCTAAAGCACTCTGGCATCGGACTTCATGATGGGTGGACGTGTTGGGTAGCTCGGCTAAGAAAGCTTGGCATGGTTGGTGAGTTCACATTAAGTGAGCCACAACGATACTTTTATTTCAGCGTTAGGAAATCAGGATAGGTTTTAAATAAACATGCGAGTGTGAAATATTTAAGAATCATTTGAACATTTTAAAATATCGTGTGAAGCTGTGTAATGGTAAATCTCTGAGTCGTGTTGCACAAAAGCGCGATGAAATGGTAAGACACAGCTGGTAAAGCTTAAGGTCAGGATATATCTTAAATTAAGATCAGTGTGTGAGAAACCATTCGTGTTTTGAGATTGAATAGAATAGCACGTGTGACTTATAGATTCACTGTGCACGAGCGTCCCAGTGGCGATAACAAGGTATGTGTAATGTGTTTCCATGTTTTGTGAAATTCCTATATGTTCTGGGAATAGTGGAAGGATACAAGATGACTTGGACAGGATTTGTGATTTGTGTAAAGAATGGCAGCTAACTGTAAATATAGATAAATGTAAATTAATGCAGATGAATAGGAAAAAGAATCCCGTAATGTTTGAATACTCCATTAGTAATGTAGCGCTTGACACAGTCACGTAGATTAAATATTTGGGCGTAACATTGCAGAGCGATATGAAGTGGGACAAGTTGTGGGGAAGGCGGATAGTCGTCTTCGGTTCATTGGTAGAATTTTGGGAAGATGTGGTTCATCTGTAAAGGAGACCGCTTATAAAACACTAATACGACCTATTCTTGAGTACTGCTCGAGCTTTTGGGATCCCTATCAGGTCGGATTGAGGGAGGACATAGAAGCAATTCAGAGGCGGGCTGCTAGATTGTTACTGGTAGGTTTGATCATCACGCGAGTGTTACGGAAATGGTTCAGGAACTCGGGTGGGAGTCTCTGGAGGAAAGGAGGCGTTCTTTTCGTGAATCGCCACTGAGGAAATTTAGAGAACCAGCATTTGAGGCTGACTGCAGTACAATTTTACTGCAGCCAACTTATATTTCGCGGTAAGACCACAAAGATAAGAGAGATTAGGGCTCGTACAGAGGCATATAGGCAGTAATTTTTCCCTCGTTCTGTTTGGGTGTGGAACAGGGAGAGAAGATGCTAGTTTTGGTACGAGGTACCCTCCGCCACGCACCGTACGGTGGGCTGCGGAGTATGTATGTAGATGTAGATGTAGAAATGGCAGGCCCCTAGACCCGGGCGCTTTTACTTCGATACTCATTTTGACAACAGTGGACCTGGGACCGTCAGGCAGGGAACGGAACGAGGAAAAATCGCCGTCCCTCTCCAGCACTGAACTCCTGGCCCCCGGAGACAGACAACAGTGTTCACCCGTTGAACCACCAGGACCACTCGAACTGTTCACATATCAGTTTAAACTACATTTGGATCAATCTCAGACACGGAGCTAGAGACGTTAAAAGCTTAAGGAAGCGCACAAGATGCTGTACGTAACTGGTGGTGTTCGGGCAGGTGTTCTTCCAGCGGAATATTCATTTAAGTGAAGTTTTCACATGAGTGCCCCAGTTTCTGAATGCACAACACAGTGCGCCGTCTAGACAATTTGCAGACGAGATGTAAACTAGCTGGTACCACGGAGCAACGAGGTATCTCGATGTGCCGTCTAAAGTCATGTTCGTTTAAATCGTGGAATGTATCCTTACACTAATGCATACGAAGGAGGTCGTAATGCACAAACAAGGTTCGGTCAGCCACGGATACTGATATCGAATAAACGTGGCATACACTTTCAACGAGTAAGATGACACGGTACTGATGCTCGGCGAATGCCGACACGGTGCCCAATGAAGCAGTCAAATTAGCCGCTCCGTGATACCAGCAATTTTATAGCTTGTCCGGAGGTCGTTTGCAAGACGTACTGAGTTATGCATCCAGGAAAATGGGCATTCATTTCAACGTCTCAGTTGACTGAACATACCGCTACGAAAATATCCATTTCAGCACAGCCCATTTTGTACACTATGTTCCCTAAAACTTTTAACTTCTCTGTCTCCCTAATTAAAATTGGTAGAAATTTGATTTAATCTGTTATGTACACATTTGGCATAATGAGGTACCTAACGGTATTATCGGTCCGGTTGGTGCTATGGCCGAATTTTTATTGTGAGGTTAGTTAGCTTCCGGTAAATGTGTGTGAAATGCGTTCCAGAAAGTTCCTAGGAGTCGATGACATCTGTTGGAGGAGTAGGGGACAATGTGACCTTGACTGGAAGCTGTCATTTGCTAGAGGAAAATGAAGGGGAGTGTTCTTTATTACTTTTGCTCCAGGTTCGTAGCAACTACTTTCTTAATTAATAACCATATTCTATTGTTTTGATTTCTGATGTTTTTGTGGTGTCACCGCCAGACACCGCACTTGCTAGGTGGTAGCCTTTAAATCGGCCGCGGTTCGTTAGTATACGTCGGACCCGCGTGTCGCCACTATCAGTGATTGCATACCGAGCGCCGCCACACGGCAGGTCTAGTCTAGAGAGACTCCCTAGCATTCGGCCCAGTTGTACAACCGACTTTGCTAGCGATGGTTCACTGCCTACATACGCTCTCAAAAGGGTTCAAATGGCTCTGAGCACTATGCGACTTAACTTCTGAGGTCATCAGTCGCCTAGAACTTAGAACTAATTAAACCTAACTAACCTAAGGACATCACACACATCCATGCCCGAGGCAGGATTCGAACCTGCGATCGTAGCGGTCACGCGGTTCCAGACTGAAGCGCCTTTAACCGCACGGCCACACCGGCCGGCTACGCTCTCATTTGCAGAGACGGTAGTTTAGCATAGCCTTCAGCTACGTCACTTGCTACGACCTATCAAGGCGCCCTATTGAGCTACTGAATGTATTCTGAACAGAGAATATTGTGAATCATGTACCGTCAAGAGCGACGTTCATCATTAATGGATTAAAGTTAAGTATCAAACTAATTACGTCCGCTTTCTGAATTCTCATTCCCTGTCATATTCCAGACCTCACATCAGTATAGTTCTTCCCTCCTCACGCCAGCCTGCGTGAGCTAAAATGCGTGCATTTCGGCCTCTTCTGCTAACACAAAATTTTGTCACTCAGATATGTAGAGTGTAGTAATAGTACATTAAGTGATAACTGTGTTATGATGCATTGTTTGTAAAAAATACCCTGAGTGTTGATAGGTCTGTGCATTGCCAAGGAGGTATATCACCAACACTCTTGCAGCCAATAGGCCATATGACAACCACCTTAATATCAGTTCGGAGTGAACCTAATAGTGTGGTTTCTTCCTCGAAAATATTCAGCGAGGCAAATATAAAGAGTGACTTCAGAGCCAGGGGTATAGGCTACATCCTTTCAATCCTTAAGCTATTCCAAAAGAGATATGTGCGCCTAGTGTCCCAGTGGATCAATCTTGTGGCCAAGGGACTCCTCAACTTAACCTAGGTTGGACCGACCACAGAAAGGGTTATCGGTTCCTTCAGGCACTTCTCACAAACCGATTACAAACAAGAAGGCTTCCAAACGTCATCGGCGAGTTTCAGCCTCTTCAACAGACTCCGGAAGTAGCTGCAACGTTTCATTTGAGAACAATGTTCAAAAATGTTCAAATGTGTGTGAAATCTTATGGGACTTAACTGCTAAGGTCATCAGTGCCTAAGCTTACACACTACTTAACCGAAATTATCCTAAGGACAAACACACACACCCATGCCCGAGGGAGGACTCGAACCTCCGCCGGGACCAGCCGCACAGTCCATGACTGCAGCCCCTCAGACCGCTCGGCTAATCCCGCGCGGCAAAAATGGAGAACGTATCAGTGTGATTACTGAATGAGCCCACAACCTCCTCTACAAATAAAACGCAAGTCGATTCGAAAGCCGTCAAGTCAAAGCTCATTTATTGACTTCTTCCCCACTCCTAAGAGAGTGAAAAACATAACCAGCAACGGAAAACCAGCTATCCACTGGATTGCACTTGAAGAAACAATTGTTTCCACAGGTCCACACCAACAAAATGGCAGCTACGTCGACAAATATCGGCAATAAAAATAATCATGAAAGTATAGAGGCTGAAAGAAAGCAGAAAGAACTACCAACTCAAACTGGCTGGCCTGCTCTGTTTGTAAACAAGATAACGTCTACATCTACAGGGTGTTACAAAAAGGTACGGCCAAACTTTCAGGAAACATTCCTCACACACAAATAAAGAAAAGATGTTATGTGGACATGTGTCCGGAAACGCTTAATTTCCATGTCAGAGCTCATTTTAGTTTCGTCATTATGATTTCACACGGGATACTCTACCTGTGCTGCTAGAACATGTGCCTTTACAAGTACGACACAACATGTGGATCATGCACGATGGAGCTCCTGCGCATTTCAGTCGAAGTGTTCGTACGCTTCTCAACTACAGATTTGGTGACCGATGGATTGGTAGAGGCGGATCAGTTCCATGGCCTCCACGCTCTCCTGACCTCAACCCTCTTGACTTTAATTTATGGGGGCATTTGAAAGCTCTTGTCTACGCAACCCCGGTACCAAATGTAGACACTCTTCGTGCTCGTATTGTGGACGGCTGTGATACAATACACCATTCTCCAGGGCTGCATCAGCGCATCAGGGATTCCATGCGACGGAGGGTGGATGCATGTATCCTCGCCAACGGAGGACATTTTGAACATTTCCTGTAACAAAGTGTTTGAAGTCACGCTGGTACGTTCTGTTGCTGTGTGTTTCCATTGATTTGAAGAGAAGTAATAAAATGAGCCCTAACATGGAAAGTAAGCGTTTCCGGACACATGTCCACATAACATATTTTCTTTCTTTGTGTGTGAGGAATGTTTCCTGAACGTTTGGCCGTACCTTTTTGTAACACCCTGTATATATTTACTCCGCAAGCCACCTGACGGTGTGTGGCGGAGGGTACCTTGAGTACCGGTACCTCTATCGGTTCTCCCTTCTATTCCAGTCTCGTATTGTTCGTGGAAAGAAAGATTGTCAGTAAGCCTCTGTGTGGGCTCTAATCTCTCATGAAGTATATGACTGTGTATAACGTTTCCTAATTATGTTTCCAAGAAATGAGTGGGTTTGTCTAAAGAAGACCACGAACGTTTTTTTTGACCTACTTATGAAAATTAGTATTTGATTTGTAACCACAATTTGAAATTAATAATAATGTGAATCGACATGCGAAAATTAAAATTAATTTTTCTATCACAATTTGAAATTCCCCCCATGAACCATGGACCTTGCCGTTGGTGGGGAGGCTTGCGTGCCTCAGCGATACAAATGGTCGTACCGTAGGTGCAACCACAACGGAGGGGTATCTGTTGAGAGGCCAGACAAACATGTGGTTCCTGAAGAGGGGCAGTAGCCTTTTCAGTAGTTGCAGGGGCAACAGTCTGGATGATTGGCTGATCTGGCCTTGTAACATTAACCAAAACGGCCTTGCTGTGCTGGTACTGCGAACGGCTGAAAGCAAGGGGAAACTACAGCCGTAATTTTTCCCGAGGACATGCAGCTCTACTGTATGATTAAATGATGATGGCGTCCTCTTGGGTAAAATATTCCGGAGGTAAAATAGTCCCCCATTCGGATCTCCGGGCGGGGACTACTCAGGAGGACGTCGTTATCAGGAGAAAGCAACTGGCGTTCTACGGATCGGAGCGTGGAATGTCAGATCCCTTAATCGGGCAGGTAGGTTAGAAAATTTAAAAAGGGAAATGGATAGGTTAAAGTTAGATATAGTGGGAATTAGTGAAGTTCGGTGGCAGGAGGAACAAGACTTTTGGTCAGGTGATTACAGGGTTATAAATACAAAATCAAATAGGGGTAATGCAGGAGTAGGTTTAATAATGAATAAAAAATAGGAGTGCGGGTTAGCTACTACAAACAGCATAGTGAACGCATTGTTGTGGCCAAGATAGACACAAAGCCCATGCCTACTACAGTAGTACAAGTTTATATGCCAACTACCTCTGCAGATGATGAAGAAATAGATGAAATGTATGACGAGATAAAAGAAATTATTCAGGTAGTGAAGGGAGACGAAAATTTAATAGTCATGGGTGACTGGAATTCGTCAGTAGGAAAAGGGAGAGAAGGAAACATAGTAGGTGAATATGGATTGGGGGGAAGGAATGAAAGAGGAAGCCGCCTTGTAGAATTTTGCACAGAGCATAACTTAATCATAGCCAACACTTGGTTCAAGAATCATAAAAGAAAGTTGTATCCCTGGAAGAATCCTGGAGATACTAAAAGGTATCAGATAGATTATATAATGCTAAGACAGAGATTTAGGAACCAGGTTTTAAATTGTAAGACATTTCCTGGGGCAGATGTGGATTCTGACCACAATCTATTGGTTATGAACTGCAGATTGAAACTGAAGAAACCGCAAAAAGGTGGGAATTTAAGGAGATGGGACCTGGATAAACTGAAAGAACCAGAGGTTGTAGAGAGTTTCAGGAGAGCATAAGGGAACAATTGACAGGAATGGGGGAAAGAAATACAGTAGAAGAAGAATGGGTAGCTCTGAGGGATGAAGTAGTGAAGGCAGCAGAGGATCAAGTAGGTAAAAAGATGAGGGCTAATAGAAATCCTTGGGCAACAGAAGAAATATTGAATTTAATTGATGAAAGGAGAAAATATAAAAATGCAGTAAATGAAGCAGGCAAAAAGGAATACAAACGTCTCAAAAACGAGATCGACAGGAAGTGCAAAATGGCTAAGCAAAGGACAAATGTAAGGATGTAGAGGCTTGTCTCACTAGGGGTAAGATAGATACTGCCTACAGGAAAATTAAAGAGACCTTTGGAGAAAAGAGAACCACTTGTATGAATATCAAGAGCTCAGATGGCAACCCAGTTCTAAGCAAAGAAGGGAAGGCAGAAAGGTGGAAGGAGTATATAGAGGGTTTATACAAGGGCGATGTACTTGAGGACAATATTATGGAAATGGAAGAGGATGTAGATGAAGACGAAATGGGAGATAAGATACTGCGTGAAGAGTTTGACAGAGCACTGAAAGACCTGAGTCCAAACAAGGCCCCGGGAGTAGACAACATTCCATTTGAACTACTGATGGCCTCGGGAGAGCCAGTCATGACAAAACTCTACCATCTGGTGAGCACGATGTATGAGACAGGCGAAATACCCTCTGACTTCAAGAAGAATATAATAATTCCTATCCCAAAGAAAGCAGGTGTTGACAGATGTGAAAATTACCGAACTCTCAGTTTAATAAGTCACAGCTGCAAAATACTAACGCGAATTCTTTACAGACGAATGGAAAAACTGGTAGAAGCCGACCTCGGGGAAGATCAGTTTGGATTCCGTAGAAATGTTGGAACACGTGAGGCAATAGTGACCTTACGACTTATCTTAGAAGAAAGATTAAGAAAAGGCAAACCTACGTTTCTAGCATTTGTAGACTTAGAGAAAGCTTTTGACAATGTTAACTGGAATACTCTCTTTCAAATTCTGAAGGTGGCAGGGGTGAAATACAGGGAGCGAAAGGCTATTTACAGTTTGTACAGAAACCAGATGGCAGTTATAAGAGTCGAGGGGCATGAAAGGGAAGCAGTGGTTTGGAAAGGAGTAAGACAGGGTTGTAGCCTCTCCCCGATGTTATTCAATCTGCATACTGAGCAAGCAGTAAAGGAAACAAAAGAAAAATTCGGAGTAGGTATTAAAATTCATGGAGAAGAAGTAAAAACTTTGAGGTTCGCCGATGACATTGTAATTCTGTCAGAGACAGCAAAGGACTTGGAAGAGCAGTTGAACGGAATGGACAGTGTCTTGAAAGGAGGATATAAGATGAACATCAACAAAAGCAAAACGAGGATAATGGAATGTAGTCAAATTAAGTCGGGTGATGCTGAGGGAATTAGATTAGGAAATGGGACACTTAAAGTAGTAAAGGAGTTTTTCTATTTAGGGAGTAAAATAACCGATGATGGTCGAAGTAGAGAGGATATAAAACGTAGACTGGCAATGGCAAGGAAAGCATTTCTCAATAAGAGGAATTTGTTAACATCGAGTATAGATTTAAGTTTCAGGAAGTCGTTTCTGAAAGTATTTGTATGGAGTGTAGCCATGTATGGAAGTGAAACATGGATGATAACTAGTTTGGACAAGAAGAGAATAGAAGCTTTCGAAATGTGGTGCTACAGAAGAATGCTGAAGATAAAGTGGGTAGATCACGTAACTAATGAGGAGGTATTGAATAGGATTGGGGAGAAGAGAAGTTTGTGGCACAACTTGACTAGAAGAAGGGATCGTTTGGTAGGACATGTTTTGAGGCATCAAGGGATCACAAATTTAGCTTTGGAGGGCAGTGTGGAGGGTAAAAATCGTAGAGGGAGACCAAGAGATGAATACACTAAGCAGATTCAGAAGGATGTAGGTTGCAGTAGATACTGGGAGATGAAGAAGCTTGCACAGGATAGAGTAGCATGGAGAGCTGCATCAAACCAGTCTCAGGACTGAAGACCACAACAACAACAACAACAACAATTTGAAATTAATAATTCTGTATTACTAAACTGAATCTACGATATTGGGAGGTATTCCATGACTTTTGGACATCGTGTATGTGGTGAATGACACGGTGGTGTCAACTATTTCGTGCTGCTGGTTGGGATAAAAGTGCAGCGGCTGCAGATGTTCCCCTGCCGGAATATTTTCCAAGAACATTCCGAGCCGGGCCAACACTGAGGTACTGAGGAGCATTTTCTCGCTGCCCTTCCGGGGCGGTTTCTTCCAGGTTAATAACGGCGACAGGAGGAACGGCAGGGAGAAGCGTTCATTGCGCGGCGCACAGCCTCGCTCGCGGTGATACTCTAATTAAAACACTCGCGCCGGGGCGGTGTGTCTCTCCTGGCGCTAGCACTGTTCCTCCCTGCCACCCTCTTTTTCCGACGCAGGCAGCACCGAGTATTGGAAGAGACACCAACTTCTCCTAATAACAGCAGATAGCCCGGAAAAACAAAGGAGCTGTTTGTCGGTGTCGGTTAGAAAATAGAGGAAAAAGGGCTCCCGGGCTTCGCTTATTGCAGAGCAGAAGCGGGAGACCGCGGCGCCGGTGCAGCCTAGAGTTCGCGGAAAGGCGAGCCGCTGCCACGAAATATTTATATACGTAACGGAGATAAATTCGGTAGCCTCGACAGCTGGAAAAATTGCGCCATAACTCGCGCGCTCGCCGGCAGACAGCGCCGGCGCTGGCGAGCCCGCGGCAATTAAGCCTTCTGCGCATGCGCCGGTAGCCATCTTACCGCAGATATTTTTCTTTCTGCTCGCGACGCTATTTTATCCGGGTATTACTTCGCACCGCTTCTTGTTCGCAGTTCTCCGGCTGGTGGAAGCGAATCAACGGCTCGTTAACTCGCATTTCAATTACAGGGAGAGAGAAACTCGGTTCTGAATAAAGCACGATGAGGGGGCGGACCAAACGGCGGCAAAAGTATGAATAATGCCGACTGGCCCCGATTCCAACCGCGCAGTTAACTGCCAAGCTGGTCTCCTCCGCCTGGAGGGACAGCCCGTCCGTGGAAATAATAGCCTTCCTAAGCTGTCCCAAGTGAAAGCCGTGGTGGACCCCAACTCATATGAACACCTTTCAAGAGTGACCTATAAAAAAGAATTTCCTTTAACATATAAAAAACTATTTCCCATAATAAGGCTTAAAATGGCTCAACACGTATGTATTTTGAGTTACAAAGCAGTTTGACTGTTTTAATAAATAATCAGAAACACTCAGAATAAACAACTTTTTGTCTCAAACGCAGAACCAACGGACCCCTTCCTCAGGTCAAGTTGTGCCACACATTCCTCTTCTCCCCAGTTCTATTCAGTACCTCCTCGTTTGTTACACATTCTTGTGTAGCTATTTTCTTCTTGTCTACACTGTTTATCGTCCATGTTTCGCTTCCATACGTGGCTACACTCAATAGAAATACTTTCAGAAAAGATTTCCTAACACATAAATCTATACTTGATGTTAACAAATATCTCTTCTTCAGAAGCGCTTTCCTTGTCATAGCCAGTCTACATTTTATATCCTCTCTACTTCGTCCATCATCAGTTATTTTGCTCCCCAAATAGCAAAACTCATGTACTACTTTAAGTGTCTCATTTCCTAATCTAATTCCCTCAGCATCACCTGATTTAATTCGACTACATTCCATCATCCCGACCGAGCGGGATGGCGCAGTGGTTAGACACTGGACTCGCATTCGGGAGGACGACGGTTCAATCCCGCGTCCGGCCATCCTGATTTAAGTTTTCCGTGAATTCCCTAAATCACACCAGGCAAATGCCAGGATGGTTCCTCTGAAAGGGCACGGCTGACTTCCTTCCCATTCCTTCCCTAATCCGATGAGACCGATGACCACGCTGTCTGGTCTCCTTCCCCAAACCAACCAACCAACCATCATCCTAGTTTTGCTTTTGTTGATGATCATCTTATATCCTCCTTTCAATGTACTGCCCATTCCGTTCAGTTGCTCTTCCAGGTCCTTTGCTGACAGAATTAGTATGTCTTCGACAAACTTCAATGTTTCCATTTCTTCTCCATGGATCTTAATTCCTACCCGAAAATTTTCTTTTGTTTCCTTCACTGCTTGCTCAATATACAGATTGAATAACATTGGAGATAGGCTACAACCCTGTCTCACTCCCTTCTCAACTCTTAAAAAACTGCCATCTGGTTTCTGTACAAATAATTTACAATTATTGTAAATAGCCTTTCGCTCGCTGTATTTCACACCTGCCACCTTCAGAATTTGAAAGAGAGTATTCCAGTCACCACTGTCAAAAGCTTTCTCTAAGTGTAAATGCTAGAAATGTAGGTTTGCCTTTGCTTAACCAATCATCTAAGGTAAGTCTAAGGACCAATGTTGCCTCGTGTGTTCCAACATTTCTACGGAATCCAAACTCATCTTCCCTGAGGTCGACTCCTACCAGCTTTTCCATTCGTTTGTAAAGAATTCCTGTAAGTATTTTGCAGCTATGACTTATTAAACTGAGAGTTCGATAAAATTTCCACCTGTTACCACCTGCGTTGTTTGGATTTGGTGTTATTACATTCTTCTTGAAGTCTGAAGGTATTTCGTCTCATACATCCTGCTCACCAAATGGAAGAGTTTTGTCATGGCTGCCTCTCACAAAGCTGTAAGTAGTTCTAATGAAATGTTACCTATTCCCGTGGCCTTATTTCGACTTAGGTCTTTCAGTGGTCTGACAAATTCTTCACGCAGTATCATATCTATCCTTTCATCTTCATCTACGTCCTCTTCCATTTCTATAGTATTGCCATCATGCCCTTGTAAAGACCCTCTATACTCTCCATCAACCTTTCTGCTTTCCCTTCTTTGCTTAGGATTGTTCTTCCATCTGAGCTCTTGATATTCATACAAGTGCTTTTTTTTCTCCAAAGGTCTCTTTAATTTTTCTGTAGGCAGTATCTATCTTACCCCTAGAGATACATGTTTCCACATCCTTATATTTATCCGCTAGCCATCCATGCTTAGCCATTTTGCACTTCTTGTCGATCTCATTTTTGAGAAGTTTGTATTCCTTTTTGCCTGCTTCAGTTACTGCACTTCTATAATTTCACCTTTCATCAATTAAATTCAGTATCTCTTCTGTTACCCAAGGATTTCTACTAACCCTCGACTTTTTACCTATTTAATCCTCTGCTGTCTTCAGTATTTCATCTCTCAAAGCTACCCATTCTTCGTTTACTGTGTTTTATTCCCCTGTTCTTGTCAACCATTCCCTAATGCTCTCTCTGAAACTCTCTACAACCTCTGGTTCTTCATATTTTTCAGTTTTAATCTACAGCTGATAACCAACAGGTTGCGGTCATAGTCCACATCTGCCCCTGGAAATGTCTTACAAGTTAAAACCTGGTTCCTAAATCTCTGTCTTATCATTATATAATCTATCCGGAACCTTCCAGTGTCCCCACGCCTCTTCGACGTATACAACCTTCTTTCATGATGCTTAAACCAAGTGTTAGCTATGATTAAGTTATGCTCTGTACAAAATTCTACCAGGCGGCTTCTTCTTTCATTCATTACCACCAGTCGATATTCTCCTACTACCTTTCCTTCTCTTCCTTTTCCTACTATCGAGTTCCAGTCCTCCAACACTATTAAGTTTTCGTCTCCCTTAACTATCTGAACAACTTATTTTATCGCACCATACATTCCTTCAATCTCGTCATCATCTGCGGAGCTAGTTGTTATATAAACTTGTACTACTGTGGTAGACATGGGCTTTGTGTCGGTCTTGGCTACAATAATGCGTTCAGTACGTTGTAACTTATCCGCGTTCTTATTTTTTAAATTCATTATTAAATCTACTCCTGCATTACCGTTATTTGACTTTTTATTTATAACCCTGTAGTCACCTGACCAGATGTCTTGTTCCTCCTGCCACCGAACTTCACCTAATTCCCACTATATCCAACTTTTAATCTATCCATTTCCCTTTTTAAATTTTCTAACCTAACTGCCCGATTAAGGGATCTGACAATCCACTCCCCGCCCCGTAGAACACCAGTTTTCTTTCTCCTGATAACGACGTCCTCTTGAGTAGTCCCCGCCCGGAGATCCGAATGGGGGACTATTTTACCTCCGGAATATTTTACCCAAGAGGACGCCATCATAATTTAACCGTACGGCAAAGCTGCATGCCCTAGGGAAAAATTACGGCTGTAGTTTCCCCTTCCTTTCAGTCGTTCGCAGTACCAGCACAGCAGGGCGTTTTGGTTAGTGTTAAAAGACCGGATCAGTCAGTCATCCAGAGTGCATTAACTCACTATGATCCAGTGAGTGTCATCGACAACTGGTGAGCTGTGATCGTTCTATCATCGAGCCACAATTGTATGCAATGGGGAAGATTAAAAAATCGGGTGTGTGGCTACCGCATGCTCTTTTCCAAAGTGACAAAAATCAGCAGATAGCCATATGTGCATCTCTGCTTGTTCGTCATCAAATGGCTCGGGAACAACATCGACCCTCTATCCTGTACCGTCACTAGTGACGAGAAATGATGTCTTTATGCTAACGTTAGGAAAAGAAAGGAATTAAAGCCAGACAAAGTAGCAACTCCCTGTGCAATGGCCTGGGCGCATCCACAACATGTACTGTTATGCATCTGGTGGAACAGCGACGATGTCTTGTGCCACGAATTGCTTCCTCGAAGTGTAACCATTACTGCTGACATTTATTGTCAAGTGAAACGTCTTGCAGACACAATCCAACAACAACGACAAGCAAAACAGGGTGAAGTGATGCTGCTCCACGAAAAAGCGCAACAGCATTCTGATAGTCAAAAAACACTAAATAGAATTATTATTCACATAATCTTGCACTCTCAGCTTTTCTCCGTTTCCAAACTCTGTCAAACAATCTTCAAGAAACTTCATTTCCAGACGAAAATGTGCTCCGAACATGGCTAGACGAGTTCTTCGCCTCGTAACCACGTGATTGCTACAGTCGCGGAATCGAAAAGCTACCTCAGCGTTGACAGATTGTTTTAAAAAGTGAAGGAGAATATGACTAACGTCTCTTTTATGTGTACCTGTCGTGAATATCAAACTTACTGCAAATCGCTACGGACTTATGCACTAGCCTAGTATGTAAATGTAAATAAATTACGGGAGTTACAGTTACTGACAAGCCACATGTATACAGTAGTCTTACGTGTTTGAGAAAATCCTGATGATATTGGCAGTTTGTTTAACCTTAACTTAGCAAAAATTGAAAATGAAAGTGCTCGTCATAAATACTTCCGCGTCATAGCGCGTTTTGCATGAGAAGAAGTCAAAATATTAGCACAATATTTTTGTTTCCTAATTAATCAGATGACAGCGTTTCCCATCGCCCCACTGACGAGGCCATGTTTAAACGTATATTTTCGTAACCTTCCTGCGGCTCGTCACGACCTCATGAGGATACCTTCTTATAACAGTAACTCCACTTGTGCCGCATCCTTTAAACGCAGACACATCTTCTCTCCTGTCAAATAATCCGTATTTTATTTTATGCTTCTTCCCAATAAAGATTTTCCCTTGTATTTTCATCTCATCAGTGAGGCATTTAATGTGCCCCTCAAAAACGTTTCAGGTAGCGGCAGATTGTTCAGTTTAGATTAACGATGTTATTAGCTGGACTTTTCCTCTCGACTTTGCCCACACATGCCTTAGACACATATATCGAATACATCTTAAAGTGTCTGTTACCTCGCCTTCGCCTTCCCTCCCCCCCCCCCCCCCCCCAAATCTCTCTGTTGTAACTGGGTAACCTCTTTTGATGCTAGTCAATTGTCCGGATAAATATTACTGCAAAGGGCATTTGATTCTAAAGCATTATGTCAGGGTGAAAAACACTAAATAAATTACTTTTTCTCTCTTAACAACATGTGGGCAGGGTGGTTTCTTCCTTGGCTCGGGTATGAGGTAGAATGAAACAGAATTTTTACTTAAGATAACTTTTACTGAAAGATTTGTACAATGGTTTCCTTACTGGATTGTTCTTTCTGGGAGAGCGGCAGCTGTGTCGTTTGCGAAGCCTTCTGCTGCGTGAGCGGCGTCTGATTACGCCTGGCGGTGTGTATCTTGTGTCGTTGTTTCGCCCATTTGGCTGGAGACGTGCATCGTGAGGTGGCCCATTTAATTATTGAGAACGAAGTCGTGAATCGGATGGTGATACCTTGGATGTGGCATCCCAGTGTTTCTCTTCTCTATGCGGCCGCGTGTGTCAGTGTTGTGCGTCGGCCAGCGGAGTGGCGCAGTGTCCCAGACTCGAACAACGGACTCCAGCTTGCCAGTCTCTGGCTGTCAGATCTTCATCACCAGCTCACAGGTGACTGCTGATGTGAGGCCGTCTCCTTCCCATCCTCACGAGTCACCCGGGTACGTAAAAATCAGTCTTCAAGTATCTTCTAACTTCTGTCTTCTGGCGGCGAGGCTGCTGCTTGCTATTCCATTACAGCGGCGGACTTGGTGCTTCTATGTATGATGTAGTCTCTTCCTGCATGACGGTCTTCAGCACCGACTGAACTGTACTGGAACTGAACTTGAACCGAAACTGAACTGAAAACTACTGTCGGGTCCACTGCGTCTTGCGTATTGATTTACTTCAGTTCACTTGAGGTGAACGACTTCACAATTATTGCCTCTTCTGTCATGTTGAAAAGCTTCTCGAAGAATCTTCTTAATGTTGGTCATTGGCTCTTGGAATGTGACAATTGAGAAACACGTGATCCGGTCGGGCGATGCCCTGATGGCTGAATCGACAGCTTCCACATATGTGGGGAGGGCGATGGCTTCTCCTGAACGTGCTGACTTGCAAGCGCCAGCTGTTGCCACTGCTGCTCTGCCCGCTGTTTGTCAGTGTGTAACTCTTCTAAAGTAAACTATGTTTTTCATTTATTTTCTAGTTTCTACTTCACTTCACATTGATTTCACTAATTTATTTACCTATCATAAGTACCACTCAACACTATCTCTTCTTCTACTGCTGCTCCCTCTTTGTTTATTTCCTCCATTCCCTCTCTCTGTCCATGTCTCCCCCGCCCCCCTCTGACCATATTTTCCTCTCTCCCTCTCTCTTTCCATTGCTGCCTCCTCCTCTCCTTTTCCACCTGCCCACTGCTCTTCTACACTTTAAACCTGCCTCATGTGTCTCCCTCTCCTCCCTTCTCTCTGCCCACTTTCTCCTCTCTCTCACTTTGTCCATCCCCTCCACTACCCATCTCAACCTGTTTCTAGCCATGTTCATTGTATCTTACAGCGCCTGCAGTACAGCTCAGTAAAGCAGGTCAATACTAAACCCACAACACATCTGGCATGCATGGTAGGTTACATATCAGGGCACTCAAAATCATTTATTTGCCACTGGCGTACAGGCCACCTACATCTAGATATATACTCCGCTAGCCACCAAGTGGTGTGTGGTGGAGGGCAAAATTCACGCCAAAGTCGTATTTTCCCCCTTTGTTCCACTAGCAGATGGCGCGAGGGAAAAACGGCTGTCTGAACGCCTCAGGACGAGCTTTAATTTCCCTTATCTTTGAATAGTGATCATTGCGCGATTTGAAAGTTGGTGGTTATAATATATGCTCTACATTCTCGGCGAAGATCGGATTTCGGAAATTAGTGAGAAGACCCTTTTGTTTTGCGCGTCATCTATTTGCAAGTGTGTCCCACTTCAATCTTTCTATGAGATTTGTAACACTCTCGCGATGGCTAAATGTACCAGTCACGAATCTTGCCGCTCTTCTTTGCACCTTCTCAATCTCTTGAATCAGACCCAACTGGTAAGGGTCCCATACATATAAACAATACTCTAAGACTGGATGAACTAACGTATTGTAAGCAATTTCCTTTGTTGAGGGACTGCATCGCTTCAGGATTCTACCAATAAACCGCAATCTAGAGTTCGCCTTGCCTGTTACTTGTGTAATCTCGTCATTTCATTTGAAATCATTTCGAATAGTGACACCCAGATACTTGATGGATGTTACCGCTTCCAAAGACTGGGCGTTTATTTTGTACTCGTACATTAATGGAAATTTTAGCCTTGTCATACGCAGTAGGTCACACTTACTAATATTGAGAGATAACTGCCAGTCATTACACCACGCATTTATTTCCTGCAAATCCTCATTGATTTGTTCGCAACTTTCGTGTGATACTACTTTCCTGTAGACTACAGCGTCATCGGCAAACAGTCTAATGCCACTGTCAATACCATCAACCAGATCGTTTACGTAAATCCTAAAAAGCAGCGGACCTATTACGCTGCCCTGGGGCACACCTGAAGTTACGCTTGTTTCTGTAGAAGTCACCTCTTTCAGGATGACATACTGCTCTCTGTCTCCGCATATGTCACCGGATAGACCGTAAGCGCGCACTTTTTGGAGAAAGCGACAGTGCAGAACTGAGTCGAACGCCTTTCGAAAGACGAGAAACAATGCCTCAACCTGGGAACCGGTATTTAGAGCCTGTTGTATATCATGTACAAAGAGGGCCAGCTGTGTCTCGCATGACCGCTGTTTCCTAAAACCGCGCTGGTTTCTGCAGATGAGCTTCTCAGAATCTAGAAAGGTCATTATGTCTGAACATAAAATATGTTCCATGATTCTACAACAAATCGATGTCAGTGAAATTGGCCAGTAATTATGTGCATTCGATTTTCTACCTTTTTTATAGATTGCTATGGCCTGGGCCTTCTTCCAATCCTGTGAAACTTCCCGCTCTTCCAATGATCTCTGATAGATGATGGATAAGAATGGTGCCATATTTGTATCATAGTCATCATATAATCTTAGGGGGGATACCGTCTGGGCCAGATGCCTTCCTGGCGTCTAAGGATCTTGACTGTTTCACAATCCCAGATACATTAAACACTATGTCAGCCATCCTTGCGTTTGTTCGATAATCGAAAGGTGGAATGGCGCAGTCCTCTACCATAAACGAGTTTTTCAAAGCTAGGTTTAGAATTTCGGTCTTCTGTTTATCATCATCCGTTACATTACCCGTACTGTCATCAAGAGAAGGTATTGAATTGTTTGTAGCATTCATAGATTTTATGTACGACCAAAATTTTTTGGGGTTATTTTTAGAAACTGCAGATAAAATATTGCTTTCAAATTCGTTAAAAGAATCTCTCATTGACCTTTGGACAGCTGCTTTCAGCGGGGCAGTGACTACATTTAAAACGATTGTGCAAAATTCTCTGCTTTCTCAGCAACTTCCTAATATGTTTGTTGTACCAGGGTGGATCCTTTCCTTCCCCTACATTTTTGCTAGGAACATACTTCTCTAGCACGTGGTGGACAATACCTTTAAATTCCGACCAAAGATGGTCAATATCTTTGTGTTCTGCGGAGAATACTTGGAGCTGACTGTGAAGATATTCATTAATGACACTTTTATTTTCTTTCCCAAACAAGAAAACTCTACGCTGTTTCTTTCTTTTTTTTTTGCGACTTCCACTTAGAAGCCACAACGACATTATGGTCGCTAATACCTTCTTCCAGATTAACTTCCTCAAAAAGATCAGGTCTATTTGTCGCCAAGATATCTAATATGTTCACATAACGAGTTGGTTTTCTAACCAATTGCTGAGGGTTGTAGCTTTAGAGCGCTCCTAGAATAACTTCACACGAGCCTTTGCTTCTGCCCCTTGTGATAAACGTGTAATTTTCCCAGTCAATGGATGCCAGATTAAAGTCTCCACCTATAACTAACGGATAATTTGGATATTTATTTCCTATGTACTCAAGACATTCCCTGAAACGTTCTGCTACGTTTGTTGAGGATGCTGGTGGTCTATAAAAACATCCTAATACAACGGTCAATCCTTGTCTTATTGACAGCTTTATCCAGACTATTTCACAGTGCGACCCAGTATCGATCTCAACTGCGTTTAAACAGCTTTTAACTGCAATGAACACACCACCTCCCATAGCATCAGTCCTATCCTTCCCAAACATTGTCCAATTCGAATTCAAAATTTCACTGCTATTTATGTCTAGTTTCAACAAGCTTTCGGTACCTAATACAATATTGGCATTGCTACTGTTTATTTCGGAGAGTAACTCGGGGCTCTTGCTACAGACACTTGGATAGTTTACTAACATGAGATTTAGCACATTTAAACCCTTTGGAATTACCTGTTTAGGCGAACTAACAGTTTTTACAATTGGCACACCCTCATCAGTGCCATGAACTGGTAATTTTTCAGGTCAATGGTTTGTTTCCCATGGGGAGGAACCTAATAAAAAAAACGCCCATGTGCACGCCGCAAGTACTTTGCTACCCATACAGCTGCTTCCTGTGTGTAGTGCACCCCTGATCTATCGAGGGGCGTCCTACAACCTTCCACCCCATAGCGTAGGTCGAGGAATCTACAACCATTTTCGTCACAGAGTCGACGTAGCCTCTGGTTTAGAGGATCCTGGTCCACCCTGGGTACGATGCTGCAGATCGTCAGTTTGGCTTCCACTCCTCGAGAGATGGAGGCCGCCTTCGCCAATTTAGCCAGCCGTCGAAAGGACCCAACGATTTCCTCGGAACCCCGACGACAGGCAGCGTTGGTGCCAACATGTGCAACAACCTGCAGTTGGCTGCACCTCGCATTCTCAATAGCTGCCGGAAGAGCCACATCCTTGACAAGGGCTAGCCGCTGTGTTCCTGAGGGGCTCCATGACCTGCCTAAAATTGGAGCTCCCAATAACTAAAAAACCCCTACCCCCACATGCCTGCCCGGACCTTGCTGAAGGAGCCACCACTATCCTGGCAGAAGATGCATTCTGATCCAGCTCAGTCTCCCCCCCCCCCCCTAGAACATCAGACAGTACACTGAATCTATTAGCAAAGTGCATGGGATTTGGCGGGAGCCTGCGACCTCCATGCAGCCTTCGCCTTGAGGCTCGAGACCTGGATACAGTCCGCCACCCACACTGAAGTGAGAGAGGGCCAGCTGGCTCGGTCGTACCTGAGGTTGGCTCAGTGACAGAGAGCTGTGACACGCCCCCCCCCCCCCCCCCCTGCACATCTAGTACAGCAGAGGCTGCTCCAGGCACCCCATCCCCACCACAACTCTAGGTGTTACTCTGGAGCTTGTTGACTGTGCCCAACAAAGCTTCCAGCTGCGTTTGGACTGTGGCCAACTCCTCCTGCATCCACACTCAACAGACACAGTCCCTATCCATCTAGCTAATAACTGATTTACTGTAAGAAACTTAAGGAAACCTACTGTCACACAAGGTTAACAGCTACACTCTAGTGGGCAGAAAGGACACTCAATAATGAAAAACAATAAAAATGTATGGTAGAAGCTAGATCTGATGCTTATTTTCCTGCTAGGGACTATCTAGTGAATACTAAAGAATAAGACGGTAACCTACGGTAAACTGCTGGGGGCTATATAATGAAGATTATTAACGAAGCTAGATCTGATGCTTATTTTCCTGCTAGGGACTATCTAGTGAATACTAAAGAATAAGACGGTAACCTACGGTAAACTGCTAGGGGCTATATAATGAAGATTATTAACGAATTAAACAGTAACCTATGCTAAGCTACACCTATTGATTATCCCTCGTATTTATAATGTAAACAAGCGCTTACGTACATGTGGGAATGACCAAAAAAAACTATAAAAACTGCTACCTTAAATGTACCGAGCCTAAATGACACTAATAAACGTAAATACCGAGCATTGTAGACTGAAATATGCAGGTACAAAACAAAACCTTTAGCTAACAATAAGAAGGGATTTAGATTTTCATATTTCTGGCGCTATCGTTACAAATCTGTTTTCCCATCATGCAAAGCAGCTGGATAAAGGAGGCTGATACTGCTCCAACACATCACAGCTGTCATACAGGGCACCCTACATGTTGGGACCCAGAAAAGAGATTTCTCTTTACTGATATGTAGGCTGCTTGCAAAGCAGGTTGATTTGAGGGGCTGGTCTGTTCCCATACAACATGCCTGTTGTGCAGGACAGGTTACACGCCATGGGTGGAAATAATACGTTTTCTCCTGTATCTCTGCTCCTATTAGAGCTTGCAGGTTCTAAACCGCACAGTGTTGATACCTGTTAGGCCTACTGTTGCTGTCCCAGATCTGGTTTAAATCGATACAGGAGTTTTGAAGGAGATGCCGGACATACATACATGTACACATATACACTGCTCTATGTATATGACAGATTAGCGTTCTCTTAATATTGACACTGTACATGAAAGAGAAGAAAATTGCGTTTTTACTACACTCCTGGAAATGGAAAAAAGAACACATTGACACCGGTGTGTCAGACCCACCATACTTGCTCCGGACACTGCGAGAGAGCTGTACAAGCAATGATCACACGCACGGCACAGCGGACACACCAGGAACCGCGGTGTTGGCCGTCGAATGGCGCTAGCTGCGCAGCATTTGTGCACCGCCGCCGTCAGTGTCAGCCAGTTTGCCGTGGCATACGGAGCTCCATCGCAGTCTTTAACACTGGTAGCATGCCGCGACAGCGTGGACGTGAACCGTATGTGCAGTTGACGGACTTTGAGCGAGGGCGTATATTGGGCACGCGGGAGGCCGGGTGGACGTACCGCCGAATTGCTCAACACGTGGGGCGTGAGGTCTCCACAGTACATCGATGTTGTCGCCAGTGGTCGGCGGAAGGTGCACGTGCCCGTCGACCTGGGACCGGACCGCAGCGACGCACGGATGCACGCCAAGACCGTAGGATCCTACGCAGTGCCGTAGGGGACCGCACCGCCACTTCCCAGCAAATTAGGGACACTGTTGCTCCTGGGGTATCGGCGAGGACCATTCGCAACCGTCTCCATGAAGCTGGGCTACGGTCCCGCACACCGTTAGGCCGTCTTCCTCTCACGCCCCAACATCGTGCAGCCCGCCTCCAGTGGTGTCGCGACAGGCGTGAATGGAGGGACGAATGGAGACGTGTCGTCTTCAGCGATGAGAGTCGCTTCTGCCTTGGTGCCAATGATGGTCGTATGCGTGTTTGGCGCCGTGCAGGTGAGCGCCACAATCAGGACTGCATACGACCGAGGCACACAGGGCCAACACCCGGCATCATGGTGTGGGGAGCGATCTCCTACACTGGCCGTACACCACTGGTGATCGTCGAGGGGACACTGAATAGCGCACGGTACATCCAAACCGTCATCGAACCCATCGTTCTACCATTCCTAGACCGGCAAGGGAACTTGCTGTTCCAACAGGACAATGCACGTCCGCATGTATCCCGTGTCACCCAACGTGCTCTAGAAGGTGTAAGTCAACTATCCTGGCCAGCAAGATCTCCGGATCTGTCCCCCATTGAGCATGTTTGGGACTGGATAAAGCGTCGTCTCACGCGGTCTGCACGTCCAGCACGAACGCTGGTCCAGCTGAGGCGCCAGGTGGAAATGTCATGGCAAGCCGTTCCACAGGACTACATCCAGCATCTCTACGATCGTCTCCATGGGAGAATAGCAGCCTGCATTGCTGCGAAAGGTGGATATACACTGTACTAGTGCCGACATTGTGCATGCTCTGTTGCCTGTGTCTATGTGCCTGTGGTTCTGTCAGTGTGATCATGTGATGTATCTGACCCCAGGAATGTGTCAATAAAGTTTCCCCTTCCTGGGACAATGAATTCACGGTGTTCTTATTTCAATTTCCAGGAGTGTATTTGGAAAAAACTAAATTTGTGCATGAATGTGAGAGGTTTATGAAGGAGATTTTGTTGTTGTTGAGGGATTTAGATTTTCATATTTCCGCCGCTATCGTTACAAATCTGTTTTCCCCGTGCTTAAGCCTTCCTTGCTGTTCTACACAACGATATTTCATCTGGCGGCTCCCTCCTACAGCATTATATTTCTCCAGAGACGCAACTTCCCCTTTTCGTAGCAAATTAACGGCTCGTTAACTCCAGTTTCAATTACTCCGGGAGAAGCGTGATTCTGAATAAAATGTGAGGGTGTGGGGAGAGTGTTCTGGATATGAATGGATGAGGTGAATGGCTGCCACATCGCGCAGACAATGCAGTCCGGAGTTGATCTCGCTTTCGGCCATAATTGCCTACCACTTCGTTTGGCGAACGAAACAGTTATTTCTCACAGCGTTGTCGGAGACTGGTATACTTTATTATCTGCAAGAGGATTATACGTCGCTGTCCATTCTGTTTATCGAGAGCCGGCTGTTCTGCTTTCTCCGTCAAGTAATCCGAACAAATTAAAAGCAATGCCGTATCACTTGCCGTGAGAATTCAAAGTGAGACAATACTGAGGATAATTCGCGTCCCTGAATCTGTAGTCATTTTGTCTCGAAATAAAATCTGAGAGAGACATAACAGTCCATAGCATAATGCTCTGTCCACTTTACAACACTGAGGCCGATCTTTTACAAATATAATTTTTCCCTATGGCTATTCGTAACATAAAAGTGAGGAAGGATAAGGAAACAGGATTTTCTCAACGACAACACTCTCTCTGAGATAAAACAAATAAACACGTCGGTTGTCTGTTGCCATTTAACAAAGTTTCCGTAGAACTTCTTCTGAGCCTAGACCACATCATGGTGCAAAATACTGGATCGTTTAGGCCTTACTGCAGGTGAGTTCTATACTGTTGGTACTGATATGTGTGTTTCCGTGAAAAGAAAAGGATATTATGCCACACTCTTCCCAATGGCTAGCCACTATCACATCAGAAATAGTTTACACAGAGATCAACAAACGTGTTAGGCTACCGATGATATTCCGATTTAAAGTAATAATCTTGAATATAATTTGAACCGTGATTTTATGTGTGTTTCGAGGACACGCAAGATGGAGGAAACAGACAATAACGAAGCTCCAGAATAATAATATTGTCCATAATGTTTGCTAGTCGTATTGGAATTAGTTGAAATGACGGGAATTTTCGGGAAGATGACGTTTTCCACTGTAATGCAACCGTTTCTGCTAAATCTGCATGGTCGTTGGCACACAAATGGACCAGACAAGCGCCAGACTAGCGGTTGTGGCTGTCGGGAGAAGTCACTGCCTAGCAAACTACCATAACCAAGAAGCCCGCCCAGAACAGTACAAACGAAACACTGTTAAGATGGCTACGAAACACAGAGGCTTCTGAGCAGTCGGCCGATTTCTTCAAACAGAATTTTCTTCTTCAAAACGATTTCAATAACCACTAGAACAACAGCTCTACCTCACTGGGACCTGAAGATCAAGATGTGTTGCCATGGCTAGTGTAGTCATTGTACAGACTATACGGTACACCATTTAGGTGCCATGTTAAGACAGTTTAACTCAATGTTACAGGCACCAGAAGGTCGATAAAAGACTTCTGATTAGTAGAGAAACAGTAAATGATAACGCTGCTCGTCAGCTGAGACAATAAGATCATCTGGAATTACGACAGTTACTCGTAACTGCGATTGCATCTACATCTACATCTACATACTCCGCAAGCCGCCGTGTGATGCATGGCGGAGGGTAGCTTGTACCACTGCTAGTCATTTGCTTTCCTGTTCCACTCGCAAATAGAGAGAGGGGAAAACGACTGTCTCTATCCCTCCGTAAGACCCCTGATTTCTCTTACTTTTTTGGTCGTTATGCGAAATTTATGTTGGCCGCACTAGAATCGATCCGCAATAAGCTTCAAATGCCGGTTTTCTAAATTTTCTCAACAGTGTTTCCCGGAAAGAAAGTCCCTTTCTCACCAGGAATTCCCACTTGAGTTCCCAAAGCATCTCCGTAATACTTCCGTTTTGATCGAAACTAACGGGAACAACTATAGCAGTCTGTCTCTGAATTGCTTCGACCTCTTCTCTTAAGTTGACCTGGTGAGGATCCCAAACATGCGAGCAGTACTCAAGAATGGGTTGCACTGGTGTTCCGGAATTATGTTGTCTTCTTTACAGATGACCCGCACGTTTCTAAAATTCTCCCAATAAACCGAGGTCGACCATTCACCTTCCCTACTTAAGTCATTACATTTTCGTTCTATTTCGTATCACTTTGCAGCGTTACATCCAGATATTTAATCGAAGTGACTGCGACAAGTAGTACACTACTAATGTTTTATTCGAACACGAGCTGGGGTACTCGGTTTCGCTTAGGGTGTTTATATAAGATTGTATGGTAACTGGAGTAAATAGATAAACTTTAAAGTATAAGAGGTAAAAAAATTTAATGAAAACATATTCTAACTATTTACAATACTTGTTAAAGTACAAGAGCTAAAATTTTTTTTTATTGAAAACGTATTCTATTTAGAATACTTGTTTATAAACAACATTTTTTAATTTTATTATCCGCACTATAGATGTAAAAATTTTTATAGTTTTCTAATCGAGAGCAAGCTACGTAGAGTTGACTGTGAGAGAAGCAGGAGTCTATGAGGTTGCTGCTGCAATATTTTAAAGTTTGTCCTTGCGCTTCGTTAATTGTAAAACTGTAGACTAATTCGATTGGAAATTGCAGTCTTTTAAATTAGAATGCAGTTCAATAGAGATCAATGGTATTCTGGGGATAAATAGTGTGTGTCAAAGTTCCCAAAGGCTTCGATTATGTTATTCGATAACTGTTTGACGACCATCTCTGTTCCATTGCATAGTTTTGGTGAGTAGAGATTTCTGAGTACTTTGGTCAGAGATCTGATTTTAAGCCGAACGCAGTGTAATGACATTCCTGGTATGCAATGCGTTTAGAAATTCTGTAGGGTAATTCATATTTTCTTCAACGTTTACCATCTTGTCGACCGATTTGTATATTCTCTCTTCACCGGGAATTTCATTTTGAATATGAAAGTTGATATAGCCGGCCGGTGTGGCCGTGCGGTTCTAGGCGCTTCAGTTTGGAACCGCGTGACCGCTACGGTCGCAGGTTCGAATCCTGCCTCGGGCATGGATGTGTGTGATGTCCTTAGGTTAGTTAGGTTTAAGTAGTTCTAAGTTCTAGGGGACTGATGATCACAGATGTTAAGTCCCATAGTGCTCAGAGCCATTTTTTTGAAAGTTGATATCGTCGACAATACTATTTTCAGTCACCAAAATTGCCATTTCAAATACGCAATCCGCATTGGTATAGTTGTGAACAATGTCTGGATAAATTTGGACGATGAGTTCGTGGCTATTTTGCAGAAATCACTGTTGAGTTTAATGAGGCCGTTCGTCTAGTCTGTAGGATATGTACCTTCGCCTATTTGTAAAATTTGTTGAGCAAAATGTACTACTGTTTCGTCTGTCGATGGTTTATCTCTCACATTTTTTGTTTGTTCAGTATTTGTATGGCCAGAGATGTGATTTTTTTAAACATGCACTGATCTTGTCTGATGGTGTTGACCTGGGGATAACTGGAAGAGTTTGTCGAAAACCTCCTAAGAGTAGGGCTCCTCCCATCACTTCACAGTGTCCTCGCAAGTCTTGTAATCGTCTGCCCACAGCTTCGAGTGATTTCTTATGTCCCATTGTCCATTCGTCGCAGGAGATAATTTTTGCTTGGTTCAGAAGTTCACTCTTTCCAGATGCTCTTGAGATTTTTCGTAGCGCGAATTGTCCTTCGGTAGTTGTAGGCGGAATTGGCAGTTCGTCCTTCTTCCGTAAGTGTGGCTACATTGCCGGATGATGCCAGTATAAGTGTGATGTGGTGTTTAACACATATTCCCGCTAGCAATAGATTTATTAGAAACGTTTTCCTGGTGCCACTTGGTTCGTCCAAGTAAATAATACCGCCAGTGTTGTTGTCGATCCGGTCCATGATAACGTTGTAAATTTCGTTTTGATTGTCACTGAGGACTGGTTTGTTGTAGGCAATGTGTTGAAGTGGTGCGTTAATGTTGCAGCTTTTTCCCTGTGTAAATTCGAAGTTTACCACACTGATAGCATCTTTCAGCGGTGCTTGCAGCCCATTTTGTACTAAGGTCTGGTTGTTTATTGCTAAACATTTATCTTCTAGGCGAATGAGTGTTTCGTTGAACATGTCATCGTTGAGTTCGGTGATCAGTTCAGAATGAGCCTGTCGGATTTGCTACAATATGTCAACACTCATACTTTCTTCGAAGGAGTCCCAAAGCAATTTTGGATTCGATGGGTTACGTGTTGTTAGAATTGGGGCGAATAAGTCTCTCATTTGTTTAGCGGAGGCTGTGAGTGAGGTTTCTTGTAATGTTAATTCCCAGAGGTTGTCGTTTTTCAGTAGTCCTAAGCATTGGCGTGCTTCTCTGTGCGTCTGGCATAGGTAACCGTCAACAATCTTGAAATCTGTGAAACTTGTTGGTCCCCATAATACGTGTAGCAACACCGCGAGATGGAAACATTCGGCGTTGTTCGGATGTTCGGCCTAATGCGCCAGTTTTCATTATTCCTGGATGATCTTCTACAGGACTTCCTTGTTTTCCTCATTGAAAGATTTTTCTTGTTGTGTTCCATGCATAATAGGCAGGGACGTCGACATATAGTAACGTATTAGAAAATGGATCCGTTTGGCACAGTTGGTAAAAAGCTGTTAATGTTGTGTTCTGAGGTGGTTCGCTTGCAGATTGTCTGGCGGTGTCTTTTGTAAAGTAAATTCTGTATTCTCCAAATATACTACTAGATGTTGCACAGTTGGTTCGCTTCGTGTATGGGAAAACTGAAAATCCGTCACGCTGCTTCGTTACTGTTATTGTATTTTTCCATTTGGTACAAGAGGATCCCGTCGTTTCTGTTTAGTTGTTCTCTGTGTTTGGCTATTTTAAATACCGTCTATCACTGCCTTTCTTCACTTACTTACAGATATATTGATGGATTTCACTGGATTGCTTTATTCTACGTTTGGGTGTCCTTGGAACATTTCGGAAAGTAGTGTGTTCTATGGCATTACCCACTGATTATCTATTTTCAGTTCGTCGCTGCCTCGTATTCGTATTTTTGCTGTGAAGCCATTGTCTTTGGGTGATCGTCTTCTGTATTTGGGATAACCATCAACTCCGGTTCGTGTGTCGTCCAAGTACGGTTTTTGGGTATTCTTCTATACATTTTCCATCACTCATACATGGCTAACTGTGGTTTCATGGCCCGCATGCTCCGTGAAACATGTTTTTTACTGCTATGTCGTAGAGTTGCGCCGACCGATGTGGCCGAGCGGTTCTAGGCACTTCAGTTTGGAACCGCGCGACCGCTCCGGTCGCAGGTTCGAATCCTGTCTCGGGCATGGTTGTGTGAGATGTCCTTAGGTTAGTTAGGTTTAAGTAGTTCTAAGTTCTGGGGGACTGATGACCTCAGCTGTTAAGTCCCATAGTGCTCAGAACCATTTAAACCATTTCGTAGAGTTGCGGATAGAGAAATTCAGCTTTGATGATTTTGTCGATATCCGTGAGATGAATTCTGTCGTGGAGCCATATGAGTGTGTGTTAGGCAGTCCTCGTTTTTGCCATTCGATTGTGTACATCCAGCATCTAACGGTTCCAAAGATGTGGTATTTTGTGATGACCTCAATAAATCTCATTTGTTTTTGTCAGAAAACTAGGGCTATTGCGTCGTGTCGATGCATGGGAGCTTGTACGTATCTTATTTGTTCTTTCATTTCTCGCCACGACGTGTTGCTTGTAAATGTTATGAAGAGGTCAGGTTGTCCATATTTTCTCATATATAGGTCATGTCATCTTGAGTGTATTCGTGCATGTGCCTCGAAGTTCCTATGTATGACGAGGGCAAGATTTCCATTGTTCCGATGTCGTCAGTGTTTCCGTCATTTATGCTCGCGTACTGAAGGTGAATGTTTTCTTCCGTGCGTAGTTTATTCTGATTCAGCCTTATGTAAAGCATCCGTTCCGCTTCTATTTTTGAATTCATACACTATGTGATCAAAAGTATCCGGACATCTGGCTGAAAATAACTAACAAGTTCGTGGCCCCCTCCATCGATAGTGCTAGAATTCATTATGGTGTTGGCCCTTCCTTAGCTTTGATGAGAGCTTCCACTGTCGCAGGCATACGTTCAATCAGGTGCTGGAAGGTTTCTTGGGGAATGGCTACACATTCTTCATGGAGTGCTGCGCTGGGGAGAGGTATCGATGTTGGTCGGTGAGGTCTGGCACGAAGTCAGCGTCCATAAACATCCCAAAGGTGTTCCATAGGATTCAGGTCAGGACTCTGTGCTGGCCAGTCCATTACAGGGATGTTATTGTCGTGTAACCACTCCGTCATAGGCCGTGCATTATAAACAGGTGCTCGATCGTGTTTAAAGAGGCAATCGCCATCCCCGACTTGCACTTCAACAGTGGGAAGCAAGAATGTTCTTAAAACATCAATGTAGGCCTGTGCTGTGATAGTGCCACGCAGAACGAGAAGGGGTGCAAGCTACCTCCAGGAAAAACCCGACCTCACCATAACACCACAGCCTCCGAATTTTACTGTTGGCACTACACACGCTGCCACATTGGCAGATGACGTTCACCGGGCATTCGCCATACCCACACTCTGCCACCGAATCGCCACGTTGTGTACCGTGATTTGACACTCCACACAACGTTTCTCCACTGTTCAATCGTCCAATGTTTACGCTCCTTACACCAAGCGAGGCGTCGTTTGGCACTTACCGGCGTCATGTGTGGTTTATGAGCAGCCGCTCGACCATAAAATCCTAGTTTTCCTCACCTCCCGCCTACTTGTCATAGTACTTGCAGTGGATTCTGATGCAGTTTGGAATTCCTGTGTGATGGTCTGGATAGATGGCTGCCTATTACACATTACGACCCTCTTCAACTGTCGGCGGTCTCTGTCAGTCAACAGACGAGGTCGGCCTGCACGATTTCGTGCTGTACGTGTCCCTTCACGTTTCCACTTCACTATCACATCGGAAACAGTGGACCCAGGGATGTTCAGAAGTGTGGAAATCTCGCATGCAGATGTATGACGCAAGTGGCACCCAATGACTACTGAGGTCGCCGATGTGGAGAACCTAGCAGTAGGTGGCAGCACAATTCACCTAATACGAAAAACGTATGTTTTTGGGGGTGTTCAGATACTTCTGATCACATAGTGTATCTACTAGGACCAGGAATAAACTGTGATTGTGTGTTTCATTGTCTGTGATCATTAAGCGATAAGCTTAGAAGTCCTCGGAAATGATTCTTTTGTTTGTTTCTACATCTGTTTCAGGTTGTATTTCTTTCGCATGAAAATGATGTTCGCCATTTCCGTGCAGAAATAATAATTGGCATTGTAGGGCATCATATCAGTGTTGTGTCTCTTCTTCGTTGAACATTATGTCAAGGATTGTGTTTTTTTTGTCTACAATTACGATGGCGACTTCGTCTTCTGAGGTGCATTAAATCGACGTTTGTGTTCACCAGATGGTCTTTTGTCAGCTCGAATTATAATTTTATAGTCATCAAAAATCATTCTCCCTAGTGCTGTTTTGAATATGTGAATCAGTTGATTGTAATTCTGTACGATCCTCTGTGCATCTTAGACTATTTCTCGTTTCAATCCACTGATATTTGTGCGTCGTTGATGAGTTCTCCGTTTCTTCATTTCCGATGAATTATACTTGCAGAAATTTATAGTTCTCGTTGGGTAGTAGTAGTAGTAGTAGTAGTAGTAGTAGTAGTAACGATCTCATGTTGTGGTAGATTGGTCCTTGGATGGAAAAAAAAAACATAATCGACTTCATCTCTGTTACTGTTGATGAAAGTGACCCCGAAAGAAGTCATTTGGATGTAGGCGTTCTACGCTTTTACACTTGGAAGAATTTGTTTTGATTCTAGAGTTTCCCCGGACACGTAATGTAAAAATTCCTGCGAAGGTGCTTCCAGTGGTGGTAATCGATTTTTCCATTTATCTATTCATGCAACAGAATCCTGGTGTTTCTGTAATGAATTTTTTCGCTTTGCAAACTAGCGGATGTTATCCATTCTGATTACGACGCGTTTATGTTTGTTACATTCTTTCGTCCGGCCTTAGTGGAATGCTTCATTTGTTAGGTTGTACTGTTTACTTGTCCTCGTTCGCGCTTCTCGCAGGGTGATATTTTCATGGCCGGCTTGAGTTCGCAGTCTTTTATAATAAGACTGTGTCGCAATTCTTGATTCTTCAATCGGTTCATTTCGTTGTTATGCGATTTTTCTGCTTGTCTTTCTTTGGGAGCCTAAACGTGCTTCGCGCTTTTCGCTTTTTTTTTTTTTTTTTTTTTTTTTTTTTTTTTTTTTTTTTTTTTTTTTTTGTCTCCGTTTCGCTTCAGAACTGGCAAGATCTCCACATCCTTCTCGTTTGGGAGTTCTCTAAAATATAAATGAAATCAACTCTTTACTAACAAATATACTATATACACTCACACACATTTCACACTTTATTTTTGATTTATAGTCAGTCACTCTCTCACTCTGACTCCTCATACTTCACTGTTTGTTTTATTCAGTCACTAGATTACTTTTTTTTTTTCCTCCCTTCGACACTGATAAGAAACACGTTTGAGCCCATGACGGGTCTTGCAGTATATACCCCCACCAATTTTTAACCCCATCAGTGGCGAATTCCAGAACATACGAAAAACGTTTCGAATGGTCCAGAATGTTCCAGAACATTTAACAACGTTCTGGAATGTTGCACAATGATCTGGTATGTTCCGGGATATTCCTGAACTTTCCGAATGTTCCAGACTAACCATGAACATTCCAGAACATCCAAGACCATTGTGGAACATTGATGAACGTCCTGGAATATTGTGGAATGCTCTCGGATACTCTACAATGTCCTCGAATCCTTCCAGATGGGCTGGAATGTTCTAGAAATTTCTAGAGGCCGAAACTTCCCAGCGCTTTACACCTTCAATAAACGCCCTTCAGATAATAACAGGAACCGTCTTCATGGCTGGGGGACAGACTCCCTTGATAGTACCGGATCTCGTTTCTGAATACATACTGATTGCGGATTGTTTTTTCTACTCAGATGCATTAACTCACATGTTTATACATTTAGATGTAGTTGCTGTTCATCACACGAACTAGAAATTTTGTCTAAGTCAAACTGTCCTGGCGAAATAAGGTGGCCGGTAGGAAATTTAACAATCAGCTTAGATTTTTCCTGGACCTGTTATACGGCCCCAGATAGCTTGGCAGTCACACTCAGCTTCGACCTTTACAGAGAAAATCTTGTTATCGACTCCGGTGAACGCTCCCCCTCATATGGCGTCTCATCTGTCTTTTCGATTTACGTTCCACGACTTGCTGGATATTTCAGACGCCTATACTTCGGGTATCAGCCAGCTCTCGGTCCCGAGAATAGCTTGAGCGTGACAAATTTGCTGTACCATCGTCGTTTCCATGCCGCCACTAAGGAAATCTGCCACATTCTATGGTCATCTTGCAACTTTGTTATGACGCTATCTCTGTTCCTCGCCGTCAGCTAGATGTATTATTTCTTCATTTTGAACAAGTGCTCTGATTACTTCTCTAAGAAAAAAAAAAAAAAGAAAAGAAAAACACGCTCGACGAAGAAATTATCCGAATAGAAGGAAATCGGTAGATGCGATGTACATCTACAAGCAAAAATTAGATGATTTATTTAATAGAAAGAGCTTCGTAAACTGAGCAAGTGAATAACGCGTTGGTCCATCTCTGGCCTTTATACAATCAGTTATTCGGCTTGGCACTGGTTGACAGAGTTGTTGGATGTCTACCTGAGGGATGTCGTACCAAATTCTGTCCAACAGGTGCATAGATGGAAAAACTCCGAGTTGGATGCAGGGCCCTGAGTTGGCTTTGTTAGCCAAGGCTGGATTTGAGAAGCACGAGGACAAGCAGTAGAAACTCTTAACTTGTGCTGGCGGGCGTTATCTTGCTGAAATGTGGGCACAGGAAGGCTTGCCATGGACGGCAACACAGCGGGGCGTAGAACATCGTCGATATACAGCTGTGCTGTGAGGATGCGGCGATTAACAACCAACGAAGTCCTGCTACGAAATGAAATGGCACCCCAGACCACTGCTCCTGGTTGCTCAGCCGTATGGCGGGCGACAATCAGGTTGGTATCCCATAGCTGCCCCGAAAGTCACCAGGCACGCGTTCACTGGTCACTGGGGCTCAGTTCGAAGCGGGACTCATCACCGAAGACAGTGCTACTCCAGTGATTGTCATTTCAGGACGAAGGCGTGTCTGGAGATGCCCAGGACGGCAACTGTGGGTACCAAACTGACTGTCGCCAACCGTACGGCTCGACAACCAGGACTGACTGACTGGGGTTCCATTTCTTTTCATAGCAGAATCCCTTTTGTTTGTCATCTGTGGCACCCTTGCAGCACAACGGTTCGTCTATGACATTTTACACCCCTGGAAATGGAAAAAAGAACACATTGACACCGGTGTGTCAGACCCACCATACTTGCTCCGGACACTGCGAGAGGGCTGTACAAGCAATGATCACACGCACGGCACAGCGGACACTCCAGGAACCGCGGTGTTGGCCGTCGAATGGCGCTAGCTGCGCAGCATTTGTGCACCGCCGCCGTCAGTGTCAGCCAGTTTGCCGTGGCATACGGAGCTCCATCGCAGTCTTTAACACTGGTAGCATGCCACGACAGCGTGGACGTGAACCGTATGTGCAGTTGACGGACTTTGAGCGAGGGCGTATAGTGGGCATGCGGGAGGCCGGGTGGACGCACCGCCGAATTGCTCAACACGTGGGGCGTGAGGTCTCCACAGTACATCGATGTTGTCGCCAGTGGTCGGCGGAAGGTGCACGTGCCCGTCGACCTGGGACCGGACCGCAGCGACGCACGGATGCACGCCAAGACCGTAGGATCCTACGCAGTGCCGTAGGGGACCGCACCGCCACTTCCCAGCAAATTAGGGACACTGTTTCTCCTGGGGTATCGGCGAGGACCATTCGCAACCGTCTCCATGAAGCTGGGCTACGGTCCCGCACACCGTTAGGCCGTCTTCCGCTCACGCCCCAACATCGTGCAGCCCGCCTCCAGTGGTGTCGCGACAGGCGTGAATGGAGGGACGAATGGAGACGTGTCGTCTTCAGCGATGAGAGTCGCTTCTGCCTTGGTGCCAATGATGGTCGTATGCGTGTTTGGCGCCGTGCAGGTGAGCGCCACATTCAGGACTGCATACGACCGAGGCACACAGGGCCAACACCCGGTATCATGGTGTGGGGAGCGATCTCCTACACTGGCCGTACACCACTGGTGATCGTCGAGGGGACACTGAATAGTGCACGGTACATCCAAACCGTCATCGAACCCATCGTTCTACCATTCCTAGACCGGCAAGGGAACTTGCTGTTCCAACAGGACAATGCACGTCCGCATGTATCCCGTGCCACCCAACGTGCTCTAGAAGGTGTAAGTCAACTACCCTGGCCAGCAAGATCTCCGGATCTGTCCCCCATTGAGCATGTTTGGGACTGGATGAAGCGTCGTCTCACGCGGTCTGCACGTCCAGCACGAACGCTGGTCCAACTGAGGCGCCAGGTGGAAATGGCATGGCAAGCCGTTCCACAGGACTACATCCAGCATCTCTACGATCGTCTCCATGGGAGAATAGCAGCCTGCATTGCTGCGAAAGGTGGATATACGCTGTACTAGTGCCGACATTGTGCATGCTCTGTTGCCTGTGTCTATGTGCCTGTGGTTCTGTCAGTGTGATCATGTGATGTATCTGACCCCAGGAATGTGTCAATAAAGTTTCCCCTTCCTGGGACAATGAATTCACGGTGTTCTTATTTCAATTTCCAGGAGTGTATATTCCGCTTGTTGTCCTTCTTGGCAAGCCATCCTTGGCTTACTTTTCAGCAAGATAATGCCCGCCTGTACATGGCGTGTGTGTCTGATGCTTCATCCTCACCAGACCCGACCTTGGCCAGCAAGAACGCCGGATCTCTCCTCAATTTAAAAAGTTAGGAGCATTGTGGACAAGTCCCTCCAACTAGCTATGGATTTTCACGATCTAACGTGCCAATTGCACATACTCTAGCACGATGTCCCTCAGAAGGAAATCCATCAAATCAGGCAGTCAATGCAAAGCCGAATAACAGCTCGCATAAGGGACAGAGGTGGACCAACACGTTATTGACTTGCTCAATTTGTGAAGCACTTTCTTTTGAATAAATTATCCAGCTTTTCTAAAAATTGCAATCTTTTGTTTGTTAACTACTGGCCATTAAAACTGATACACCACGAAGATCTGCTACAGACGTGAAATTGAACTGAAAGGAAGATGATGCTGTGATATAAAAATGATTAGCTTTTTAGAGCAGTCACACAATGTTGGCACCGGTGGCGACACCTACAACGTGCTGACATGAGGGAAGTTTCCAACAGATTTCTCATGCTCAAACAGCAGTTGACCGGCATTGCCTGGTGAAACGTTGTTGTGATGCCTTGTGTAAGGAGGAGAAAGGCGTACCATCACGTTTCCGACTTTGATAAAGGTCGGATTGTAGCCTATCGCGATTGCGGTTTATCGTATCGCGATATTGCTGCTCGCGTTGGTCGAGATCCAATGACTGTTAGCAGAATATGGAATCGGTGGGTTCAGGAGGGTAATACGGAACGCCGTTCTGGATCCCAACGGCCTCGTATCACTAGCAGTCGAGATGACAGGCTTATCCGTATGGCTGTAACGGATCGTGCAGCCACGTCTCGATCCCTGAGTCAACTGATGGGGATGTTTGCAAGACAACAACCATCTGCACGAACAGCTCGACAACGTTTGCAGCAGCATGGACTATCAGCTCGGAGACCATGGCTGTGGTTACCCTTGACGCTGCATCACACACAGGAGAACCTGCGATGGTGTACTCAGCGACTAACCTCGGTGCAAGAATGGCAAAACGTCATTTTTTCGGAGAATCCGGGTTCTGTTTACAGCATCATGATGGTCGCATCCGTGTTTGGCGACACTGGAAGCGTGTATTCATCATCGCCATACTGGCGTATCACCCAGTGTGATGGTATGGGGTGTCATTGGTTGCACGTCTCGGTCCCCTCTTGTTCGCATTGACGGCACTTTGAGCAGTGGACGTTACATTTCAGATGTGTTACGACCCGTGGCTCTACCCTTCATTCGATACCTGCGAAACCCTACATTTCAGCAGGATAATGCACGGCCGCATGTTGAATGTCCTGTACGTGCCTTTCTGGATACAGAAAATGTTCGACTGATGCCCTGGCCAACACATTCTCCAAATCTTTCACCAATTGAAAACGGCTGGTCAATGGTGGCCGAGCAACTGGCTCGTCACAATATTCCAGTCACTGCTCTTGATGAACTGTGTTATCGTGTTGAAGCTGCATGGGCAGCTGTACCTGTACACGCCATCCAAGCTCTGTTTGACACAATGCCCAGGCGTATCAAGGCCTCTTATTACGGCCAGAAGTGGTTGTTCTGGGTGCTGATTTGTCAGGATCTATGCACCCAAATTGCGTGAAAATGTAATCACATGTCAGTTCTAGTATAATATATTTGTCCAATGACTACCCATTTATCATCTGCATTTGTTCTCGGAGTAGCAATTTTAATGGCCAGTAGTGTATATGTACATAACATCTACCGATTTCGTCCCATTCAGATTATTTATTTATGAAGCGTCGTTTTCTTTTGTCTTATGGTCTATTATCTCGTATCCAGGCACTTTCACCCTCTATCACCGTGCCTTTTTACCTTGCGCAGTCGTCTGAGGTTTATGGACTTCATTATTAATGAATTTGTGGGCATTTTGTCAAAATATACATAACATGATTGAGTGTATAGTTGACAGTTACTTAAGCAGTGTTGTATATCCACTTCCGCCTGAATCTACCATCGATCCTGATCTATTCCACTAAGATTGTGGTGATAAAATAGAATCGTGACGTTTTTAGAAGATCAGTTGAATGCTTTAGGCACGGTCAGGACTTTGAGAAGGATAATGGCTGCTCTGATCCAAGACACACGCGGTTTCACATGGAAATGCGGCAATCAACCTACCTTTAATGACGTCGTAGTTTTATCGAGTTCTGGGGTTGTTCCTTTCTCTTCCTGCGCTTCCTCATTACTGTACCTTGTAAGGGATGACGATCACACTGGGAACAAGTTGAATGAGGTTTATTTCCATTTTTATTATGTTCGATATTCAGATCCCACCTACGTACGATCATCTTTGCTAAACGTGGATGATTGTTAGATAGAATCAAACTGGGTCTAATGACAAACGCGTGAATTCAGATGGACGTTCTTGGTTCAGTCTTCTAACAGAGCCTCGTGACGGCACTTGAGTTTGATTTTCGACGCTAGCTTGAGGTACGACTCAGCTGTGGCATTCACTTGACTGGGTTTTCTTAATATGGCAGGCTCGCGATTGGCTCCCTCAGATCCACGCGGAAGGCACGAGATTCGTCATATTTCAGGCGTTGAACAGATGGGAAATTTTGAGTAAAGGAACTAGGCTTTCTTTCTCCTACTCTCTTATCGCAGGAGACGCTGTCCATTTGGTCGAGGCAGGTTGGATTTTGTACAGAGTAACAGTAGCTGTGCTGGGTTCTGGTGAGTATGACTTGCCGATTTTGTGCTCACTTACAAGGTGATTTTGAATAGGGGTTAGTCCGAGTCCTCATCTAGTAAATTTCTGTAATCTGCAAAGTCATTTTACAGAAACGTTATGGGATTGTTGGGAGTAATAACTTCGCTGTCGTTTATTCAGATGGTCATGATTAACGTAATTCATCGGGATCCCCATTACATTTCGTCTTCCGTTTCACTGTGAATTACAAGTCGATTTTTACGGCTCAACCTGTACCAGAAAATGGTGAATTTCGCCCTAAGTTATTTTGCTAATATTTGAATTTTTGTGTGTGAGCACATGGGCGTCCACGTTGCGTTCCTTAGTCAACCTAATACTTGCTGAATAGTAGTAATCAGTACATTGCCAAACAGTTTCCCCATTACGGAACCATTGTGTCAGGATATTATACATGTTGAATGATAACTGAAGTCCAGGAGTGCGTTTGTGAATGAACGTCAGCTGGAATCAACTCACTGCGTTAACTTCCCCCCCCCCCTCGCCCCCCCCCCCCCAGCATCGTTTCTTTGTGACAGGACAGAGGACTAAACTGAATAACTCAGATGGCTTGGCATTCAGCGGAAGTTAGATAATGATGAGCAGTGGTTTGGTTCAGTAGGAAGCTCGCGACCACGAGAAACCCATGTTATTCGCAAAAGTACATCCCATCAAAGTATCGATTATCAGTATTAAACGTTTTCAATATTTAATAAACAGTGTGCGGTTTTTAGCTTTTTCACAGCAACTGAACAAAAGATTACACTCCGTAAGGATGGAAATGAATATGGAATGTAGCTTCTAAAATGAACGGTTCCAAAATGACCGCGGGAAACCACGTGTGTCCGCTTGGGATACTAAATCTCACTCCTCCAGAATACTGGCCGATGTTCTTAACTAATGCGCCATCTTGCCGTGCGAGGAACACTGGCTTCGTACGCAGTACCATTTTTCATCTCGTACAGAAATGCGGCACATGAAAGCCACTATTTCCTTTCTGAAGCTATATTAAATGAATGGAGAACTTGGCCACAATAGCTGCTTTGTGACTCTTTAGTTGTACCCAAAGAGTTTGTACCTCAGTTTCGGCCTGCCGCTGTGGCCGAGCGGTTTTAGACGCTTCAGTCTGGAACCGCGCTGCTGCTGCTGCTGCCGCAGGTTCGAATCCCGCCTCGGGCGTGGATGTGTGCGTGATGTCCTTAGGTTAGTTAGGATTAAGTAGTTCTAAGTGTAGGGGACTGGTGACCTTAGATGTTAATTCCCATAGTACTTAGAGCCATTTGAACCATTTGAACCTCAGTTTCTTATGAAAGATAGTGTCCACAAAAATTATGGAGTTGTTGAGTTCCTTAGCAATACTGCTAAGCCAAATGAATGTATCGTTTTGATTGACATCGTCAACATTGACATATATAGGTGGAGTACCTCTTCGACCTTCTCGTCATCACTCCACATGATAATGTCATGTTGTCGCAGTGATGTATGTGCCAAACGCAGTTCCCCTTCTGGGACTTGACGTTAGCAATGCACACTTTATCAGCGACTATGTTAGACTAGTTAAACACATTGCTTGACAAAAGCAGTGAAGCACGCCGAAGACATGTAACTTCGTGCACGAACACACCATTGGCGGATATGTAAACGACGAGAAAAATTCTCTGTGTCAGGTAGAATGGCCACCAGAGTGTATTAGTGTTGCTCGTGTTTAGTATTGTTATCAGGCCTGGTAGGATACATAAGGGGCGTGAACAGGATCAGTTGATGACTGAAGGAAACGGAGATGTCACAACTCGTGTGCTACACCGTTATCAGTATTTGAAAGATTTTGAAACAGGTCTCATTGTTGGTGTCCAATGGTGCGATATTCAGATTTTTTTTGGGGGGGGGGGGGGGGGCGGAGGGTTTCGAATGTGACTTGCCCAGTGCTGGACTTCATGGGATTTTAGGGGCAAGTATTCACGTCAACAAGGTTCCATCCGACACATCTGACCGCTACAAGAGCGAATCGCCATATTATGAACGAGACAGATGGTGCGATAATCAGCACACTGGATTCCCGTTCGAGAGGACGAAGATTCTGCTCCACGTCCGGCCATCCGTATTTGGGTCTTCCGCCATGTCACATCGTTCCAGGAAATGCTAGGATGGTTTCTTTAACAAATGCACGGCCGATCTCCTTCCCCGTCCTCCAAATATTGAAAGTGAGTGCTGCGTCTCTAATGACCACGATGTCGACGGGACGTTAAACCCTAATTTGCCAGCCTGAGTGGCCGAGCGGTTCTAGGTGCTTCAGTCTAGAACCGCGAGACCGCTACGGTCGCAGGTTCGAATCCTGCCTCGGGCATGTATGTGTGTGATGTCTTTAGGTTAGTTAGGTTTCAGTAGTTCTAAGTCTAGGGGACTGATGACCTCAGATGTTAAGTCCCATAGTGCTCAGAACCATTTGAGCATTTTTGAAACCCTAATTTTCCATTTTTCCTTTCCGTGTTGTGTAGCATGCATACTGTAACCCCTTCGCATCTGCTCTTGCTATCAGAGGACAAATAACGAATCCCTCACCACACTGTGTATCATACCGCACCACTGGTCGTGGCCATCAGCTGCGGGTCCAGTCCCGTGCGTAACCTGCCACAACTACACAAACAGCTGCGGTTGGAGCGGTATCGTTGTCGGGAAGCCTGGACTGCTGATGAATGGCCTCGCATTGGGTTAAGTGATGAATCGAGGTTCTCCACTACCCGAGATGACCATCGTCGGCTAGTATGGCGGAGACAGGCTGAAAATCCCCATTCTTCCAATGTTACTTCTGACATCAGGGTGTTGGGAACCATCAGGTCACTGTTGGTAGCGATTCTGTGATGGTACAATAGTACATCATGGAAATCGTGTGTTCTCGTCTGTTACCTCTCATGCAACAGTATAGTGCCTTTTTCAACATGACAATGCTCATCCATAGACAACAGGCTGCATGCTGTTGAGGTACTCCCGTGGCCCGAAAGATCTCCAATCTCCAGTAGAACACGTGTGGGATCAGCTCAAACGTCAACTCCATCTCAGTGCCCGTAACCAGGACATCACGGACGACCGACAACAGCTGTGGCCAGCTTGGCTCAAAAGGGATACAGCGGCCGTAAGGCACACCCCTCATTCGAAAGAGTGCAAGCATCCAGGTACGAGGGCGTGCAATGTCGTGCTCACAAGTAGGCTTATACTGCCAATTTCTTTGTAAGCTTGACTCGAAGTTTTAATCTACATCTATAAAGATACTCCGCAAGCCACTATACAGTGCATGGCGGAGGATACCCTGTACCACTAAAACTTCCTGGCAGATTAAAACTGTGAACCGGACCGAGACTCGAACTCGGGACCTTTGCCTTTCGCTTGCAAGTTCTCTACCAACTGGTACTGGCGGAAGTAAAGCTGTGAGGACGGATCGTGTGTCGTGCTTGGGTAGCTCAGATGGTAGAGCACTTGCCCGCGAAAGGCAAAGGTCCCGAGTTCGAGTCTCGGTCCGGCACACAGTTTTAATCTGCCAGGAAGTTTCACATCAGCGCACACTTCGCAGCAGAGAGAAAATCTCATTCTACCCTGTATCACTACTTGTCATTTCCTTTCCCGTTCCATTCGCAAATAGAGGGAAAAACGACTGTATGCCCCCGTACGAGCCCTAATTTCTCGTATCTTATCTTCGTTGTCCTGACGCGTAGTGAATGTTGGGGGCAGTAGAATCGTTCAGCAGCCAGCTTAAGATGCCATTTCTGTAAATTTTCTCAGTAGTGTTTCTCGAAAAGAACGTGGTGCTCCCTCCAACGATTGGCATTTGGATTCCCGAAGCATCTCTATAATATTTACGTGTTGTTGAAACCTCTCAGTAACAAATCTAGCAAACCCGCTTCTGAATTGCTCCTCTTACTTCCTTCCGTCCGACGTGGTACGGATCCCAAACATTCGACCAACATGCAAGAATAGGTCGCACCCGCATCCTATATGCGGTCCCCTTACAGGTGAACCACTCTTCCCTAAAATTCTCCCAATAAACCGAAGTCGACCATACGCCTTCCCTACCATAGTTATCAACTGCTCGTTCCACCTCATACCACTTTGCAACGTTATGCCCAGATATTTAAACGACATGAGTGAGTCGAGCAGGACAGCAGTAATACTGTATCCTAACATTACAGGTTTGTTCTTCCTACTTATACGCATTAACTTACATTTTTCCACTTTTAGGATTAGCTACCATTCGTCACACCAACTGGAAATTTTGTCTAAGTCGTCTGGTATCTTCCTTCAGTCACTCAACTTCGACACCTTACCGTACCCCACGGCATCATCAGCAAACAGCCGCAGATTCCTTCCCACCCTCAGCCAAATCAGTTACGTACGTAAAGAACAACAGTGGTCCTATCTCGCTTCACTTGTCTCTAATGAACACTCGCCGCCGAGGACAACAAACCAGGTTCTATTATTTAAGAGGTCTTCGAGCCACTCAGATATCTGTGAATTTATTCCGCGTGATCGTACGTTCGCTATGGAACACCGTGTCAAATGCTTTCCGGAAATGTAGAAATATGGAATCTGCCTGTTGTCCTTCATCCATCGTTCTCAGTATATCTTGTGAGAAACGGGCAAGCTGAAGTTCACACGAGCGATGCTTTCTAAAACCGTGCTGATTCGTGCACATAAGTTTCTCAGTCTCAACAAAGTTTATTGTATTCGAACTGGGAATATGTTCAAGTATTTTGCAGCAAACAGAAGCTAGGGATATTGGCCTGTAATTCTGCGTGTGCGTTCTTTTACTGTTCTTATATACTGGGGTCACCTGCGTTTTCTCCAGTCGCTCGGGACTTCGCACTGGGCGAGAGATTCACGACAAATGCAAGCTAGATAAGGGTCAATTCCGCCGAGTTTGGCATTGAGTGTTGGGGAGACTTTGTTACGTCGAAGTCATCAATCCTCTGATAATGCAGCTGATAGCACGAATCAACGAGAGGCGAGTATTCTGTTTCGATTTCTCCCCTAGCGTACAGATTTTTCTTGTTGCATGAAGTCAAGTGAGCATAGAATGGGTTAAAGAGTTAAACAATTATAAGCTGATGATCGTGGTACTTTGTAAAAACTGTGAACACGTTAGTTATTTCTACATGTTACTATATTACAAGCGAGTGTAGTCATCTCACAATTGATTATTCGAACTACCGATGCATCATATGCTCTTACTTGGAATTTTGTTCCTACACTCTGATTGACACGAAATAATCTTGCTACATGACGAGACTATTGAAACTGTTCCCAAAAGTGTAACAATTCTTTAACTACTGTACTTCATGATTAAACAAGCTGACAAGTCATAAAACGAATAGACCTGTCAGTCTCAGTAAAACAAGAGAAATTCACTAAAATAATCCCCTAGCGCATATAATGAAGCAATGGGTTTTAGAAATGAATACAACGTGAAGGACCACTTGCTTTTTTAAGTTCGGAACGTAAACATAGAACGCAGCAATGAGTCTGAACTAGCGTTTTGTCTAGAGACCATAGTTTTCGAACAAGTTTCAACAATGTGCATACTATCAGCTACTGAGATACGAGACACTCATTCAGTCTGACTGCATACACTGAAGGATACTGACATCAATTAGATACAATGCTTGACAAAAATAGGGGGAAGTACCCACAAGAAGAGGAAACGAAATAAAACTTCACAAGTTGAGAGGATATGTGATGTTACTGCAGTGATTACGAAATCGAGAGAAATTTACAAATTATTTGACTGTTCAATATTCTCTTGAAAATAATTATGGATAGTGTAATACAGTTTCTCTTTGCAACGCATAATTACTGTTAGAGAATTGAGACTTTTACATTTCGCATGTAGGCATGACCTTTAGATGTTCCACAGTGAGATAACCGAAATGGACCAGCAATCTAATGAACCATTGCCCTCTTAAGGGGATTCGAATATTAGGCTCCTAAATGAGGTAGTTCTCAACTGAGGAAAGAACTTAAAAAGTTTCAGAAGGGATCAGAAGCAGGGGTGTGAGCCAGATAGCCAATTGTAATTTCAAATGAAACTGTATGGTTCCAGAGACCTTTTCAAGCCTCAGACATCTGTGATGTATGTATACGCAAACTGAAGCGACGAATGAAAGCTTGTAATAGGGTTGAGATTCGAGCCCAGAACTCCTGCTCACTGGGAAGAATGCACCGTACATTATGGATATCACGCATGTTACTTCTCATTGGACAGTATCATGCTGCCTTTTTTACAGGAATATGCTAGTCTACTGGTGGCACAGGTCTCCACGAACAGTCTGCGCGATCCTGAGGCACTCCTGTGGCCAACAAGATCTCCAGATCTGTCTCTGATAGAATATTTGTGGAGCCAACTAGGATGAGAACTCCATCAAAGTGGCAGCATCCTTTATGTCAAGGACCAGTTACATGTGTGGGCTAGCTTGCTTCAGCAACGTCCTTATGATATCCCTTCCATCTTAACCAGTGCCTGCATCAAGGCCGTACTGACAATGGGGCAATATTCTTTTGTGGCAGCAGGAATCCCTTGCATGGAGCAGGCCCATCCGTGCTGGCACTGCTCCAATGTTCCAAAAAAAATTATATGCTCATAGGTAGAAGTATAGATAAACCTGTTCTGGACCATTGCGTAGTATACAGACTTTTCTCTCTATTTTACATCTGTGCGCATCCTTGTTCTTATACGGATTGTTACATTTATTACAAAAATATGATGATCCCAAGAAAGCAGTCATACTGTTAATTGCATCGAAATGGTTGTGATCTTCATACAGATAAATCTTTATCTCTTTCTCAGGACCACTAAAGATAACTGAATCGAAATTCTTTGCACATACAAGATTTATTTGGATATCCAACAATTCCTTAACATTTTTAATGTCATCCAGAGTGAACCCTTCTTCATTGTAGTCACTCAATTGGTTACATAATATCTCAGTTATCTCTTTTTGTAATTTACATTTATCTCCTTCTCTAATTTTCTTAATCTAACCTGTAGTTAGTTCTCTGCCCGAAATATTATTTGTATGGTATGTTAATGGAACTATTACTGTTCTAGGACAGCGCACATATCATCATTTTTAATTCTTGTGACGCATCTCTTAGTCTTTTTGTCTTCACTTAGAATTATTATTTTTCTGCCTTTACCGCCACTACCTCTAGGAACCGCTAACATTTGAATATTAAATGATGTATCTGCTATATCAACTGTCTCATCAGACGTTAATGTATCTCTCATTTTATTGCACAAAACTTGAACAGTTTCTCAAGTATTATTTGATGCTCTATATCCAGTGGAAATTCGATAAAACATTTTTTTGTTGTTGATTGTTGAATTCAACTTCTCTCCTTTCCTAAAATTACTTCTATTTTTTGCTACTTCCACCAAAGAATTGAGTGCTTTCGTTAAATAATCTGTTTTATCACTAACAGTGTTGAGTTTGGCATTATTAGCATCGTTGAAGACAATTTTATAGGCTATGGACCACAAATTAAATTTTGTATTAAATCTGGATCTAATTTCTTTAATCTGAAATGAATCATTTTTTAATTGGTTTGGCTTCTTCTTCTCGCTCAAATAGTTTGTTGCTGAATGGATAAATCTGATCTAGTCTCACTATTTTTTCCTCTCTAGGTGGTTGAGATTTTTCAATAATGTCATCATCAAATCTGTAAAAATAATTTATATTAGGGGCACATTTTGGTCTTGATCTAGTCTTTTGGAATAATCCTGGATGAAATTGAAACTCCTGGAACTCAATTAAAGTAATTAATTCTGATTTCTTTAATGTTGTTTATCCTCTAATACCAAGATTTTTGCTTTGGCTTTTAGTTCATTTACTTTCAAATTATTGAGAGTCCTTGTAGGAAGTGGCTATTATTTGAAACGATTAAATTATTTAAATCAGCTTTTCTGAATCTTCTATATATGTGTACATTATTCTTTCTGCAATAATCACAAAGTTGGGCGACTGTAAACTCCCTCAATGAGACTTCAAGTTATGAAGGGCAGAAAATATTAGTTTTGCAAAAAAGTTTCAATAAGTGGTAATTTCATTTTAAGTTAGTTTTGAGTGTCTTTTTCTCAGTAAATGTTTTTTTGAGATGACTTTTAACTGTTTCATGTACACACAGTTTTTCTTTTCTGTCTTTCTTGTAGTTGACAAGGCTCGCATCTACTTGAGTGCTTGTCATTGTTTTTGTTGAAATCTTTAACTCGTTGACAACCAATACATTTTTACTATTTATTTGTTCTTTATTTATAGAATGTTCTTCGTCACTTGAAAATCTATCAATTTTATTGAACGTCCATCATTACTTATAATAATCTTGAAGACATCCATTGCTTCTACTTAGTGTTTATCTGTTGACGGAAGATTTCAGAAAAAAAACTAAAATCTTTAACTTCTTGACAACCAATACATTTTTTAGAATTAGCATCAGTTTCTTCTTCTTGCTTTTCCAATAATATTTTAAAGTGCTCATCACTCGAAATTTGCTTCAAATGTTTCTTATAATATCTAGTCACAATATATTTTTCATATGCATAAAGAACTCGATTATTGTTATATGTATCTTTGTGATAGCTTTTTTCACATTCTTTACACGTGTCTGAATACTAAACCTTTGTATACATGTGTGGATAAAAATTATCCATTGGATTTTCAATTTCGCATTTGCTACACTTCTTGAGCACTTCCATTTATTGAGATATTTATTCATTAGTTTATTTACATCAATATTATGGATGTCACTGCAAATGAAGTCTAAAAAATCTCAGTCTGATGAAGACTAATAATATCATTAATCAATTGTTCTTGTGTGTTGTTATTGAAAATATTAAAATAGTTCAGCTGACAGACAATTCTCAAATTTTCTTTCATTATTTGGTATAAATTTAGTGAGTTAGGATCATATTCAAGTCTTAACATTTTTTCACAATTTGGATGTATATCTATAATTCCATATAATTGTCTTTGTAAATTTCTTCTTTGTATTCTAATGCCACAATAATCATATTCACATTCATCATCCAATAATTTTAAAAGGACAAACAAATGTCTCAAATTAATATCTTTAGCTGATATAACTACATGTCATTGTATTTCTCTAATTGTTTAATCTTTCTCATTAATTTGTTGATTTAAGATTTGAATGTGTTATCTTCTTTTCCTCAGAACACACATAGCCATTGCCTTATCAATTTGTAAGTCTTCAGTTTGTTCTTGTAAATTTTCAGTTGTAGTTTATATTCACCATATTTTCTTATTGTTGGTATAACATCACGTGTAACGCATTTTCTAAATTGTTTGGCTGCTTCTTTATAGACTTTAAATTCAATTAAATTAAACCAGATTCATTGTTAAATATTGTCTGTTTTTCATTGTAAGTTAGACCCCCTGGGAGTTGGACCTATAATATCTCCATATTTTGTCTGCAACAGCTACATTATTTCTAATTGATTTATCAGTGTCTATATATTATAAAATTTCTGCAGTGTGTTTTCCTTTAAACCATGGATTATTCTCTGTATCAATTATCACAACATCTTCTTTATTGTTATAAACAATCCTGTTGTTATTCTGAATAAATTCAAATAAGTTCATTGTAGATGGTTCAGCTTAAGATGTACTTGCAAGGCTGCCATTTATTACAAATAATTTTTATTAGTTTTGCAAAATATAGAAATAGTTGATTTTTCATTCTCTCTTAAGATGAACGATTTGTTCATGTTAAAAATTTCTAATGTTTTACGAATTTACAAGAACAAGTTGAAGATTTACAGACTGATAAAAAAGGTGATGTTTGATGATGTTGAATACACTGAAATAAAATATGATAATCCATTGGCTTTCGAATAAGAATAGCAGCTGCTAAACATTGCTTTACACTCCCCATCCATTATCATCCACACGGAAGCCCATTCTTAATTTTCTCTTTCCATACATTATTCCTCTAACTAGAGTTGCAGCAATTTTTTCGCCTAAAGAAGTATCACTTGCGTGCATTCTTTCTTTTGCAGCTAACTGAGGTTCTTTATCAACTTTGTTTTTTTTTCTGTATCTTTATTATCTCTATATGCGATATTGTGTTGTTTGCAATTTTCGTCTAGTATATTTAAATTTTGTGGAAGTACCAAAATGCCAAATCTTTCATTGGTTGGTTTCACTTTATTTCCAAGTAGTTCTGTTATAGAATATTTTGTTTTGCTTGTAACATGCATTTTATTTTCAGCTCCCATTTATAGAGGAAATAATTTATTAGTTTTGCAAAAAGTAGCTAGCATTTAAAAATTTAAAAATTAAGTAGCTGTAACTGGGTAGCTGAAAGTAAAGTGAAGTGATTTTTTTACCTATATGAAATTGTGTGCCACTTTTAATGAGAAAATTCCGAATGATACAGGTGCCTATATAGTAATTCTCAGCATGAAAAATTTGATATATAATGCATGACACAGAATATTAACTGAGAATTTCTAATAGCTTTTTTATATAGATTAGTGATAGCTAAAGCAGTCTTAGACTGCATCATGTTTGCACTTTTTTCTAATTTTCAGTATAATACCAAACAGCTGAAGCTGTCAGTACAATCAGATAACCAGAGATTCAGATACTAAAAATCTGGTTAACAAACAAGTTAAGAAAGAATTCTCTGTACAGTTTGATAAAAGAGTTGTTCTAGAAAATTTCGATACAGTGCCATATGGTTATTAACATTTAATGAATAATTATTAAAATAATATATTTATCTTGTGGGCGTGTTTGCTCAGTTGTTAAAATTATTTTGTTCATCTTGAGGGTGTGTTTGTTCAGTAAATTATTCCCTAGTGTGCTCAAGTAATTTATTTATAAAAGTAATTTTTTAAAGTGATCTATTTATAAAAAAATGTAAAATGTCGGTAAATTATCTGTGAGTGCGCTTGTTCCTCCCAGCTACTACTTTCAGGCCAGTGAGGATTATTTAGGTCTTGTATCTCTCTTATTTCTGTTCTTGCATCGGTTGGTTGACGATAATTTTTTTTTTTTTGTGGGGTGCTCAACTGCGCGGTCATCAGCGCCCAACATCGGTTGGAGCGACTGCAACGTGTTTGTTGTATTCATAAGGCCATCCTCGAACTCAGTTTCTATACTTTTAGCATACGATGGGTGGCTAGCTTTGGCGATCACATTAGTTTTTGTCACACTGACAGCAACCTCATGGCGAATATATGGGGAAGCATTGCCTGTCAGAATATAGGCCGAAACTGTCCAACAAGAAACCTTCACTTTCATTAGCGCCTTGCGGACCTGTTAGGTTTGGGCAGACATGCAGCAAAAATGAATGCATATTCTATCAGGAACTATAAGACTAATAAATATAGTTGTTCTTAAAATTCAGATCCAGACGTACGGAATAGATTCTCACATATGTTGGCGGCCTTAAGACTTCTTAAGTAACAGAACCAAGTACATTGTTCTCGACGGTGAGTGCTCATCAGACACAAAAGTTTCGTCAACACTGCCTCAGGGAAGTATGATAGGACTTGTTTTGTATTCTACACTCCTGGAAATGGAAAAAAGAACACATTGACACCGGTGTGTCAGACCCACCATACTTGCTCCGGACACTGCGAGAGGGCTGTACAAGCAATGATCACACGCACGGCACAGCGGACACACCAGGAACCGCGGTGTTGGCCGTCGAATGGCGCTAGCTGCGCAGCATTTGTGCACCGCCGCCGTCAGTGTCAGCCAGTTTGCCGTGGCATACGGAGCTCCATCGCAGTCTTTAACACTGGTAGCATGCCGCGACAGCGTGGACGTGAACCGTATGTGCAGTTGACGGACTTTGAGCGAGGGCGTATAGTGGGCATGCGGGAGGCCGGGTGGACGTACCGCCGAATTGCTCAACACGTGGGGCGTGAGGTCTCCACAGTACATCGATGTTGTCGCCAGTGGTCGGCGGAAGGTGCACGTGCCCGTCGACCTGGGACCGGACCGCAGCGACGCACGGATGCACGCCAAGACCGTAGGATCCTACGCAGTGCCGTAGGGGACCGCACCGCCACTTCCCAGCAAATTAGGGACACTGTTGCTCCTGGGGTATCGGCGAGGACCATTCGCAACCGTCTCCATGAAGCTGGGCTACGGTCCCGCACACCGTTAGGCCATCTTCCGCTCACGTCCCAACATCGTGCATCCCGCCTCCAGTGGTGTCGCGACAGGCGTGAATGGAGGGACGAATGGAGACGTGTCGTCTTCAGCGATGATAGTCGCTTCTGCCTTGGTGCCAATGATGGTCGTATGCGTGTTTGGCGCCGTGCAGGTGAGCGCCACAATCAGGACTGCATACGACCGAGGTACACAGGGCCAACACCCGGCATCATGGTGTGGGGAGCGATCTCCTACACTGGCCGTACACCACTGGTGATCGTCGAGGGGACACTGAATAGTGCACGGTACATCCAAACCGTCATAGAACCCATCGTTCTACCATTCCTAGACCGGCAAGGGAACTTGCTGTTCCAACAGGACAATGCACGTCCGCATGTATCCCGTGCCACCCAACGTGCTCTAGAAGGTGTAAGTCAACTACCCTGGCCAGCAAGATCTCCGGATCTGTCCCCCATTGAGCATGTTTGGGACTGGATGAAGCGTCGTCTCACGCGGTCTGCACGTCCAGCACGAACGCTGGTCCAGCTGAGGCGCCAGGTGGAAATGGCATGGCAAGCCGTTCCACAGGACTACATCCAGCATCTCTACGATCGTCTCCATGGGAGAATAGCAGCCTGCATTGCTGCGAAAGGTGGATATACACTGTACTAGTGCCGACATTGTGCATGCTCTGTTGCCTGTGTCTATGTGCCTGTGGTTCTGTCAGTGTGATCATGTGATGTATCTGACCCCAGGAATGTGTCAATAAAGTTTCCCCTTCCTGGGACAATAAAGTCACGGTGTTCTTATTTCAATTTCCAGGAGTGTATATACATAAACGCGGTGAAGGACAGGGAGAGCAGCAACCTGCTACGTTTGCTGGAGACGGTGTAATTCATGGAAAAGTCTCTTCTTCGTAGAAAGAGAGAGGATTGGATTTATAGAATTTCTGTTCATGTGATGAATGGCTGCTACCTCTAAATGTTAGTGCAGACTGTACGACAAACAATCCTGTAATGTTTGAACAGAATATTAGTGGCGTGCTGCTTGAGACAGTGCAATCACTTAAATATCTAGGCATAACGTTACAAACCAAACTGGATTCCAAGTGACATGTAAGGTCTATTGTGGGGAAGGCAAATGGTCGAATTCGGTTTATTGAAAGAATTCTAAGAAAGTGCAGCTGTTCTATAAAGGAGACAGCGTACAGAACAGTTGTGGAAACCATTTTTAACTACTGCTCTAGTGTTTGAGATCCCCACGATGCTGGATGCAAAAAAGACATCGAAGAAATTCCGTGGTTTGCTGCTACATTTGTTACTGGTAGGTTCGATCAATATCGGAGTATTTGTGATCTCAAATGGGAGTTCGAGGAACGGAGATGTTCTCTTAGCGAAACACTGTTGGAAATCTTAGAGAACTGGTATTTGCGAGAGAATGCAGAACGATCTTATTGTTACCAACATACATCTCGCATAATGAGCGCGAAGACAAGATAAGAGAAATTAGGGCGAGTGTAGCAGCACATAGATAATCGTTCTTCCTTCCCTCCATCTTTGAGTGGAAGAGGAAAGGCAATGACTAGGAGTGATACAAGGTACCCTCCTCCATGTACCGTCTGATAGCTTGTGCTGTTAGGTACGTGCATGTAGATGTAGACGGAGAGCTCGATATAGGCTACAACAAATTATCTTTCTGTGGACGTTATTTCTGGCTTATACTATATGCTTATATTAAACTACTACTACTACTACTACTACACGGTCCAGTCACATTTACGTGAACACCGCCTATGTTCGACGTCAACTTGAGATAACCGCTCACAGACGGCAAGTGGCAGGACCGTTGCTATTCACAATATACATAAATGACCTGGTGGATGACATCGGAAGTTCACTGAGGCTTTTTGCAGATGATGCTGTGGTGCACCGAGAGGTTGTAACAATGGAAAATTGTACTGAAATGCAGGAGGATCTGCAGCGAATTGACGCATGGTGCAGGGAATGGCAATTGAATCTCAATGTAGACAAGTGTAATGTGCTCCGAATATACAGAAAGATAGATCCTTTATCATTTAGCTACAAAATAGCAGGTCAGCAACTGGAAGCAGTTAATACCATAAATTATCTGGGAGTACGCATTAGGAGTGATTTAAAATGGAATGATCATATAATGTTGATCGTCGGTAAAGCAGATGCCAGACTGAGATTCATTGGAAGAATCCTAAGGAAATGCAATCCGAAAACAAAGGAAGTAGGTTACAGTACGCTTGTTCGCCCACTGCTTGAATACTGCTCAGCAGTGTGGGATCCGTACCAGATAGGGTTGATAGAAGAGATAGAGAAGATCCAACGGAGAGCAGCGCGGTTCGTTACAGGATCATTTAGTAATCGCGAAAGCGTTACGGAGATGATAGATAAACTCCAGTGGAAGACTCTGCAGGAGAGACGCTCAGTAGCTCGGTACGGGCTTTTATTGAAGTTTCGAGAACATACCTTCACCGAAGAGTCAAGCAGTATATTGCTCCCTCCTACGTATATCTCGCGAAGAGACCACGAGGATAAAATCAGAGAGATTAGAGCCCACACAGAGGCATACCGACAATCCTTCTTTCCACGAACAATACGAGACTGGAATAGAAGGGAGAACCGATAGAGGTACTGAAGGTACCCTCCGCCACACACCGTCAGGTGGCTTGCGGAGTATGGACGTAGATGTAGAAGTAGATGTAGATGAGTAGCAATGGAAGGTATGTGAAGCGTGTCCGGGGGACACGGAAAACAGTGCAGTCACTGTCGTAATGCGGAAACGGATTGATTTGTAGGAGTCCGAAAGGGCATTATCATTGGTTTTCAGGCCAAGTGTGGAAGAATTTCTGAAACGGCCATGTTTGTAAACTGTTCGCGTGCCACCTTGCTTAAAGTACAGGGTGATTATAATTAAAATTAAACTTTGAAATTGCTGTAGAAATAACACCACTGGTCAGAGTTACGTCTAACTGCAACGGAATATTATCAAAGGGGGGGGGGGGGAACGTATGGCAGAAGAAAAAAATAGTATGAAAAATGATCAGTAGATTGCGCTTTATTTGTCGGAATACGTAATTGAAGCCATCTGCCATGCGCACGACCCACTGAAGTTGGTATAAACACGCCACGTACATTGTTTTACCTCCTTTCACGTCTGCGACGTTCGCCATGACTGTCTCAATGCAGGATCGCGCTCTGCTTGTAAGGCTGTATTACAAGAATGAGGACTGAGCGCACGTCACTCTGCAGAAGTTCTGGACACTGAAGGATTTGAAAAAAGGCTTTGGTTCGATGACTGCGATGGGTCTGAAGAAAATGATTCGTAAATTCTAAAAGATGGGTTCTTTTGGTGCGCAACGTGGTAGAGGTATGAAACGAATTGATTTGACGTCAGTGGAAGCAGTAGCCGCACCAATGCAGGAGGAGACGAGAGCTGGGGTGGTGCACGGAGAATTGCCCAAATATTGGACACACCCGTGAGCAGGCCGCTTAAAATCCTACGAAACAACCTTCTTTGCTATTCATTCAAAATTACTCATGTACACGAGTTGCTTCCTGTTGATCTGCCAGCAAGAGAGACCTTTGCTTTAGACTTTCTTGCTCGCATGGAACTGGACAATGAGTGGCCGTGGAAGATTTTGTGGACAGACGTAGCCCACTTCCATCTGACAGGATGTGTCAATACACAGAATTGTCGAATATGGGTTACGGAAAATCCACACGCAAATCAACCAGTAACACTTCATCCTGAAAAGGGCACTGTGTGGTGCGGGTTGACGGCATCATTTATCAGCAGACCATATTTTTTGGAAGAGACAGGTGCTTCCGGTCCTGTTACCTGCACCGTCACAGGTAAGCGCTATGAGTCTCTTTCGCGCAACCACGCCATTCCAGCTCTCCAACCGCGTGCATGTGTCGATGGGACCATTTTTGTGCAAGATGGCGCAACTCCGCACATTGCAAATCCAATTAAGCAGCAGCTGAAGCTCCATTTCGGAGATGTTAGAATTATCAGCGGCCATTTCGCTACAGCCTGGCCGTCCCGATCACCTGATCTTAATCCGTGTGATTTCTGGCAGTGGGGCTATCTGAAAGATGGTGTGTTCAGTGTTCCGATTGCAGACTTAGCTGCATTGAAGGCACGCATTGCGCAACACATTCTGAACGTAACCCCGGAAACACTATCATCAGTTGTGGAACATGCTGTTTCTCGATTTCAGCTTGTTGCAGAAAACGGTGGACATGTTTTGCACGAGTTACATGGCGATTAATAATCCGATTTGATTTTTACTGATGCTTTTTATGCGGTTTTTGGCGTCAGGTCGATTAAAAACCGACTTGATTGATGGTTTTCATGCAGTTATTGACCTAAAGACAATTAAAAAGCGATGTGAGTGATGCTTTTTTATGCGGTTTTTGGCCTCGGGACAATTAAAAACCGATTTTTCCCATCTGATGTAATATGACCTTGCGGTGGTGGATGGGCTTACGTAACTAACAGTATCACACCTGTACACCCATGCACACTGAGTAGTACAGTTTGTTTAACGTCAAACCTACACCTTAGGCATTGTTGTATGATTCACTTGTCATTTGTAGTCGACCACTATTAAATTATGATGCTAACAGCACCATCTATTGCTGTATTTTGTAACTATTTATTTTTCTTCTGCCATACGTTTTCCCCCTTCTCCGATAATATTCCGTTACAATTTGATGCGATTTTGACTAGTGGTGTTATTTCTGCAGCGATTTGAAAGTTTAACCTTAATTATAATCAACCTGTATATCATTCACGTGAAAATGGCGCTATCTAAAATCGGCGCCGAGGCAGCTGCGGTGCAAGTGGGTCATAGATGAGAAGGGTGAGCAATGACTAAAAAAAAAATGGCTCTGAGCACTATGGGACTCAACTGCTGTGGTCATAAGTCCCCTAGAACTTAGAACTACTTAAACCTAACTAACCTAAGGACAGCACACAACACCCAGCCATCACGAGGCAGAGAAAATCCCTGACCCCGCCGGGAATCGAACCCGGGAACCCGGGCGTGGGAAGCGAGCAATGACTGCAGAGATGATTATGGACGAATAGACGTGCAACTGTTGAGCAACTGTCCGTCCAGATGCACCAAGTCGCTACCAACATTGTCTCCGTTAGCGAACATATAGCGAACGTCGCTGCGTATAGGCTTCTGCAGCAGGCACCTATTCATGCACCCATGCTGACTGCGTCGACGGTAATGCAACTAGACGATCATTGAGCGGCGACATTTGGTCTTTTCATATGAATCACCTATTGTGGTCCATCGTACTGGTGGCCTTTAGTGTACACAGTATGAAACGTCTTAAAGCAAACACTCTGCAACAATCTTCGGGAGTGTCCAGACCAGAGAAGGCAGTATTATGATCTGGGAAATTTTTTCGTACCATTTCATGGTTGGTCTGGTCATTTTGGAAGGCACCATGGAGCAACACATGTAAGCATCCATCCTTGGGGACTATATCCACCCCCACATGCAACTTGTTTTTGTTCTCGGAACGATGGCATCTACAAGCAAGACCATGTAACTCCCCAGTTTAGAATCCAATTGAGAATCTTTAGGGCCACCTCGATGTGGCTGGTCGCCCCATGGATGCTCACCTGGATAACCTAGCGCAGCTGTCGCGGCGCTGGAGTGAACATGGCTCCACATCCCTGTCGGTATGATCCGGAACCTCACTGACACATTTTCAGCACGTCCACAGTGCAAAATGTGGTTTCTGAGGGTTTTGCAGATGGTCAGATTAAAGTGAATGCACTGTGCAAGAGAAAGTGTGATCATTCGTGAGACCTAAAATGTTTTTCACATGGCTTAGGACATTGTGTTCGAACATTATGAATTACCTCGAAGGAAACGGTCTATTGGCACAGAGTCAACATGGGGTTTAGAAAACATCATTCCTGTGAAACACAACTAGCTCTTTATTCACATGAAGTACTGAGTGCCATTGACGAGGGATTTCAAATCGATTCCGTATTCCTGGATTTTCGGAAGGCTTTTGACACTGTACCACACAATCGGCTCTTAGTGAAATTGCGTGCTTGCGGAATATCGTCTCAGTTATCTGATTGGATTTGCGATTTCCTGTCAGAGAGGTCACAGTTCATAGTAACTGACGGAAAGGCATAAAGTAAAAGAGAAGAGATTTCAGGCGTTCCCCAAGGTAGTGTCATAGGCCCTTTGCTGTTCCTTATCTATATAAACGATTTGGGAGACAATCTGAGCAGCCATCTTCGGTTTTTTGCAGATGACGCTGTCGTTTATCGACTAATAAAGTCATCAGAAGATCAAAACAAACTGCAAAACGATTTAGAGAAAATATCTGAATGGTGCGAAAAGTGGCAGTCGACCCTAAATAAAGGAAAGTGTGAGGTCATCCACATGAGTGCTAAAAGAAACTCGTTAAACTTCGGTTACACGATCAATTAGTCTAATCTAAAAGCGGTAGATTCAGCTAAATACCTAGGTATTACAATTACGAACAACTTAAATTGGAAAGAACACATAGAACATGATGTGGGGAAGGCTAACCAATGGCTGCGTTTTATTGGCAGGACACTTAAAAAATGTAACAGACCTACTAAGGAGACTGCCTACACTACGCTTGTCCATTCTCTTTTAGAATACTGCTGAGCGGTGTGGGATCCTTACCAGGTAGGACTGACGGAGTACATCGAAAAAGTTCAAAGAAAGGCAGCATGTTTTGTACTATCGCCAAATGTGGGAGAGAGTCACAGAAATGATACAGGATTTAGGTGGGAAATCATTAAAAGAAAGGCGTTTTTCGTTAAGACAGAATCTTCTCACGAAATTCCAATCAGTAACTTTCTCCTCCGAATGCGAAAATATTTTGTTGACACCGACATGCATAGGGAGGAACGATCACCACGATAAAATAAGGGAAGTCGGAGCTCGTATGGAAAGATATAGGTGTTCATTCTAAAGGTGGCTACACTGAGTCACAGCGCCAGAGATTGTGCCAAAGATTATTATTCCGCCACCTCCACTGGTGCAGTAGTAGTTCAGAGGATGTCGAGGGCAGTTGTTGTTCTGTTGGGCGAGAGAGTAGACGCTGTTCGGTTGGTGTAATGTATAGATGAAAGACGTTGCAATTGTCAGAATATGTTTGAAAAAGGAGATGGGCTTTTGATTTATGATGCTGGTGTAATGGAATATTTTCGTCAACATATAACGAGGTAAAAAGGTATTACAGTTTTCTTTAATGACAATCCCTCTTGCTCACAGGTACAGTCAACAAAGCATCCGGCTCGTGTTCATTTATTAGACTTGTAATTCTGGTTTCTATGTGCAATTATAGTATTTCTGGTTTTTCAATTAGTTCATTGTAAATGGTGATTAAAACACTTTGTAGTATTGAGAAAGAACCGAGCCAGATACATGTACGTTGAGTCACACTACCACACACAGAACAGTTACACTTGCACTTTGTTGTTTTGTAGCTTTTATAGTTGCAGGGGACTCAGTTAATCAATTGTGTTAATGGAAATTCCTTGTCATTTTTTATTTTTATTTTATGCAGTCAGATTGCGTGCTAATACTAGTCAGGGCCAACGAGGTCTCGTAACCGGTCACACAGTTACTAAAATTATTGCACTTATTCATTAATATTAGCCAGTGATATCAGGTGTTCCCCAGGGAAGCGTCCTGGGACCTCTGCTGTTCCTGATCTATATAAATGACCTTGGTGACAATCTGAGCAGTTCTCTTTGGTTGTTCGCAGATGATGCTATAATTTACCGTCTAGTAAGGTCATCCGAAGACCAGTATGAGTTGCAAAGCGATTTATAAAAGATTGCTGTATAGTGTGGCAGGTGGCAGTTGACGCTAAATAACGAAAAGTGTGAGGTGATCCACATGAGTTCCAAAAGAAATCCGTTGGAATTCGATTACTCGATAAATAGTACAATTCTCAAGGCTGTCAATTCAACTAAGTACCTGGGTGTTACAATTACGAACAACTTCAGTTGGAAAGACCACATAGATAATATTGTGGGGAAGGCGAGCCAAAGGTTGCGTTTCATTGGCAGGACACTTAGAAGATGCAACAAGTCCACTAAAGAGACAGCTTACACTACACTCGTTCGTCCTCTGTTAGAATATTGCTGCGCGGTGTGGGATCCTTACCAGGTGGGATTGACGGAGGACATCGAAAGGCTGCAAAAAAGGGTAGCTCGTTTTGTATTATCACGTAATAGGGGAGAGAGTGTGGCAGATATGATACGCGAGTTGGGATGGAAGTCATTAAAGCAAAGACGTTTTTCGTCGCGGCGAGATCTATTTACGAAATTTCAGTCACCAACTTTCTCTTCCGAATGCGAAAATACGTACACGTGCCCGTCGACCTGGGACCGGACCGCAGCGACGCACGGATGCACGCCAAGACCGTAGGATCCTACGCAGTGCCGTAGGGGACCGCACCGCCACTTCCCAGCAAATTAGGGACACTGTTGCTCCTGGGGTATCGGCGAGGACCATTCGCAACCGTCTCCATGAAGCTGGGCTACGGTCCCGCACACCGTTAGGCCGTCTTCCGCTCACGCCCCAACATCGTGCAGCCCGCCTCCAGTGGTGTCGCGACAGGCGTGAATGGAGGGACGAATGGAGACGTGTCGTCTTCAGCGATGAGAGTCGCTTCTGCCTTGGTGCCAATGATGGTCGTATGCGTGTTTGGCGCCGTGCAGGTGAGCGCCACAATCAGGACTGCATACGACCGAGGCACACAGGGCCAACACCCGGCATCATGGTGTGGGGAGCGATCTCCTACATTGGCCGTACACCACTGGTGATCGTTGAGGGGACACTGAATAGTGCACGGTACATCCAAACCGTCATCGAACCCATCGTTCTACCATTCCTAGACCGGCAAGGGAACTTGCTGTTCCAACAGGACAATGCACGTCCGCATGTATCCCGTGCCACCCAACGTGCTCCAGAAGGTGTAAGTCAACTACCCTGGCCAGCAAGATCTCCGGATCTGTCGCCCATTGAGCATGTTTGGGACTGGATGAAGCGTCGTCTCACGCGGTCTGCGCGTCCAGCACGAACGCTGGTCCAACTGAGGCGCCAGGTGGAAATGGCATGGCAAGCCGTTCCACAGGACTACATACAGCATCTCTACGATCGTCTCCATGGGAGAATAGCAGCCTGCATTGCTGCGAAAGGTGGATATACACTGTACTAGTGCCGACATTGTGCATGCTCTGTTGCCTGTGTCTATGTGCCTGTGGTTCTGTCAGTGTGATCATGTGATGTATCTGACCCCAGGAATGTGTCAATAAAGTTTCCCCTTCCTGGGACAATGAATTCACGGTGTTCTTATTTCAATTTCCAGGAGTGTATTTTGTTCAGCCCAACCTACATAGGTAGGAATGATCATCAAAATAAAATAAGAGATATCAGAGCTCGAACAGAAAGGTTTAAGTGTTCGTTTTTCGCGCGCGCTGTTCGGGAGTGGAATGGTAGAGAGATAGTATGATTGTGGTTCGATGAACCCTCTGCCAAGCACTTAAATGTGAATTGCAGAGTAAGCATGTAGATGTAGATTAGTCCTTTCTTTTTAAGCCCCCATGCAATTCTTTTCGCCCTATACGAGATTGGAACAATAGAGAATTGTGAAGGTGGTACGATGAACCCTCTGCCAGGGATTTGAACGTGATTTGCAGAGTATCCATGTTGATGTAGATGTAGATGTAGGAAATAATTGGACTCCTTGCCGTGAGGCAGTGAGTAAGAGGAGGGCGTTTCTGACTTTAAGATGAAAAGCCGTTACTGTAGTTGGGTTTTTAGCTAGGTAGCGCGAAGCAGATTCAGAGGGATGTAGGTTGTAGTAAGTACTGGGAGATGAAGAAGCTTGCACAGGATAGGGTAGCATGGAGAGTAGCATCAAACCAGTCTCACGACTGAAGACCAGAACAACAACAGCGCGAAGTAAGTGGAAGTGGGCGGGGGGGGGGGGGAGGAGAGGCATGCAGTGACCATTCACAGATCGCTAGTTTCCTGATGACTTTGATATTCGGCAAACACGCATAACAAAGACCATCGAAGTGAAATGCAGTTCGTGATGTGTCAAGGGAAAAATGAGAGTCCTCCACTGCCTGTGGCAGGGAAGCAGGCCGCTGTACGCCGTGCTCCCGCGCTGCGCTGGCGCTCAGCCACCGCTGTGACGCTTTCCACCGCAGGCGGCCTCTTGTTTCGCGCGCGGCGAAGCGTCAAATTAAAAGAAGTTGTCGCGTAGCCGGGCTGCGGCGGCCGGACTGTGCGGCGGAGTCGCCGCCGGCTCTGGCTGGGAAGCACCTGCTTCCTCCCGCGCCGCACGACAGCAGTTTCCACTCCGCGAGCCGACGGCCAGCCGCGACGGAACCGACGCGCCGGACGGCGAGCGAGACTATCCGGAAGTGCTGAGTCACTTTCCAGCGCCGCCGCGGCGACACGCCGTAACTACTCTCCCGTAAAACACTCCGCGAATCGGGGACAGTTTGTTGCGAAACTCCTGCAGTCCGAGTAGAGGTGCAGCTAGATACCCTAACGACGCCACCAACAATGCCCTTTACCTGTGAGAATAAATCACACGTGACACTCTGTTCGCACCTCATGCATGAAGCGTGAAACATCCCCCTCTCTTTTTTTTAACTTCTCACATCCACCACTGCTGGCGTCTCACCTCCAACTGCTCAACGCTACGCGCTGTTCACATCCATCTGCCCAACACTACAATGGCAGACAACAATGCCAACCAGCCACAGACTGCACACAGCACGTTGTTGTTGTTGTGGTCTTCAATCCTGAGACTGGTTTGATGCAGCTCTCCATGCTACTCTATCCTGTGCAAGCTTCTTCATCTCCCAGTATCTACTGCAACCTACATCCTTCTGAATCTGCTTAGTGTATTCATCTCTTGGTCTCCCTCTACGATTTTTACCCTCCACACTGCCCTCCAATGCTAAATTTGTGATCCCTTGATGCCTCAAAACATATCCTACCAACCGATCCCTTCTTCTAGTCAAGTTGTGCCACAAACTTCTCTTCTCCCCAATCCTATTCAATACCTCCTCATTAGTTACGTGATCTACCCACCTTATCTTCAGCATTCTTCTGTAGCACCACATTTCGAAAGCTTCTATTCTCTTCTTGTCCAAACTAGTTATCGTCCATGTTTCACTTCCATACATGGCTACACTCCATACAAATACTTTCAGAAACGACTTCCTGACACTTAAATCTATACTCGATGTAAACAAATTACTCTTCTTGAGAAACGCTTTCCTTGCCATTGCCAGTCTACATTTTATATCCTCTCTACTTCGACCATCATCGGTTATTTTACTCCCTAAATAGCAAAACTCCTTTCCTACTTTAAGTGTCTCATTTCCTAATCTAATTCCCTCAGCATCACCCGACTTAATTTGACTACATTCCATTATCCTCGTTTTGCTTTTGTTGATGTTCATCTTATACCCTCCTTTCAAGACACTGTCCATTCCGTTCAACTGCTCTTCCAAGTCCTTTGCTGTCTCTGACAGAATTACAATGTCACAGCACAGCCAGTGATTTTCATACAGAGCGCTACGTGACGTTACCAACATAAAAACCTAAACAGCCTTCTTACATACCCCCCATACTCCCCACAAAAAATTTTACAAATACTTTTGGGCAGTGCCCAATACTGGTCTGAAATTTTTTTTCGTAATTACGATAGCAAAGATATCAAATGCACACACTTATTGATACAATGTTGGTCATAAGCAAAGATTGTTATCACAGTTCTGATCATTCATCACATTAGTAACTGCAGTTTTTTTTCGGAGTCTGAGAAGTAAATGAAAATGCACACGGAAGTAGTGGATTTCCATGCAGTCTTGAAGAAGTAATGTTGTCCTTGCAACGGAAAGACAGTGCTGACTCTTGACATGCAGACAGGTAATGGGCCACAACAGAGCAAACCCACAAGAGAGTCAGTCGAAGTTTTGAAGAATATTGGTAGGTAGGTCATCACAGAGCAGACCCACTGTAGTCCTGGTAATGGTATTGGTGGGCCATCGGTTCCGACTGTGCGGGTGCATAATCACCATCAAAGAGTCTTGCGGACAATATAGCAAGTCCATAAACCACCACTTGTGCACTCACAAACTTTTTGGAATTGTCCTTAGAACCAGCAATGCTGTCGATCAGCCCCTTGCTGAATTATTAACACACATGCAAACACTAACAGTCCCCACCCTTTTTTTTTAACTTCTCACATCCACCACTGCTGGCGGCTCACCTCCAACTGCGCAACGCTACGCGCTGTTCACAGCCAACTGCCCAACACTACAATAGCAAATATTCCAACCATGCCAACCAGCCACAGACTGCGCACAGCACAGACAGTGATTTTCATACAGAGCGTTACCTGACGTTACCAACATAAAAACCTAAACAGCCTACTTACAAGCGTTTCTCTTCGTTACTTCGGTCAATCTGTTTTCTAACGCTCTGTTTCAAGCACTTACACGGATTTCATTTCGACTGAGTGCTTCACCTAGAATTATTACTAGCTGATAAACTCGACACTGCCTGGATGTTCATTTTGCCTATTTTCTATTAGAAATGAAAACAAAATGAACTCTGTTTGTAATGTTACATCGAAAAAACTTGAGGTGCTGAGAAACATAAGGGCCCAAACCGCACTTTTGAAAAAAATAGATGTTTATGAAATTCAAATTGTGAGCAAACCACCAGTCTCATGGGTCTGACTTGTTTTTTAACCAAGTTCCAACAGCGTATAGTTCCTGTAAAAAATAGTGTACCCACTTTATGTTAAGAAACTTCAATTAATATTGACTTGTTTGCTGTTGTATAATTTGTAATAAATGTGAAACTAGAATCAGAACATAAGGAGCAGATACTAAATGCAACACACACACACAATTATGACCTCTCCCAACTCTTTACGGTCGTCGTTATCATCATTTTCATTAAGCACATTCTCGTTCAGATAAAACTGTTGAAACGTCCCCTCAGAAATATTATGAATTACTGTGCTGGTAAACTTCTACGTTATTTGATACAAAGACAGCTGAGTTAAACTGAACGTACTCAGACATTTTTCTCTTTACTTATTCTGATCATCACTAAACTGACACACAATATTTTTAGCGCAACGCAATCTGACTTTCATTAATCGGCACTAAACAATGGCCCTGACTAACAATAACCTATACCTTTCATGAGTCACTTACTTCACAAAAATCTTCGTTACTCGAACTACTGCAACACAGTGAGCGACAATACCGCCAGCTAAAGAAAAGATTCTAACTAGTGAAGGCACTAACTACTGATAGGCATAGTTAGCAAATGAAAGATTTTGATAGAGAGCAAACAATGTATTTATCTTAATAGCGTTCAAAAGTCATATATATATATATATATACATATATATATATAATTTTGTGACATCCAATTAAACAAATTTTCTTTTTCTGATGGACACCCGTCCAGATCGTCCGCTCAGAACTCTGACATCTCTCTCTCCACACCCACCACTGCTAGCGGCTCACCTCCAACTGTCCAACACTACACAAGCGAAAATTCCAACAAAGAGTCCAACCAGCCACAGACTGCACACAGCACAGTCAGTGATTTTCATACAGACCGCTACGTGGCGTTACCAACATAAAAACCTGAACATCCTACTTACACTGTCTGTTCATTCCATGCATGAAATCTAGCAGTTTTATTAAGTCTTTGTGTTTCAAGTTTGATCGAGTAGTTTTGTAAACTCTTTGTGTTTCAAGCTTCTGCCACCTACGTATCTGGACACTACATTTTCCACGGCGTCTACAAACTATGTGAAAACACAAATTGTGACTTGAAGAAAATGATGGCCTCCCGCGACTCCAGCGAAGAATGTGCTATTTTAAACTAGATGCCATGGTAACTTGTTGAAAACTTCATCTGTGTAAAATTTTGGAAATGTCTGTCACCATGTACGCAACTTTTTTTTTTCTTTTTTTTTTTTGGTATTGAGGTCGGTGGCACTCTTAAGGTCTCTGAAACTTTCAGCATCCATTTTACAGACTGGAATGCTGAAACAATGGAACGGAAGGTTATGGTGGGGCGTTCTTTCGAGAGATTCCAGCTTTTAAGAAGAAATGACCGCCAATGTAGCTAGTGAGAGTTCTTACAGCAATGAATATTTATGGTTTGGGCCCATATAGAAGTGAGTATCAGTGAAATGGGAGAGACACCTTTCCGCAAATGTTCATGTACACTGTGTTGGTGTACATCACAGATATGGCTGGTTCTTCTTAAGACAAACAGGTTTCACGACACCCTAAAATCTCAAAATCGACGATGGTGTGCTTTAGACACTCTTGGTTCTCAGCATCTCATTTCATTTCAGTGTACTCGCGGAAACACCTTTGAAGTTATGAAAGACTGGCACAAAGAAATATACATTATTTGCGAACTTTTAAGTACAGTATTCAAATTGAGAAACATATTGTGCAATATACAAATTCTTTGTAATGTTTGTTTAACTCAGAACTTGATTATAAACAACTTTTATAGTTACATGTCTACAACGCGATTTTGTTGACGTCACCATGGCAACGCTTCTTCGTAACTCTATAGACGGCCATTGTATTCGCTTAAAGCCGTTTGCACTTCACAGTTAAAAGCTGTCAAAAGTGCTGCCAGGTGTCAAAGATTTCCTTACGTTGACTCGACTGTGGGAGCGTCGTAGTAATAAAGCATAAACGTATTAACACTTCATGCATGATGCCGAGCTTTTTCACACATCTCAATGCTTATGGCGTCGTATCTCTTAAACTACAAGTCACACTATGTTATACTGGCGTGGGTACGTTAAACGGCATATGTAGATAATGTCTGGGAAATATTGTTGTGAATAAATTTAGTATTAAAGAAGTAATAAATTTAAACGTCATGCACAATGCGAAAATTTCACGCACCTCACTGTTTATAACGTCGTATCTCTTGAGCTATGTGTGTTACTATGCTATATAATCATATAGCATCATATGTAGATACTATCTCCGAAATTTATTGCGATTGGAGTTAGCAGCACAGAAGTAATAAATTTAAACATCATGCATGATACATTAGTTTTTTACGCTTCTCTTTGTATATGACGTCGTATCTCTTGATAGGTAGTTCTTACCCCCACAGTCATAGTTGCCTGACACTAAGTAATATGTTTACCAATTTTGGTTGAAATCAGTTAAGTGATTTAGGAGGGAGTGATATATATATATATCATAATGTAATTTCACCACAGTTAGATGAAGTGGGAAACATCCTTAAATCACTTAAAGCATATGAAGAAACTTTTTGCTTCCTGTTCTGTAGATATGACTTAAACCACTCATTGCTGCTCCATTTATACTGTGGAATTGTAATTTCTGTAACATAATTTCATGGTTCACAAAAATGGTTCAAATGGCTTTGAGCACTATGGGACTTAACATCTACAGTCATCAGTCCCCTAGAACTTAGAACTACTTAAACCTAACTAACCTAAGGACATCACACAACACCCAGCCATCACGAGGCAGAGAAAATCCCTGACCCCACCGGGAATCGAACCCGGGAACCCGAGCGTGGGAAGCGAGAATGCTACCGCACTCATGGTTCACACAATCAGTCGCTTTGGATATGGCACTGAAAATTCCTATTGTTGACATTTTACTACTTAAAGACTCTATTATGTGGGCAGTCTCAGCGGAACAGCATTTTTTAAATCCAAGCTGTGATTTACTGAGTACACCGTTACTGTTGAGATGGCTAACCACTCTTGAGTACATTACATTCTCGACAGTTTTTGAAAATACTGTGAGCAAGAATACTGGCCAGTAATTGTTGACATCTGTGGTATCCTCTTTTGACAATGGCATATTTTAACCTGTCTGGGAAAATACCTTGAGTTAGTGATGCTTTACAGATATTACTCAGAACATCAGATGCAACTGCTCCACATTGTTTAATATCTTGTTAGAGATGTGATATACTCCAACAGAACATTTATTTTTCAAAGATTTAATGGTCTTCCTTATTTCACAAGAGGTTATTGATGAAAACTAATCCGACAAGGATTTCTCAAAACTGACTCTTCCATGTACTGATTGGCGTTTTCTTTTCAACTATTCTCAGCAATTTTTTTACATACACTTAAGAAATGGTTGTTAAATACAGTGGTTACTTTTCCTCTCTCTCTTCGAACAACATTCCACACTGATCTGATTTTATTGCCCGAGTTGTTAATTTCATATCTAATATACATATTTTTTGATTTTCTAACAACTTTTCTCAGTATGTTACAATAATTTTTATATTGTAAAAATACTTCTTGGTCTTTACTAAATCCTGCTGCCTCATACAACTTTCTTTTCCTTTCTGAAGATACTTAAACACATGTAGTGATACAAGGTTTCTTTTAAAACTGTTTGGTGTTACATCTAGTAATTTTTTGGGGGCAACAGTGTTCAAAAAAGGTTATAAATTTATTAAGAAACATGTTGAATTTATCATTGGCGTTTGGATCATCCCCAATTAAAGTTTCTTAAACTTTCTCTGAAGTGCTCTATAGATACTTGGTTGACCAGCCTTGGACTTCTACGTAATGGTTTCTGAACAGTACATCCTGTTGAGTTTTGTAAGTTGAACAGTTGTGCATCAAGATCTGATAATGCGTTTATCACAGAGAAAGCATGTTTCAGTTTTACATCCTCTTGCTGCACAATTACAATATCTATCAGAGTGCTACTGTTTTGAGCTATATGTGTAGGGAAATTGATCACTGATTTTAAGTTATTTGTCATTAATAACGCTTCTAGTTCACTTTTCCTATCAGAATTGTTTAGCAAGATTACATTGTAATCATCACAGCTCAATAACTACTTCTTTTTGTCTGACAGATGGCATAATAAGGAGTCAACCTTTTTTACGAATAGCTCTAGCTCCCAATCTCCTAACAGGGACTTGTACACTGTTGCTAATATTAACACTACATTATCTAGTTGTAGTTCACATCCACAAACTTCAAAGTGCTGATCGACTCAAAATTTGCTTACCTCAACAGTTTTGTATTTATACCCTTGTTTTGTGTAAATGGCAACTCCTCCTTTTTCATGCTAGATCTGGAAGTGTAAGGTGCTATATTATACCCATTTATACTGACACTTCCCATCCCCAAAGTACATGGTCTTCAGACAGACGAAGTATATCAATCTTGTTCTTATTTTTGAGTTCATCTAAACACACTAACAGCTGATCTAAATTTTTTATTTCCCTGAGATTTTGATGAAGTAAATTGATACTACCCTTAGATTTATCCTTATTTACTGTACATGAAGCTTCTTTTATTCTATTTTTCTCGATTATTGTCTGTCTGGACTTTGACTTTAACCTCAAAACCAGGTCTGTCTGGTGAAATTAACCACAGGGATCATCCCTTGTATGACCGTGGCCCCCCTTACAGTATCTGCTAATAGAGAAGCTATACATAATTAAACGGTAATGTAAACCAAGTTTTAAACTTACTTTCGAAAGTTCTAATTAACAACCTAAACTCTGTATGACAGACCCGAATGAATTTAACTTTGAACAGCTAAATCTAGTCAAAAAATTAAGATCCACACTATCCCGAAATTTACGCCTAAAATGTAAACAGAACTAATGACTATCGGCCTTTATGAAATAATTTCTTTTCGATATAAATACGCTCAGAAAAGCGAAACATTCAATAGATAGCCTATCAAAGAAGTAAATGCACTAGTCTAAAAATTAATTTTAACTACATTAGCTCTTATTTCAATATTAATCACTTAACTTAGCGAGAGCTTTGCGGACATGCGTCTGCCAGAGATATAACATTCTAAAGTCATTAAGATTCAAAGGCACTGAGGTCTCATGACGACCCATTCTGCTCTGTCATACTTCTCTACTGACAACACAATACCCTCCATCTCCTTTTATACTGGCTGGTCCATCTCTCGTGACATCTGGTGATCGATTACGCATTACGTACCAGTGTCCCGTTACTTTTGATAAGATAGCGTATCTGTGTTGGAATATGGGACCTAACGGCGTAACATTATTCTAGGTCTGCCGTCGTTCATCAGATAGCTGGTGATAAGCCTGCACTCCTTTGTTCACTGATATAGATGCTACTAATGACGTTCAGAGATTCTCCTTGAGACCACAACGTCTTCCTGCAGTATCTTTACTACATTCTTGTTATAACCTTGGAAATTTTCTTAAACCCGTGTTTCTAACCTGAGCTAATTAAATCACAATACTTATGAAATAAGACATATATATATATATACATACATATATACACAACAAATTATCTATCTATCTATATCTATATCTATACTCCGCGAGCCACCTTACGGTGTGTGGCGGAGGGTACTTATTGTACCACTATCTGATCCCCCCTTCCCTGTTCCATTCACGAATTGTGCGTGGGAAGAACGACTGCTTGTAAGTCTCCGTATTTGCTCTAATTTCTCGGATCTTTTCGTTGTGATCATTACGCGAGATATATGTGGGCGGTAGTAATATGTTGCCCATCTCTTCCCGGAATGTGCTCTCTCGTAATTTCGATAATAAACCTCTCCGTATTGCGTAACGCCTTTCTTGAAGTGTCCGCCACTGGAGCTTGTTCAGCATCTCCGTAACGCTCTCGCGCTGACTAAATGTCCCCATGACGAATCGCGCTGCTTTTCGCTGGATCATGTCTATCTCTTCTATTAATCCAACCTGGTAAGGGTCCCATACTGATGAGCAATACTCAAGAATCGGACGAACAAGCGTTTTGTAAGCTACTTCTTTCGTCGATCCATTCAACAGAACTAGTGCTTAAACAATGAAGTAAACTTTAAAGTATAACTGGACAGCAGCTATGGAGTGGCAAATGATCAAGTAACCTGGTATACTACGTTTCAAATCTATTACTTTCTAAATTCAAATTCAGAATCATGACCTGTTTAGATAACAACTTTTAAATTAACTAAACGTTGCCTCAGTAACTACTTTTACCACTCTGAAGGCTACTGATATCCCAAATAACCTGTTAGTCATCTTCATGCCCATTTCTGATGCACTGCTAACCTGTGTAATGCTTTCATAGAATATCTCCCGGTCAGAACTGCCATGCCAGTACTTATAATTGACACAGGGGCCAGCACAATCCATATTTAGCAATTCCACCTCTAAATATATAATACTTTTGAAATCTGTCGCTAGCTCCAATAGAATAATGTTTTTCTTCTGGGCATTGTCATGCTTTTAGATGCACTTGAGAAAACAACATGCTTAAAATTACTAATATTTAGTGTCATACAGCTTTAAAATGGAATGTAGTTGAACAATGTCTTTTTTGGACAACTATTTATTATATGCTTTAACCAGTTCTTTGCGATATTCTTATTTAGTGCAATTTCTCTACTTCAGTGGAAATCAACGTGATGAAACAAGAAGTAGCTTCTTTTCTTTATAGCAGATAATGGAAAGCCATCAAATTATAATGTGCTGCTGTTATTATTAGTATTTTAACGTTTCTATACAAATACTTCATGATGTAGTAACAAAAAGAAGCACTCGTTTTACTAAATAACTCACGAAAATATTACTGTAGTTTTGTAGCTGTCATGTTTCCACCATAACTACAGATGAAATAGGTAAAATGAATTTTCACTTTAGTTGCTACATTAAAATTGCATGATTTACTTTTTTATTGTGACATGAAAATATAACTTATACATTGCAAATGGATATTGAAAATACAGTTTTTATTAAAGAAAAGCACACTCATAAGCGTTAAATATGACATTAAGATAATATTGTATGCTCAGTATAAGTTGCATTTACCATAAATACACTGGTACATTTGTAATAAACACATGTGTTGACTGTTTTACCGTAATTGCAGCTTGCAGTCACCAGATTGCAGTGCCCATAGAGCGTCCGTTCCTTGCGTGTTACCTGAAGCATAGTTAAAGCCACTTTCGTCTTCGTCACTACACGGTTGCTTCAGTTGTTGAATACATGCTCAGCTATAAACTTCGATATTCTGAATAGATGCATTCTTATAGGTTTTGCACGACCACAGCATCTTCTCATGGGCTTTTGTGTAAACGAGATTGTGTAACAATAATGTGTATGTAATGGTGCTTGGAGAGAAATTTTTTTTGATTTAAATTCAGCATGGACGTCTGTTGGCATTGACGGTATATTTGCAGTTCGCTTTCAAAAATCTATCACGACAATTGGCACTTACTCACTAAATTTCTGTGGACTGCTCATGCATCCAAAGTTACCGGTCTCATAGTAAGAATACTGAAATGTCACATACATATCATACAATAGGTAAAAAATTTTATTGTCCTAGTCAAGTTTTAGATTGTCGTAAGGGTAAAATGCAGAATTCAAGTTGGCATTGATTATATTGCAGTTATTGAATATCCTGGAATCCTTTTTCGTATTTCACCTCCTTTATATCTGCACTGCCAAAATAATGAATTGAGACGTTTATTGTTGAACTACTGTTTTAACACTCCATCTGTGTCTGTATTTCGTAGGTAGAATAAGGAATTCATACAATTCCTATGAATGGAAACTTAATGAATTCAATACACTTAAAATTTAAGACACTTCTCAAGTCTTACAAAACTATGAGGCATTTCCCACACCAATTTATCCAACACAATTTTACTCCATTCTTGAAGATATGAGTTCTTATATGTTGCACGAACCAGAATCAGTTCCTGTTTGGGGTTCATTATGATATGTCTGCTAACTTCAAAGAACCCAACAAACATGTTGAGCAGATTGCACACACTAAAGCGATTACATATGAATCTGTTTTTTGATCGTTCTGCATTTTGGAGACCTTTCACATTCCATAAAGATGCGGAGGCATATGTTTTGAGGGTCGATGCCATTGCGTTATTTCATGTGCAGTCGACCTCGACTGTATTACATTCATATTTTACTTCTAGGAACAGAAACTGCATTATGTGCAGTTTGCAGTGCGGCTGCTTTAGGGATTCCATCCTTCTTCATGCATGTCCTTACCAAGTAAAGGAAACTGCTGCTCGGAATTTTTGAATCATCTTGGTGTTGAATGAAAATCCTTGTCTCGTCACTATTATTAAACCTCATCGAAGCAAAAACAAATGATTCACTCATTGCGTTGGTGCTATTATACTGTATGACATCATTGCATAGTTTCTGTCCTGTATGTTTAACGAATTTTCAATTTGTCTGTGTTATCACAGTGTGCTTCTGCTGTGAAGTAGTGTACCGACGTTTGTGAGCTTCTGTTTTGTGCAACCTTAAAGCATCGATTGCACAACGACCAGCGCAGCGCCGCGAAAAGGAGTCGAGAGGGCGCTGACCCGCGCGCTAATGGCAAGAGCCGGCAGCGACACACCTCCAGGAAGAGAAGAGTTCAGTGCCCCCTGTCATAGCTGACTTAACCAGCTGGCATCGCTGGTCAGCCCCAGTTCGGTGGCAGACTTCGAGAGCATCAGTAGTAGGAAGACGATATTTAGCCTGTGTTCTGCAAGTAGTAATAGGGAGTGAATGTAATTGCGTGTAGGAAGCACAGAAGCACATCGAACCAGCCCATAAAAAGAAATTATGTTATGTTTCTTTTCTTTTTAGAAATAAATTGTTCTTATAGTTTGAAAGAACACTCCTGGAAATTGAAATAAGAACACCGTGAATTCATTGTCCCAGGAAGGGGAAACTTTATTGACACATTCCTGGGGTCAGATACATCACATGATCACACTGACAGACCCACAGGCACACAGACACAGGCAACAGAGCATGCACAATGTCGGCACTAGTACAGTGTATATCCACCTTTCGCAGCAATGCAGGCTGCTATTCTCCCATGGAGACGATCGTAGAGATGCTGGATGTAGTCCTGTGGAACGGCTTGCCATGCCATTTCCACCTGGCGCCTCAGTTGGACCAGCGTTCGTGCTGGACGTGCAGACCGCGTGAGACGACGCTTCATCCAGTCCCAAACATGCTCAGTGGGGGACAGATCCGGAGATATTGCTGGTCAGGGTAGTTGACTTACACCTTCTAGAGCACGTTGGTGGCACGGGATACATGCGGACGTGCATTGTCCTGTTGGAACAGCAAGTTCCCTTGCCGGTCTAGGAATGGTAGAACGATGGGTTCGATGACGGTTTGGATGTACCGTGCACTATTCAGTGTCCCCTCGACGATCACCAGTGGTGTACGGCCAGTGTAGGAGATCGCTCCCCATACCATGATGCCGGGTGTTGGCCCTGTGTGCCTCGGTCGTATGCAGTCCTGATTGTGGCGCTCACCTGCACGGCGCCAAACGCGCATACGACCATCATTGGCACCAAGGCAGAAGCGACTCTCATCGCTGAAGACGACACGTCTCCATTCGTCCCTCCATTCACGCCTGTCGCGACACCATCGGAGGCGGGCTGCACGATGTTGGGGCGTGAGCGGAAGACGGCCTAACGGTGTACGGGACCGTAGCCCAGCTTCATGGAGACGGTTGCGAATGGTCCTCGCCGATACCCCAGGAGCAACAGTGTCCCTAATTTGCTGGGAAGTGGCGGTGCGGTCCCCTACGGCACTGCATAGGATCCTACGGTTTTGGCGTGCACCCGTGCGTCGCTGCGGTCCGGTCCCAGGTCGACGGGCACGTGCACCTTCCGCCGGCCACTGGCGACAACATCGATGTACTGTGGAGACCTCACGCCCCACGTGTTGAGCAATTCGGCGGTACGTCCGCCCGGCCTACCGCATGCCCACTATACGCCCTCGCTCAAAGTCCGTCAACTGCACATACGGTTCACGTCCACGCTGTCGCGGCATGCTACCAGTGTTAAAGACTGCGATGGAGCTCCGTATGCCACGGCAAACTGGCTGACACTGACGGCGGCGGTGCACAAATGCTGCGCAGCTAGCGCCATTCGACGGCCAACACCGCGGTTCCTGGTGTGTCCGTTGTGCCGTGCGTGTGATCATTGCTTGTACAGCCCTCTCGCAGTGTCCGGAGCAAGTATGGTGGGTCTGACACACCGGTGTCAATGTGTTCTTTTTTCCATTTCCAGGAGTGTATTATGTACAGATCATTTTGGATTCCTGTCACCAGCTATCGCAACTAATCGCCTTCCTCTTTTGTGGCCGGACTGACTCCCACAGTAGCCAACACAACAGGTTTTATACATTATACTCATGCTGCTGCTTCAAATTAAGTTGTCCTGAAAATCGACCAGATTCCCATCCTGGTGCATAATGTTTAACTCGAGGTGGTCTGCTGTAGCAACAGTCAATGGGAATATATGGTTGATTGGCACATCAATGAGTTTATACCCTGGTCCTACTGCAAGAAAGTTCATGTAGATCGTTTGACTTGGTCCACTGTTGAGGAACGATTTTTTTGCGATATTGCACTTGACAGGGATTGTGCTATTTGGTAGTATATCCACTGGCAGATCACGCTTGTAAATTTTTTCAGTGTTACTCTCCGAATCTTCACTCTTTAAGAAACCGAGTAGTGGACCTATCGAACCTTCCTGGCTAAATTCAGCTGTCTATTTTCTCATTTTTATTTCCCTTTCAAACGTATTGACGTTTGCTCGTGGCTCAAACCATTTTAAAGATCTTTTATAATTGCATTTAAATCGTTAATGTTTAAGCCAGGGCTTTTTCCACAACTTTGTTACTTCTTAAAGGTACTTTATTGTTGACGTCATCGATGTTACGAATGTTGCTGTGTTTCCAGACTGATCAGTACAACATTCTATTTCCCCATGCTTAAGTATATTGATAAAAGTAATTTGCACTTAATACTGACACTCTGCTCTTTTAATGTTAGAGTGTACAACATCAGATCGAAATTTCGACTGATGCAATGATGTTAATGATTCTTGTTTTTAGTGCAATTTCTGGGGAGAACATTAGTCAGACATGTCCACAGAGATATAAATCAACGTCTTCATAACATCCGAGGTCATAAAAGACATGGTTGTTTGCAAGGTAATGCAATAAGGCAGATGTGAATTCCCGTATAAGTCAAAGTATTAGATGTTAACACCGTTTTTTTTAAACATATGCCACACTGTGGGTTCCAAATCCCCCTGAAACATCTAAATTTTGCAATCCCACACTCTTTGGATTTCCACATCGTCTTTGACGTCATTTTAAACGTAAACACTTCATAAAATCTGGGGATTTTCAGGTTTTTGACGAATTTAAGCAGGATCTTGCCGTTGGTGGGGAGACTTGCGTGCCTCAGCGATACAGATGGCCGTACCATAGGTGTAACCACAACGGAGGGGTATCTGCTGAGAGGCCAGACAAACGTGTGGTTCCTGAAGAGGGGCAGCAGCCTTTCCAGTAGTTGCAGGGGCAACAGTATGGATGATTGACTGATCTGGCCTTGCAACACTAACCAAAACGGCCTTGCTGTGCTGGTACTGCGAACGGCTGAAAGCAAGGGGAAACTACGGCCGTAATTTTTCCCGAGGGCATGCAGCTTTACTGTATGCTTAAATGATGATGGCGTCCTCTTGGGTAAAATATTCCGGAGGTAAAATAGTCCCCCATTCGGATCTCCGGGCGGGGTCTACTCAAGAGGACGTCGTCATCAGGAGAAAGAAAACTGACGTTCTACGGATTGGTGCGTGGAATGTCAGATCCCTTAATCGGGCAGGTAGGTTAGAAAATTTAAAATGGGAAATGGGTAGGTTAAAGTTATATATGGTAGGAATTAGTGAAGTTCGGTGGCAAGAGGAACAAGACTTTTGGTCAGGTGAATACAGGGTTATAAATACAAAATCAAATAGGGGTAATGCAGGAGTAAGTTTAATAATGAATAAAAAAATAGGAGTGCGGGTAAGCTACTACCAACAGCATAGTGAACGCATTATTGTGGCCAAGATAGACACGAAGCCCATGCCTACTACAGTAGTACAAGTTTATATGCCAACTAGCTCTGCAGATGATGAAGAAATTGATGAAATGTATGATGAGATAAAAGAAATTATTCAGGTAGTGAAGGGAGACGGAAATTTAATAGTCATGGGTGACTGGAATTCGAGAGTAGGAAAAGGGAGAGAAGGAAACGCAGTGGGTGAATATGGATTGGGGGAGAGAAACGAAAGAGGAAGCCGTCTGGTAGAATTGTGCACAGACCATAACTTAATCATAGCTAACACTTGGTTTAAGAATCATTATAGAAGGTTGTATACATGGAAGAATCGTGGAGATACTAGAAGGTATAGATTATATAATGGTAAAACAGAGATTTAGGAACCAGGTTTCAAATTGTAAGACATTTCCAGGGGCAGATGTGGACTCTGACGACAATCTATTCGTTATGAACTGAAGAAGCTGCAAAAAGGTGGGAATTTAAGGAGATGGGACCTGGATAAACTGACTAAACCAGAGGTTGTACAGAGTTTCAGGCAGAACATAAGGGAACAATTGACAGGAATTGGGGAAAGAAATACAGTAGAAGAAGAATGGGTAGCTCTGAGGGATGAAATAGTGAAGGCAGCAGAGGATCGAGTAGGTAAAAAGACGAGGGCTAGTAGAAATCCATGGGTAACAGAAGAAATATTGAATTTAATCGATGAAATGAGAAAATATAAAAACGCAGTAAATGAAGCAGGCAAAAGGGGATACAAACGTCTCAAAAATGAGACTGACAGGAAGTGCTGAATGGCTAAGTAGGGATGGCTAGAGGACAAATGTAAGGATTTAGAGGCTTATCTCACTAGGGGTAAGATAGATACTGCCTACAGGAAAATTTAAGAGACCTTTGGAGAAAAGAGAGCCACTTGTATGGATATCAAGAGCTCAGATGGAGACCCAGTTCTAAGCAGAGAAGGGAAAGCAGAAAGGTGGAAGGAGTATATAGAGGGTCTATACAAGGGCGATGTTCTTAAGGGCAATATTATGGAAATGGAAGAGGGTGTAGATGAAGAGGAAATGGGAGATACGATACTGCGTGAAGAGTTTGACAGAGCACTGAAATACCTGAGTCGAAACAAGGCATCGGGAGTAGACAACATTCCATTGGAACTACTGACGGCCTTGGGAGAGCCAGTCCTGACAAAACTCTACCGTCTGGTGAGCAAGATGTATGAGACAGGCGAAATATCCTCAGACTTCAAGAAGAATATAATATTTCCAATCCCAAAGAAAGCAGGTGTTGACAGATGTGAAAATTACCGAACAATCAGTTTAATAAGTCACAGCTGCAAAATACAGACGAATGGAAAAACTGGTAGAAGCCTATAACACTCCCCGTCTGCTAACTACTGTACCATAACCTCAATGCCAGAAGCAGGTTGTAACATAAAACAATTTTGTAAAAGTAACTATGGCACAAAGCAACAGAGCAGTGTTACCCTCTGAGAGGAATTTTGTTAAGTTGACCGTATTGTTCCTAATGGAAGTGGCTTATCGGAAATGAAAGTCAGAATTACGTTAATATTGGAATAGTGACAAACAAAATTTTGCATAGCTATACTGTTCATAGAATAAGGGAAACGGTCGCCAGCCTAATTAGGCAAGAGAAAGATTAACATTCTCGTTTATGAAAGTAGGTATAAGTAACTATAATGGACAACACAACAGACACAACCTAGACTTAGCAACACGCAAGTGCAATGAACTCTAACACACATATGTTTTAAGATTGAAGCTAACAGTTAGAGCAGCAGGAACTATTTTCTAAATTATAACAGGTACAGAAAAACACTATCACTTTCAGGGTTTACACAAACTGAGTGGTCTTTATACTGTTAATATGCACACAAGAGAGATAAACACTTGGCATACATGAGAATGTAACGTTTCACAACTGCAGCTTTCTCACTTTTACTACAACGAAACACAATGTTGACAAAATTGCAAGAAACTGACTCTCCTTTTTAGAATTTACTACAGACAACAACGTGATTATTTACTTTATAAGACTCAGCCTAAAGTTTGAAGTTGGTAACAGCACTTTAAATAACAGTTTCAATAGGAAAATTATTATTGGACAAATAACATTTGTTTTAACTCACTCTGTTACCACATTAGCTTTAACTATCTTTTTAATAAGTTCAAAAGGCATTATTTAACAAAGCTCTAGGCTTCAACGTACTTTCAGTAAGGACACTCGGTAATCACTTTACTTCAAACGGAGAGGACCCTGAGAGGTGTTATGATGAGGAGTAAATCAAGGTAGGTAAATAAATTCCAATATGAATTACCTTATATTTCAGCACACTAACACATCCATTAGGCTGATCCTTCACTGTACATCAATATAGTATTACGTTACAGTGATTGCGCAACGTGGTGGCAACTGCATGTTGGTAGGTGGATTCGCAGACAGAATTGCTGGACTCTGTCATTTCTTCGTGGCGATGATTCATACAAATTCCAGAATAGTTCCAGCTATTTGTCCATCCATCCGAGGCCTTGGAAAGAAGCAGGAAAAGCCTCTCTCTGAATCATCACAATATGCACCGTTATAATGACAGTGCACAGACTCGTAGCTCCTTTCCGACTGGTGGCTCGTCTCCGACTGGTTATCAGTTCTACCTTTTCCACCTATGCCAACCACAATTTGCGCGCGCTACATATTTCCGTTCCTGAGGGGAATCACTACACCTTTTACATACAAAATAACTAAAAGCCCTAAGTGAGGATCAGCAATTTACATAACAGCAAACAAATACATTAAATAAAACAGAACATTCTCACATATTGACACTTCTACAAAAAATTATTCACACAAAATTACAATTACATACAATAAGTTCTGTTCCCTCCAAATGGGACAAAGAACTTTAAATTACAGATACACTACTTTGCATAGAATCAAATCACGACATCAAAGGTTTTACAAAGAAAAGATTACACAATTTGATGTTATCGATTCAATCACACTTACGGAAGATCAACAATGTAACATTAAATAAATCAAAAGCAAAATAAATCCATACAGCATAAGAGCTGTGGTGTTACACATGCCCCATGTTTCATTGAAGTTTCCTGTCAGGGATACTTCAAGGAAACATCTATAACACCTAAGTGGTGCTGGCTGCAAAAAAAATTTATTCCATCCAACTTCAGTTGGGAGAGAAAAAAAACACACATTACAAACATACAGTATATACTCTAAGAATTGCATACATTTCTTCCAAAAGATTTTCAAAATAAAACATCTAAAGCAATTTTCAATTTCACACTGGTTTAAGGAAACTAATTTTGCATCATTACACAAGATATCTTCAAGTATGTTCATTTCATACACACACAGTTCAATTAATAGGCAATCAGTACACAAAATAAATCTGCATATTAGTAGCAAAGGTATAGCCTCCAACAATAAATAAAAGAATAAACACATATGCAATAACACAGAACATTCTAACTTAGCAAAACAGAAGTTTGTCTCTCAATAATTTTAAAAGGAATGTAAGTTTCAGACACACAAGTAGAGTCATGATCACAGTACATTTTACAAGGTTCAGCAATTAATGAAATATTGAAAATATCAGTTTGCATCCACATATGTACAAATATTTACACAAACAACTATGGGAACCTTTTTCCAAATGACTCTTTAAATACCAAAGTAACTTTGCAAGGTTGTTTCAAAATAATTAACTTTAAAACTGCTCTTCATTAATAGCAGTCCAAAATATTTGTTGCACATAAACACACTAACATATTCAGATCCTATCTTTAATCATCACTGCTGTGTTTTAAAACAAGGCAGTCCAAAACTTTAATTTACACCAGAAAACCTAGTCTCAAAACATCAATAACTATTTGAACAAGAATACATACACACCTTTTTAATAACTTTTCACTGACTTCAATAAGAATAGTCAGTTTATAACATATTGCTCAAAAAACCTAACTTAATTCACTGCTTGCCTCAGCACTAGCAGTCCATGTTACACATTCTGCCCATTATTGGTTTAGCAGTCTTTTTACATACAAATTTAGGCACAAATGCACAATTTAGATAAAGAACACACAAAAAAAAAACATCTTTTTAAGTTGACACACTGCCCCATCCTCTAGGTTTGGCAGTTCGTGACCACTTATCAACTTCTTGCCCCATAATGGCAAGTCCTTTGGCTACTGCTCATATAGTATATTTGGTAGCCCTTAGCTTCAGGACCGCAGAAGTTTTATTCTTTTGTCTTGTATTGCTGCCCAAAAGCATATTTTTGAGCAGTTTATTGTCATCATCTTTAAGCTTTTCATTATTCTGTCACATCTTTGGTAAAATTTGCATTAATGGTATAAAACATAAAACCTGCAACTTTGAAACAGTAATTAGACACTGGCAACAAAACCATTTCTTTTCAAATGACACAAACAGGTAACATATACATTAATCGAGAAAGAATTAAATGTCATATTCAGGATCAAGTTAGAATAAAGTATTTCTTACTACTCCTTTATCATTGCTTTTCCACACACAGTTAGGTCATTACATACACCCAGATCAGGGCAATAGTTTCATATCCTATTGCAAGTGATATCTGCCAACCCTTTTACTGGCACAAGACACATACATCTCATATCTATCTTACACACATTAGTCAGGTTCATTTCCACAGTTTTAACACACAAAGTTCTTCAACACCATATTTACCCCTATTTTCAAAAACATTTACATTTAGTCATATTATGGCATTCATTTACCTTTTCTTTTCAGTAAGCTATTCTTTTCTCATCTATTTTTTCCTTTACTTTTCCATTACATTTTCTCTTTACAGTACTCACTATACTTTCATTATTCTTGGTCATTTTCTAGTGTACCCATATTATTTTTCCATTTACTTGTCCACAAACAATACACAGTATCTTACATTATTTCTACACTTTTCACTCTATTCTGATAGAGAAGAAGGAAAGAAGATAGTAAAAGTTCTGAATGATGAAGAGGAAGGTTGGCAGCACGAAAAGAAACGGAAGTAGTGCTAGCAACGACTCGGGTCCCTGGTGCTCGTCAGGCACCTGACAATGCAAAGAGTGCATTGCCCCCTGAGGGTGTACATTTCATTCATCATTGGTTTCTGTGGACATACTTTTTCAGGTCAACTATATTTCTAACTCCTAAAGGCTTTCTTGACCTAGGGTACACAAGAAAATAAGCATTTGCATGTGGAGTTCCTTGCACTTCAAAAGGCCCATTGTAAATGTATTTGAATTTAGAAATTTCATTATTAATTTCACTAGATTTTTCATGGGTCTTCACTAAAACATAATCTCCAAGTTTAAATTTAGTTGTTTTGAGGTTATTATCATGCCTTTTAGATCTAGCGGCCGCTTTCTCTTTCATTCTCTTCTTAACTAACTCTTTTTTCTCATGCAGGTTAATTCCTACAATAGGGGGGAATTGCAAGATCTCTTCAATAATACTTTTACTTTTACGGTCCAACAGAATTTCTTCAGGGGTAAAACCTGTGGTTTCATGGTATAAGGTGTTCATGGTCTTTTCAAAGTCACTTACACATCTGCCCCAAGCCTTATGGTTATGGTGACAGTAGGTTCTACCTAACCTTCCTAATTCTCGCATATATCTTTCGACAGGGTTACTAGCCGGGTGGTAAGCTGAAATATATTTAACTTGAACATCATGTTGCTTCATGCCTTCCTTCCAGATTTTTGAGATAAACTGTGGTCCATTATCAGACAAAACTGCTTTAGGTTTACCAATGGTGTTAAAATACTCAGTCATCTTGCTAAAGACTGCTTTAGCAGTGGCTTTTCTGATTGGATATAATTTAATAAATTTGGAGAACACTTCCAATACTACAACAATGTAAGACCAATTACCTAAGGTTTTAGGTAAAGGACCATACAAATCCACTGACAATAATTCTAATGTGTCCTCTGGTACTGTATTCTGCATGAAACCTTGATTTATTTTATTTGTTACTTTTGCCCTCTGACATACATCACAAGATCTTATCCTCTCAGTAATTTTCTTAGTAGCACCTACATTAATCACAACCACATCAGTTAATTTTTCGATACACTTCTTGGGACCACAATGCCCTAAGGCAAGATGAAAATAATCAATTACTTCAGTCTCAAATTGCCTAGGCCAACACACCTTCCATTCTTCAGTGCTGGTATTCTTTCTCCTGTATAAAATTCCATTAAATATCTTGTAAAATCTACAGATTTGTGGGTAATTCTGGTTACTAAAATTAACTTTCACTGATTTCCAAATTTCATCCTCATTCTGGTGGAACCTCATACTTTTACAAATTTGCTCAATTCTTTTCCTACCTGGAACCTCCTTAATATATCTTACATGGAATTTGCCATCTTCATTATCTTCCCTTGGTAAGTTGTTCATACCCTCAGGCAACCGTGATAAAGCATCAGCTACATAATTGGCACTACCTTTAATGTATAATATCTCATAATCAAACTGTTGTAAGTACAAAGCCCATCGACTCAACCTGCCGGTAAACAGTCGACAGTTTTTTAAAAAGGTTAATGCCTTGTGGTCTGTATGAATTATAGTTTTATGTCCCCATAAATAATTCCTAAATTTCTTTAATCCCCAAATGATTGCTAAAGCCCCCTTCTCTGAAATAGTATAGTTTTTCTCATATTTAGTTAAAGTTCTACTAGCAAAAGCAATGGTATTATGTTCAGTTTCTCCAGATTCTGTGTTTTCCTGAAATATTTCAACACCAATACCATAAGCACTACTGTCTGTAATCATGTGGAATGGCTCACTTAAAACTGGATGATGTAAAATGTTTTCCCTTACTAACTCGGTTTTTAAATTTTCAAAATCTTTCTGACATTCAGATGTCCAAATATATATACTATTTTTCTTTAACAAGCTATTCAAATGTGGGCTGTTAAAAGCTTGCCCTTTCACAAATTTGCGGTAAAACCCGCAAAGACCTAAAAACGCTTTCAACTGTTTCCTGTTCTTTGGAGGAGGGCACTTTTCAATAGCATTAAGCTTTTCTGGGTCCTTGCTAATCCCAGATGTGGTTATTATGTGTCCTAAAAACTTAATTTCTTGTCTCACAAATTCACACTTTTTTAACTTTAAAGTCATGCCCCCTGCTTGAAGAGCAATAAGGGTTTTCTTTAACAGGTCACAATGTTCTTCCCAGTTATCAGTAGCAATCAATAAGTCATCCACATATACAGTCAATGTAGCACAAAGTTCTTTTCCTAATACAGAATCCAAAGCCCTAATGAAAACAGAAACAGAAGTATTCAAACCAAATGGTACAACTTTGTATTGGTAACATTTTCCTGCAAACAAAAAAGCTGTATATTTCCTAGAATCTTTGTGTAATGGGATCTGCCAATATCCAGCGGTGAGGTCTAAACTGGTTAGATATTTCACATTATGAAACTTTTGTAATAAATCATCTAAATTTTCAGGCCTATCTACTTCCCTCCTGACAATTTTATTCAATGTCCGTGCATCAATGACTACTCTTACACCTCCATCCTTTTTGTTGACTATAATAAGTGGACTATTGTATTCACTATTGCTTCTTTCTATTACCCCCCATTCCAACATTTTATCAATTTCAGCTTGTACTGCCTCTTTCTTAGCTACAGGTATTGGATATGGTCTGACAAAGAATGGTTCATGTTCCAGGACATCCATACGGTATTCAAAGTTATTTACGACACCTGGTTTATCAGAGAACACTTTCTTATTATTATTCAAGATATTAAATAAATCATCTTTCTGTTCACATGATATTTCTTGGATAACATCAACAATTTCCCTAAAACTGTCAGTTTTTTTATCATCCTGCAATAAACCTCTCACATGGTATATTTCATATAGTTGGGATAAACCATCATTTTCAGATTCTATTTTTAATAAAATGGATTCCACATTCACAGCTTGGACCTGGTTGTTACCTTCAAATTTAATTTCTATTGTTTCGGTTTCCCTATTAATCTTAACAGTTCCACTACTACAATCTAAAATTACTTTTTCCTTGTCTAGCCAATCAATACCTAGGATCATTTCAGCACTTAGTTCAGGGACCACTAAAAAATCATGTTCAAATTTTTGGCTTCCTATTTCAAAGTCCATCAATACTTGTTTTTGAATGGGCTTGCTGGATCTACCAGTAGCTCCTATAATTTTCACTCCACTAACAGACATTATTACTAACCCTGGATTACATGAAATATGATTAAAGAAAGATTCTGATATGGCACTGATTTGGGATCCTGTGTCTAAAAGTACTTGCAGTTCAGTGTTACAAACATTTACAGGTATTATAGTTTGTTTAATAATTCTCTGTTCCTTTACCTCCTGTTCTTCCCATAATAAATCCTGCTCAACCATAATGTCTTTCCAGGAAATATTACCTACTGATTTCAATTGTATATCAGGTGGCTTTTTGGGTTTGTGGACCTCTACATCTTTACAGATCTTTAACAGTTCACGGTCTACTATATTTATCTCTGAACATTCTTTAGGTTTATGTAAATCTATTTCTGTCATTTCATTTAGTAAAGCCCGCCCTAATATAGTATCATCTGGCGGCTCTTTCAGTTTTGTTTCAGTTACACATTCCGGATTTTGTTTCGAAAAGATGTCGTTAATTTTTTCGTAACCTCTTTCTGTAAAGGTATAAGTATGTTTGTCTACCTCCGAAAACTCATCTGTATCTGTCGTCTCTCCTTCATCTGAGCTATCGCTAGGTTCTATTTCGTCATCAGATTCGAGCAGGAAGGCAACTTTTAAACAGTGAGGCAGATTATCACTAGATGTTTCAGTCACTTCGTTTTCCGACTCATTTTCTACACAATGCACATCGTTGGGACAGTCAGGCACTTCTGTTATATCACTTTGAACGATTTCAGCCTTAACTTCATACTTAATATAATCGTCACATACTTCAATAACTTTCATTTCATTTTCTTCCATGCTGTCATTTTCAGGTAATCGTGCGAAATTCTTACTAGACCCTTCTGCATCAAAACTATTAAACACCTTTCCATCAACAATAATTTCATCTGCACTGCTCATAATGTCATGATTACTAACGTCCTCCTCTACCTCATTTTTACCTATTATTAATTGTGCACACGTCTTTTGCGTGGCGTATTCTACCTTCCTTTCCTCTTTATTCATCACAACCTCCCCCACATCTACGTCTTTTACTTCATACACATCATTAACAGTGCCAATATTTCCCTTTTCACTCGCCTTTTCTGGCTCCCTTTTATTTTTTAATAAAGTTTTTTCGCACGATTCCGATACCGAGTTATCTTTATCATATGACATATTAACTTTATTTTCATTTCTACATTCATCTACTACTGAAACCGGCCATCGGAAGTGTCCGATCCCGCCTCTTCTGTCTCTCTCTACGGCAGCCATCTTGTTCTGGCGTTTGCCATTTGTGTCTGCTGCCAAGTGTAATGTATGCTGTTCCGGCAACAGCTGGCCCGAGCACGAACGGTCACGTGACTTCGCACTGGGAACGCCACTATGTATCATTCCGCGCCCGTCTGCTATAGGCGCGCCCTTAACCTTCCTGCCCCGTAGTTCACGTCTTTCCTTCTCGAATCTAATATTTGGCATCTTTTCTTTGGGCCCAAAACCGGTTTCCGCGTGAATCCGGCCCGTAACACACGCGGTTTTTAGTTTTCCATTTCGTCCCTAGTTTGGGAATTACGTGCTATGTATCCTCTGCCGCGCGTCGTATAATTTCCCCTGCCTCTCGCACGACCTCTTTGAATCGCGTTTACACGATATCTTTCGTTTTCAGGTCGTTCATTTTGGTCATTACTTTCTCGCAAATAATTGTTGTTATTGTGGGGGCGAGATTCGCGATTTCTTCGCCAGTGATCTTCATCCTCTACCCTTTCCAGAAACGCAGAAAAACTACTGTGGGTACTCCCAACATACCGTTTAGAATCCTCAGGCAGTTTCTGCCAAAGAACCCAAACGATCTCGGCTTCAGTCCTTCTTGCTTTTAAGTGTATTAGTTTTCTGTACCACGATTCGCAAAACTCTTTCATGGTTTGCCTACCTCTGACATCATACAGTCTGGCCATTAGAAATTCACGCCACAACTGGTCTTGTTTTTGTTCTGACCAGTATTCGTCAATAAATTTTTGTTTGAAGGTTTCAAAAGACATCTGGTTAGTATCAAGATTCAACCCCCACCTTTTTGCTTCTCCCGTTAATGCACTGATTACAACATTAATTTTTTCCTGGTCAGTCAAATAGTCAGGAAAATTTCTTTCGCAATTCTTTACAAAGTCTAGGGGGTGCCATCCGTTATGCCTCTTCACAGGGTCGAATTTCTCTTCGCCCTCTAATATTTTACTGAGAGGCATTCTTTCAGTAAAATGTGTAGGTCCGGTTTGTATTTTCCTTTCCAAGTCATACACTTTGCCTTGGATTTGTGAAGTGTTATGTTCACACTTCTTTTCGAAAGTAAGAATCTGTTTGGTTAGAGCTCTGCTTGTTTCTGTTACAGATTGTTTAATCTGTGCAAATCCCGTGTTACATTCGGTTTGTATTTCGGATTTAATACCGAATACCTTTTCGTCAACCTTAGTACAGACTAATGGTTCTATTTGATCTTGAATTTTAATTATTTCAGAGTCAAATCTTTCGTTAATGTCATCAATTTGTCCTTGTACATTGGCAATATTGCCATTGATGACAGTAATTTCGCTTTTAATACTTTTGATTTCATTACTCACTGTTCCTACCCTTGAGTTGACTTCTTCAATTTGTTTACTAAGTCTGGTACCCTGCTCTTGCATTTGTTTACTAATATCACTACCCTGTGTTGCAATTAGCTGTCTTTGTTCTACATTTTGTTGTCCTAGTGCTGCGATTTGTGCATTAATATTGTCACTGTGTGCTGTAATTTGTGCCTTAATATTGTCATTTTCTACTGCATTTTGCTGTCTTTGTTCTACATTTTGTTGCCTCAATGCTGTAATTTGCGCAGACAACATTTTTAACAAATCTATCATATCTGAATTCTTTTCACTTTTAGGTTCTACTGCCTTTTCGTGTTCAGATCCTACACCCCTTTCTGGTTTTGGTGATTCAAACATATCCCTCGATTCATCAGCATAGCCACTGTCTTCGACAACATTGCCTACATTGTCTTGCTTAGTACGCGCTACACACATAGCTTCGATCTGTTTATTAACGTCTGCGTGATAACGTACGTAATTTAACTCGCACGTCATGCCATCTGTTGGTGTGCTGCCTGAACTGCTCTCGGTTGCATTCTGCTCTCGTGTGTCTACATTTATTTCTAATTTCCTGTCCATTTTAGCTATTATTAAGTACTGATACCTTTTATTTACAATTTAAACTGAACTTTCACTACTAGTTCTGTCAAGTAATGTACAGGTTCGTGCCGCTGGACGTTTTATGTTCACTCAATGTTTGTAAAATGCTAACTACTTATAATTTTTTCCGTCTGTAGGTGCAAACTGAACAACGTCCTGTCACGCGGCGCCACGTATAACACTCCCCGTCTGCTAACTACTGTACCATAACCTCAATGCCAGAAGCGGGTTGTAACATAAAACAATTTTGTAAAAGTAACTATGGCACAAAGCAACAGAGCAGTGTTACCCTCTGAGAGGAATTTTGTTAAGTTGACCGTATTGTTCCTAATGGAAGTGGCTTATCGGAAATGAAAGTCAGAATTACGTTAATATTGGAATAGTGACAAACAAAATTTTGCATAGCTATACTGTTCATAGAATAAGGGAAACGGTCGCCAGCCTAATTAGGCAAGAGAAAGATTAACATTCTCGTTTATGAAAGTAGGTATAAGTAACTATAATGGACAACACAACAGACACAACCTAGACTTAGCAACACGCGAGTGCAATGAACTCTAACACACATATGTTTTAAGATTGAAGCTAACAGTTAGAGCAGCAGGAACTATTTTCTAAATTATAACAGGTACAGAAAAACACTATCACTTTCAGGGTTTACACAAACTGAGTGGTCTTTATACTGTTAATATGCACACAAGAGAGATAAACACTTGGCATACATGAGAATGTAACGTTTCACAACTGCAGCTTTCTCACTTTTACTACAACGAAACACAATGTTGACAAAATTGCAAGAAACTGACTCTCCTTTTTAGAATTTACTACAGACAACAACGTGATTATTTACTTTATAAGACTCAGCCTAAAGTTTGAAGTTGGTAACAGCACTTTAAATAACAGTTTCAATAGGAAAATTATTATTGGACAAATAACATTTGTTTTAACTCACTCTGTTACCACATTAGCTTTAACTATCTTTTTAATAAGTTCAAAAGGCATTATTTAACAAAGCTCTAGGCTTCAACGTACTTTCAGTAAGGACACTCGGTAATCACTTTACTTCAAACGGAGAGGACCCTGAGAGGTGTTATGATGAGGAGTAAATCAAGGTAGGTAAATAAATTCCAATATGAATTACCTTATATTTCAGCACACTAACACATCCATTAGGCTGATCCTTCACTGTACATCAATATAGTATTACGTTACAGTGATTGCGCAACGTGGTGGCAACTGCATGTTGGTAGGTGGATTCGCAGACAGAATTGCTGGACTCTGTCATTTCTTCGTGGCGATGATTCATACAAATTCCAGAATAGTTCCAGCTATTTGTCCATCCATCCGAGGCCTTGGAAAGAAGCAGGAAAAGCCTCTCTCTGAATCATCACAATATGCACCGTTATAATGACAGTGCACAGACTCGTAGCTCCTTTCCGACTGGTGGCTCGTCTCCGACTGGTTATCAGTTCTACCTTTTCCACCTATGCCAACCACAATTTGCGCGCGCTACATATTTCCGTTCCTGAGGGGAATCACTACACCTTTTACATACAAAATAACTAAAAGCCCTAAGTGAGGATCAGCAATTTACATAACAGCAAACAAATACATTAAATAAAACAGAACATTCTCACATATTGACACTTCTACAAAAAATTATTCACACAAAATTACAATTACATACAATAAGTTCTGTTCCCTCCAAATGGGACAAAGAACTTTAAATTACAGATACACTACTTTGCATAGAATCAAATCACGACATCAAAGGTTTTACAAAGAAAAGATTACACAATTTGATGTTATCGATTCAATCACACTTACGGAAGATCAACAATGTAACATTAAATAAATCAAAAGCAAAATAAATCCATACAGCATAAGAGCTGTGGTGTTACAAGCCGATCTCGGCGAAGATCAGTTTGGATTCCGCAAAATTGTTGGAACACGTGAGGCAGTACTGAACCTACGACTTAGAAAATAGATTAAGGAAAGGCAAACCTACATTTCCAGCATTTGTAGACTTACAAGGGAATGGTCAGACTTGTCATGTCGAAACCTGTGTTGCTTTTTTTTACCACTGTGAGTTAACATTGCAAGAAGTCTGTATGCAAAATTTTAGCTGCTGACATGACCTGGAAGTCTGTAAACAATTTTATGAAGTAAGACATTATTGTCGCATGGTTTACGCGCTTATAACTGCCCTTGTACATCCCTGACCTCTCTCGCTACGTTATACCAACGCCATCTAGGGACAAGGTGGCGTTAGCTACGCGCCGCTCTCTTGCCACAGCAGTGAGAGAGCTGATTCTCCCAGTGAAAGCAATCGTATAATAATTAAACATTCGTTGACAAATATGGCTGATATGTTATCTACAACATTCTTTCCAAATAGCTACGCAATAGACACAAATAAATATACGGTTTAGAACACGTCCAAATTTTATTTCTTGTAATTACCGCAAAAACGCGAAATTAAGGTTAGGTTATGTTAGGTTAGGTTAGGTTAGATACAATGTTCAAAACATAGGTTTTTTGTGCACCAAGAACATGCAAGCAAAGACGACATATGACAGCCCTGCGAATCACAGACGTTGTTAGATGTCCATAGACAAAACTGGGCTGGTGTTAGGAATGAATCAGGCCTAGTATCAGTATATTTCGAGGAGTGCCACTCATATTTAATCAAATTCTGAAACCGTGGGGGGGAAAATTGATAATGTACTACTGATTGCAGCTTGAGAATATTGTCACGGTGATAGACAGGAAATTGCAGTGATCTGCACACAATAATTTTCTCTGTTAGTTTTCTGTAAAATGCCTTACACTGACGGAAAAATTCTCTGTCTAAAGGTTGGATTACGTTCGTCGTGCCGGGTGGAATCTGAAGTATCTCTACTTCTTGTCAGGGTGGGCTCGAAATACAGCTTTTAATGAATCAGACCTTTTATGACCTGACCACGATTCTAGAAGGAGAAGAGATTTGTTCCCGCAGAACGGAAGAAAAGCATGACGCATGAAAAGCGTAACGTTTTCATTTCCCATTTTTCCAGACTTCGATGCGTGTACCACAAGATTGTTTGCGTAGAACATTGTTCTTTTGACACGTGATCCAAAACGTCCAGTTGGTTCTTGAAGACATACATAGAGTTTAGGCAGCAATGAACCATCCAGACTAATCATGGGCATTATAGTGTATGAATGGATGAGTGCAGTCATGGACTGCGCAATCACCTCAATGTGTTTTCCCCCTTTGAATGACAGTGTTCTTTTCGCACGCATTTCTTTTTGAAAACCTGATTGATCTGCATTGTACACGTACGATTCACTAAAACTAGCGATCTTATTTTTTGCATTCGTAAGAAAAGCTTCTATCATTTCGATTTGTGTCACTTCATTTTCCGACCTGTTTCTCGATACATATTTTGTTATTTTTCTTGCTACAATTTTATGTGATCTTTTGAAGCGACTAATCCAACTTTGAGAAGCTGTAAATTCTTTAGCGCCTATCGCGTTGGCAATCAGTAACGCCCAATCACGCACAGTTGTATCACTGACACTAAATGACTGTTGTCTGGCATCGGTAAATAGCTCAAAAAGTCGCGTATTTATCTCCGTTGCAATTTCCAGTCGACTCTTACGTCGTCCAGCGACTTCCTTTTTCCATCTATACAATCCACGTTCAGAACGCACAAAGCGATACTTATTTTGAACAGTACTGACACGTATGCGTTTCTTACCACTTTCGTTCAACCAATACGTCACCGCTTTTTCCTTATCTGGTAAGATAATTGTAGTTGCTGGTGTTACTTTCGGAGATAATTGATGATGGTACGTGACACTATCACTCGAAGAGTCTTCATGAGTGTCTTCGCCGTCTGTATATTCACAGTCTGCAATATCGAGTGTTTCAGTTGTTTCTGGCCACATGTCTGCGCCATTTACATGCTCGTCTAGAAGTTTAACAACCATGTTGCACAATACATAGTATTCACGCGTGTTTTCTGTTGATTGCTTCATTTGGCATCTCCATGGCAAGCAGCAAAACATTTACAGGGTTCACCATCACTTGTGAGGGGAGATTGAATGTTCACCGTAAAGTGGCTTGCGGAGTATAGACGAACATGTACAGAACGTCTTTCACATCTCTAATCAGTTTCAGGACGGTATGTTTCGAAATACGTACCAGAAATTAAAAGGACGTGCGTGCCACAGAAACGAATATTCGATTCCCCTTTCCACCAAAACCGTGCAGCGATACTCCTCTTTAGTGAACGCCGCGATAAGACGGCCGCTCTTCCCGACCATGCGCACAACGCTCGCGACTCGCCACTTCCAGGGGTGGCCAGCCGTCACTGCAAGCGCCAAGCGGAAAACACAGCCATGTTCGTGATTTTTTTTAGGTGACTGCCAGTTCATGTCAGCAGCTACAATTTTGCATACGGACCTTTTGCACAGTTAAATAACAGTGCTAAAAAAAAGCAATACATGTTTCGGCATGACAAGTCTGACCATTCCCTTGTTAGAGAAAGGTTTTGACAATGTTGACTGGAATACTCTCTTTCAAATTCTAAAGGTGGCAGGGGTAAAATACAGGGAGCGCTTTTGACAATGTTGACTGGAATACTCTCTTTCAAATTCTAAAGGTGGCAGGGGTAAAATACAGGGAGCGAAAGGCTATTTACAATTTGTACAGAAACCAGATGGCAGTTATAAGAGTCGAGGGACATGAAAGGGAAGGTGGTTGGGAAGGGAGTGAGACAGGGTTGTAGCCTCTCCCCGATGTTATTCAATCTGTATATTGAGCAAGTAGTAAAGGCAACAAAAGAAAAATTCGGAGTAGGTATTAAAATCCATGGAGAAGAAATAAAAACTTTGAGGTTCGCCTATGACATTGTAATTCTGTCAGAGACAGCAAAGGACTTGGAAGAGCAGTTGAATGGAATGGACAGTGTCTTGAAATAAGGATATAAGATGAACATCAACAAAAGCAAAACGAGGATAATGGAATGTAGTCGAATTAAGTCGGGTGATGCTGAGGGAATTAGATTAGGAAATGAGACACTTAAAGTAGTAAAGGAGTTTTTCTATTTGGGGAGCAAAATAACTGATGATGGTCGAAGTAGAGAGGATATAAAATGTAGACTGGCAATGGCAAGGGAAGCGTTTCTGAACAAGAGAAATTTGTTGACATCGAATATAGATTTAAGTGTCTGGAAGTCGTTTCTGAAAGTATTTGTATGGAGTGTAGCCATGTATAGAAGTTGAACATGGACGATAAATAGTTTGGACAAGAAGAGAATAGAAGCTTTCGAAATGTGGTGCTACAGAAGAATGCTGAAGATTAGATGGGTAGATCACATAACTAATGAGGAGGTATTGAATAGAATTGGGGAGAAGAGGAGTTTGTGGCACAACTTGACAAGAAGAAGGGACCGGTTTGTAGGACATGTTCTGAGGCATCGAGGGATCACAAATTTAGCATTGGAGGGCAGCGTGGAGGGTAAAAATCGTAGAGGGAGACCAAGAGATGAATACACTAAGCAGATTCAGAAGGATGTAGGTTGCAGTAGGTACTGGGAGATGAAGAAGCTTGCACAGGATAGAGTAGCATGGAGAGCTACATCAAACCAGTATCAGGACTGAAGACAACAATAACAAACAACAAGCAGGTGTGTGTTTATAAGTGGTCTGTCCTGTAGTATAACTAGAAGAACTTTTTAAAAAAGCGGACTTTGTCTTTTCTTGTATGGTTTTAAATATAATCTATACTCGATGTTAACAAATTTCTCTTCTTAAGAAACGCTTTCCTTGCCATTGCCAGTCTACATTTTATATCCTCTCTACTTCGACCATCATCAGTTATTTTGCTCCCCAAATAGCAAAACTCCTTTACTACTTTAAGTGTCTGATTTCCTAATCTAATACCCTTAGCATCACCCGACTTAATTCGACTACATTCCATTATCCTCGTTTTGCTTTTGTTGATGTTCATCTTATATCCTCCCTTCAAGACACCATCCATTCCGTTCAACTGCTCTTCCAAGTCCTTTGCTGTCTCTGACAGAATTACAATGTCATCGGCGAACCTCAAAGTTTTTATTTCTTCTCCATGGATTTTAATACCTACTCGAAATTTTTCTTTTGTTTCCTTTACTGCTTGCTCAATATACAGATTGAATAACATTGGGGAGAGGCTACAACCCTGTCTCACTCCCTTCCCAACCACTGCTTCCCTTTCATGCCCCTCGACTCTTATAACTGCCATCTGGTTTCTGTACAAATTGTAAATAGCCTTTCGCTCCCTGTATTTTACCCCTGCCACCTTTAGAATTTGAAAGAGAATATTCCAGTCAACATTGTCAAAAGCTTTCTCTAAGTCTACAAATGCTAGAAACGTAGGTTTGCCTTTCCTTAATCTTTCTTCTAAGATAAGTCGTAAGGTCAGTATTGCCTCACGTGTTCCAGTATTTCTACGGAATCCAAACTGATCTTCCCCGAGGTCGGCTTCTACTAGTTTTTCCATTCGTCTGTAAAGAATTCGTGTTAGTATTTTGCAACTGTGGCTTATTAAATTGATTGTTCGATAATTTTCACATCTGTCAACACCTTTTTCTGTGGGATTGGGATGATTATATTCTTCTTGAAGTCTGAGGGTATTTCGCCTGTTTCATACACCTTGCTCACCAGATGGTAGAGTTTTGTTAGGACTGGCTCTCCCAAGGCCGTCATTAGTTCTACTGGAATGTTGTCTACTCCGGGGGCCTTGTTTCGACTCAGGTCTTTCAGCGCTCTGTCAAACTCTTCACGCAGTATCGTATCTCCCATTTCATCTTCATCTACATCCTCTTCCATTTCCATAATATTGTCCTCAAGTACATCGCCCTTGTATAGACCCTCTATATACTCCTTCCACCTTTCTGCTTTCCCTTCTTTGCTTAGAACTGGGTTTCCATCTGAGCTCTTGATGTTCATACAAGTGGTTCTCTTATCTCCAAAGGTCTCTTTAATTTTCCTGTAGGCAGTATCTATCTTACCCCTAGTGAGATAAGCCTCTACATCCTTACATTTGTCCTCTAGCCATCCCTGCTTAGCCATTCAGCACTTCCTGTCGATCTCATTTTTGAGACGTTTGTATTCCTTTTTGCCTGCTTCATTTACTGCATTTTTATATTTTCTCCTTTCATCAATTAAATTCAATATTTCTTCTGTTACCCAAGGATTTCTACTAGCCCTCGTCTTTTTACCTACTTGATCCTCTGCTGCCTTCACTACTTCATCCCTCAAAGCTACCCATTCTTCTTCTACTGTATTTCTTTCCCCAATTCCTGTCAATTGTTCCCTTATGCTCTGCCTGAAACTCTGTACAACCTCTGGTTTAGTCAGTTTATCCAGGTCCCATCTCCTTAAATTCCCACCTTTTTGCAGTTTCTTCAGTTTTAATCTACAGGTCATAACCAATAGATTGTGGTCAGAGTCCACATCTGCCCCTGGAAATGTCTTACAATTTAAAACCTGGTTCCTAAGTCTCTGTCTTACCATTATATAATCTATCGGATACCTTTTAGTATCTCCAGGCTTCTTCCATGTATACAACCTTCTATAATGATTCTTAAACCAAGTGTTAGCTATGATTAAGTTGTTCTCTGTGCAAAATTCTGCCACGCGGATTCCTCTTTCATTTCTTAGCCCCAATCCATATTCACCTACTACGTTTCCTTCTCTCCTTTTTCCTACACTCGAATTCCAGTCACCCATGACTATTAAATTTTCGTCTCCCTTCACTATCTGAATAATTTCTTTTATTTCATCATACATTTCTTCAATTTCTTCGTCATCTGCAGAGCTAGTTGGCATATAAACTTGTACTACTGTAGTAGGTGTGGGCTTCGTATCTATCTTGGCCACAATAACGCGTTCACTGTGCTGTTTGTAGTACCTTACCCGCATTCCTATTTTCCTATTCATTATTAAACCTACTCCTGCATTACCCCTATTTGACTTTGTGTTTATAACCCTGTAGTCACCTGACCAGAAGTCTTGTTCCTCCTGCCACCGAACTTCACTAATTCCCACTATATCTAACTTTAACCTATCCATTTCCCTTTTTAAATTTTCTAACCTACCTGCCCGATTAAGGGATCTGACATTCCACGCTCCGATCCGTAGAACGCCAGTTTTCTTTCTCCTGATAACGACATCCTCTTGAGTAGTCCCCGCCCGGAGATCCGAATGGGGGACTATTTTACCTCCGGAATATTTTACCCAAGAAGACGCCATCATCATTTAATCATACAGTAAAGCTGCATGCCCTCGGGAAAAACTACGGCCGTAGTTTCTCCTTGCTTTCAGCCGTTCGCAGTACCAGCACAGCAAGGCCGTTTTGGTTATTGTTACAAGGCCAGATCAGTCAATCATCCAGACTGTTGCCCCTGCAACTACTGAAAAGGCTGCTGCCCCTCTTCAGGAACCACACGTTTGTCTGGCCTCTCAACAGATACCCTTCCGTTGTGGTTGTACCTACGGTACGGCCATCTGTATCGCTGAGGCACGCAAGCCTCCCCACCAACGGCAAGGTCCATGGTTCATGGGGGGGCCTTTCCTCATATCAATGCCTATATCATTCTGTCAATGCCTATATCATTCTATCAATGCCTATACCATTCTATGAATGCCTATATCATTCTGCATTCTTCATTGTACAGGCTATGGCAACAACCCCTCCTGCTAAAGAGCCAATTGCTGATAGTCCTACAAGTTCTGGAATTACAAATGCAATAATTCCTCCAGATGTGTTAGGTTTTGGCAGAACACTAGGCATTTTAAAACGTGTTCTTCTAATTCTTTTCTGCTTTGAGACACTTTTAGCCATTGATACCATTGATTGGATGCAATTTCTTAAACATTCCACAGGGTTCTCTTCTGCTTCCTTAGTATACAACTTGTCAGAAATTTAGTGCAGCAAAGAATTTAAGTTTGGCATGGATTGCTTAATCATGGAGCAGTGAATTCCACACACTCTCGAACACAATGGGAGTCTCTGTGATATGTTTCCATATGTGTATGTCCTTCTGTCGATGTATTTTCTTTGCTTTATTGGCATAAATTCGATCCGCAGCGTGACGTTCTGCCAAACCTTGATTTGCAGTGTAAATTAAATCATGTTCCTTGTAGGCCTCATCTAGTAGATTAATCCGCTTTCATAGCATCTCCCAACATTTCCATTTCTGGAGCCTGTTGTTTGATATTCTCAATTTTAAGACTTCTGTTCATTGCTTCGATTTTTCTGTCGATTGTCCTTCATGCAACTTTCTCATGTAATCCATTACCTCTTAGCTGTACTGCATTTGAGTACAGCAATCCAAGCACCTGAGAAATATGTTTTAAATTCGTATTTTCCGGTTTGAAAGTGATAATAGGGTTCGCATTATCCCTTAACAGCTGCTTCAGAATCCTGGAATATGTCAGAACAAAAAAAAAAAAAAAAAAAAAAAAAAAAAAAAAAAAAAAAAAAAAAAAAGCTTCAACCTTCATACGGCTGCTGAAACAAAAATATTTCCGCATCTGATCCTGGTTTTCCACTGCAACGTAGTCGACTGCGAAGACACTGTTAGGCTTTACTTTTTCACATGGTGGGATATCTCTGATTTCGCTGAATCTTTGGAAGGTTACTCTGCTGATGCCATACAATATCTAGTATTATAATTGGAATATGGACTGAAATAAACTTTTTGAAAATTTATATGCAAGCCTGAAGCAGATCCATTCAGGATGTGTTGACAATGACACAACATTCGTCTTCACTTCTCCGCGATTGACTGCTACGTTCCGAAGCTGCGCGCCAAAATGATAAACTTCGGTTATAAATATTAGCAAAACTAAACAGCGTATTTACTTGCATTTCATATTAAAGCATCTCTCATTAGCGTGTTGTCATACCATTATTTTACAAATGTTAATAACCAATAGAATAATAAAGAAATGCTAAGCGAAAGGGCAAACGAAGCACTTCGGTGATCTCCAGATCGCGCCGAACTTTCTTGGCGGGCGAAATGATTCGGATGTAATATGAGAGCTGGTTCGGCAGCCTTGAAGGACAGACATGATGTCTCTTATTAGCAATTTCTAGTTATGTGGACATGTGATTGAGAACAATTTGATAGCAACTAAGCAAATATGCAGTTCATTGCTATGTTTTTATGCAAGTGTGAAGATTGTAGAATATAATTGTACAGATTCTCATATTCTGCTAACAAAAAGCGAGCGGCATCCCGTATGAACAAACTAATTGGAAATTTAATTGTTAATGTAATATCAGTTCCTCGCTAAGAGTTTATTACAGCCTCAGGAAAACGGATTGATGACCTACGTGCTGATTTTTTTGCGCAGGGGACAACTATGCAGGTTGGTGAACATTGATTAGAACTTTTGCTTTCCAGTCTGGGCGGTGAAGCAAATAGGCACCTCGCGTGTATTGCAATGTTAGTATAAGTGAGATCAGTGACACATCATCTGTAGTATAACATAACTGATTTGGAGTTGAGAAATTTTCAAGGGAAGGGGTTTATCATACGCACGTATATATCACCCCTCTATCTGTAATTCTCCTTTTTCAACTTGCTGTAACACGCACATGTAACTCTTACACATTTCGATTTTTATTCATAAACTCGTACATTTAGCAGGGTACATGAGCATACTTAAATAAGCTCGTAGTTCTGTTCCTAAATCTGGAACAGATGGGTCATACATTTCTATATGTATTATAGAGTAACATGAATTGTGAAGCTGAGCGATGTTGTCTTCCGATAGATGAAAAGTTTCGCATGCTAACTCCAACATACAAGTATTGCTCCACACCCTTTCAAAGAAGCAGTACAAATATGGCCGCAGATTAGTCAACAGTCTAAAGCATGCTTGATGCACAACTGCACACATCACATTTCCAAATGTGTGCTTTTGTAAATGGGTTTACTCTTTCTTGTTAAATAGTTTAACTGTTAGCGAAAAGTCCTCTGAAATTATCATATGATCAGCTAGTACAACTGATAGAGAGTGAGCATTTCTGTGGAACAAATCGAAAATCTACATTGATGTGTCAAATAGACACACTCGATCATCCAGGAATATTATGACTTTGGCAGCACTATGCCAAAGATTTTCGAAAACCACCACCGCATAGAAATCGTGATCCGAAATCGTTCTCACACTAACACGTTTACTGACGCTGTTATTTAAACTGTAACTAAGATTAAAAAACATTATCTTCACATCGGGCAGCTGCTATGATAACTTCTCCTCAACTAAAAGGGAAAAGAAAAAAAATAGTTTTTCGACTACATTCTTACTCGTCATCATTGGCATTAATACTGACATGATGGCTGTCTTGTAGCGGGCAGTGTTGTATGCATTTCAACATATTTATCCTTTGAGAGTTCTCTCCTGACTGGGTAAATTATTTATGAACCAATGGTCAGAAATATTCTGAAGAGCTTGTATGCGTATTACAGAGTAGTTTTTTCCTGAGAGATAATTCTTAAGAAAAAAATTCTATATATTGCGCCATTTCCTAGTTAATTAATATTGAAGTTAGCCAATCAGGCCATTGCACACGTAAATTGAAGTGGCACACCAAATACATTTAGTGTCAGTTGTTTCCTAGATGCTGCATAAAACTATTCAGTCTTTATCTTGGGTTCTATCCTGATCATCAACTGATGTAAAATTTTTTAATTTTTGTATCGCTCTCTTGTTTGTTTTTTGGAAACCTAACGAAGGATATGTTTTGTAACACCATCTTTGGTAGGCTGCTGGAATTTGTGACTGATAGGCTAACTTCAATGCTAATTAACTTGTAAATGGGGCAAGGTATCGAATTTTTTTCTTCATAGTTATTCCCCAGCACACCCTACTTTGGAATACTCTCACAAGCTTTTCAGACTGTTTGTGACCACCATGTACGAAATTAGCAGCTGTGTATATATCTTTAAAATATAAGAAACGTAATTTCTATAATCTTTGCTTTTATCCTGTTAAAATACGAAAATGCTGAGATTTACCGGTATTGTCTGTTCATTGCTACCTCTCACGCATAATTAACAAGGCTTTGACGCTAAGCCCAATAAACGCAGAGTGATGGTACTCATTGTGTAACATCTTTGATGATAAACCCGATAAATGCAGAGTAATGGTGCTTGTTAACGTGTATGAGGACAGTAAGCATGTAGCGCATTTTACAACCAAAGAAACTTCTGCCTATACTTTGAATATATTTATTAACTTGCTCTTAAAATAGAATTGTGACTGCACGACTGGCGTATTCAAGAAATCTGCCTGGCCCAGGAGTCCTAAATATCTTGAAACTAATTATCCCCAAATATATCAAGACATTTTAACTGGAGGGCTATGGTTTCAACGAAAAAGAAGAGGAGCTTGTTACTCCATATTAAATGTTCAAGTGGCTGAAATATAAAAATGTGTGTAAAAAGCTTTTAAACATTTATGAGAAACTTACAGAAAGATGCTGTAGTTTGAATGCATTTGACTATTATTAGACTTATACTACTGTTATGTGATATTTCACACAGATTTCAATGGCTACTTTGAGCGTTTAAGAGTGATATTTCTAAGTATGAGTGTAGCTTTAGGCATTATGATTTGAATTCACGATGCCAGATTGATTGTACCCCTCCTATTGAACAAGGTTTTCCACTTTCTGGGTATTAATTTATTTTTTAATCTTATTAAAATTTATTCTATAGAAATGGAGGCTCTACTGAAGAGAATAACCATAGAAATTGTAATCTGTTCAAAAATAAATTTGTGAACTGTAGGTAAATGTTTTCTATCACATTAATGGATGTGAATATTTCAATACTAGAAAAGGGATAAAATTTGTATGGACCTCAATAACGATTTTAAAAGCATTTAGCAAAACAAACATAATAAATTAATTAGTGGTTGGGATTTTCAATTTTTTGAAGATGGAAATATTAAACTGAAATGATTAAATTTAAATAATGAAATATTAAACTTAAATGTAAATAATTTCATGATATAGAACTTTGGTTCAAATTTTTCATATTTTTTCGTATGTGTATTTTTTATTTTTTTTTTAGTTTGTGGGTACTTGAGAAGAATGCTAACGAAATAACTACCAAGTGCGCTCAAGCGACCCATATAGTAATGAGAGAGGACATGTAGCTGGACTCAAATAATTCAGTTGGAGTATTTGGCGAACCGGTCGACTTTTGAATAGGACAGTTGCCACTATTCATTGATGTTGGCAGGAGAGGGTGAACCATGGCCGAAAACAGCGTCAAGAAGCAACTGATTGACCTAGAGGGACGACAGAACGTGACGACCGAGCATTCGTCAGTGAGGTACTCAGAATCTCAGATTCATCATTATCATCGACCCGAAGGGCAACTGGTGCTTCAGTGACAACAAGTGCCATTAATAAGTGGCTCACCGAAAGGAGGATGAACTCAAGGCGCCCCTTGCACCGACTGCCATTGACCTTTGTTCACCAATAAACCCTTTCGCATTTGTGACGGGCGCATTCGGTCTGGAATCTCATTGACTGGAGTAATTTGTCTTCAGTGATGATTCCTGCTTCTAATTCAGGCCCGACGACCAGCAAAGACGGAGAAGCTCTGGACAGCACGGGTTACCAGCCTGACTGTTGCCCACCAAACGACCCGATTATCAGGACCGATGACCTGGGGTACCACTTTATTTCATAGCCGTACACCTTTGGTTGTCATCCGCCGCAGCCATACAGCACAGTGGTACGTCTACGATATTCTGTATCCCGTTTTGTTGCCTTTCATGGAAAGCCACCCTGGGCCTACATTTCAGTAAGATAATGCCTGCCTGCACACGTCGACGGTTTCTAGTACTTGTCTAGGTGCTTACCAAACCCTACTTTGGCCAAAAAGGTCGCTGGAATTCTCGCCAATTGAGAATATTTTGTGACGAGTTATTTATTACCTTTTACCTGAAAATACGCTTAAAATTTTTTGACCTATTCCACATCTACTAGGACCACTTCGCTTGCCAACTGTGGAATGTACTTTAGCGTGTTTTGTTTTATTTGTAAATATTTATCGTAAAGTCTTGTTTTTCTGCATGGTTTACGTCCTGGACGACCTCCCACTACAGATCTATTGGAACGAATAGTACATCTAATCTAATCTGACCTACGTGGTCATTCCACTCTATACCTTTAGGTATCTTTCAGTCATCACTGTTTACAGTGATTTATCACCAACAGTGTAATCGAACAGTGATAGAATTCTTCGCTTGCTTAAGGGCAATACGTTACATTTATTTGTGTTTAGGGTCAACTGAATGTCGTTCATCAGTCATCGAGCCTTCTCGGGTCTTCCTGCGCTCTTATGGCGTTGCGACCTTGCTACAGACAAGAGGACCTTCTGTAAACAGCCTCACAAAATGACCGACGTTATCCAAGTAGGTACACTAGTCTCTTAGGCTAGTTACGGAGATTATTCTTGACATCTGTAGATTTTGTTTCGTGAAGAACATGTTCAGCTCCATCTGCAACGATGTACTGAATCTAAACAGAATTCTGGTCCGATAGTAGGTAAGATCGTATTTTGTTGATGATCGCCAAAGAACCCTAAATTAGGAAAGAAAATATTGGTGTAGAAACTATCCCGGAGTGTTTACACGAGCCTGATTTTTTAACGTGATGCTCATTTGATCTTTCCGAAATCACGTCCCTATTCCCTTTTCGTCATCCTCATCATCGCCTTCAGGCATTAGACGTCATCTCTGGTCCGTCTTCACGGGTCAGTCTTATTCATACCATCTCTTCTTGTGCCCACCAAAACTTCTTTTTTCATGAGGTACATATTTCTTAGTAAGCAGTGGTAATTACCACTCCGATTTATCCAAAATCTCACTTTTTAATATATATTTCATGGAATTTAGCAGTCTCCTTCACGGCTTTATCTCTCTCTCTCTCTTTCTCGCTCTCTCTCTCTCTCTCTCTCTCTCACTCACGCACACAGACTGTTCTTTTAAACTGCTTCTTGCATTGTTCATACATACAATGAAATTTTACAAGTTGCTTTATCTACGCCTTGCTTTTCTAAACAACTTATTTAATTTGTGAAATTGTTCTATTATTTTATTACACACGAAAAAGTTCGATCTACGTTCTACTCCACCAGTCGTCATTACTTCTGTCTTATCTGTAAAGATCTTCGTATTATATTCTTGGTACAGTAAGCGCGACTTGTGGACAGCACTTTGCAGTTTACCTTCATTATCGTATATTAATAGTCAGTCACCAGAAAATAAATGTCTATTTGTGTTTCGTGTGCTATTTTTGAACCAGAGTTAACGAACAGTTCCTACAGTTTCAAGAGGTCGTCAATATATGTACTGAAAAGTTCTACAGCACACTGTTTTTTTTTTTTTTTTTTTTTTTTTTTTACGTGAGTATAGTATGCATCGGGCATCGTCTTTCTTCCACTATGCTGAAGACAAGTTGTTTATGTGGTGTCACCGCCAGACACCACAATTGCTAGGTGGTAGCCTTTAAATCGGCCGCGGTCCGCTAGTATACGTCGGACCCGCGTGTCGCCACTATCAGTGATTGCAGACCGAGCGCCGCCACACGGCAGGTCTAGAGAGACGTCCTAGCACTCGCCCCAATTGTACAGCCGACTTTGGTAGAGATGGTTCACTGACAAATTACGCTCTCACTTGCCGAGACGATAGTTAGCATTGCCTTGAGCTACGTCATTTGCTACGACCTAGCAAGGCGCCATTATCATTTGCTATTTATCTTGTGATGCATGTACCGTCAGACCGATGTTCACCAATTATGGATTAAAGTTAAGTATTCCAGAAGCTACGTACTTTTCTTCCTACTATAAACTCCTATAACTGTTCCAGACCTCACGCCAGCCTGCGTGAGCTTAGACGCGTGCCTTTCGGCTACCAGTCATAGTGGCTTGGCTGTCTTGCCAAGTCACAACAGTTTACATATTGGGTCAAACCCCTTAACATAGTATATACATGCTACGTGGGTTTCATTACTATTCTCTCTTCTTTTGTCAGTTATTTTACGAGGAACGTGTTGTTGGAGCAAGATCAGCCTTTTCTAAAGCCTACAATGGCCATTTTGAGATGCTATTGGACATGGGCGGCAGATGGTGATCGAAACATTCCTTAGACCCGTTGTTAAACTCATTAGACGATGCAAGCAATAAACGTTTCGTTCAGCATCTCCCGACTATGACCAACAGCCTCTGAAGATGGGCATTAGCCCGCATCTCGTGGTCGTGCGGTAGCGTTCTCGCTTCCCACGCCCGGGTTCCCGGGTTCGATTCCCGGCGGGGTCAGGGATTTTCTCTGCCTCGTGATGGCTGGGTGTTGTGTGCTGTCCTTAGGTTAGTTAGGTTTAAGTAGTTCTAAGTTCTAGGGGACTTATGACCACAGCAGTTGAGTCCCATAGTGCTCAGAGCCATTTTTGAAGATGGGCATTGTATGCGGAAAACGTTTATGACTGCGTTGTAGGATGCGATTGCGTCACAAAAAAAAGGAGCTTCACAACTGTCTCATTTATTATTAGCGTTGGATCTTGCCCATTCGTCGCTTGTAGGGTGCCTAAATGATGCTGTGTCCTCAGAATGCTGTACAACAGTTCAAACAAATAACATTAGTAGTTTTATTTCTATAAAGCAATTGATAATACTTAACATTGGAGATACATTGGTGTCACAAGCAACATGCAAACTCTAATAGTCCTCGCTATAGAAAAAGTCCAAGAGCGGCGCTTGTGTTCACTTCTTGTAGGGGGCGCTCCTGACGTGGCGCGGTCCAATTCCGCGCACCATTGGCCGACGTTTCCTCACCGCCTTCCCTGCTCTTGCGTTCGTTCCGGCTCTTGTGATTACATAATGTTGCTTAAAATCCGTCTTGATTGCAAAAAATTTTTTTTATTTTTTTTATTATTCATATGACCGGTTTCGGTTATTCAGAACCATCTTCAGATCTGATATTTCAGTTACAGGAGTAACCCGTCGAAATCCAGCAACTTTCACATGTCTTTTATGTGACGTAGCATGTGAAAGTTGCTGGATTTCGACGTGTTACTCCTGTAACTGAAATATCAGATCGAAGATGGTTCTGAATGAACCGAAACTGGTCATATGAATAATAAAAAAATTTTTTTTGCAATCAAGACGGATTTTAAGCAACATTATAAAATCACTGACTGCTGTTATCCCATAAGACATTATGTCTGTTTTTGCAAAATCTTGTGATTACGCCGGAACATTCCTCCCTCTCCCCCCCCCCCCCCCCATCCCAAAGCGACGGATATCGTCGTGTATGGAGTGCGACCGCGCCGGGGGATGCAGGAGGGTGGACACCTCGACGGGCCGGAAGCTCTGGCTGCAGGGGACATCACGCGTCCGGCCGTACCCCGCCATCCGGCCTGCGCTCTGGCGGAAACGTCGCCCGAGAACCGACCAGAAGGGTGCGCGTCCACCTCCTTCTGCCATGAACCAGATGAACGCGGCGACTGCTACGGTGTGGGCGGAACCAGCTCCATCGGTAGGACGAGAGGTGGAGGAGGCGAAGGCTCCGTCTCGATGGGGTCGTCCCGTGGTGTTGTGGTGGCACCCTCTGGCGGCTGCTAGGGCCGCGCTGTCCTCTGAACTCGTGAATCTGGAGGATGAAAGATCATTGTGTATATGACAGAGGCAGCACTGCAAACCATCGAGACCTGAAAGAAGATACATTGCAAGCGCCAAGGCTATGGACGATCTCGCCTAGCGCCCAACGTCTGCTGCCGCTGAAAACCCTGTAAAAGACAGTATCGTGCTGCGCGAAGCGATACTTGCGGCCTTCCTTAGGCCCCGGATGCTGAGGAGGGTGGAGCAGTTGGAGCAATTCCGGTGGTGGCGCCCGTGAGGCAATTCCGCAGGGGATGGTCCATCTCGTGGATGCGAACGTTAGGAGCCGAGAAACAGTTGCAAGGCTTGATCCTTGTATGAGCGGAGCGAAGTTTGGCCATTTGCTGCTTGAATGTTCTGACAAAACATTCGGCTTCGTCGTTTGTCTGTGGATGGAGCGGTGCACCAGTTAGATGTATGTCATTGGGTTCACAGAATGTTTAAAATTCATTTGACGTGAACTGAGGTCCGTTGTCTGACAATATTACTTCAGGTAAACCTTCAAGAAAAAAAATTGATGACAACAGCAGAACTGTGCTACGTGACGTAGTCGAGTTCATTGGCACAGCAAAAGGAAACTTGCCATATGAGTCAACCACAGTCAACTAACGAGTTTTCCAAAAAGGTCCCGCGAACTCTATGTGCACACTTTGCCATGGTGATTGAAGTGTTGGCAGAAGAGCCAACACTGTGTTGCTAGACGAGGCCAAAATGCACGCGTTTAACTACACGCTGACTGGAGTGAGGTCTGGAACAGTTAACGGAATTAATAGTAGCAAATAAAGTACGTAGTTGATATAATACTTAACTTTAATCCACAATTGGTGTATATCGCTCTTGACGGTACATGTTATAATCTCAATATCAAATGCTATGGCGCCTTGCTAGGTCGTAGCAAATGACGTAGCTGAAGGCTATGCTAACTATTGTCTCGGCAAATGAGAGCGTAGTTGTTACTGATCCACCTCTGGATAAGTCGGCTGTACAACTGGGACGATTGCTAGTAAATCTCACTGGACCTGCCGTGTGGCGGCGCTCGGTCTGCCATCACTGACAGTGGCGACACGCGGGTCCGTCGTATACTAGCGGACCGCGGCCGATTTAAAAGCTACCACCTAGCAAGTGTGGTGTCTGGCGGTGACACCACAGTGATTGCGACTTAGGCTAAGCAGAGAATTTTTGGGGCGGAGCTGACTGATTATCCGCACATGCGTGACACTGCGGCGTCATCTGTTCTATTTGGGCGTGCGTACCCTGCCAAGTACAGTGTCGACGCGGTAACTGTTTTGTACGGACAATCCCCCCAGTGTCCTTGGTGAAGTAACTACAACACGTCTTTTTCAAAGCTTTAGGGATCAACACATGTGACTGTCCACTGTCATTTTGAACAAGAATCGCACCTTTCTGTACAGCGAGCCTATGCCGACGTGCAAAGTATCGGCGCACTACTGAGTTCTTTATGCTGTTCAAGGAACGAGGCCAAGCTGTGCGAATGAACTTGAGCAAAATGTTCAAATCTGAATCAGCTTCAGTGGCCTGTGCAATTTTCTTATAGTTCAGCGGAAAAGACTAAAGCAATGCAGAATCCTGAGCATCAATGTGACAAGAAGATGCAGCAGAAGCGTCAAAGTCTGTATCAGGGCCAATTGGAAGGCGTGAAAGTGCGTGCGCATTACAATGTAGAGCTGTCGGACGATACACAATCTCGTACTGGTATTGAGACAACAAAGCCCATCGTTGCAATTTTTGGGCAGTTCGTACAAGAACCGGTTTAGTCGGATAAAACAAGGACAGCAAGGGCTTGTGATCTGTTACTAAGTAGAATTTTCTGCCATACAAATAGTGGTGGAATTAGGTGACAACATATACAATAGCCAATACCTCTTTTTCAATTTGTGAATAATTACACTGAGTTTTGGACAACACAGTAGGTCTGCCTGTATCATCAATTCTGTGCGAAAGCACTGCACCGGTTCCGTAAGCGGAAGCGTTAATGTGCAATACAACTTGTTCTTAAGGATCAAAGTGAACTAAGCATCGATCACTGAACAATGCATCTTTAAGTTTTTGAAAAGTTACTTGGCACTCATCAGTCCAAACACAGGGGACATTCTTGCGACGCAGTCGATGCAATGGAGCTGCGATTTGTGCAGCATTCGATATGAACCGAACATAATAGTTCATTTTCACGAAGTTCTGACTGCAATTCTGTGATATTGCGAGGAACTGGCAGATCTCGTATGGTTAACAATGCGACTGCAGAGGATGTACACCTTGACTATATGACATGACCAAGATATAGCAACACAGGTTTGAAAAAGCCACACTTGTCCGGTCTACACTTCAGTCCTGCCTCAGATAACACACGAAACAAAACACGTAAATTTGCAATATGTTCTTCAGATGTACGACCTGCTACTACAATACCGTCCAAATAGTTTGAACAGTTTGGCACTTGTGCAGTCAGTTGTTCCAAATACCGTTGGAAAATGGCGGGTGCGGAAGCACTGCCAAAAGGTTAAAGCAGATATTTAAAAAAGCCCAAATGAGTATTTATACACACTTCATCGAGCGGTATTTGAAGATACGCTTCGTGCAAATCACTTTTTGAGAAGTAGCGTCCAGCGCCTAATTTGTCCATGAGATCCTCTGGGCGTGGCAATGGATAAGTATCAATCACAGTTTGTGGGTTGACCGTAGACTTAAAGTCAACACAGAGGCGAATGGGACCTGAAGGTTTGGGGAGCAAAAGCAGTGGACTTGCCCATTAACTAGCTGATGACTCCGTTATCCTGCAAATATCTTAGTTCATCGGCAACTTCGTCCCTTAATGCAATGGGAACAGTTCTGGCAAAATTACGGCTGAGCATTGTCTGTCAGAGTAATATGTGCAACAAAATTGTTAGCTTTGTCTAAACCTTCAGAAAAGAGTCCCGGGAATTCTTTTAGAAAGCTAGCAACACTGTCCTTTGCATTAAATGCAGACATTGACAACACACATTGTCCTGAATGTGAAAGCCAAACAAATCAAAAGAATCGAGGCCAAAGATATTACATTCGGGTGACTGCAGCACTGTATAAGTCACTGTTCGAGTATGCGAGCGATAAATGGCGGGCAGAGTACATGCTCCGAGAACGGGAATGTCTTGTCCATTATAAGCCGTCAGTTGCGTGCTAGCTTTTGACAGGCGCGGGGAACTCATCAGTTCATATCTTTGACGATATAGCACTGTGACAGAGGCATCCGTGTCCATCTGAAATTTCACACGTTTTCCACAAATAAGTAAATAAACAAAAAGTTTGTCATATAACAGAAGAAACTGCACGCTTGCTAGGTTTGATAATGCCTCTTGAAAACTGGGAATACACTGCATCAACGACATGGATCTTGTGACTAGGTTTCTGTGAGTGGGGCAAATTCGTATGTTTGTTCCGTTGCAAACATGCGGATTGCACATTTTCTTTCCTACAACAAGCGTATCACTGAGCTTGTCGGGAGGGACAGTCTTGTCGTTTGTGGCGTGAATAACACCGTGGGCAAGACTTAATTCTGTTCGCCTGTGTAGCCGCCTGTTTAGCGAACTGCTTTCGGGACGGTGACAGGTGGTATTTATTCGGCGTGGCTAGCGCACGCCAACGGTGTGGAATGGAGCGTTCGCTACTGAGGGACTCTAGCCGACATATAGCTGGCTGCTCAAATGTATGAGCCGACAAGACACCGGAATCGTACTGATCTAGCATTTGCACTACCTGCTGAAATGAAGGATCGGATTGTTCCAAAATTTGTTCTCTGATTCTGACATCACATATATTGTACACGAACAAATCACGCAATTTTACTTCTTAATATGAAGCACCGCAAGCACATTTGAATTTATATATCATTGTACGAAAGGTAGTTCAAGAGATACGAAGTCACAAACAACGAGATTCATGGAAAAATACCGCATCATGCTTGAAGTTTTAATGATTTATTCTTTGCTAGTTAGACACTCTTGCAGTCGAGTGAAGGAAATCCCTGACACCTGCCGGCGCTTTTGACAGCTATCAACTGCGAGGCGCAAGCGGCTTTAAGAGAAAACAGTACCCGTCTATAGATCTATGAAGAGGCGTTGCCATAGAGACGTTTACAAAAGTGCGTTTTATACACGCGAAGAAGCTGCACCCAGCGATCAGAAACTGTCGGGGTTAATCTCATACATAGTCTATCGCAGGAGCAGATATAAGATTTCGTTTCTAACAGAAAATTGACTAAATGAATACCAAATCAAGCCCGGGTTCGTAAGGTAGTTTCCTATAAAATAGGTTTCATGGCCTCCTCTTTGTTTTTCTGTTAAGGTATAAGATTGTCACCTATTGCACCTTACTCCTTGGAAGTGAATATTTCTCGCTCAGTTCCCTGATCGTTGTTTTACGAAGTCTTACTTTTTCTGTGGCTTCCTTCATATTGTTTTCGTCCCATATCTGTCCAGCCGATGGAGATGGCGCAGTGGTTATAGCACGTTGCATCGCATTCGGAAGGACGACTGTTCAAACCCACGTACTGCCATCCAGATTTAGGTTTTCCTTGATTTCCCTAAAGCGATCAAGGTAAATGTCGGGATGATTTCTTTGACAGGGCATGGCCGATTTCCTTCCCCATCCTTGACAAAGTCCGAGCTTGTGCTCCATCTCTAATGACCTCGCTTATCGACGGGACGTTAAACCTAATTTTCTTTCCCTTTTGCTTCCTTATGCCCTGACTTCTAAATATTTTCCTATTAAAGAAAAACATCTTAAAAAGTACATTTGTATACTATCTATTTCGTCTTTAATTATTTGTCTGTTGGAACCCAAAGGTACCACTGTGATAGGTTCATACCCCAACTGTCATTTCTTGGGTTCGACACTGTCACAGCCTACAATATACGAGTAGAATACATCATCAGTTGTATGTAAACGTAGAATAAAAATGTAATATTACTTATTAGCAAACAAAACAGTGCAGCGACAGTGGCCGTCACAGAATTACATACCTCAAGGTTACACCCGTTACCGGCAGTCCACAGGTGCTAAGCGCTGTGATTCGCCTACCTAATAGCTTTGTTCCGGCAAGTACACTGTTAACAGTGCAATAGGTCAGGCCCACCTGCATTTTCAGTGTTCCCTTGCGACATCGTTTGTTCACGTGTGATTTCAGTATTCCATGGAATGGGGTATTGACTTATGTTTTGTTGTGAGCGAAATGTAGGAGGAAGGGGCTACATATATGCTACTCCACTCGGTCTGCGTAGCATCAAAAGACATTTGAAAAAAAGGTAAAGTCCTCAAACTGAATGTAGTGAAGAATTTTTTTTGACCTGGCTAACAGCAGTGAAGAAACCAGTAAAAATATGTACATAATTTCGTAATACGGCAATGAAACACTCTGGTGTTTCCAAATCGACTGCCTGTTCCACATTAGTAGTGCGGTAAAATCGTCAGAATCTCTAGATATGACAATGTGTTTTGATTCTCCAAGAAAAGGGTGTAAATGAAAAACGAAGTCTATGGAATTTGACGGTTTTTACAAAAAGAGGAGATAGTCAGAAAGCTAGAAAAATACAGGCTGATCTCGGGGAAAAAATTAACTAAACTTGCTCAGAGACTTCCATTATTTTTTTCTCTTCTCAGTTGGTTTTTGTTACAGACAGTGTAATGGTGGACGAAAACATTTAATGGGATGCAAAGAATGCAACAGCAAGAACGACGTTTTGTGTAGAATGTGCTTATTGCCTGCCGAGGACAATAGTCTTGTAGTATACTTCGGTAAAATTTGGATTTCACAAAAATCATTCGCACAAATATATTCTGGTCGACTTCAACGGAAGTAATGGCCTGAAAATATGTACAGTTACTTTTGTATAGCGTATATCAATGATTTGGAAGATGGGTGCAGAGACAAAGGGTCAGTAAGAGCTACAAAAATCATTTTTGGGAGGTAGGGAATATTCTCTGTGGTATTAAGAGGAGCCATCGCAACAAAAATCCGGCGGCTGTACACATGTATTTGCGCTGCCGTACAAAGTTTCTCGGAAATAAAATGCGTTCATAGGTGACATGATACAATAATGATGTCTTAGGTATCACCGAAATTAATTTTGTGGTTTTCTTAACCACTCTCTCACTGGAGGTTTCTACGCAAATTTTGGTTACACAGGCAGAACAGTTTCGCTCCTCTTACTGTGCTGGTGTGAGCTGTCGCCAGCCCACTAGTCAGCAAAGATGTAGCGTGAAGATCGATAGTAGGCTCTGGATCAAGTGGGCCTATCAGGACAGAGGCCGAAGACAGACTTGCTAGCAACAGGCCGCCAACGCCCTCTCGACCGCAAGTATTAAGATCACCGCCGCGGGCCGGAGGGCTCAGTCTCAATTACTAGCTCACATTCTCAGTCACTAGCGCAGTCACTCAGTCACTAGCCCGGGCACTGCCGCCCTAACTCACACCCTAGTTTGCAGTCTGTCATTCATTGCTTAGTGGGACTTGTACTTCACCAGCATTCAGGCTAATGTGAATTATTAGCGAAGAGCATGTACCACAACGCATGGACAGTTAAAGTTAAGTAGGTTCCTGTGTGTGTAAATAAAGAACTGTGTTAATACACGTGTGCAGCTGTGTTGTGGAAAGAGGATACCATCCACCAAACAACATCCTCTCCCTTGATTCCTACGTTACAAGACTCGACAGTGGCAACGAGGACACAACACTTTCGGTGTCTTATTTTTTTGTCTTCGAACACTTTTATGTTTTCATGGTAATATATGTACCACATGCATCTGTAAGCTTTCAGAATGTTCACAGAATTTTCTCAGTCCAAATACGCTATTGGTTCTATTTTATCAACAAGTTGAAGTAAAAAAATTATTTTTATTCAAAATTTCTTGTAACGTTAGTTTTTTTATGGAGCAAATGACAAGAATTTTCTTTCAGAAAGTGCTGCATCACATTCTAGACTGAAAGTAGAGATGTCTAACATTTTTTTCGGAATTTTTACTAACACCTGAAATTGTGACAAACTGGCAATATTAACGACATAGGAGACAATCTGAGTAGTCGTCTTAGATGGTTTGGAGATGATGCTGTCATTTGTAAAGTCTTGTAAAGTCATCAGATGATCAAAACGACTTGGAGAGTGATTTAGATAAGATATCTGTATGGTGCGAAAAGTGGCAATTGACCCTGAATATAAAAAGTCTGAAGTTATTCACTTAAGGACTAAAAGAAATCAGCTAAATTTCGATTACGCGATAAGTCACACAAATCTGAAGGCTGTAAATTCAACTAAATTCTTAGGTATTACAATTACAAATAACCTAAACTGGAACTATCACATAGATAATGTTGTGGGTAGAGCAAGCCAAAGACTGCAATTCATTGGTAGAACACTTAGAAGGTGCAACAGGTCTATTAAAGAGACTGCTTACACGACGCTTGTCCGCCCTATTCTGGAGTATTGCTGTGCAGTGTGGGATCCGCATCAGGTGGGACTGACGGATGACATCGAAAAAGTACAAAGAAGGGCAGCTCGTTTCGTATTATCGCGAAACAGGGGAGATAGTGTCACAGACATGATACGTAAACTGGAGTGGCAATCATTAAAACAAAGGCGTTTTTCGTTGCGACGGGATCTTCTCATGAAAATTCAATCACCAGTTTTCTCCTCAAATTGCGAAAACATTCTGCTGGCAGCCACCTACATAGGGAGAAATGATCATCACGATAAAATAAGAGAAATCAGGGCTCACACAGAAAAATTTAAGTGCTCGTTTTCCCCGCGTGCCGTTCGAGAGTGGAACGCTAGAGAGACAGCACGAAGGTGGTTCATTGAACCGTCTACCAGACACTTTATGAAACGTCCCCTTATAACAATTGTACAGGACTGAGCTTAAACTGACACACAATATTTTTAGCGCAACGCAATCTGACTTTCAAAAATCTCTACTAAAGAATGGCCCTGACTAACATTAACCTATACCTTTCACAAATCACTTACCTCACAAAAATCTTCGTTACTCGAACTACTGCAATACAGCGAGCGCCACTACTGCCAGCTAAATAAAAGATTCAAACTACTGAAGGGACTAACTACTGATAGGCATAGTTAGCAAATGAAAGACTTTAATAGAGAACAAACAATGTATTTACCTTAATATCATCAAAAGTCATAATATATGTAATTTCAAAACTCCGCCATTTCCTTCCACACATCCACCACTGCTGGCGGCTCACCTATAACTGCGCAACGCTACGCGCTGTTCACATCCAGCTGCCGCTGCCCAACACTACAATGGCAGACAACAATGCAAACTAGCCACAGACTGCACACAGCACAGCCAGTGATTTTCATACCGAGCGCTCCGTAACGTTGCCGATAAGAAAACATAAACAGCCTACTTACAACTTTACTGTGAATAGCAGAGTAAGCATGTAGATGTAGACGTAGATGTAGGTGCCTTATTTCGTGACGGCCGCTGTAGTAACAGACAGCTTTTGGCTGTTCGAAACGCATTGTTGTCTTGATGGAAAACTGCGCTTTTGGTCTTGTTCCTCCAATGTCGAAACTGCAGTGACGCGACACGTCCTGTTACTGAGCTCTCGTCCGATGCAATAATCTGTCCGATACCACCTGCCCTCGTCCGATATCAGTATCGTAGTGGTTATAATCTCTAATGCACACCTGTGTGGCAGGAGCGTCCACAGCGGGCAGAGCACAGCTGCTGCATACAGTATGGCAGACGACCGCCGGCTGCGCCTGTAGCGCTCCCTGCAGACCGCATTAGCGGAGGTGACCCGCCAAGCGAAATGGGGGCACCGCGCGGGCTGCGAACTGCGGGCTCCAGGGCTGCAGCAGCACAGCGCGGCGGCCGCGGGGGCGGCTGCGGCCAGGCTCTGGCCGGCGACGTACCCCAGCGTCTCTTCACGAGGCTCTCGTCGCCACTTCCAGAGCAACTACTTTCAATAAAATGCAAATTTTTAGGCAGCGCCATTTCGACAACTGCATCAAGAACTCGAGGGGCCCTTCAAGTTAACAGAGCTGTAAACGGAGCAACACCAATCCCAAGTGATACCTAAAGCTTAAGTGTTCCGTGTGGCATTATCGTTCACGGTTAAAAGTTCTCGATCGTTATTCGATTGGTGAAAAACTGACAAGCGTATTTTACACTCCTGGAAATGGAAAAAAGAACACATTGACACCGGTGTGTCAGACCCACCATACTTGCTCCGGACACTGCGAGAGGGCTGTACAAGCAATGATCACACGCACGGCACAGCGGACACACCAGGAACCGCGGTGTTGGCCGTCGAATGGCGCTAGCTGCGCAGCATTTGTGCACCGCCCCGTCAGTGTCAGCCAGTTTGCCGTGGCATACGGAGCTCCATCGCAGTCTTTAACACTGGTAGCATGCCGCGACAGCGTGGACGTGAACCGTATGTGCAGTTGACGGACTTTGAGCGAGGGCGTATAGTGGGCATGCGGGAGGCCGGGTGGACGTACCGCCGAATTGCCCAACACGTGGGGCGTGAGGTGTCCACAGTACATCGATGTTGTCGCCAGTGGTCGGCGGAAGGTGCACGTGCCCGTCGACCTGGGACCGGACCGCAGCGACGCACGGATGCACGCCAAGACCGTAGGATCCTACGCAGTGCCGTAGGGGACCGCACCGCCACTTCCCAGCAAATTAGGGACACTGTTGCTCCTGGGGTATCGGCGAGGACCATTCGCAACCGTCTCCATGAAGCTGGGCTACGGTCCCGCACACCGTTAGGCCGTCTTCCGCTCACGCCCCAACATCGTGCAGCCCGCCTCCAGTGGTGTCGCGACAGGCGTGAATGGAGGGACGAATGGAGACGTGTCGTCTTCAGCGATGAGAGTCGCTTCTGCCTTGGTGCCACTGATGGTCGTATGCGTGTTTGGCGCCGTGCAGGTGAGCGCCACAATCAGGACTGCATACGACCGAGGCACACAGGGCCAACACCCGGCATCATGGTGTGGGGAGCGATCTTCTACACTGGCCGTACACCACTGGTGATCGTCGAGGGGACACTGGATAGTGCACGGTACATCCAAACCGTCATCGAACCCATCGTTCTACCATTCCTAGACCGGCAAGGGAACTTGCTGTTCCAACAGGACAACGCACGTCCGCATGTATCCCGTGCCACCCAACGTGCTCTAGAAGGTGTAAGTCAACTACCCTGGCCAGCAAGATCTCCGGATCTGTCCCCCATTGAGCATGTTTGGGACTGGATGAAGCGTCGTCTCACGCGGTCTGCACGTCCAGCACGAACGCTGGTCCAACTGAGGCGCCAGGTGGAAATGGCATGGCAAGCCGTTCCACAGGACTACATCCAGCATCTTAACGATCGTCTCCATGGGAGAATAGCAGCCTGCATTGCTGCGAAAGGTGGATATACACTGTACTAGTGCCGACATTGTGCATGCTCTGTTGCCTGTGTCTATGTGCCTGTGGTTCTGTCAGTGTGATCATGTGATGTATGTGACACCAGGAATGTGTCAATAAAGTTTCCCCTTCCTGGGACAATGAATTCACGTTGTTCTTATTTCAATTTCCAGGAGTGTATTTAAGCGGACCAGTACGTGAATGTTGTTGTTGTGGTCTTCAGTCCAGAGACTGGTTTGATACAGCTCTCCATGCTACTCTATCCTGTGCAAGGTTCTTAAAGTACCTACTGCAACCTTCATCCTTCTCACTCGGCTTAGTATATTCGTCTCACGGTCTCCATCTACAATTTTTACCCTCCACGCTTCCCTTCAATACTAAATTGGTGATCCCTTGATGCCTCCCAACCGATCCCTTCTTCTAGTCAAGTTGTGCTACAAATTTCTATTCGCTCCAATACTACTCAATACCTCCTTATCCCTACCAACCGATCCCTTCTTCTAGACAAGTTGTGCCACAAACTCCTCTTCTCCCCAATTCTATTCAATACATCCTCATTAGTTATGTGATCTACCAATCTAATCTTCAGCATTCTCCTGTAGCACCACATTTCGAAAGCTTCTATTCTCTTCTTGTCCAAACTATTTATCGTCCATGTTTCACTTCCATACATGGCTACACTCTATACAAATACTTTCAGAAACGACTTGCTGACACTTAAATCTATACTCGATGTTAACAAATTTCTCTTCTTCAGCAACGCTTTCCTTGCCATTGCCAGTCTACATTTTATATCCTCTCTACTTCGACCATCATCAGTTATTTTGCTCCCCAAATAGCAAACCTCATCTACTACTTTAAGTTTCCCATCTCCAAACCTAATTCCCTCAGCACCAGCATCACCCGACTTAATTCGAATAAATTCCATTGTCCTCGTTTTGCTTTTGTTGATGTTCATCTTAGATCCTCCTTTCAGGACACTGTCCACTCCGTTCAACTGCTCTTCCAAGTCCTTCGCTGTCTCTGACAGAATTACAATGTCATCAGCGAACCTCAAAGTTTTTATTTCTTCTCCGTGGATTTTAATACCTACTCCGAATTTTTCTTTTGTTTCCTTTACTGCTTGCTCAATATACAGATTGAATAACGTCGGGGAGAGGCTACAACCCTGTTTCACTCCCTTCCCAAGCACTGCTTCCGTTCCATGCACCTCATCTCTTATAACTGCCATCTGGATTCTGTACAAATTGTACAGCATTTCGCTCCCTGTATTTTACCCCTGCCACCTTCAGAATTTGAAAGAATTCCAGTCAACATTGTCAAAAGCCTTCTGTAAATCTACAAATGTCAGAAACGTAGGTTGGCTTTCCTTAGCCTATTTTCCAAGATAAGTCGTGGGTCAGTATTGCCTCACGTGTTCCAATATTTCTACGGAATCCAAACTGATCTTCCCCTAGGTCGGCTTCTACCAGTTTTTCAATTCGCCTGTAAAGAATTCGTGTCAGTATTTTGCAGCCGTGATTTATTAACCTGATAGTTCGGTAATTTTCACATCTGTCAACACCAGCTTGCTTTGGGATGGGAATTATTATATTCTTCTTGAAGTCTGAGGGTATTTCGCCTGTCTCATACATCTTGCTCACCAGATGGTAGAGTTTTGTCATGGCTGGCTCTACCAAGGCTGTCCGTAGTTCTAATGCAATGTTTCGACTTATGTCTTTCAGTGCTCTGTCAAACTCTTCATGCAGTATCATATCTCCCATTTCATCTTCATCCACATCCTCTGCCAATTCCATAATATTATCCTCAAGTACTTCGCCGTTGTATAGACCCTCTATATACTCCTTCCATATTTCTGCTTTCCCTTCTTTGCTTAGTACTGGTTTTCCATCTGAGCTCTTTATAGTCGTACAAGTGGTTCTCTTCTCTCCAAAGGTCTCTTTAATAGTCCTGTGGGCAGTATGTACCTCACCCCTACTGACATATGCCTCTAAATCCTTACATTTGTGCTCTAGCCATCCCTGCGTAACCATTTTGCACTTCCCGTCGATCTCATTTGTGAGACGTTTGTATTCCTTTTTGCCTGCTTCATTTACTGCATTTTTATATTTCCTCCTATAATCAGTTAAATTCAACATCTCTTCTGTTACCCAAGAATGTCTACTAGCCCTCGTTTTTTTACCTGCTTGATACTCTGCTGCCTTCACTATTTCATCTCTCAGAGCTACGCATTCTTCTTCTACTGTATTTTTCCCCCCGTTCTTTTCATCGGTTCCCTAATGTTCTCTTTGAAACTCTCTACAACCTCTGGTTCTTTCAGTTTATCCAGGTCCCATCTCCTTAAATTCCCACCTTTTTGCAGCTTCTTCAGTTTTAATCTACAGGTTATAACCAACAGATTGTGGTCAGAGTCTACATCTGCCCCTGGAAATGTCTTACAGTTCAAAACCTGGTTCCTAAATCTCTGTCTTACTATTGTATAATCTATCAGAAACCTTACAGTATCTCCAGGCCTTTTCCATGTATACAACCTTCTTTCATGATTCTTGAACCAAGTGTTAGCTATGATTAAGTTATGCTCTGTGCAAATTTCTACCAGGCGGCTTCCTCTTTCATTTCTTATACCCATTCCATATCCACCTACTACGTTTCCTTCTGTTCCTTTTCCTACTATCGAATTCCAGTCACCCATGACTATTAAATTTTCGTCTCCCTTCACTATCTGAACAAATTCTTTTATCTCATCATACATTTTATCAATCTCTTCGTCATCTGCAGAGCTAGTTGGCATATAAACTTGTACTACTGTGGTAGGCGTGGGCTTCGTGTCTATCTTGGCCACAATAATGCGTTCTCTATGCTGTTTGTAGTAGCTCACCCGCACTCCAATTTTTTTATTTATTCTTAAACCTACTCCAGCATTAGCCTTATTTGATTTTGTATTTATAACCCTGTATTCACCAGACCAGAAGTCTTGTTCCTCCTGCCACCGAACTTCACTAATTCCCACTATATCTAACTTTAACCTACCCATTTCCCTTTTTAAATTTTCTAACCTACCTGGCCGTTTAAGGGATCGGAAAATCCACGCTCCGATTCGTAGAATGCCAGTTTTCTTTCTCCTGATAACGACGTCCTCCTGAGTATTCCCCGCCCGGAGATCTGAATGGAGGACTATTTTACCTCCGGAATATTTTATCCAAGAGGATGCCATTATCATTTAACCATAAAGTAGAGCTGCGTGCCCTCGGGAAAAATTACGGCTTTAGTTTCCCCTTGCTTTCAGCCGTTCGCAGTACCAACACAGCAAGGCCGTTTTGGTTAGTGTTACAAGGCCAGATAAGTCAATCATCCAGACTGTTCCTCCTGCAACTACTGAAAATGCTGCTGCCCCTCTTCAGGAGCCACAAATTTGTCTGACCTCTCAACAGATACCCCTCCGTTGTGATTGCACCTACGGTACGGCTAGCTGTATCGCTGTGGCACACAAGCCTTCCGGAGGGTGGTTGGGGGGGGGGGGGGAGGGCAGTACGTGAATAAGTATAAAAAAAACGATTGTTTAAATATTTGTCTTAAAAGTGCTCTGTAGTTTTCTAAAAAATAATAAGTTTACTTTGAGCAAGTTGTTCCGACGAAAGCCCCAAAATTAGAGGAATTTAAAATTGTCTGAACACATGACGACGCTTCCATTTCTCGCTGAAAGCTGTGTTAAAAACAGAACTTTTTTCGCTCTTGTTGCTTTTTTTTTGACGTTTTAGTCTGCAGTATCTTACCTACAAGATTATTAGAGAAGTAATTACAGGGTAGGAAGCAAAACCCATAAGATCTGTGTACGGGAACGGCCACCAAAAGCTGTTCTGGTTGGAATAAATACTTTCAAAATACGTGTGTGGGTGATCAGCTATGCTTCAATGATGGTGCGGTGTCAGGTTTTAAGGTTGTAGAATTGACTGGAGTGCCTGTTGGATTAAATATGCAAAAAACTTTCGTTTCAATTGACCGCAGCAGACTCTTATGAGCAGAGAAATCGGTGTTCGAATCCACCAAAGAAGCGAGAATAATAAGAAGAAACCTGACAAATAAAAGAAAGGGACAACAACAGAAACAATATGATTATGGACCTGGGATGCCTTAGTGTTACGCAAGATAGGCAGATAAGAAAGCTTTAAATTTAAATTGGATTTCCTAGAGGCTTATTTATTTGATGTTCTGGTATCAAATGGTTAAAAACTATTAAAGAGGGCTACGGTCGCAGGTTCGAATCCTGCCTCGGGCATGGATGTGTGTGATGTTCTTAGGTTAGTTAGGTTTAATTGGTTCTAAGTTCTAGGCGACTGATGACCTCAGAAGTTAAGTCGCATAGTGCTCAGAGCCATTTATTAAAGAGGGCTGAAATTTCGTTTGGTGCCTTAAAACAAACTAAGAAGACTATTTTTATGACATAAATTTGAAAATTGAAGATGTTTTTAAAGAAAACTGTGAGTTAAATAGTGAAATTGTTGATATTCATTATTAAAGATTTTTTCGATCATAATTTATGACAGCAACACTTTTTTAAGGCTCTACTTTAAACATAACAGTGTAAAGAATGCCTTGTGTTCACGAACCAATCCCCTTTGCTCCCACTCATTTTCTGTTAAAAATGTTATGCTGTTTGTAAATCTCGATGGCTTCTAAAGATGCGCACATGGTAATGCTTTGACTGTCCAGATAATGATCTTCATGATAAATGTATTGTTCACTTTAGAATTATACAGAAACTCAAAAAATATGCTGCTTATAGTGGCAGGGATTGGTTGCTTCTCCTGGGAAGAGAAGAATATTGTTAACTTTGATTAGAATTAACTGATGAATGGAACAGACGAGTTAGGGGGGAGACATGGATTCGTGCAGTCTTGTGATTGGCGCAAAACCCTTGTGGGAGTGGTTGCAGGAGTGCTTTGGTGGAGTTCACCGAGGTTTGATGGGAAGTGACGAGAGGAGAAACTTGGTCTTCCGATTCAGTCTGGAGTTGGTCAGGTCTTGACTTTTGTTATGAGTGGGCTGCACTTGTGATTTTTGTCCTGAGCATGACTTCTCACTAGCACTGCTCTTGACTGGAAAACCTGTGATGAGGACTTACCTGTACCGACAGTTTAGACCTCAGTCATCTTGGACAACTTGCCGTGCCAAGGGCAGTCTTATTCGTGACAGGTCTGCAGCTTTGACGTTTGATCTCCTTGTGCGCACAGCTACATAAGTGAGTCAAATTGGTCCATGATATGACCAGCAAACGGGAGTGTCCCACGCTGGAATCTGCTGACATTTCAGGGTACCATTAGATAGAGACTGCGATCCGTTTAACATCGCCGGCAGCGACTTTGCATATTTCATGGCTGCGATAGAGGATTACAGGCGTCTCGCGTCACTGGTCTGCAAACGCTTGAACCATATCCATCACCTGAGACAGTGCTACACATTGAGGAAGGTGTATAGTATTGCTACTCTGGCTTGTTAGGACAAACAGAATCAGGCTCGCCACTTGTTCTCAGCTGCACCAACGTAGTATAACCTCTGTGTATAATAAATACATCAAAGTCTATTCAGTGTTGGATAATTTCGGATTGCGTTATTCATGTTTTGAGCCAGAGTAAATAGCTCAATCAGACGGACCGTAGTCTTTGCCAACCAGCCACCACCCAGGTGAGTGTTAACCATTTGTTACATGTTTGTGCTGCCATCAGATCACATTTTATTTTTCTCACGACGCTTAACATGTAGTTTTGTCCAATTTTTAATCAATAAAGTTGTGCCATAAGTGTTATAAAAGATCAGTCCCATGTTGATATATTAATCACCCATCAACAATTGACTAAACTAATGACAGGGTCACCATTGCATTAACATTATATCAGCATTCGAGTTCATTTAGATTCTGATAAATCAATAAACACAATCAAAGGGCAAAATCAGTTTAGCAGATGCGTAAGGCACCTAGTCAGATGGAAAATTTACTAGTTAAAGTGATTGCTGTTTTTGTATCTGTGGTGTCACCGCCAGACACCACACTTGCTAGGTGGTAGCCTTTAAATCGGCCGCGGTTCGTTAGTATACGTTGGACCCGCGTGTCGCCACTATCAGTGATTGCAGACCGAGCGCCGCCACACGGCAGGTCTAGAGACACTTCCTAGCACTCGCCCCAGTTAGACAGCCGATTTTGCTAGCGATGGTTCACTGACAAATTACGCTCTCATTTGCCGAGACGATAGTTAGCATAGCCTTCAGCTGCGTCATTTGCTACGACCTAGCAAGGCGCCATTACCAGTTACTATTGATGCTGTAAAACATGTACCGTCAAGAGCGATGTTCACCAATTATGGATTAAAGTTAAGTATTCCAGAAGCTACGTACGTTTTTTACTAGTCTCATTTCCGTGTCCTGTTCCAGACCTCACGCCAGCCTGCGTGAGCTTAAACGCGTGCCTTTCGGCTTCCTCGTAGTGTGTTGGCTGTCTTGCCAATCCACAACAGTATCCCTCCTGGACAGGCGGCGCATGGGTCTGCTCCTGTAAACTGAAGGGTAGGCCGAATGTAGGAAGCGAGTAGGAGCAGGAACCGTGAAGTACCGCGGTCCTGCGTACAAGTTAAAACTATTTTTCTGGTGTATGAACATGTACAAATTATAATATTACTTAACTTTGGCTGAGATGAGCACTTAGGTGCGAAGCCGTACAGGTATCAACGCAAATAGCTACTAGTAGTTGGGCAAACTATCATTGAAGTAACTGAAGTAAAAAAAGTCTGTAATGGCTAGCCCCCCATGAAGTAGAAACAATGTTGCTATGTGGTCTCCTCGGAATCAAATGGGCTGAATCTTCAACGGCGCTAGAGGGCGCTGTCGCCGGTGTCGGTGTAGTGCCAACCTACGAACTTGCACCTACGCCGTGGTATCGTAGCTATCGATACCACAGCTGTCAGGGAGGTACCTCATAGTCTCTTGTTACCTTCCAAAACATACCATGAGTCCAGTGTAGTCTTGCAGTTTCTTTGGATATGCATGCATGCCCAAAGAAACTTTGCATCGTAATTCAGAATAACGAAGACACTGCAATATTTCTTGAGAGTCGTGGGCCTAGTATTCGTAAATAAATATGTAACGGCAGGCCCTGTGTTTTTAAGAAGAAAGATGCAATGTTCCTTCCGATATGCACGCATGAATACATCTGCTGTACTTCTTGTAGGCTCTAGTCGTTGCAGTGTCTGTTCCAGTGTTCGTTCTTCTTAACAGCACAGGCACTGCAATTCCGCATTTATCCGCAGACACTGGCAACAACTTTCAGTTACAATGTGCTCCCCTGAACTGGAATTACATAATGCGCGTACAAGTGCAGGCTGTGACGTAGGAAAGACGACGTATGGACGTCTGCGTCTGGCTGTAGTCGATGCATTGCTTAGTTCGTCTTAACAACACAGGCCCTGCAGTACTGAATTTATCTGCAGACTTTGGCGGCAACTGTCTATTACAATCTACTCCCCTGTACAGAAATGACATAATATGTGTACGAGTGTAGGTTGCGACGCTGGGAAGACGACATATGGAAGTCCGTGTCTAATCGTGATTCGTACTCGGATGGCCGAAGCTGTTAAGGCGAACGATCGCGCTAAGCAGGAAATCCAGGTGGGAGTCCCAGCCCGACACAAATTTTCGTTTTCGTCATTCCAATATACAGTCAAAAGTGGTTCATATTCGCCACTGTGAATACATTCCTTAAATTTTTTCTAAAGACGTCTCGAAGACATTAAGCACAATTTGTCCTTTTAACGGATTTTCGCGCCTACGTTTCACTACAGAACATTGAACATTCACACATTTTCACAATGCATATGAACAATAAGATCACATGAGCATGATTGGCGGGTCAGAGAAAGCGACTGTCCAGTGAGACTGGAAAACATTTTACATGGTGACTGGTAAAAACAGTGAAGACTTTCAGTGGGTTGACGTGCATCAATGTGTCATTGACGCTAGAATAACAACGAAACAACTGATGCACGAGTCAGATCATTTTCCAGTACGTTCGCACTTAGTGTAGGTGCATTATGTCGGGCAACTAATGGTGAGCATTGGTTTACATTTGGATTCAGTTTAGCATATAGAAAGAATAACACTTTTACTGAGTATTGTCGCAGGAGTTTGTCTGTGTTGCCAGCATTATCGGGCACCAAATAGTAAGGGTCTGTAACGAGACAATGCCGGACAATGTTTCCATGTTACTTCCAGTATGAGGTGCTATTTTTCTTTCAAGGTCCGAGAGGTCGCGAGATTAAGACCACGGTCAATATCCTGTGATGTTTTGCGCAGGTGTGATGCGCGGTGTCTCGCATCACATTACTCTTTTCAGTTGTGAGTGCACATTGTGTACGTAAGAAAAGTTTCCCACCGAGTGTGAAGGCGTGCTGTCATTCGTTTTCTTGATGCTGAGGTGTGTTCCACCAGATTTCACGCAGCCACGTAACGGAACTGTCATGTATGACAACAAAGTCCTTCTTCATGACAATGTTCGGAAGCACGCTGCAGCTGCAACAGAGACGCTACTCCAGCGGTTTCGTCGGGAAGTGTTTGGTTACCTCTGATCACCCACCGTACAGTCTGGGAGGACAACATTTTGGCACACACGAAGAGCAGCAGATCAGCATAGAGAATAGGCGGAAAGCACAGGCGGCTGTCTTTTATGACGAGAGTATTGGAAAGTTGGTACAATACTACGACAAATATCTACGTTGGAGCGGCGACTGTGTAGAGAAGTAATTGAAAGGTGTAGGAAATGTTTCAAATAAAACATTTTTAATTTTCGCTGTGGTTTCCGTTTCTGGGCCGATTCTCCTTGAAAAAAAAAATCGCCCTCATATTTTGTTGCTTCGTGAATCTAATGCTATGAAGAATCGTGTGAAAATACACTCCTGGAAATGGAAAAAAGAACACATTGACACCGGTGTGTCAGACCCACCATACTTGCTCCGGACGCTGCGAGAGGGCTGTACAAGCAATGATCACACGCACGGCACAGCGGACACACCAAAACCGCGGTGTTGGCCGTCGAATGGCGCTAGCTGCGCAGCATTTGTGCACCGCCGCCGTCAGTGTCAGCCACTTTGCCGTGGCATACGGAGCTCCATCGCAGTCTTTAACACTGGTAGCATGCCGCGACAGCGTGGACGTGAACCGTATGTGCAGTTGACGGTCTTTGAGCGAGGGCGTATAGTGGGCATGCGGGAGGCCGGGTGGACGTACCGCCGAATTGCTCAACACGTGGGGCGTGAGGTCTCCACAGTACATCGATGTTGTCGCCAGTGGTCGGCGGAAGGTGCACGTGCCCGTCGACCTGGGACCGGACCGTAGTGACGCACGGATGCACGCCAAGACCGTAGGATCCTACGCAGTGCCGTATGGGACCGCACCGCCACTTCCCAGCAAATTAGGGACACTGTTGCTCCTGGGGTATCGGCGAGGACCATTCGCAACCGTCTCCATGAAGCTGGGCTACGGTCCCGCACACCGTTAGGCCGTCTTCCGCTCACGCCCCAACATCGTGCAGCCCGCCTCCAGTGGTGTCGCGACAGGCGTGAATGGAGGGACGAATGGAGACGTGTCGTCTTCAGCGATGAGAGTCGCTTCTGCCTTGGTGCCAATGATGGTCGTATGCGTGTTTGGCGCCGTTCAGGTGAGCGCCACAATCAGGACTGCATACGACCGAGGCACACAGGGCCAACACCCGGCATCATGGTGTGGGGAGCGATCTCCTACACTGGCCGTACACCACTGGTGATCGTCGAGGGGACACTGAATAGTGCACGGTACATCCAAACCGTCATCGAACCCATCGTTCTACCATTCCTAGACCGGCAAGGGAACTTGCTGTTCCAACAGGACAATGCACGTCCGCATGTATCCCGTGCCACCCAACGTGCTCTAGAAGGTGTAAGTCAACTACCCTGGCCAGCAAGGTCTCCGGATCTGTCCCCCATTGAGCTTGTTTGGGACTGGATGAAGCGTCGTCTCACGCGGTCTGCACGTCCAGCACGAACGCTGGTCCAACTGAGGCGCCAGGTGGAAATGGCATGGCAAGCTGTTCCACAGGACTACATCCAGCATCTCTGCGATCGTCTCCATGGGAGAATAGCAGCCTGCATTGCTGCGAAAGGTGGATATGCACTGTAATAGTGCCGACATTGTGCATGCTCTGTTGCCTGTGTCTATGTGCCTGTGGTTCTGTCAGTGTGATCATGTGATGTATCTGACCCCAGGAATGTGTCAATAAAGTTTCCCCTTCCTGGGACAATGAATTCACGGTGTTCTTATTTCAATTTCCAGGAGTGTATTTTGTTGCTTCGCGAATCTAATGCTATGAAGAATCGTGTGAAAATATTTTATATAGAAGTGAGCTGGATCTGTTAACCATTGCAAAGTACTGTCGCCTGCAGTGATAATATGTACATGATCATCAATCATTATCGAGATGTGTAACCATTTTATTGATAAGCTTCATTAATCTTATCAGACTCAACTGTAGCTCAGATGTAGAGATGTGTTAAATAACACTGCGCCTCTGGTATTTATTAACTATATTTCGTCAATAGATGGAGAAATATTCCGAATTTTCATGTTCAGCAGTAATAAGGCTTGGCCACAATGCAACTAACTCTTTAATGGAACCGTAACCTTTTTATGTGAACAGATCAATTGAGTAATCTAACTTAAGTGTTGCCAGAATGTGCTCGAGGGGATTTCTGATATTGGATGTTGCTGGAAAGCATCCGCCAACGCAGTGTGGACAATAACTGCAGCACGTAAACCATCGAAAGCTTAGTGAACAACGTCATTGTATTACGGTTGGGCTGTAACGAGCATGTGAACCACCTCAAACAAATTTCAAATCGTAATAAGTCACGTGTGCATACAGTTTACATGAGTGGTTATTCTAACGGAACAGCCATTTAGCTGCTTACGACTTGAACATCGTTCTGGGCCGTAAAAGTCAGTGAGTGATGTGAAAGAACCGCACAGGTTGAATAAAGGTATTAAAACGCTACTACAAAACTAAAAAAAAAAAGTTTAACGGCACATTCAAACTGAACAAACTGAACCTAGTCGGAACACATGTAAGGACAGAGAGGATACCGGACGCGTTAAATTAATACGAATTATGTGATTATATGTCGAATTGTCACAAAACCCTTAGGCTCTAAGATTTAATCCAACGTAAAGTCAGTCAGCTGATCAAAGTCATCTGTCTCGATGATCGTTGGTCATGATAGCACAAAAACGGAAAATTGTGACAGGAGAAGGCCGAAATACTCAGTCTGAATGTAGGAAGTTACTGCGCAGCGAAAGACTGATGCAGACCAAGGGACTCCACGAGTGTGACACCGAAACGAGTGGAGATTTTAATAAATTTATGGCCCAAAGTCAAGGAGTGTCATATTACGATTAGCAAACACACCGGATGACCAAAAAGGAGGCACGCAGAATGGGAGGAGGAAACGAAATGAAACATCGCGGGTTGAGGGGGCATGTGAGCTGTTTCGGTGATTACAAAATCGAGACAAATTTACCAAGAACTTTGTAGTTTGAGCCCAGCGATCAGTACGTCGCAGCAGCCCATCTGGCGTGGATACGTGCGCTGATTCGGTTGGGAAAGGTGCCATAAAGCCATCGTATACTCTGGTGAGGTAAGATAGCGTAAAACTCCTGCAACTCATCCTTGCTATCCTTGATACTGGCACTGGGAATGGAGATGACGTCAGAGCTGGTCCAATACACGTTCCACCGGGGACAGACCAGGATGTCTTTCTGGCCACTGGAGTACTTAAACATCACGCAGAGAGTTCATAGACAACATGAAATGTGTGGAAGAGCGTTGTCCTGTTGAAAAAGGGCACCACGATTCTGTCTCATGCGAGTTACATAAGGACGCAGGATGTCAAATGGTTCAAATGGCTCTGAGCACTATGGGACTCAACTGCTGTGGTCATAAGTCCCCTAGAACTTAGAAGTACTTAAACCTAACTAACCTAAGGACATCACACACATCCATGCCCGAGGCAGGATTCGAACCTGCGACCGTAGCGGTCGTGCGGTTCCAGACTGTAGCGCCTTTAAATGCTCGGCCAATCCGGCTGGCTCGCAGGATATCCTTAGCGTACTCTTATGCCCTTAGATTTTCCTCAGCCATTGCCAGTGTGACTTCGAGTCATATCCAATGGCTCCTCACCGCATGGCGCCAGCTGCGCTGCAGTGTGTCTTTCCAAAACTTTGGAAGAATAGGATCCCTCCTCAGGTCACCCCAATATTCGCCGACGGTGGTGTTCCGGCGAACTGCTGAGCCAGGGTCCATCACTGAACACTGTGTAATGCCATTCACCAGCAGTCCATGCCTTTCGACATCACTCAAAACGCAGCCTTTGTCTTGTGACACTAACGACAGCCTAGATATGGGTTGGAAATTTCATAATCCTAGCCTCTGACCAATAGCTCAGAATGACACCAACTGTTGCAGGGAGTCCTTTACTTATTCTCAAATGGCAGAGGCGTAAGTCAAGGGGTTACGACGTGGCTGGTGCACAATATTGCGATCCTACCTTGTGGCGATCAGTCGTGGTCGACCGGCGACAGCGAATATGCCTGCCCTCATGTTCCCATGCTGTTCAACATGGGGCCACTGTCACATCCGAACGCCCCAAATATCTGAATATTACGAGATTCGCCCAGGCAGCCAAATAGATACCACAACGAGACCTCTTTCTAACTTTGTCAGGTGATGATAAAGTTGCCTCAAAGAGGTATGCAGCATCTCTATTTCCTACACAGGGATCACTGAACAGCCAGTCGGTGTGGCCGAGCGATTCTAGGCGCTTCAGTCTGGAACCGCGCGACCGCTACGGTCGCAGGTTCGAATCCTGCCTCGGGCATGGATGTGACTGATGTCCTTAGGTTAGTTAGTTTTTTGAATATTTCTAAGTCTAGGGGACTGATGACCTCAGATGTCAAGTCCCATAGTGCTCAGAGCCATTTGAACCATTTTGATCACTGAACATCTGACGCTGTTCGCGCCTATTATATAACCTACCAGACCTGATAACAAAACTAAACACGAATAGCACTAATGCACCGAGGTCTATGTCACATAGAGTTGACATTACACAGTGTCTTGTGGGTGAGGCAGGTTTTTTGTTGGGCAGTGTAAGTTTTTATTCGTGCGATTAAATCTGCATAAAGGTTTTACAGACGTATTCTCGAGTTGACGGAGATACTGAAATGATATTGTGCTGAAGTCTTCTTAAGCCACCCAAATTTTACGATAATGCTGGAAGCTGAAGAAATGAATTAAAATTTGTGCCACGGCCGGGACTGGAACCCAGGTCTTTTTGTTTACTACGCAGAAACGCTGACCATTACAGCACCGCAGCACTACAGTACACCAACTACTCAAGTCGAATGCCCTCGCCAACACAAACCTCAATTCATATCTTCAGCTCATTTTCCCCTAAACTGCCAATAATGCCAGGGCTCTTCATCATATCAATAGCACCCCAGCGTTGGAAGTAATGGGGGATGCTGGAAGCTGAAGAAAATTGGTACAAATTTGAATTCATTTCTTCAATTTGCAACATTATCGTAGATAAAGATGGGACTTAAATCTCTCGGGGAAAATTTAGTTATAAGATCAGTCCAAATTTTGTTGTAACTCTTCTCAGTTTATAATTATAAATTTTCACTACATGGCGGTGACCGTTATATGGGATACTTTGCATGTAGGAGGACACTATGAGTTCAAGAATACCTCACCAAAAACGTAGTTGGCGTTTAAGACCAACAAATTATGACAACATAACAGAGTTCCATCAAAAAAATGGTTCAAATGTCTCTGAGCACTATGTGACTTAACATCTGTGGTCATCAGTCCCGTAGAATTTAGAACTACTTAAACCTAACTAACCTAAGGACATCACACACATCCATACCCGAGGCAGGATTCGAACCTGCGACCGTAGCGGTCACGCGGTTCCAGACTGAAGCGCCTAGAACCACACGGCCACACCGGCCGGCAGTTCCATGAAAACTCGCTTGTAAAAGAGACCATGCATTTTGTAGGAATGTTAATTTAGGGCGGCAGTTGAATACGAGGGCGTGCTGAAAAGTAATGCCTCCCAATTTTTTATGTGAAACTTCTTGAAGCTTTTTAATCAAAACAATCTTTGACACGTTGCCTGCTGGTTCCTGTCTCGGGTTCTTCGGACGAGGTTTATTTGATGATTTTTCCGACGTTTCGCCAGCACGTATGGCTGACACTGTCATAGCTTCACCCTCCATTACTGTTGGGGCCTGGAGGGCCAAACGTTGGAAAAAGTATCAAACAGACGGCGAAGAATCCGAGACAGAAGCCAAAAGGCAGTTTGTAAAGAAGTGCACTTTAAAACCTCAAGAGGTCTGTAAAACTAACTTTATTAACGTCTTTATTGTTCATGCCTACATATTTGTTTCTCAACATAGTCATCCTGGCGACAAACACACTTCTCCCAACGAGGAATCAGTTTGTTGATTTCGTCACTGTAGAACGTCTGATTTTCTTGACGGAGCCATTACCTCACCTCTACCTGCACCGTTTCATCACTATCGTAGGTGGCCCTCAGCCTTATTGAGCCGTGCTGACCCCGGCTTAAGCGTTGCTTTAAAACTTGGCTGTTTTTGGTTTCCCGCGGTTATCGCGGTTATGCTGTGGTTTCTTCCCTTTCTGCGTGTGGCAGCAGCGGTGTGTATCGATATTTGTACTGTATACCGTCTTTGACCTGGTGCTTATAGTACCGGCTTGGTGGTGTGCAGTCAGTCGGTCGGTTGGAGTGGATCAGCGAGTAAATCTCTGCGCGGCGCAGTCGGCCAGGCTCGCTGGCAGTCTCTACGCAGTGTCGGTGCGTGTGGGGACTGTTCTGAGTGTTTTGAGGTTCGTGGCTCACCGACCCATTACATGAAAGTTGACTGGTGAATTAATTACCGAAGCCACGTCTGTTCACGTTGTCCTGTTGGTTGGTTGTTTGCTGTTGGTGGTATTGGCTCTGAGCACTATGGCTCTGAGCACTATGGGACTTAACATCTCTGGTCATCAGTCCCCTAGAACTTAGAACTACTTAAACCTAACTAACCTAAGGACATCACACACATCCATGCCCGAGGCAGGATTCCAACCTGCGACCGTAGCAGTCGCGCGGTTCCGGACTGATGTGCCTAGAACCGCGAGATGTTGGTGGTATTCCTGGGAGTAACAGCGAGTGTTCAAGTTGGTGAAGATTTATCCGCCGTGTGGTGGAATTAACTACATTTGTCAGTTTGAAATTCAAATGCACCAGCGGAATTTTCTGCCTTGTGGCTGTTAGTGTTCCGGTTTCCTGCCCTGACGAAAGTCAGGCAGTGTCCGCTACTCACCTGTTGTCGCTGTCCAACATGGTGTGTAGTTTTTGACGGCTTAATGTATTTTTGGTTGTGGGCGGCTATGTCTATAACGTTTTGGCTTTGGAACTCTTGTATACTGGTCGGTGGTTAGCAAGTCATCTTGTCAGTGGGTCCCTGACTATCTCTTGGTCGTGTTGCCTGCGGATCGAGTATAGTTGGGCCGACTTCTTGTCTCACCTAAGCGAACGTTATGATTTCAAGGGCAGACCGAGCCCCCTGGAAACTTCTGAGCGCCGTTTCCTATACTGCCTTCTTATTAGCGTTTAATTGTGTATTTTTTTAATGGCTCATAGCCGATGGTTGGAATTTTTATGCTTGTAATTGTGTTTTTAAAAACAAAGGCCTTCAGCCGTTTTAAAAGTAAGTTTTTCTAAATTTGGCAAGTCTTGCGTTGCCTGAAGATAAAGCTTGCACCTTCTACCAGCTGAAAATTTATTCAAACTAGTTTATTGTTTTTAAAAGCATTGGCCTTCAGTCGCTTTAAGTTATAAGGATCCTACTTATCAAGTATTAACCATTTTAGCATAAAGCTGCGGGCTATCTGCCTGTTGAAAATTTTTTGTAGTGTATTGTTTTTAAAAGCATCGCCCTTCACCCGCTTTAAGTTTTAATGTTCTTATTTATCAAGTATTACAGTCTTTCAAGATAAAGCTGTGGGCCTTCTGCCTCTTGAAAATTTATTGTAGTGGTATTGTTCTTAAAACGATTGACCTTCAGCCGCTTTAAAATTATGGATTCTTACTTATCAAGTCTTGCATCACTTGGGCTTAAATACTATTTAAGGATAAAAACTTTGGCCTTCTGCCTTGGAAAATTGGTTGCAGTTCTTTTTTTTTTTTTTTTTTTTTTAACGAATGCCTTCAGCCGTTTGAAGTAAGGTTTCTTATTGGTCATAAAGCTTGAACCTTATGCCTATTGAAAGGTTATTGTAGTTATGTTGTTTTAAATTTATGGGCCTTCAGTCGCTTTTAAAAACTTAATCTGACTAATCAAGTCTTCAAGTCTTTCATAGCTTGGCCTTAAATACTATTTAATGTTAAAGCCTAGCAACGTCTGTAAAAAAAAAAAAAAAAAAAAAAAAAAAAAAAAAAAAAAAAAAAAAAAAAAAAAAAGTATTTTATTCATGGGAAAGCCATTTTAGAATTAAAGACGTTTCTGTCGATAGTCAAGTTTAGAAGTTGCTCTGTAATGTTTGGACAACTAAATAAGTGTTACATTTGGAGTGTAACTGACAGCCGCTCATTCTGGCCCCCTTCCACAATTCCTACTGCTTGTCCTGTCCTGCGAGTTTAGCAGGGCATATCACTTATAGCGCCATTCTAAATGTCGGGAGATATTAATTTTTACCCATATTTTTTAAATGATGTTTTAGGATTGAAACCTGCTTATCAGTACTTGTGCACCCTTTTCCTTGGATTTAAGAGGAAAGTATTTCTCTGTAGATGTAAACATCTGGTGCAAAGTATATTGAAATAACTGAATCTGATCTGAGCCCTTCTTGTTCTATAATTATTCTACAGCTTCTCTTGTTCATCCGCATCACCATAATTAACTTTGATCAATCATTGCATTAAATGACCGCTTGCTTCACGTCTCTCAGTAGGATCGGGTAGGTTCTTTCATTGGGTTGCCTTTAACAGTTTTTTGGACAGGTTTGCTTTGCCACTAAAATTAACCTCCTTGACTTGTCGTCATTGTCCATCGTTGCCAGAACCTCCGTGCAGCAGTCAGATCGCGCAGCTTAGCCCCTGTAGTGAGTGTCTGTTATCTAAATACAGGGTGAGCACAAAAGAAGTTTACATTTTCAGAAAAAGTACCTCTTTTTTTTTGCATGTGAGTCCAATTCTTTCGTTGCAGGCTACCACCGCTGGAGAATGTTAGTGTAGAAAAGAAATGGTATTCCCTTCAGTTAGCAAAAAGGGAGTCGGTATATTCTGTTCAACGAGCATTCAGTACACACTTCTCCAGGAATCACCCAGAAGCGTCTCCTTTATGCCTGTTAGAGATAGTTTGCAGAGAAGGGCTGCACTTGGAAAGGCAGAAGTCCTCGTCGGCCCCTCGTGCCACAGAAAAATCTTGGTCGCACAGGAGCAGCACAACAGCGAAGTCCGCCGAAATCAACACGAGCAGGTTGTAGGCTTACCATCCCACAAACAGCCGTTTCCAGAATCCTGGGCAAATGCTTGCTCGTCAAACCGTACAGATTGTGGTTGGTCCAGCCACTCACTACAGGACACTAAGCTGCACGGTCTGACCAGTGCACGGAGGTTAATGCAACGATGGACAATGACGACAAGTCAAGGAGGTTAATTTTAGTGGCAAAGCAGCGTCTGCCACTAATCGTAAAGTTAATCGGCGCAATGTCCCTTTTAGGGGAACAGAAAACTATCGCTTCTCCTTCGAACGTGAACGATATTCGCCAAAAGGTCAATGTGTTCCGAGGAATGTCGCGAGAGAAGGTTCATGCACGTCCTTTCTCACGGAGAAAACGATCACAGGCATTTATTGTCACGACATATTTTCTTTGTGGCTTCTGACTCAACTTCAGAAAGATTCCAACAATTTCATCTTGCAACAAGATGCTGCGATTTTCTACTTCCACTTGTTTGTATGGGGAGACCTAACACTCAAATGCTTGGACAATGGCTCAGTTGTGCAGATGCTGATGATGACGTGCGATGCAGATGTCCACCACGATGACCAGACAAAAGCCCCTTGTGATTTGTTTTATGAGACTGTGTGAGAGACAAAGTGTTTGTTCCACTCTTCCCACATTTCTAGCCACAGGTGTGGTAGAGTCCATCCCTACCAGTGTGACGCACAAGGTTTCTTGTGTGACCTGAAGAGCACATACCGAACCCGTGTAACCTGTAAAATAAACTTCCAGAGATAATCGGATACAGTTGAGGCGAATGAGTTGAAACATTTTGTTGGTATGGATTTTTAAAATGTGACGTTCTTTTGTTCTCACACTATAGATCCTAGACTTCAGTGGACTCAAAGCCAGAAAATGATGAATACGTCTTTTTTGAGTTTTTTGTGTACTAAAACAGTTGTGTGGTGTATGTATTCTAAACTTTGCCTAATTCCATGTATTTAGAAAAGAAGGTGGTAGTATAGGTTTGTCATGACGCATTCCCTGAAAAAAAATCTGTCAATAGAACACTTCTGTAATTTCACAGACAATATATATGTGTGAAAAACAGCCCCATAGTTGACTAATTTGATACAGGTGGTAACTATTTCCATTACAGATGACGGTTCTCGAGAATAACCTAACATCTTTGACATGTCGTATTCCATGTAGAGAACTAAAAGAGAGGCAGGTAGTCACAATATAAAACGTTAGTTTCTCGAGCAAAGCTTTAACAAAGTTTTCAATGTATTAGGAAGTAAAGTTATTCCAGTTCGAAATTAAACAAAGTTCTTCCACAGGTGAAAAATAAACAATAGTTCTCCAATGGGAAACAAAATTAAAGTTCTTGAATAAAAAAATGATTATGTTTCTCAAGCCGTGAAGGTAGTCAGTTCATTAGTGAGGACAAAACGCTCTTTAAAGGTGAGCAAAATCGTGAAGTCTGAATAAGGTAAGGCTTCAACATAAAACAAGTTCCTTAAATCTTGAGTTTGAAAATAAACAAACCACACTCCAGCTTAAGTCGCAGAAGCAAACACTTCCAAATATCTTACAGCCACACTTCATTCTGACGATCAAATAGTGTAGAAAAATTTCAAGTCCCACAAGGATAGAAGCACAAATAGCGGAAGTAAAACTTGTACAAATTTTACCAAGTTCCAGCTAGTAGAAAGCCGATGACACTTAAAATGCAGAAGGAGATGGGGGCATGCTGGAGGAGTCCATAGTGAGGCATTGCTGAAATCTTCTTGTCGGTTGTTCGCTGCGATGCTAAGCTCATGTGCCAGCCTAAATAGATGCCTCGTGGTAAGATACAAGCAGGCCCTGTTTTCGGCATGTGACACAGTGGACGCAGGAAGAGATGCGGTACGTCAACGACCTCTAAAGTCGTCGCGCACGCTACCTACTGATCTGGCCATAACTCTGTTGTCACCACCTGCCAGTCTGGCTGCAGAATTCCGGAACTCAGATTTCACCCGGCGTCCATTCCGCAGGAGCGAAGTTCGCAGCAACACACTTAGACAAGGTGCCTGATGCCGTCGGCACCAGATGTTTATGATGCCATGACATTCCTCCTCCCTCTCCACAGCTGAAGGAGAAGAGATGGAGATAGACATAAGAAGCTTTGGTGATGTTAGGGTACTCCGTCCCGGAGGTGGGAGGGGGGGGGGGGTGCTAGACATGAGTCTATTTGCAATGGCATGTCGTGACATGCTGTCTGATACCTGACATAATGCTGAAGTGTATCAGCCAGGGAAGGCTCTGGTGATGACTATGGAAGGGCCCATGATGTGTTGAGCTTCTGGAACAGAGAGTTGTGTAAGATTTTCCGCTGGAGGCTTGGGGCTCTGACGCAGCTGAATCTGATTTACAAGTTTCCTACAATGGGTGCCGTCCTGTAATTCAGCTTCTAGCTTGGTTCTGCCGGGGAGATGTTTGACAGTAGCTGGGAGACGACAAGGACAACCCCAGGAGAAGGTGAGGATTTAGACAGAATCTTGCAAGGGAAAATAGTGTCAGTTAGTCTGCAAAGCGAGTGAAGAGTCCGTTTGAAGGTGTATAATGGAGAGTTGTGAACAGTGGAGACGCATGTGCAATTTTTATACAGGCGAGGAGCCTTCCCTTGTGGGGTGGCTCAGAAAGAAAGTAGGAAAAGTGTGAGAGCATCATCCACTGAATGGTTGCGGCAGAGTTTAGCCATCTGTGTTTTAAAAGTTCGAACATATCTCTCAGCTAGAACGTCAGAAGCTGGACGAAAAGGGTGTTGTGTTTATGAGTGATACACTGCTGAGGGCGCAAAGGGAAGTGAACTCTGTGGGCATAAGTTGGCGTCCACTCTCAGTGACCATTGACCCAGGGAGGACCTCTAAAGCGAAAATGTGTGTGAGGACTTGTATAGTATGGGCAGATGATGTGAAAGTCATCTTGGTGACAAAGTGGAAACCAGTAACAGCCATGGAGTTCCCAAAAAGGACGGACAAAATTTGTGTACACCATAGACTCTGAAGAAGTGGTTGACCAGGAAAAGTAACGCCTAGCTGGGGCAGCCTGCTTGCTCTGACACGTATAGCGGGATGTGACCATATTTTCTATGTATGAGTCCTTATGTCGCCAGCAGATGTGTTGGTGTGGCAGCCTCTTCGTAAGTACCATGTAACAATGGCCCTCTTGGAGCAGGGACCCGATGCTGCAGTGTGTGGGGATGATAACTCTTTTCATCCACTGCCTCCTTGTAGTAGGGCGACCACCTGGAGAACGGAGAGCTCCTGCCATCACGACCAGGAAGCCTAGAGATCCGGTACAGTCAAGTTCTCTGGGGTCAGCTCTGATCGATACAGTTCGACGCCCGACAAGATAAGCCTCCAAGAGGAGTTTAGCGACTGTTTCTTCTGCTTCTGAGTCCATGTGGAAGCATACTTCAGTGTCTGCACTGGAATCTGGGTCCTGACCAGGAGCTTCTGTGTGTTATTGCTGGATCAACTGGTAGATCTACAGTCCTGCATTGGACAGCAGGTAAGCAGATAGCCGCATGTCACCTGCAATGTCATGGACGGGGAAGTGTGGTTCCATCCAGGCGAGGTATCGGGGCCAGGGCTCCACTTTTCACATGGGCCATTGAAAGGGCAGTGGTATTGGCTGATTGTGAAACAGTCAATATGTGTAAGGTACCCGGCGTACAACGGTGCCGACTGGAGGGTAGCCACTAGCCATTCAATGAGTTCATTGGTGAGCTGCATGCTCTGCGGTAGAACTGGATTGATTAAATCCACTGTCACTGGAGTGACTGCCATTTTGGAAATTGTCCTTCAGAGGTAGAGTACCTGGGTCAAGGCACATGAAAACCAAATGATCTTTTTAAATGCTCGTCGGTATCTGACAAGTCCGGTTCCATTACGATAGCCACTATAGAGATAGTGGTCACCAAATTAACAAGTTTTGCCCGCATCTCGTGGTTGTGCGGTAGCGTTCTCGCTTCCCACGCCCGGGTTCCCGGGTTCGATTCCCGGCGGGGTCAGGGATTTTCTCTGCCTCGTGATGGCTGGGTGTTGTGTGCTGTCCTTATTTTAGTTAGGTTTAAGTAGTTCTAAGTTCTAGGGGACTGATGACCATAGATGTTAAGTCCCATAGTGCTCAGAGCCATTTGAACCATTTTTGAACAAGTTTACTTCCTGAACATGACTTTGACAAAGTCTTCAATTTACTATGTAAGTAAAGGTTTTTAAGTCCAGAGTTAAAAAACGTTCATCCAAAAGTTACGGTAGTTTTCTAATGACAAACAAGACAAAAGTTCTGGAATAAAAAAAAAATTTCTCAACAAGTGAAAATAATCACGTGATAAGTGAGAACAAAACACTCTTTAAACGTGAGCATAATTTTGAAGCCTGAATAAGGTTAAATTAAACGTAAAATAAGTTCCTTAATTCTTTGGTTCGAAAATGGTCTTCACTATGTCTTCAGTCGCAGAAGCACACACTTTCAAAATTTTTACAGTCGTACTTCACAGCAGAAGTTCCGACGATCGGACAGTAAAGAAAATTCGTAGGTACAGCAAGGAAAAGAACAAAACATAAAGTCTTGGGATTATATCGTCAGGGGAAGTAAAAACAGTAGAAATTGTACCAAGCTCCAACTAGGAAGGAGTGCTGACAGGAAACAGAATACGTTGGAGAGACAAGCTAGATGAAGATGAAAGCTGCTAAAAGAAGCATAGGTGAAGAGTCGTTTAGTGACTAGAAAATGCTACCTATGCTCTGGCACTTCATTAACCAGGTGCCTAAACTTCAAATAGCTTTTCTCACGTATGTGCTGTTTTGCGTTGTAAGAAAAATTTTTAAATACAAGAAAGTAAGATCTAATAGTTTCAGTGTATCGATCTACAGTCTGTACTGTAGAGGTCGGGATGTGAGTCATACGGTCGCTGGTGAATCGACTGATAAAAAATTAAGATGTGGTGCTGTCTTCTGGCCTGGACGGGGGCTGTTGGTATGGTGATGACTGGAGTCATATGGTGAATCGCCAATGGAACATACCTGATTATAACAGTCCTTTATTCATGTCACTCACAAGAAAGTAGCTGTGCTCGAGGAAAGGTTGTCAGCCTTGATGACGTAAGTGAGTGCGAGAGCCGGCGTCAGTGTTTAGTTCGCCGGCAGACAATGTATGCAGTGAGTCGCAGCTATCATTAATTGCACGGTCGTAAATGTGTGACGCAAGCGCCGTAACATAGGCGAGGAATGACGACGGTAGCATGAACACACCGTGGTAGACGGTGTTTAAATCATGGTGCCCAGTTTGACCATAAATGATGTTGTGCGTATGCCCTGGACGGTGGGCCCCAACAATGTAGGCTCACACAGCGTTGGGTGACATCGTTAGTGTTGCTGGGCAAGAAACCAGTCCAGGCTTGAACTCACGACGCGAAGGGAGATGACCAACAAAAGACAGTATTCAACAGGCAGGTGATCCATCAGGGCAGAGTCACAAAGTTGACTGTATGCAGGCCTTAGCTCGGGTTGGTGGCTGGTGGCAACGCCCGTGTATCGGGAAATAAGAGATTTTTACGCCTTCTTTTGGTGTCAGAGGAAACTGTAGACTATGCTGCCATTTGCAGCATGTTTTTGTATACGGCTGTATGAGTAATGGACGCTGTAAATGTGTGAGCTGGAGTTGTGCCAAAACTCGGCAAGTATATGAACAGATTAAGTGCTACTACACGTTCAAGAGGATTCCACATTGATGGGAAAGATTATGAGCGACTTAACTCTAGAAATATCGTCACAGCATGGCGTAGCGACTAGTGGGAACACATGATAAACTCCGCTGATCGGAATCCATGATAGACTCCGTTAAACTTTGCTTGAGGAATGTGTTAGGTCGCTCTCAGGTGGTTGAAGAGAACCTAAATATAATTTTGACAGAAACATAAGCCACAGTTAACTCAAGACGCATTGGTCGGGGAGAATGTGATACGGCGTTAACGCCGGCTCACTTCCTAAATAGTGGCAAACTACACTGAAGCTCCAAAGAAACTCGTATAGGCAAGCGTATTCAAATACAGAGATATTTAAACAGGCAGAACACGACGCTGCGGTAGGCAACGCCTATATGACTACAAGTGTCTGGCGCAGTTGTTAGACCGGTTACAGCTGCTACACTGCCCGGTTATCAAGATTTAAGTGACTTTGAACGTGGTGTTATAGTCGGCGCACGAGCAATGGGACACAGCATCTCCGAGGTAGCGTTGAAGCGGGACTTTTCCGTATGACCATTTCACGAGTGCACCGTGAATATCAGGAATCCGTAATGTACCGTGAATATCAGTAATCCGGTAAAACATCAAATCTCCGACATCGCTGCAGCCGGAAAAGACCCTGCAAGAACGGGACCAACGACGTCTGAAGAGAATCGTTCAACATGGCAGGATTGCAACCCTTTGGCAAATTGCTACAGATTTCATTGCTGGGCCATCAACATGTGTTGGGAAATACACTCCTGGAAATTGAAATAAGAACACCGTGAATTCATTGTCCCAGGAAGGGGAAACTTCATTGACACATTCCTGGGGTCAGATACATCACATGATCACACTGACAGAACCACAGGCACATAGACACAGGCAACAGAGCATGCACAATGTCGGCACTAGTACAGTGTATATCCACCTTTCGCAGCAATGCAGGCTGCTATTCTCCCATGGAGACGATCGTAGAGATGCTGGATGTAGTCCTGTGGAACGGCTTGCCATGCCATTTCCACCTGGCGCCTCAGATGGACCAGCGTTCGTGCTGGACGTGCAGACCGCGTGAGACGATGCTTCATCCAGTCCCAAACATGCTCAATGGGGGACAGATCCGGAGATCTTGCTGGCCAGGGTAGTTGACTTACACCTTCTAGAGCACGTTGGGTGGCACGGGATACATGCGGACGTGCATTGTCCTGTTGGAACAGCAAGTTCCCTTGCCGGTCTAGGAATGGTAGAACGATGGGTTCGATGACGGTTTGGATGTACCGTGCACTATTCAGTGTCCCCTCGACGATCACCAGTGGTGTACGGCCAGTGTAGGAGATCGCTCCCCACACCATGATGTCGGGTGTTGGCCCTGTGTGCCTCGGTCGTATGCAGTCCTGATTGTGGCGCTCACCTGCACGGCGCCAAACACGCATACGACCATCATTGGCACCAAGGCAGAAGCGACTCTCATCGCTGAAGACGACACGTCTCCATTCGTCCCTCCATTCACGCCTGTCGCGACACCACTGGAGGCGGGCTGCACGATGTTGGGGCGTGAGCGGAAGACGGCCTAACGGTGTGCGGCACCGTAGCCCAGCTTCATGGAGACGGTTGCGAATGGTCCTCGCCGATACCCCAGGAGCAACAGTGTCCCTAATTTGCTGGGAAGTGGCGGTGCGGTCCCCTACGGCACTGCGTAGGATCCTACGGTCTTGGCGTGCATCCGTGCGTCGCTGCAGTCCGCTCCCAGGTCGACGGGCACGTGCACCTTCCGCCGACCACTGGCGACAACATCGATGTACTGTGGAGACCTCACGCCCCACGTGTTGAGCAATTCGGCGGTACGTCTACTCGGCCTCCCGCATGCCCATTATACGCCCTCGCTCAAAGTCCGTCAACTGCACATACGGTTCACGTCCACGCTGTCGCGGCATGCTACCAGTGTTAAAGACTGCGATGGAGCTCCGTATGCCACGGCAAACTGGCTGACACTGACGGCGGCGGTGCACAAATGCTGCGCAGCTAGCGCCATTCGACGGCCAACACCGCGGTTCCTGGTGTGTCCGCTGTGCCGTGCGTGTGATCATTGCTTGTACAGCCCTCTCGCAGTGTCCGGAGCAAGTATGGTGGGTCTGACACACCGGTTTTTCCATTTCCAGGAGTGTATAATCGGTATGGGCTTCGGAGCCAAAGAACCACTCGTGTACCCTTGATAACTGTACGACACACAACTGTACGCCTCGCCTGGGTCCGTCAACACCGACATTGGAATATTGATGACTGGAAACATGTTGACTGGTCGGACGACTCTCGTTTCAAACTGTATCGAGCAAATGGACGTGTACGGGTATGGAGGCAACCTCACGAATCCAAGGACCCTGCAAGTGAGGAGGGGACTCTTCAAGCTGGTGGAGGCTCTGCAATGGTGTGGGGCGTGTGCAGCTGGAGTGATATGCGACCCCTGATACGTCTAGATACAACTCTAACAGGTGAAACGTGTATAAGCATCCTGTCTGATCACCTGCATAAATTTATGTCCATTGAGCATTCCGACTGACTTGGGCAATTCCAGCACGACAATGCGGCATCCCACATGCCCAGAATTGCTACAGAGTGGCTACAGGAACACTCTTCTGAGCTTAAACATTTGTGCTGGCCACAGAACTTTCCAGACAGGAACATTATTGAGCATGTCTGGGATGCCTTGCAATGTGCTGCTCAGAAGAGATCTCTACTGCCTCCTACTCTTACGGATTTATGGACAGCCCTGCAGGATTCATGGTGTTAGTTCCTTCCAACACTATTTCAGAAATTAGTCGCGTCCATGCCACGTCGTGTTGCAGCACTTCTGCGTGCTCGCGGGGCTCTATACGATGTTAGGTGGGTGTACCAGTTTCTTCGCCCCTTCAGTGTAGTAACCAGCAACTAGGAGCGATCTTAGCAAGGAGTTCCGACTAAGACAAGAGTCATCGAAGACATTTGGTGTAGGCGGAGAAATGAATACTTCCTGCTGCCAAACAGGTACAAAAAGGTGAAGAACAGTTCTGAAGAAAAAACCCAGAACTGGAAAAATCGTTCGGCTTCAAGAGGATATCAAACCACAACATTTGAGGAAGAGACGCTGCACAGCAGAGACAATAAGATAACATGCATAATTCTCCGCCATCTCGATGTTACGAAGGTCTGTCGACATGTTCCGCTGGTCATTCACCTTGAGGTAGACTAGCGTAGAGAGAACGTCTGTTAATAAGGAAGTTTCATGCCATTTGTTGGTATCTTCGAGAAAACTGTAAACTTCGCTGACATCTGCAGCACCTTTGTGTATGTGCAACTGTAACAGTAATGGATGCTGTGAATAAGTCACTATCTAGAATTCCTTTAAAGAATTAGCGCCTAACAATACTGTGAATGGGTGATGGCTGTGTGGTTCCTGTCTCGCAGTTATCAGCCAGCGTAGTCTGCATCGTATGACATACCGTACACACCTGGAGGCTGCTGGATATAACGTTCTTCTGAGAGTAAGGGTCTGATTTGGCGGGATGGGAGGATGGGTATACCGTATATGCGAGCTGGCTCGTTACAATTTCCCCAACGGCACCACTCCCACCATCGGAACAAACAGTGGGCTGGAGCGACGGGGCCTTACCATTGTGTGGCGATGCGTTCATTTGCCCCAAGTTCTCCTGTTTAGTTAGCTCCCTCAGAAGCGCGGCCAGAGCTGTTAGATTTCACAGCTTTGGCTTCTAGTTGTGTTAGTGTCGTCCTCCGATTTGTCAGCGCACTGTGTGTGTGCTCTTGCACTCTGAATGCCAGTTTTATTTCACTGGTGCTTGTAATTCAGGCTGACGATCGTTTTCCTCTCTATAATGTCATTCTGGTGCATTGCCACAGTAGAGCCAAAGCGCAACATTCCTCCTTCCTTTGAGCAATCCGGTCTCTGGATCGTGACATGTTTGTATTGTTGGACAAAAGAATATTCGCACAAGTTTCACAGATTGACACAAAAATATAATGTTCTCCACTATACCTTACTCAAATGTAGTGTAACCCACATGGTGCACTGGCTGCATAAAATACACTCCTGGAAATGGAAAAAAGAACACATTGACACCGGTGTGTCAGACCCACCATACTTGCTCCGGACACTGCGAGAGGGCTGTACAAGCAATGATCACACGCACGGCACAGCGGACACACCAGGAACCGCGGTGTTGGGCCTCGAATGGCGCTAGCTGCGCAGCATTTGTGTACCGCCGCCGTCAGTGTCAGACAGTTTGCCGTGGCATACGGAGCTCCATCGCAGTCTTTAACACTGGTAGCATGCCGCGACAGCGTGGACGTGAACCTTACGTGCAGTTGACGGACTTTGAGCGAGGGCGTATAGTGGGCATGCGGGAGGCCGGGTGGACGTACCGCCGAATTGCTCAACACGTGGGGCGTGAGGTCTCCACAGTACATCGATGTTGTCGCCAGTGGTCGGCGGAAGGTGCACGTGCCCGTCGACCTGGGACCGGACCGCAGCGACGCACCGATGCACGCCAAGACCGTAGGATCCTACGCAGTGCCGTAGGGGACCGCACCGCCACTTCCCAGCAAATTAGGGACACTGTTGCTCCTGGGGTATCGGCGAGGACCATTCGCAACCGTCTCCATGAAGCTGGGCTACGGTACCGCACACCGTTAGGCCGTCTTCCGCTCACGCCCCAACATCGTGCAGCCCGCCTCCAGTGGTGTCGCGACAGGCGTGAATGGAGGGAAGAATGGAGACGTGTCGTCTTCAGCGATGAGAGTCGCTTCTGCCTTGGTGCCAATGATGGTCGTATGCGTGTTTGGCGCCGTGCAGGTGAGCGCCACTATCAGGAATGCATACGACCGAGGCACACAGGGCCAACACCCGGCATCATGGTGTGGGGAGCGATCTCCTACACTGGCCGTACACCACTGGTGATCGTCGAGGGGACACTGAATAGTGGTACATCCAAACCCTTCATCGAACCCATCGTTCTACCATTCCTAGACCGGCAAGGGAACTTGCTGTTCCAACAGGACAATGCACGCCTGCATATATCCCGTGCCACCCAACGTGCTCTAGAAGGTGTAAGTCAACTACCCTGGCCAGCAAGATCTCCGGATCTGTCCCCCATTGAGCATGTTTGGGACAGTATGAAGCGTTGTCTCACGCGGTCTGCACGTCCAGCACGAACGCTGGTCCAACTGAGGCGCCAGGTGGAAATGGCATGGCAAGCCGTTCCACAGGACTGCATCCAGCATCTCTACGATCGTCTCCATGGGAGAATAGCAGCCTGCATTGCTGCGAAAGGTGGATATACACTGTACTAGTGCCGACATTGTGCATGCTCTGTTGCCTGTGTCTATGTGCCTGTGGTTCTGTCAGTGTGATCATGTGATGTATCTGACCCCAGGAATGTGTCAATAAAGTTTCCCCTTCCTGGGACAATGAATTCACGGTGTTCTTATTTCAATTTCCAGGAGTGTATAAATGGTATTTCGAATCGTCTCGTAACCAACTAGTAAAAAAATGCAGTACTCTCTTTTTAAATAATTTAACCAATTATCAAATACACAACATTTTTAACTCATTCCTTCGTTATACCATTCAGAACTTTGTCTGTTTTCACTAGGTTATATCTGAAAGCACAGTCTTCCTTAAAACTATGTTCACACAAAAACTCTGTATGTCATTACCACAAACACAATTTATTAGTTGGTTCAAATGGTTCAAATGGCTCTGAGCACTATGGGACTCAACATCTTAGGTCATAAGTTCCCTAGAACTTAGAATTACTTAAACCTAACAAACCTAAGGACATCACACACACCCATGCCCGAGGCAGGATTCGAACCTGCGACCGAAGCGGTCCCGCGGTTCCGGACTGCAGCGCCAGAACCGCACGGCCACCGCGGCCGGCTATTAGTTGGTATTTCTGCTTCTTCCCTTCACTTCAAAGCTAATTAAAAATTGACATTTTTTCAATGCTCTGCTTCCATCTACTAGAATCTCACCCAAAACAACTTCCCTGTGGCCAGCAGCATTTAAGAGCATATTTTTTATTGATTCATCAGTCTTGTGAATGGTTTGATGCGCCCCGCCACGATTCTTCTCCTGTGCCAACCTCTGCATCTCAGAGTAGTACCTGCAGTCTACATCCTCAATTATTTGCTGGATGTATTCCAATCTCTGTCTCTGTCTTCTTCTACAGTTTCAACACTCTACAGCTTCCTCTATGAGCCGGTACGTTTCTGGCGCCAGTTTCCATCGATTGGCATTTTGATCTTTGAGTCGACTTCGATGTTTCTTTGTCTTCTGCTCAACTTTGGTGGCGCAGATTTAACGGCAGCGCGTGCGCTCTGCTGGCGGGGGGGGGGGGGGGGGGGGGGTGTCGGGATCGGCGGTGAGCGAGAGTCACGTGGGACTGTGTACGTAGGCAGGACGGCAAGAGGACGAGTCGGACAACGAAGGAGCGGGGCAAGCGGCTACGGCGTGTTGAGTCGTGAGGGCAGATCCACCGCCCATGGTGATTTGGTTTTCCTAGAGGTCTGAAGGACAAGCTCCTTCGAGTCTGTTATAAGCTACGCCGGCCGATTGAATTGGAGTCGCCGAGTTGCTTCGATGGGTTGCGTGCGGCTTAATTGAATATGCCAGTGTACTAAAAATCCTTTGCAATTGCTTTAATTGTTTATCACTTACCTCGGTGTCGAGACTATTTGGAATTGTGGCTCCGCCCAACCAACCGACATGAAGCGTGGTTAAAGACGTAGCTAGAAATGCAACGGGTAGTGAGTAAGTCCGGCTCTGTCGTTTCAAGACACGCTGGGATACGTCCTATATTCTACCTTGTAGTTCATTTGGTGGTTTGGCGTGTAAATGTGCGCCGAGATAATTCTTGTCATCTTAACTTTAGGGCATGATTTTTAGCGAACTTATTAATCAAAGTTTAAGGGCTGGCACTGTCCAAGTAACTCACAGAGGCTAATTTCTTTCTATTCAGTTGTATTGATCACCTGTTCTCTAGATAAGATTGTGTAGTTTACGTCTCAGAATATTGTCTGCCGTTGATGTGTGTTGTGTTACAGATAACTGGCAGCGGTCGACGCGAGCATACTGGGAGCAGAGCACCACGGGGGCAGAGAGATATTTAAGGCCCTGTCCTCTCCTTTACATCTTGGGTTATGTTGTCACTGTTGCGTGATTCCATCTTTCCGGCGGAGAATTATAGCATCTGAAGTTCAATTGCAGTGCAAAGTTGAGTACATTTTTATGTCATTTCCTGTCTCGTGGATCTCTCGTATTGATTTGAATCCTTGATCTGCTCGCTTATATCGCTAATTCACACGCAATATTGATGCAAACTCATTTTAGGGGTATTGTGATATTGTCATGTTCTAGTTGTAATCATTCTAAGAATATTGTTGGTTAACTAACTGAGTAAGTAAATTTGAATATTGGTTTGGCCAAAATTAAAACACCTCCTTAATTGTTTATTAATTTGTATATAGTTTTGTTTAGGAAAGTTGGCTAGCCAAACCTGAAAAGATCTGTGTTCTTACCCTTAATCTGTTCCTCAGTTCATTGGAAGTAATGAGAGCTCTGATGGGGATTGTATCGACATTAGTACTATTTAAGTAAAGCTTTACCTGAGCTCATATTCAAATTGCAAGTTTTATGGGTCTGGTTCCGGTTAAAGAAATTTATTTGTTATTAGTCCAAGTGATCTGGCTTTGTAAGGCAGTTTCCTGTATTATTGTGATTGTGATTTTATAATGCTTTTGAGTGTAATAAAATATGTAGCAACTACAACGGATTGCTATTGTAATTTTGATGTGTCACTACCATAATACATTCCACTCTAGTACCATGGATGTCGTTCCCTGATGTCTTAACAGATGTTCTATCATCATGTCCCTTCCTCTTGTCAGCTAATTTTTAACATTCGCCTGTAGCACCACATCTTCAATACTTCGATTCTTTTCTGTTCCGGTTTTCCCACAGTCCATGTTTCACTATCATACAATTCTGTGCTCCAAGCGTACATTCTCAGAAATTTTTTCCTCAAATTAAGGCCTATGTTTGTTAAGAAATTTCTTGCCTAGGAATGCCCTTTTTGTCAGTCTAGACTGCTTTTGATTCCCTCCTTGCTCCGTCCATCACTGCTTATGTTGTTTCCTAGATAGCAGAATTCCTTAACTTCATCTACTTCGTGACCATCAATCTTGATGTTAAGTTCCCCTCTGTTCTCATATCAGCTACTTTTCACTACCTTCGTCTTTCTTCGATTCACTCTCCGTCCATATTCTGTACTCTTTAGACTGTTCATTCCATTCAGCAGATCATGTAATTGCTCTTCACTTTCATTCAGGACAGCAATGTCATCAGCGAGTCGTATCATAGATATCCTTTCACCTTGAATTTTAAATCCACTCCTGAATCTTTCTTTTATTGCCATCATTGCTTCTTCGACATACGGACTGAACAGTAGGGGCGAAAGATTACACCCCTGTCTTACATCCTTTTTTAATCCAAGCACTTCGTTCTTTGTCGTCTGGTCTTATTATGCCCTCTTGGCTCTTGTACATATTGTTTATTACGAGTCTTTCTCTGTAGTGTATATTTTCCTCAGAATTTCGATCATCTTGCACCACTTTCCATTGTCGAACGCTTTTTCCAGTTCGACAAATTCTATGAACGTGTCTTGATTTTTCTTTGTTCTTCCATTGTCAACAGAAACGTCAGAACTGCCTTTCTGATGCCTTTATCTTTCCTAAAGCGGAACTGATCGTCATCTAACACACACTCAATTTTCTTTTCCATTCTTCTATATGTTACTTTTGTCAGCAACTTGGATGCATGAGCTGTTAAACGGATTGCGCAATAATTCACGCACTTGTCAAAAAAATGGCTCTGAGCACTATGGGACTTAACATCTGTGGTCATCAGTCCCCTAGAACTTAGAACTACTTAAACTAACTAACCTAAGGACATCACACACATCCATGCCCGAGGCAGGATTCGAACCTGCGACCGTAGCGGTCACGCGGTTCCAGACTGAAGCGCCTAGAACCGCACGGCCACACAGGCCGTCCGCACTTGTCAGTTCCTGCAGTCTTCGGAATAATGTGCGTACTGTTTTTCCGAAAGTCAGATAGTATGTCGCCAGACTCATCCATTCTAGTCGCCAACGTGAATAGTCGTTTTGTTTCCACTTCCCCCAATGATTTTAGAAATTCTGATGGAATGTTATCTATCCTTTCTGCCTTAGTTGATGTAAATCCTCCAAAGCTCTCTTAAATTCTGATTCTAACAGTGGATCCCCTCTCTCTTCTAAATCCACTCCTGATTCTTCCTCTCTCGCACCAGACAAATCTTTCCCCTCACAGAACCTTTCAAGGTGCTCTTTCCACCTATTCGCTGCCTCCTCTGAATTTAACAGTGGAATTCACATTGCACTCTTAATGTTACCATTCTTGCTTTTAATTTGTTCTGACTTTCCTATATGCTGAGACAGTCCTTACGACAACCATTTCTTTTTAGATTTCTTCGCATTTTTTATGCAGCCATTTCGTCTTAATTTCCCTGCAGTTCCTATTTATTTCATTCCTCTGCGACTTGTATTTATGTATTTTTAAACTTCTCTGAACATTTTTGTACTTCCTTCTTTCATCGCTCAACTGAAGTATTTCTTCTGTTACCCATGGTTTCCTTGCAGTTACCCTCGGTTTAATTTCCAACTTCTGTGATTGCCTTATTTAGAGATTTCCATTCCTCTTCAATTGCACTGTCTACTGAGCTATCCCTTACTGCCATATCTATAGCCTTAGAGAAGTTCCAGGGTATCTCGTCATTCCTTAGTACTTCCGTATCCCACTTTTTGCGTATTGATTCTTCCTGACTAATCTCATAAACTTCAGCTACTCTTCATCACTACCACACTGTGGGTCTATATCTGCTCCTGGGTACGCCATACAATCCAGTATTTATTTTCGAAATCCCTGTGTGACCGTGATGTAATCTAACTGAAATCTTCCCACATTACCCGGTCATTTTCCAAGTATACCTCCTTCTCTTCAGTTCCTTGAACAGAATACTCTCTATTAGAAATTCATTACAGAACTCAATTAGTCTTTCTCCTCTCTCATTACTTGTTCCAAGCCCATATTTTTCTTCTGCTCCTTCCCCTACCATTGCAAAGCAGTCCCCCATGATTATTAGATTTTCATGTTGTTTTACATACTGTATTACCCTTTCAACATCCTCATGTACTTTTTCTGTCTCCTCAGCTTCCGCTTGCGGAATGTATACCTGAACTATCGTTGTCACTGTAGGTTTGCTGTCGATTCTGAGAAGAACAACCCTATCCCTGAACCGTTCACATTATCACACCCTCTGCCCTACCTTCCTATTCATAACGAATCCTACTACCCTTATATCAGTTTCTGCAGCTGTTGATATTACCCTGTATTCATCTGACCAGAAATCCTCGTCTTCTTTCCATTTCACTTCACTGACCCCTGCTATATCTTGATTGAGCGTTGGCATTTCCCTTTTTATATTTTCTGGCTTCACTGCCACGTTCTGACAATACATGCGCCGACTTGTGGCACCTTATCCGTTCGTTGGTTATTCAATCTTCTTTATCTCATGGTCACCTCCCCCTTGGCAGTCATCTCCCAGAGATCCGAATGGAGGACTACTCCGGAATCTTTTGCCAATGGAGAGATCATTATGACACTTTTTCAATTACAGGCCAGATGTCCTGTAGATATACGCTGTGTGTCTTTAATGCACCAGTATCTACAGCATCACAAGTTCCTTGGGTGCACATTCCTGAACGGATCCAGCCCTGTCGGCCGGATAATTAGCCTTACAAACACATTTCGTCTGCTTTCTCTTTCTCCTTCTCCACTTATGAGGATCTGGCGCCGTCATAAGTAATGACAAATGGGTCCCCCTCAGATATAAATGTATCTTTACTGTTATGCTGTCCATAACATTTTCAACTCAATTAAGATAATCAGTAGCTTCCTGTGCATTCTCTGCAATATCACAACAAAGTTACCATGTCGAGCAATTACATTCGGTAATAGTTATTACATAAGGTGCTACAACCTTTTATGCAGGTGATGAGAAGTCCTGTTTGTTAAGGAAGTAGTGTGTGTACGTCATATCTGGCTCATACTGTATATTTGCCACATTTGTCCCCTTACACCATCTCTCTGACAACGGTCCTATGTATAAAATGATGGGAAATACAAAGATTGGCGGTAAATTTAATATAAAAAAGGACTTACATCACTCCTATAATGCCACTGAGGAAGTAAGATTCTTGAATTAAGAGTAAATTGACACGAAATGAAAAATCCAAGATGGGCACTTATCCTGTTGTTGTGGTCTTTAGGCCTGAGACTGGTTTGATGCAGCTCTACATGCTACTCTATCCTGTGTAAGCTTTTACACCTCCACGTATCTACTGCAACGTGTGTAAATGAAGTAAATACTGATGTCAGGGACCGATAGAAATATCTGCACTTATACCTGTTGCACCCTGAACGTGTAACCACACACACACACACACACACACACACACACACACACACACACATATATATATATATATATATATATATCGATTCCACAGACCGAACGTGAGGAGAGGGGCTAGTGTAATTGGTTAATACAAACCATAAAAAAATGCACGGAAGTATGTTTTTTAACACAAACCTACGTTTTTTTTTATGGAACCCCGTTAGTTGTGTTAGCACATCTGAACATATAAGCAAATACGTAATCAGTGCCATTTGTTGCATTGTAAAATGTTAACTACATCCGGAGATATTGTAACCTAAAGTTGACGCTTGAGTACCACTCCTCCGCTGTTCGATCGTGTGTATCGGAGAGCACCGAATTGCGCAGGGATCCAAAGGGAACGGTGATGGTCCTTAGGTACAGAAGAGACTGGAACAGCACATTACGTCCACATGCTAACACCTTTTTATTGGTCTTTTTCACTGACGCACATATACATTACCATGAGGGCATTCAGCCACGGCGTTCCCACCCTCTTTCTCTGGTCGCTAAAAGAAGACCGACCGCTAAAATGGCGACACATAAGCCGCTGCCCTGCAAGGCCCACGGCCATTTTTGGTGACTGCAAAGGGAGACTAGCAATAAGAAGGTTCCTTGAACTTGCTTGCTGCTCGAGGAAAGTTCTAAAGCTCCCCCTAATACAATGGTCACCTACAGTGCCCAAAAGTCTGTCTCTACTGCTGAATTTAATTCTACTACTGCTGCTCAAGCCATGCAAGTACTGTGAGATCAATCAGTGGTTTAGCCTAACCCTAACAGTCCATCAGAGTAATATCAGTCAGGGAAAATTTAGGTACACCAAAGGCGAATAAAGCTGTATGATAATTGCCGAAGCAAAATGAAAGGGGAAATGCCTGATGGGTACTACCATGTCAGTGGCCTGCCTGGAAGACACCGCCGTCTTTCAACAGAGGAGGTATGAAGGAGAGACGTTTTCGAGGGAAGGGTTCATTACACGCATGTATATATATATTCTCCTCTCTCTCACTTTTTTTTCAACTTGCCGTACACTGTGTTGACGGCAAGCACTGCTATTGGCTGGATAGGTACGCCTGCGTAAGCACGGCAGCTGCATCATCGGAGGTCTGTTTAGCGCTGCGATTCTGTCGAATACGATACTTGTGAAATCCGAAAAGCTACTTAGCCCAAACTTTACATCTTACTCCAAAAGGGGCTGCAAATTAAGTAACGACTGTTCACTCTGAAGCTGGAAACCAAAGTTTGAAAAAAGTGTTCGTCTTGCAAGCAGAGGCTGCAGTATTTGTAACATTCGAGACAATCTTGCAAGCAGTTACCTATTTCTCTGAAGCGTGTTCCCATTTAATAGTGAGCTGTTACTTGAGAATATTACTATTGCTGAAATCGCGAGTGTAAATCAATTAATAATTGAATGGCAGTTGCAGCAAAAAGTGCCAACATTTATAAAATACAGCGAAAGTATGATAGCAAATAAACAGAAAATAAACGGTCCACTTCCTTTCGTTCCGTATTACTAAACGACTAAAATGACCACCCAGGCCAAGTTGCACGTCGCCTGTCTAGGCTTCCAGTAACAACAAAAACTAGATTTTCAGCAGTGAAAATTTCAAAAAACCTTTTTTTTCTTGCTTAAAATGTTTTGTGGGATGTCTGCTTCGTTGTACTGTTCATTCCAAGTTCACCAGGAACTTCGTTATCGAGCTGCAAAGCTATTTGCGAAAAAAATGGCTCCGAAAACCATTCAAAACGGAAAAAATGGTCGGCATGTGATTTCGAGAAAGGCTTACCAGGCGCTATGGAAATTATGGACGTGCTCAACTTGAGATCGTACCAGCCTGTTACAACTTCTGCACAAAAGCGAACGAAAAGCGCATGGAGTGAGCAGAGCAGCGAGTGACAGAAGATTGAGGAGGTCCTCCTGTTGGACTGGAAGGATTGCTGTCGATGAGAGAGGTAATTCTAATTTAACTACAAGAAGTGTTACTTAAAGCGCGTTTTTCTCAAAAACAAAATTTTCTAATTGGTAGGAAACATAAGTAGAGAAGGTACATACGCTTTTAATTGGAATTAGGTGACGGAATTCTAAATGGAATTCTCTGTTACCGTATGTAGTAGTTTGGGATATATTAAATAGTCTGTTTTCGGTGCGAAAGAAAGCGAAGAAAATGACATTTATTTCAACAAATCGTCATTTTGTTGCAACTAATATGTTATGTTTCCTGGTTAATGTGATAGAAAATATACTGAAAATGACTTTTACAAAATTATTTTCCTGCAGGTCCATTAGGAGGGTTTCGGGAACTTCCGCCGATAACCAATATCTGGGCTGCAAAGTGTCCTTCCTTCTGATGCGGCGGTTACAGGTGAAACGTCCCCTTAGAACAAATTATACAAGACTGTGCTTAAACTGACACACAATATTTTTAGCGCAACGCAATCTGACTATCAAAAATCCCTACAAAAGAATGGCCCTTTGCTAAAAGCTGTTTCACTAATTACTGAAATGGGACTGCCAGAGTCAAGTACTGCCGTAAATTTTATGTCATTTACAGTAATGTGAATCACAGGATATGCAATGTTGTTATGTTTTACGTCGTGTTCCTGGAGTAAGATGTCCCTAATGTCTTCCATTTTTATGTAATTACTAGCTATGGCAGCTGTGTCGTCAGTTTCATAAGTACGTTTTGTGGCTGCCAGCAGTGTGAGTCATTGCCTATTGTCTCTTTGTTGGCGCGCTTCGTTATTGGGATTTGGAGGCCTAACTTCTACAAATTCACCGTGACGAGAGGGCCCTGCCCTGTTTAAATCCCGCCAGTTCTGATGCAGTTCAGGTCTGTCGTTACGATCATATCGTCTGTCGTCATGTCGGTAGATTCCATAGTTTCTTTCTTGTAGGTCACGTGGTGGAGAATTTCTCCCTGAATCGTAACTGCGCGCTGGACCGTTGCGTCTAAAGTTATTCTGTCTCCCTTGATAATAATTATTTTGGTTCCCATATTGTCTGTTTCTCTGATTGTCTCTGTGATAGTCATTACCGCAGAGAGGTGATCTTTCCCTGTAGTTATTACTACTCTGCCAACGGTTGTCATACGGGTGGTGTCTGTTTCGGTCACAATTTACATTGAAAGAATAGCCTTGTCATATATTATTTCTGTCATCGCGGAATTGTGACGGATGTGATCTGTAATTGTTGTGCTCCTGTTTTCGCGTTCCACGATTGTCAGTGTCAATTTCCAGTTCTTGTAACAGTCCCTGAAAAGCTTCAATGTCGTCTTTGCAACGTCCTGCCGAAATAATATGTCGTAAATGTTCAGGTAATTTGATTAAGCAAATACGTATGAGTTCTGAGGGGCTCTATGGGTTTGACAGGTACTGATTCTTGTGCAACATGTCTTCAAAATATTTCACAAGACAGGAAAATTGAGATTGTTCGAAATGTTTCATTATGATGCTATGTTTTACTCGGTCTTGTGTAGCTTGAGACCAATATGCTGAGAGGAACGCATGGTAAAATTCTCCTTCACTGTAACAATCGTGAATGACCGATCGCATTCTTACAGCTGGTTCATTCTCCAAGTAGCCACACATAAATTCTAACCTGTGCTCCAATGACCAGTTGGGAGGGAAACAATGAGAGAATTGATGGAGCTACGCTTGTGGATGAATGTCGTTGGCAGAATTCTTAAACGTTTTGAATTTACGTGTAGTAATGAACAGCTTATAGTCAAAATCATCATGTCGGCGAGTAGCATATCGGTCATTGTTACGTCGTGTCGGTGGTTCCATCTCAAAATTCGGAGTACCTTGCCAATTTCTTTCATAATTTCCGAAGTGCCCTGAGTTATTATTTAGTGGGTGTTCCGTATTTCTATGTCCCTCTTCCTGTATTGGAGCGCGAGTGGCCTCTGAAATACGTAATTCTTGTATTACCTGTGTCAGCTGATCTTGTACTTGCTTATTAATTTGATTCTGATTTTGTTTGAATTTCCTAATTGGTTCGCACTCTTCTGTGTCAGTGATGGCTACAGGTCTTGTGTCATTCAGATCATCATCTACCTTTGCAGATAAGTTAGTGAACTGATCCGAAAGTTCGGCTACTTTCTCCGATAGTGTACTTATTTCCTCAGTGTGTTTTTCTGAACCAAGTTTCAGAGTGTCCATTTGTGTTAAAATCGTATCTACTGTGTCCTTTAAGTTTTCTTGAGTTTTTGCAGTTGCGTAACCGAATCGGTAGATGCAACTGAGTCAATTTTAGCTTGCAAGGTGTCGTGATTTTCATGAACAATAGTTTGCAGTTCTTTTATGGCTGCTTCATGATTCTGTAATGCATTTTCATGACGCGAAAAAATAAGTTGGAAATGCTCACAAATTTGTGTTTTTACATCATTACAGACTTTCTGACATTTAGATTCAATGTTATGTAACTCAGCAGTTAAATCTTCACGTGTTTGTTCGAGAGTTTGTTCCAATGAGTCTAACTTTTGAAGCTTTTGTTGTGTTTGTCTCTGATTTTGTTCCATTGTGTGTAACTGTTGCTGTGTTTGCCTCTGGTGTTGTTCCATTGTGTCTAACTTTTGAAGCTTTTGTCCCATTTGTTACATTAATTGTAATAACAATGCACTGGTGTCTGAAACATGTTCCTCAGTGCTTTTCGGCAGTGAATTTGCACCGGCAACATTCACATTTTGACAAGCGGAAAATGTGTCTTGACTCATTTGAAAAAACGGTGAGAACCCAAAACCTGAGTCTACAGTATTTGCAATATTGTGTTCTGTCATTCCCAATTCCTGAGGCGAGCTGTTGCCGACCGATCGATCGATAATGCTTCCCTGTTTACTACCTGTTTCACTGTCTACACCATTATTTGACGCCCGCTCCATTTCCCTATGCACAGTTACCAAATTACTACTTTGAATATTAGTTAATTCATTACATGGTGGCGTTAACACACTGCTTTCGTCTTCACTGTCATTTCTCAGTTTACTTTGGAGCCTAGTGTTACGTTTTTCACACGCCATTATTGTCACAATATTCCACATGACAACACAGAAAAACACAATTTGAAGAGCAAAAATAGGGGAACACATTAACATAGCACTGAAAATAATATCTAGTTAATTGCAAGCGTAGCTGCGAAATACTTGGTGCAAATCTACATGCATGCCACAACTGTTTTACTGTACAACAATGAAAGGCTGCAACTACAAAGGAGATTCTCTCTACAATTACGTGCTAGCAATAAACAAAATCTACACTAATTACATAAACTACAAGAAAAAAGCAGAAGATTCCAGTGAGGTATCCTGGCAGGGTCGCCATATGAAACGTCCCCTTAGAACAAATTATACAAGACTGTGCTTAAACTGACACACAATATTTTTAGCGCAACGCAATCTGACTATCAAAAATCCCTACAAAAGAATGGCCCTGACTAACATTAACCTATGCGTTCACAAATCACTTACCTCACAAAAATCTTCATTACTCGAACTACTGCAACACAGTGAGCATCACTACTGCCAGCTAAATAAAAGATTCAAACTACGGAAGGCACTAACTACTGATAGGCATAGTTAGCAAATGAAAGATTTTAATAGAGAACAAACAATGTATTTACCTTAATAGTGTTGAAAGACCATAATATACATAGCAGTTCATAATATCCAGTATAACAAATTTCAAAACTCCGCCATCTCTCTCCCCACATCCACCACTGCTGGCGGCTCACGTCCAACTGCCCAACGCTATGTGCTGTTAACATCCAGCTGCCACTGCGCAACACTACAATGGCAGACAACAATGCAAACTGGCACACAGAGCGCTACGTAACGTTGCCAATAAGAAAACATAAACAGCCTACTTACACAGGGTGCTTCCGATGTGGACAGAAAAATGATTTCTTAAAGACAAAAATTAAAGGAATAAAACTAAATCATCGTATTTAGCATTACTTTTAATTTTACTTCATAAAAGAAATCACGGAAGTCGCATATTTTTCATGCGTTCAAAGGGGACTACCGCTTTAATACAATATTGACCGACATTAAAAGTTTAAAATGATGTCATCTTTTTCTCGTTAAGAGGTATAATGTTGCGTTAATCGTTTAACACGATAAAAAAGGTATTTGTCTTGAGGTATTGTGACCCACGGCATACAAATTACCCTGACTATATTCCTTCAGTATTTGTGAACGAGAGCGATTAGCGACTTCCAGCAAACTTTAAGCAAATTTCAAACCATATTAAAACTTTTTCCCGGTGACACCCACCACAAAATAATGAATGGAAAACACTATATAGCTTATTAAATATGCGTTGTTCATGTGACAAGACTTCAATATCAAGCTGTTTTATACAAGGCAGTGAGTCATACGTAAGCTCGTCGTTCACAGGACGTCAGAGATTCGTCTTTCTCACTTCCTGACTCCTGTATCACCCTTGTGGATACTCCCATCGAGTGTAGTGTCGCAGAGTTTGAGACAGCGGATTCTTATTCGAGGGTAGGAGTGTTTGAATCCCTGACGCACCATCCAGCATCAAGATTTAGGTGGGTTCCCTAAATCAGTGGTTCCCAAGCGGTAGGTAATTACTCCTCAAGGGGAGAGGGTGGAGTGGAGAGATAGGAAAACTGGAAGATTCTTATTGGTAAAAATAGGGCTGGAAAACAGTTCAGTCACAAAACTCTACACTTTTTTTTAAAAACTATCTCTGTTATCACTATTTAGTTACACCCAAACACCCAACATTTACAAGACCACCACATCAATTTGACATCAGCCGCTAACAAAAGCGTTGTTCAGAGTTTTCCACTAATTGCAGTCTTCAGTAACCACTCTTTCTTAGTATTTTTGTCTTGCTGTCTACTGGCAAATCACACCATGTATTTCTCTGTTCCTCGCTGACAGTCCCCATTTTTTTCAATAGTTTTCGCATCCACATCTCATTGCTGTACGTCGTATCTGGTAGTACAGAGTCTTTGTAAACATTATGCTTCACATACATTCACAGTTTTCAGTTTTGAAAACTCCATTTAGTTCGCCAAAAGTCCCCGGGATGTTTACCCTGATCTGTTCGCTTCTTTTGCTCTCCATCCAGTCGTACAAGTATTCTGAGATGGAAAATCGACATGTAAATTCTTTAGCTATAAGAGAATTTCTATTGAAAAAAAATGGTTCAAATGGTTCTGAGCACTATGGGACTCAACTGCTGAGGTCATTAGTCCCCTAGAACTTAGAACTAGTTAAACCTAACTAACCTAAGGACATCACAAACATCCATGCCCGAGGCAGGATTCGAACCTGCGACCGTAGCGGTCTTGCGGTTCCAGGCTGCAGCGCCTTTAACCGCACGGCCACTTCGGCCGGCATTTCTATTGAATAAGTGCATATTTTCAGATATTAAAACTCGAACAAAACTTTCATTTCCTAAAGCATCAGTAAACAGACTAGGATAAAACACGAGTGCAACATTTTGGCTTAAAATTGATGCTGAGTAGCAATTAATATCTAAAAGCAGCCTTACGACTACAGATATTATTCACCCCAACTCGGAGATGTGAGAAGTATACTTTTGACTGTGGTAGCAATCAAAGAAAAAACGAAGGACAGAGTGAACTCTGAACGTGGCTGACGATGTGCATTGACAGACAACACGCCAAAATTAAAAAAAAAAAATGTTTGTTAGATATAAGCAATATTAACTGTTTCACTCACTTATTGTTTCTGGATGCAATGAATCATAAACAAAAACACGACAACGTTATTTTAATGATATTTACATTTTGTTATTTGGAAAATATCAGATTTGATTTTTGTTCGATCTCAGGTTTATTTAGGTGGCAAACTTAGTTGTTTGTATTGGCTGTCATCATATTTCTGCATATACTGATGTGGTTTCTCTGAGAAAGATATGGCCGATTTTCTTCCCCATCCTTGTTCAATCCCTTCTCTAACGACCACTTGCTCAACGAGACGTTGAGCCAGAATCTTAATTTTGTCGTTTTTACGGGCTCTGGATTCCTATCATACACGAAAACAATCGTACATTGGTGTACATTAACTGAAATTTTACCTTTTGCCTCGTTATCGTTGCATTATTCTTTGCGGCAAAGATTATCAGGCTCTGCTATTTAGTGGCGTTACAACATTATTACTATATTATTTCATTTAGGTCGTGATCCGTCTTATTTTTGACAAATAAAAACGTTTTATGAGTCACCTTATTCATTTGGAGGACGATAAGTGCATCTTGACAATAACAATGTGTCTCTGTTGATTCATCGTGGACGTGGGCAGCGGCTGGTCAGGTATTTAACTAAGGAATTCGCTAAAAAGCCGTGCAAAATGAGAACTTATTTTATTTTATTTTCTCTGCCAGTTTCGGCAGTTCAATGTGCCATCTTCAGGTCCCATGTGCACCTCTAAAAAATTATCGATATTCGCATACTGGGGCCATTTGTTTCTGGATATTGTGAATTCTTAAGTGCTTGCAACTTGGAGTTGCACTCAAGTTTTCGAAGGAAGCACTTGAGAACTCAGGACATTCAGAATCAGATCACCTCATTATGCCCTCATTATGGCAAAATCGATAATTTTTGAGAGGTGCATATGAGGCCATAAGATGGCATATTGAACTGCCGAAACTGGTAGCGAAATTAAAATAACTTCTTAATCTGCACGGCTGTTTGTCGAGTTTCTTTATTAAATAATAGTGTAACGTCTACTGCTGGAACACACAGATACATCTGTTCAGTATGACAACCAGAACGCCAGAAAGCGATATATTCGTGTGTAAGAATCTTAATTTGTGACAAAAAAAAAGAGAAAAAAGACAAAGCGAGAAATTTTCAAACAAAGAATTTTTATTTGGGGGAAAAAAGAAGAAAGACTAGGCGAGAAATTTTTAAACTTGGTTGAAAATTTCATGAATCTTTTATTAAAAAGTGTGCCAGAGTTGCAGTACATGTGTTCGGCGACTAGTTTCGAACAAACTGATTCATTCTCAAGCCTGACCTAATGAGGCTGCACTGAAAGTGCCTGATATTGTTCAAATGGTTCAAATGGCTCTGAGCACTATGTGACTTAACTTCTGAGGTCATCAGTCGCCTAGAACTTAGAACTAATTAAACCTAACTAACCTAAGGACATCACACACATCCATGCCCTAGGCAGGATTCGAGCCTGTGACCGTAGCAGTCACACAGTTCCAGACCGAAGCACCTAGAACCGCACGGCCACACCTGCCAGCCCTGATATTGTTCTTTTTGTTGTTAAGGTGAGACACTTTCGGTGTTGCCTCAGTAGGTCAGGCTTGAGAATGAGTCAGTTTGTTCAAAACTAGTCGCCAAATATATGTACGAGTACTGCAACTGTGACAAACGTGTTAGAAACGCTTCACGAAATTTTAATAAAGGTTGCTAGTCCTGTCTCAACAAAACGTTGAAACTGAAAAAACAGTTTAAAAGTATTAATATAGCAGCTGAGGGCTTGCTTTCAAGGGAAACTCACCATCGCATCCCCCTCAGATTTAGTGGTATGAGGGATCACTGGACTGCCCATCAGAAACTGAGCACAGATCAAGCATGAAAACAGGAAGAAGGTCTACTGAACTGTGAACAAAAAAGCAAAATAGGAACAATGAACGGTCCAAGAACAGGAAGTGCAATACAGAGCAGCTGGGAACAGAAATGGCGTCTTGGTTAAGTGGTTACTGTTGTAAGACGTCGTGGTCTCCTACCTTCATTGCTTAAATATTCCGCCCTCACTATCATATTCCACACATCAAGACGCTTCATTCGAACCCGAACTCGATAAGATAACGTCAATGTTGTATGAATTCATGTAAACTATATGCAAATAACAAGTGAGCACCGGGGTTGAAATACTCGAGGCTGGCCTACACACATACATTCCAGACACGACGGTCACAGGAGCAGGCAGGCCACACACCGGGAGGCCGGTCCCTTCAGAGGACGAGTCAACCTTGGCCACCTGTGGAGCAGAGAGCGTGTACGCGAGTGAAAGGGGGAATGACCCCATGTTTGGCTTAAAAGCAAATTCCGCTACATTGTGTGGGAGCATCCAACCTACGCATTCTTTACACATAACACGCAGTTTCAGAGATTTTCACAGAGAGACAGCAAACGCCAAACGCCGATACTACAGATTTCCGGATTGGTCGCCTTAAACGAAACGTCATTCTCCCGTTTTAGAAGAGTAATGCTGATTGGCAGACGATATTTCTGTCGCCTTGAGCTGAAGGAGTAATGGCAGAGACCGAAAGATATACTCCTTCACATCTGACGTGGAGAGGCGCCGTTGTCGCTCTTGGAGCAAGGAACAAGTCTCTCCTCAGTACTTCACTGGGGGAGCACCTCTGTCGAGAGCGAATCGAAGTGCGACTCTATATTGAGTCCTTGCGATTAAGCATTGTTCACTGTGTTGGCCGACACACTTATTGTGTGGTGTGAACGGACAGAGTTATAGTTAAACGCCTGCGAGCGAATTTTTGAATGGAATTGTGGTGGACTGGTTATCTGACCGGTGTACCACGCCAATAGTTAGACTAGGGGCGAATGGGAATCCTTGACTTCGTCAAGGCGTAGGGAGAGTTTGATTGACGAAGATCAATCCAGATAGAATGTGAGTTATCTTATTTGTCAGCAGCGAGCGGCGCAGACAGCAGTCATCGCAGCTTACAGTATTGTGCACGACAGCTATTGGGAGCCCCATATTTCCTCCACAACAGTACACTTCACTGCATTTCACACACGACCGCCTCGACCGTATCTAGCAACATTCTAAAGGATAATTATTCAAGTTGAGTAGGCGCGCCTCTCAGCCATTCTGCCAAGTCAATAACAATCTCAAACATTGTATAGAAATTTCATTAGCGAATCCTATACTTGAGAGGTAACTTCACATTCCGAAAAGAACCAGGATATAACTTGTTCAATTCATAACTAAAAGTGCCATTGTGATTTCTCAGAATTTTTGCAAAATAAATAATAATTTTCGTTAGTTTCATGTTTTTCTTACACTAACTAGCACTACTCCAGTACCCGAGTATCCCACTAGTTACGTAAGAAATTTTGTGAATTTTTGTGTCATTTCCTTACAGCAGACGACTCCAGAAGATATTTATTGCTAAAAAATTTTCAGGCATTTCTCTTTAGAATGTTAGGGGCGTTTGTCCGACTTCTGTAGTAGTGTGGGGGTGGAAATTGCATCTTGCAGGAGCCACAGGGGAAAAGGTACATCTCAGATTGCGCAGAATAACAGAATAACAAATCAACCCCATGCTCTGTCCGCCGCTCGTGGTCTCGCGGTAGCGTTCTTGCTTCCCGAGGACGGGGTCCCGGGTTCGATTCCCGGCGGGGTCAGGGATTTTCACCTGCCTCGAGATGACTGGGTGTTTGTGTTGTCCTCATCATTTCATCATCATCCAGGAAAGTGGCGAATTTGGACTGAGCAAAGGCTGGGAAATTGTACGGGCGCTGATAACCACGCAGTTGAGCGCCCCACAATCCAAACATCATCATCATCATCATCCCCACGCTCACACTGTGTTGGACTGCCAAGTAGGCTATGTTCAAACCTCCCTAGTGCCAATTTTTTATTTTTTTCGCTGTTCGCCTTATTAAAATTAGTGTCTGTCTCGTGGTGTAACGCCCGTTTGCGGCATAGAGGTGTAAGGTAGGGACCTATAATGACAATTGATTCTGCGCAACTACTCTATCAGCAGCCGAAAGGAACTGGCTTTCGAATGGGAACAGCAAAAGTTTGATGACAAGGCGACAAGTCAACCGAATCCTCCACCGACAAACACATCTGGTTTGTCATACAAGGCATTAGTGACAGCGCGTGTGTCATATGATAGGAATCTCTTATCGACGCACCTAATTTGTACGACTGAGTAAGTTAGTGAGATATGCTTCCTTCCCGATATAGGTGTTCGTATGAATGTGAATGTGATCACTCCCAAGGAAGTGATGAAAATTTAATAGTTCGTCACATAAGCTGCAACAAATGAACGCAACAGTTTCACAGTCACACAGTTTCTCTGTGCTATGCCAAAACATAAGTTTTTAAGGTTTTTGAAGTTGTGTTCCGTTTCAGAAGTATTGACTCTAGCCGCCATGGGACGTTACGCTTTCTTGCTTGAGGAATTTCACTCGAGATTTGTGGAACACAATGTGCGAATGACTAAGTGAATTTAGATATATTCATAAAGAACGTTCGCATGCACGAAACAGTTTCAGCTACTTTACTCCTCCCTCGTCTGTCCTCTTTTTTTGCATACGAAGTGTTCCGCGTTTTGCAACCACGGAATCTCTCTGCCGCAGAATGATGGTAGCATTAGGTTAGAGTAAAGGGGCAGATAAGACGGTATTGCGGTTAGAGTGGCTCCGTCTCTCTCGTCGCGACATCTTTAGGATCGGGACGCTTCTGTACACCCTCTCTAAAAGGATTGTGGACTGAATCGATTTGCCCTTATTTATGTGGCCGCTCGAGTCGGCTTATAGCGCCACTCATCAGACGCTCTTTCTGTTTGTTCGTCTCGAGGGCCTCAGTCTAGCTTGACTCATTCGGCCATTATTTCTGCAGCTCTTCTCGGTGCCGCTCGCTGAGTAGTACAAAAGAACATCCACCGCAAGAAGCTTGCCCTATTTTCTGTGAAACGCAGCGGTAGCAGATTCATTGGTGGAAAACACGGCAGCTACCTAATGCTTTTTGTTGAATACCGCCGTTATGCAATCCCGCTTATTACATTTTATCTGAAAATCCTGCTAATAATATAGGATTAAAGTATAATTATTTGTTCCTGATTTTTAGGCTTAATATAGACATCCACACTTTTCCTTATTAGTCATTTACTTACATAGCTAGTCTTATAAGAGTACACCAACGCACATTTTAATGTATTACAGTAATTTCACATATATTTTGTCCTATAATTGGAGTTGACTACATTGCTACTTTTGTTTCCACTTTACTCCAGGATTGTCGAAATTCATATTAGCATAAAACTCTTATTTACTTATTCATTTCTATTTTATGGCCCCAATTGGACTACTTGAGTCCGTTGTATAATTCCTACTGAGCAATCAGTTCGCCGTCATTCTCTAGTATCTTAATATTATTTCTTTGTCTGAAATTACCATTCTCCTTATTGGTTGATCTTGGTTTGTAGTTTCAATTTTTGCAGTTAGTTTCCTAATGTTGTCTGTTTTCTTTTTTGAAACTTCTATTGTAATTTTATTTCCCTCATCTTTTTCTTGATTTCCCAACTCCATCTAAGGTTGTTGTTAGTGTTACGTAATTTCTCTATTAATCGGTCGATGATTCTGTATCCATATTTACATCTACATCTACTTCAATAAAAGCCAACTTACTGTATGTGGCGGAGGGTATTTTTGGTAGCACTATCCGATCTCCCCTTCCTGTTCCACTCGCAAATGGCACGTGGGAAGAATGATTATCGTAAGCTTTTCACAATATATATAAATGACCTAGCAGATAGTGTCGGAAGTTCCATGCGGCTTTTCGCGGATGATGCTGTAGTATACAGAGAAGTTGTAGCATTAAAAAAATTGCAGCGAAATGCAGGAAGATGGTTCAAATGGCTCTGAGCACTATGGGACTTAACTTCTGAGGTCATCAGTCCCCTAGAACTTAGAACTACTTAAACCTAACTAACCTAAGGACATCACACACATCCATGCCCGAGGCAGGATTCGATCCTGCGACCGTAGCGGCCGCGCGGTTCCAGACTGTAGCGCCTAGAACCGCTCGGCCACCCCGGCCGGCATGCAGGAAGATCTGCAGCGGATAGGCACTTGGTGCAGGGAGTAGCAACTGACCCTTAACATAGACAAATGTAATGTATTGTGAATACATTGAAAGAAGGATCCTTTATTGTATGATTATATGATAGCGGAACAAACTCTGGTAGCAGTTACTTCTGTAAAATATCTGGGAATATGCGTACGGAACGATTTGACGTGGAATGATCATATAAAGTTAATTGTTTGCAAGACGGGTACCACGTTGAGATTCATTGGGAGAGTCCTTCGAAAATGTAGTCAATCACCAAAGGAGGTGGCTTGCAAAGCACTCCTTCGACCTATACTTGAGTATTAGTCATCAGTGTGGGATCCGTACCAGGTCGGGTTGACAGAGGAAATAGAGAAGATACAAAGAAGAGAGGTTATTTGGTAAGCGTTATAGCGTTGCGGAGATGTTAAGCAAACTCAAGTGGCAGACTGTGCAAGAGAGGCGCTCTGCATCGCGGTGTAGCTTGCTGTCCAGGTTTCGTGAGGGTGCATTTCTGGATGAGGTACCGAATATATTGCTTCCCCCTACTTATACCTCCCGAGGAGATTACGTCATGTAAAATTAGAGAGATTCCAGCGCGTACGGAGGCTTTCCGGCAGTTGTTCTTCCCGCGAACCATACGCGACTGGAACAGGAAAGGGAGCTAATGACAGTGGCACGTAATGTGCCCTCCGCCACACACCGTTGGGTGGCTTGCGGAGTATAAATGTAGATGTAGATGTAGAAGCATCAGTATTACCTCTAATTTCTCAAATTTTCTCGTCACGGTCATTTCGGAATATGTATGTGGTAAGAAGTAATATGTTGTCCGACTCCTCTCGGAATGTACTCCCTCGAAATTTCGATAGTAAACCTCTCCGTGATGCACAAGGCCTCTCTTGTGACGTCTGCTATTGCAGTTTGTTGAGCATCTCCGTAACGCGCTCGCGCCGACCAAACGATCCCATGACGAAACGTGCTGCTGTTCTCGGATCTTCTCAATCTCTTCCATCAGTTCTACCTGGTAAGAGTCCCAGACTGATCAACTGTACTCAAGAGTCGGTTGAACAAACGCCTTGTAAACCACTGCCTTCGTGGATGAGTTACATTTACGTAAGATTCTTCCTATGACTTTCAGTGTAGCATCTGAATATCCTGCTACTTGTTTTATCTGATCGTTCCACTTAAGGTCTCTCTGGATAATTACTCCTAGATATTTTTACAGTATTTGCTGTTTCCAGATATCTGTCATCACTAATGCAGTTGTATGGTAGTGGATTTCTTTTCCTATGTGTACGCAATTTATTGACACTCAGGGTCAACTTCCAGTGGCTGCTCCATTTATCAATCCTATGTGAGTTATTCGGCAAATCGATATCGTCTTCTGACGTTGCTACTTTCTTAAAGTCGCTGTTGCTAGAAGGAGAGCATCGTTGTAGAAGCTTATTTGTCCCTCATCTGGTCATGATGCCTTCCCGCTCCTAAAGGATTGTAATTGTTTTTCTGTTTCGTGATCAGTTATCTCAACGTCTGCCGTTTTCAAGTTAGTATGATGATTGAAAGAAAGGAACGTATTACGATCTTCCGCGGCGAAACAATTTCGGAACACCGAGTTCAGTATTTCGGCCTTTTCTCTGTAACCCTCCGTTTCGGTGCCAGTATGATCACTGAGTGATTGAACAGATGGTTTCAAATCGCTTACTGGTTTTACTTAAGATCCAAACGTCTATCGGGTTTTAATCACATCGGTTGACAAAACGTTACTTTCAGAGTCATGCAATGCTTCTATCATTGCCCGTCTTAGCTTATTTTCGCTTCGTTCACCTTTTGTTTATCAGTTACGGTTTGACGGTTCTTGAATCTGTGATGAAGCTCTCTTTGTTTACGTAGCGGTTTTCTAACACGGCTATTGAATCGTGGTGGGTTTCTCCCATCCCTTAAGACCTTGCTCGGAAATATTTGTGTAAGGCATGCTGAACGATGCTTTTGAGTTTTTTTTCAATTGTATTCCACATATTCATCCTCAGCACTGAGTATTTGGTGTTAACTTCCATTTGTACTCCACATATTCATCCTCAGCACTGAATATTTAGTGTTAACTACTCAGATATTCAGCAATTTGTATCCTGTCGCTCTTGATAAGCATAAATATTTTCCTACCTTTCTTAACAGTGCTTATAATACTCATTGTCATAAATACTACCGCAGCCTTACGATCACTGATACCTTCCACTACGTTAAATGATTCGACAAGTTCAAGTCTGTTTGTTGCTAGGATATCTAAGACGTTACCTTCACGCGTTGGTTCTCAAATTATCTGCACAAAATAATTTTCGGACAAGACATTCACCATTAAGTCATATAAATCGTTATCTCTGGCACCAATTTTGATAGAATGACTTTCCCAATCGATATCTCTATTACAACGTTATGATCAGGAAAATTACTATAGATATTCTGCAAGTTCTCTCTGCAGCGCTTTGCCATTACAGCTCTTGACCCAAGGGATCTATAACCGCATCCCATTACCATTTTTGACCGACTTTTGATGCTCAACTTCACCCACATTAATTCACATTCGGCATCCGTAGCAACCTCGCTAGATATTAACGAATTCTTTATCGAAATAAATATGCCAGCACCGTTGGTGACTAACCTCTCCTTGGGATATATATTCTAATGTGAACTTAGGATTTCGTTGCTATTGACTTCTGGTTTCAGTCAACATTCTGTTCGTAACAGTATCTTGGCATTATAACCTTGAATAAGCGGTACTAATTCTGGGGCCCTTACTTGTATTCTCCTGCAGTTTGCTGATATCATCTTAACCTTTTCTATGTCAGATTTGCGAGGACGAACCTTCCCTCCGAACGGCGTGGCTGATGGATCATCGACTGGGCAAGCAATTTGTGTCTGATCCCAAGGGAGACGGGTGGGGCTGGGGATGGAGGGGTGGTCTTTTAACTCAAAAAAGAACCACGTCCATATGACACGTACTCCGCTACCCCAGCGTCCTGATTAGTTGCCCAAATAACTTCATGCGTTTATTTCTCACTTTGGTAACATCCGGTTCTGTTTTCTTGTAGACTGTGGCATGAAAAACTAGTCTTAACTGCCTGTTTTCTTGGCAATTTTTTATTTGTGCATGTTCTTATTTTCCTAATATCTTGAGTATTCTGTCTATTTCTATTGTGTTAGTTATTCTGAACGTGATTTCATTACATACGGTATTTCATACTTAGGAGATGGTATGGACCAAAAAAGACATAAATGTCCGGTAAACACGGACTTTAAAATGCGTACTTTAAGACTTAAGAGCACTTGTTCATCTAACGCTACTACGAAACACATCTCTTCTACTGAAAGTTCTTTGCTATTACGAACGATCTACAGAATGCAGTAAACAAATCAAGATTCGTTTCTCCGTTGTTAAGCACAAAACTTCTTTAGTGTATTAACAGCTGTGGGTAAGTGCAGCACATAATTGATTCTAATCGAAACAGTTTGTGTTGTGATGAGTCTGTGAGATGCATGTATGTTGTAGTTTTATCTTTGCACACACGAGCGTAATGGAAGTCTATTTTACGCGCGGGCATTGGGAGATGTGATCTTCTGTTATTATCTGCCGAATGGAAGCAACCGTCGAGCCCGTGTCCTGTGTCCAGAGGGGATGTACGATCTACTCAATTGTTCATCTCTTGCAGCGACTAGCGGACTCTGGCTTCGCAGTCTCAGCAACAGCGGATGGTGGCCGGCCTTGCACCATTTGTTGTATGAAATAGGAAGCAGATTTAGCTAAACTCTCTACTAGTTTACAGAATAGAATAATGTGTTCTCATTTGTTTTCATATTTGTTTACTGAATACTGTAGGTCGTTCGTCATAGAATAGCCAACAGCATGCAGTGAAAGAGATATGTTTCACACTAACGAAGATGAACAAACACTTAAGGTATATACACTCCTGGAAATTGAAATAAGAACACCGTGAATTCATTGTCCCAGGAAGGGGAAACTTTATTGACACATTCCTGGGGTCAGATACATCACATGATCACACTGACAGAACCACAGGCACATAGACACAGGCAACAGAGCATGCACAATGTCGGCACTAGTACAGTGTATATCCACCTTTCGCAGCAATGCAGGCTGCTATTCTCCCATGGAGACGATCGTAGAGATGCTGGATGTAGTCCTGTGGAACGGCTTGCCATGCCATTTCCACCTGGCGCCTCAGTTGGACCAGCGTTCGTGCTGGACGTGCAGACCGCGTGAGACGACGCTTCATCCAGTCCCAAACATGCTCAATGGGGGACAGATCCGGAGATCTTGCTGGCCAGGGTAGTTGACTTACACCTTCTAGAGCACGTTGGGTGGCACGGGATACATGCGGACGTGCATTGTCCTGTTGGAACAGCAAGTTCCCTTGCCGGTCTAGGAATGGTAGAACGATGGGTTCGATGACGGTTTGGATGTACCGTGCACTATTCAGTGTCCCCTCGACGATCACCAGTGGTGTACGGCCAGTGTAGGAGATCGCTCCCCACACCATGATGCCGGGTGTTGGCCCTGTGTGCCTCGGTCGTATGCAGTCCTGATTGTGGCGCTCACCTGCACGGCGCCAAACACGCATACGACAATCATTGGCACCAAGGCAGAAGCGACTCTCATCGCTGAAGACGACACGTCTCCATTCGTCCCTCCATTCACGCCTGTCGCGACACCACTGGAGGCGGGCTGCACGATGTTGGGGCGTGAGCGGAAGACGGCCTAACGGTGTGCGGGACAGTAGCCCAGCTTCATGGAGACGGTTGCGAATGGTCCTCGCCGATACCCCAGGAGCAACAGTGTCCCTAATTTGCTGGGAAGTGGCGGTGCGGTCCCCTACGGCACTGCGTAGGATCCTACGGTCTTGGCGTGCATCCGTGCGTCGCTGCGGTCCGGTCCCAGGTCGACGGGCACGTGCACCTTCCACCGACCACTGGCGACAACGTCGATGTACCGTGGAGACCTCACGTCCCACGTGTTGAGCAATTCGGCGGTACGTCCACCCGGCCTCCCGCATGCCCACTATACGCCCTCGCTCAAAGTCCGTCAACTGCACATACGGTTCAAGTGTTCAAGTCCACGCTGTCGCGGCATGCTACCAGTGTTAAAGACTGCGATGGAGCTCCGTATGCCACGGCAAACTGGCTGACACTGACGGCGGCGGTGCACAAATGCTGCGCAGCTAGCGCCATTCGACGGCCAACACCGCGGTTCCTGGTGTGTCCGCTGTGCCGTGCGTGTGATCATTGCTTGTACATCCCTCTCGCAGTGTCCGGAGCAAGTATGGTGGGTCTGACACACCGGTGTCAATGTGTTCTTTTTTCCATTTCCAGGAGTGTAGAAATTTGGAAACGGATTTAAAGTTCATGAAGAAGAAATAAAAACTTTAGAGTTTACCGAGGAGAGAGAAAGACTTGTAAGAACAACTGAATAGAATGAACAGTGTCCTGAAAAGAGATTAAGTGACGAAAACCAATAAAAGTGAACCAAGTACAGTGGAATGTAATCGAATTAAATAGGTGATGTTGAGAAAATTAGGCAGGGAAATCAGACACTAAAAATAGCAGATGAGTTTTTCTGTTTGGGTAGAAAAATAACTGATGATGGCCGAAGCAGAAAGGATGACTGATCGTAGCAAGAAAAACATTCCTGCAAAGAGAACTTTTTGATAATAAACATATACACTCTAAAAAGAAGAAAAGAAAGAGACGAGGCCCCACGAAGGAATTATCCGAATGGCGCGGCAATGGGTGAACAGACAATCAAACGATTACCATTTCAATTATTCAGGAGAAAGAGATTCACAAATTGAGCAAGTCAGTAAAGCGTTGGTCCACCTCTGGCCCACATGCAATCAGTTATTCAGCTTGGCATTGATTGACAGAGTTGTCGGACGTCATCGTGGCGGGAATCGTGCCAGAGTTTGCCCGACTGCCGCGTTAGATCGTAAAACTCCCGTGCTTATTTGAGGGCCATGCACATAATGCTCAAAACGTCTCAATTGGAGAGAGATACGGCGATATTGCTGGGCAAGATAGGTCTGCCAAGCACGAAGACAAGCAGTAGAAACTCTCGCCGCATGCAGACGGTCGTTATCTTGCCGAAATGCAAGCCCAGGATGGTTTCCCATGAAGGGCAACAAAACCATGGTTAGAATATCGTCTACGTACTGCTGTGCTTTAAGGGTGGCACGGATGAAACCAAGATGTGCGTGAATGAAACAGGCAAGTGTCCCCCTAAGACGCCCCCTAGTTTGACAACACCCTCAGTGCCACCGAATCACCTTAGTTGACCACTTTTCAAATGTACCTGTCAGAAAATTCGACACACACTCACCCTCGTGGTTGCTCTAGCGCCTGAGTATTAGGCAACCCTTCACACCACTCAAGTGGTGGTTGCCTGCCTCCAGATGAAAGAGCAGCCGCAAGGCAGAATGAGTGGTTAAGTTTGTGACTGGTACATCTGTAACACGCTCAATTAAGGTGATTCTATGGCACCGAGTGTGTTTTAGAACTGGCGGCTCATAGGAGAACACTTTGCCTTTTTATTCACGCACATTTTAATGTTGGGCCCTCAATCCTTTCTCAGCGTGATCATGTCATAGTAGGGTGAGAAACAGGAGGACTGAAAGAGGATACGAACCTTTCGCTACTTCGAATCCCCTTCCGTTTACACTAAATTATCTGGGGGTAGCGTCTTTGATCATAATCAAAACGTCTTCGGTCCTGGATTATAATTCCGCCGCTGCTTAATTTTTGATTAATAATCAGCATTGGCGGCCGAAGACTTCCGGCATAAGAAGTCACGTTCATTCAGCGAACGGCCTTGTCAAAGAAGGCGAAGGAGTGGACAGAGATTCAGGGCACTCTCTTGTCCTAGGGGAGGGAAACTGCCCCTAAAGGCGGAAGAATAAGCAATGATCAACACCATGAGGATGCAGAAGGCAATGGAAACCACTGCATTAAAGACACGTAATGTGTATCGACAGGAAATGTGGCCTGTAACTGAAGAAGTGTTATGATTATCTCTCCATTGGCAAAAGATTCCGGAATAGTCCTCGATTCGGATCTCGAGGAGGGGACTGCCAAGTAGGAGGTTACCATGAGAAAAAGACTGAATAATCAACGAGTCGGGACGTGGAATGTCAGAAGCTTGAACGTGGTAGGGAAACTAGAAAGTCTGAAAAGGGAATTGCAAAGGCTCAATTTAGATATAATAGAGGTCAGTGAAGTGAAGTGGTAAGAATACAAGGATTTCTGGTCAGATAAGTACAGGATAATATCAACAGCAGCAGAAAATGGTATAACAGAAGTAGGAAGTAGGAAGTAGGAAGGTAGGGCAGATACTGTGTTTCTGTGAACAATTCAGTGACAGGGTCGTTCTTATCAGAATCGACAGCAAACCAACACCGACAACGATAGTCCAAGTATACATGTCGGCATCGAAAGTTGAAGAGATAGAAAAAGTTTATGAGGATACTGAAATGGTAATACAGTATGTAAAGGGGGATGAAAATCTAATAGTCATGGGGGATTGGAATGCAGTTGTAGGGGAAGCAGTAGAAGAAAAGGTTGCCTGAGAATATGGACTTGGGACAAGGAATGAAAGAGGAGAAAGACTAATTGAGTTCTGTAACAAGTTTCAGCTAGTAATAGCGAATACCCTGTTCGAGAATCACAAGAGGAGGAGGTATACTTGGAAAAGGCCGGGAGGTACGGGAAGATTTCAATTAGATTACATCATGGTCAGACAGAGATTCCGAAATCAAATACTGGATTGTAAGGCGTACCCAGGAGCAGATATAGACTCAGATCACAATATAGTAGTGATGAAAAGTAGTCTGAAGTTCAAGACGTTAGTCAGGAAGAATCAATACGCAAAGAAGTGGGATACGGAAGTACTAAGGAATGACGAGATACGTTTGAAGTTCTCTAACGCTATAGATACAGCAATAAGGAATAGCGCAGTAGGCAGTACAGTTGAAGAGGAATGGACATCTCTAAAAAGGGCCATCACAGAAGTTGGGAAGGAAAACATAGGTACAAAGAAGGTAATATCATGGGCAACAGCAGAAATACTTCAGTTGATTGAGAAAAGGAGGAAGTAGAAAAATGTTTCGGGAAACTCAGGAATACAGAAATACAAGTCGCTGAGGAATGAAATAAATAGGAAGTGCAGGGAAGCTAAGACGAAATGGCTGCAGGAAAAATTTGAAGACACTGAAAAAGAAATGACTGTCGGAAAGTCAGACTCAGCATACAGGAAAGTCAAAATAACATTTAGTGACATTAAAAGCAAGGGTGGTAAAATTAAGAGTGCTATGGGAATTCCACTGTTAAATGCTGAAGAGAGAGCGGATAGGTGGAAAGTATACATAGAAAGCCTCTATGAGGGGAAGTTTGTCTGATGTGATGTAAGAAGAAACGGGAGTCGATTTAGAAGAAAAAAAAATATATGTCAAAAATCCGCCTCAGTAGCGAAACGTTACTGGTCTTTACCCGGGTTTCAGCTAGAGTAATCTAGCCTTCTTCAGAAGCATAAAATAAACTAATACATGCTAGAATAAGGCACGGTCAAACATAAACGGTCTGGCATTTATTACTTTATTTTATGCTTCTGAAGAAGGCTAAATTTCTCTAGCTGAAACCTGGGTAAAGACCAGTAAAATTTCGCAACTGAGGCGCATTTTTGACATATTAATTTATCACAGTTGCTGACAGGGCTGCAACATGTTAAAAATTATTCGATTTAGAAGGGATAGGAGATCCAGTCTTAGAATCAGATTTGGAAGACTTAAGGTCAAATAAGTCAGAATGGAGAGATAACATTCCATCAGCATTTCTAAAATCATTGGACGAAGTGGCAACAAAACGACTATTCGCGTTGGTGTGCAGAATGTATGAGTCTGACGACATACCATCTGACTTTCGAAAAAATAGGACCCACATCATTCCGAAGACTGCTAGAACTGACAAGTGCGAGAATTATCGCACAATCAGCTTAACAGCTCATGCATCCAAATTTCTTACGAGAATAATATACAGAAGAATGGAAAAGAAAATTGAGGATGCGCTAGATGACTATCAGTTTGGCTTTAGAAAAAGTAAAGGCAAGAGAGAGGCAATTCTGACGTTGGGATTAATAATGGAAGCAAGACTGAAGAAAAATAAAGACGCGTTCATAGGATTTATCGACCTGGAAAAAGTGTTCGATAATGTAAAATGGTGCAAGATCGAAATTCTGAGAAAAAAAGGTGGAAGCTATAGGGAGAGATGGGTGATATACAATATGTACAACAACCAAGAGTGAATAATAAGAGTGGACTACCAAGAACAAAGTGCTCGTATTAAAAAGGATGTAAGACAAGAATGTAGTGTTTCGCTCCTACTGATCAATTTGTACATCGAGGAAGCAGTGATGGGAATAAAAGAAAAGATCAGGAGTGGAACTAAAATTCAAGGTGAAGGTATATTAATGATATGATTCGCTATCCTGAGTGGAAGTGAAGAAGAAGAATACATAATATCCCGAACGGAATCAACAGTTTAAAAAATATACAGTATGGATTGAGAGTAAGTCGAAGAAAGAGGAAGGTAAGGAGAAGTAGTAAAAATGAGAACAGCGAGAAACTTAACATCAGGATTGATGATGACGAAGTAGTTGAAGGAATTCTTCTACCTAGGCAGTAAAATAACCAATGACAAACGGAGCAAGGAGGACATCAAAAGCAGATAAGCTATGGCAAAAAAGGCGTTCCTGGCCAGGAGAAGTCTACTAATATCAAATATCGGCCTTAACTTGAGGAAGAAATTTCTGAGAATGTGCGTCTGGAGTACAGCATTGTTTGATAGTGAAACATGTACTGGGGGAAAACCGGAACAGAATCGAAGCATTTGAGATGTGGTGCTTCAGAAGAATGTTGAGCATTAGGGGGGTTGGTAAGGTAAGGAATGAGGATGTTCTACACAGAATCGGAGAGGAAAGGAATATGTGGAAAACACTGATAAGGAGAAGGGACAGGATGATAACATCTGTTAAGACATGAGGGAGTGACTTCCACGCTACTAGAGGGAGCTGTAGAGGGCAAAAACTGTAGAGGAAGAAAGAGACTGGAATACATCCAGCAATTTATTGAGGACTTACGTTGCAAGTGGTACTCTGAGATGAAGAAGTTAGCACAGGACAGGAATTAGTGGTGGGTCGCATCAGAACAGTCAGAAGACCGATGAACAAAACAAAAAAAAAAAAGAAAAAAGTGATTCCAAGCTGTACAGCAGAGCAAAACCTGTGATCGCGCTATACTTCGGAGGGGTCAGATGACTTTCAGTGGGGTTGCAGCCCCACTACGTTCTTAGAATAGGGTTGAAACGTCCAGGGCGTTTTCGTGTGAGTTATGAGCAGCTGTGTGTCTAAAATGTTTTCCTAGGCCACCAGTAAGAAAACCACTTGATTTCAACGCTTGTTGTCGCAGTTCTAATCTCCTTCGCAGAGGTGTCAAGGGAAGAGGTGCACTGTGGGCAAGAGGGGCGTGTCGGCCTTCCCATCATGTGACATGTGCACGATGCGAATGGGCGTAATTGGGGTTAAATTTTAGTGCCAACGTGACATCATTAACCCGACTTACAACTCACGTGAACTTCTGAGGTGTGGCCTCCTTTTGCAAGTGGCGACACCTCGCGTTTTGAATCGCCGCCGAGCCCGAGTAAGACGTGCGGGGCCCCACACTTGTGCACCAATACAGAGGAAAGTTGCGGGCATCTTTGAACCAAAATTTCAAACTTACGGGTCGAAATGGGACACAGTTACGGGGTTTCAGAAAAGTGATCCTTTAATATTTGTTGCGCAGTATAATTTTAAAAACACACAGAACTCGCTGTAAAACTCTGTACTTGAAGAATTAACAGTGTCCTCCAAATGACTTTAACCTGTTATATTACGCTTAGGTAAGTACAATTCGTAATATTTACAAGCACTGCACAAAACACAGTCTCATGTCTCATGACAACACAAATAGCAGAAAAGAACGGAGATTGTTTATGGTGTTCTCTACTGCTCATTACTTCATGTGATTCTAAATTGGTCACTATACTGAAACAACGACCACGAAACAGCACGTGTTCCTAGGTACAACAGTCTTACTTACATTAGATGAAATAGATGGACATAGAAAATGGAAAAATGACCATTAAAATGATGGAAAAGCGACGCAAAATGCTTAGTAGTTAAATAAGAAGACTGACTGATCCGGCTTGAGAGGAATGAATGAAAAATGAGTGCCTTGAGATTGAAGAACTGGAAAAGCAACGTAGAAGCAGTGTACCAAAAAAATGATCCAAGGGAAATGAGCAAACAGTATATACTAAATAAAAGATAAAGCAATATTAGCATGTGTAGAAAAGAACAAATAGGGATGGAAGAAATAAAGCTTAGTTATAACTGAACTATCGCTACTTGGGAGGACCCCCACGAACAAGTGAACACAGGAGAATGAAACTTTGTGGAAGCATTTGTAAGGCCATGTGGAAGAGAGAAAGCGAATGAACGATTGAAAGAAACATTTTAATTTCCACATGAGAGGTTAACATTTTTTGATCGCGTACCATGCCTACGTTCCAGGTTACAAGCGTTGCTCAGTGTGACGAGAGTCTGCATCAACGATAGCCTGGAACCGCTCTAGAGTCTGTTCTACTGCTGTACAAAATAACGGTGGACCACGGAATATTCAGCTGTCGTGAGACAGCTCATGCACTGATTGAAGATCGCAGTTGCATTCTGAACCCTGGAAACACTAAGTTCTTCAACAATATGTGGGGCAGCTGGCCGTTAGCCTCTCCCGGAACAAATTCCCAAATCGCCAGCTGATTCGGACTTCCGAATCACATTCTTTAACCCCGACGTGCAAATGGGACCTCCCGTGTTTCTTTAATGCTTCGATATTCACGAAGAGTAGCAGCACCACTGCTGTTGTTTTGATAAAACAGCTTTACGACTAAAGCCCTGCACACCTTGTCCACAGTCATGCTGGCTGTCTGCGTTTGAAATGCACTCTGATGTCTCTGTTTCAGCCGTGCGTCACCTACCAGTACCGATACCTAAAAGAAAATCATGACACTATCAGTAATAACAATGCAAATCCTGCAGTGTATAGTCACTCCTATAAAGTTGGGTAGCCATACAGTAAATAGTTTTCTGTTTACACTGGCTCAAGTAGCGAAAGTTTAATAACTAACCATCCTGTATATGAAGATTTGTATTAGGAAGTAGATTAGGACACGCATTATTCGTATGTGATGAAATACACTGTGGACCAAAGATATCGAGGTACAAAGCGGAGAAAATATTTTGTCACTAAACCATCTACAACGCCCATTGTACTTTCATTTATTACATTGGTTTGGCTACTGTCATTGTCAGATCTGTAATTATGATAAAAGCAACATTGAAATTAGGCGTCACATGTATATGTTAACTACATTCGAGCTGTTAGCTGCAGCTTAGATGTTACGGGGGACATGGGAAGAGGTCCCAGTATTCTAATGTTTTGGAGAGCCACAACAGATTCAGCTCACATCTGGTAGTAACTGAGGGAACTCTGACGGCGGAATACTACGTCACGGATATCCTGCATCCTTATGTGTTACCTCTGAATGAGACAATATCGTGCCATTTTTCAACACAACAATGCTCATCCACATGTGACACGTGTTTCTATGGACTGTCTGCGTGATGGTGAGATAGTCTCATAGGCAGCAAGATCCCCACACCTGTCCCCGACAGAACAAATGTTCGGACAGCTCAGATGTTGCAATCCTGTCATCTCCTTCCTCTCAGTAATTCTACGAGTAAAATACCATCCTCCACTCCAACTACCAAGAAGATGAATCAGAAACTCCTCAGCACTGAAACAGCCACAACTCATGATCCAAAAAATATCAACGATCAGATTGACAAAGCTGACTATATGGAATCCCTCATTACGTCAGATCAGTCAATACCAATACAATTTCACACTTTCCTTTTATCCCTACCTGATCCAAGATTCATGAAACCAAAATCACTTTCTCTTGAAATCTAAAAGTATGTACCGAAAATATACATACCCTTATCCAAGTTTCATTAGCATCAAATCATCTCTCCCCAACTTACACTCTATAGTCGCCATTAAGATGGCCTCCGCTGTCCTTGGTTCACATGCCTCGTCACATGACTATCAAATCCAACTTCCAGACAACCTCGACCTACTTCCACTGCTGTTATCAAAGGAGTCGGACAGATCTGGAAAGTAGGAAAGCCCTGCGAATCCGTGGCTTTTGGGTGCTGCTTATCTTTTTATGGTTATTACTGAATCATACACCCCTGTAACACCTCACAGCAGACGTAGCATTGAGCCATCTAGATGAGCCTGTTATCAAAGGAGTCGGACAGATCTGGAAAGTAGGAAAGCCCTGCGAATCCGTGGCTTTTGGGTGCTGCTTATCTTTTTATGGTTATTACTGAATCATACACCCCTGTAACACCTCACAGCAGACGTAGCATTGAGCCATCTAGATGAATTGGCGTAAAACATCGCTAACGTCAGTGCTTGAAATATAACGAACATCTAAGGGAGTAGTGTTGGATCCCTCACAAATATCGACACTGGAAGAAACCAACTTCCACAGGCGACACGCTTTCATCAGTCCCCACCAACCCGTAACTCACGTAATCGGTATCCTTTTCTCATCAAACCAAGTCAAAACGCCCCATAATAAAAGCAGAATTTATGCTACCCATCCGTCTAGTTGATACTCCCCTGCATCCAAACCATCCCCTCTGTCTTCGATCTACAGCTGAACACTACATACCTGTACGCTTCATAACAACAGTCCTTTAGAACATCAATCCGTTCGAAAGTTCGTTCATCCTATCCAAAATAACACTTGCTTTTGGCACTACACACGCTGGCAGATGACGTTCACCGGGTATTCGCCACACCCACACCCTGCCATCAGATCGCCACATTGTGAATCGTGTTTCGTCACTTCACTCAACGTTTTTCCACTGTTCAATCGTCCAATGTTTACGCTCCTTACACCAAGCGAAGCGTCGTTTGGCATTTACCAGTGTGATGTGTGGCTTATGACCAGTCGCTCGACCATGAAACCCAGGTTTACTCACCTTCCGCCTAACTGTCATAGTACTATCAGTGGATCCTGATGCAGATTGGAACTCCTGCGTGATAGTCTGGATAGATGTCAGCCTATTACACATTACGACCATTTTCAACTGTTGGTGGCTTCTGTCAGTCAACAGACGAAGTCGGCCTGTACGCCTTTGTGCTGTACGTGTTCCTTCAAGTTTCCACTTCACTGTCACATCGAAAACAGTGTTTTGGAGTGTGAAAATCCTGCGTACAGACCTATGACACAAGTGACACCCAATCACCTGACCACGTTAGAAGTCCGTGACTTCCGCGCTGTCCCAATTTTCCGCGGAGCGCCTCATTCCGCTCTCTCACGATGTCTAATGACTACTGAGGTCGCTGATGTGGAGTACCTGGCAGTAGGTTGCAGCACAATGCACCTAATGTGAAAAAAGTATGCTTTTTTGGGTGTACGGATACTTTTGATCATATAGTGTGTATTGTACACTTACCTACCGAGCCCTGCAGCCTTGTGTAGGCTACTCCCTCTTCCTACACTCACACCAACGCCCATCGTAAACCTTGGGTTTACTACTATCGATTATCCTTCATAGTGTCCCGAATTGGCCCCATCCGATTTTCAAGAGTATCGTATGCGGATAAATGTAGGAGAGATCAATGTGATAAGAATCAGTAAACATCACTGGAAGGCAAGACTTTAAAATAAGCGAATTCTTTCAGATATAAGGATGTTTTGAGACATAAAATGGAAGTTGTGTGGAGAAAATAAGAAGCACAGTATCAATGGGTGAATGAGCTTTTGAAAATGTGAAATGTTTGATAACAGTAAAAACAATTTCAATCGATTCGAGAAGTGGTTTGTCTGGAGGGTACTACTGTAAGGCATCGAATCATGGAAAGTCAAAAACCAAGAGGAAAAATGTTTGGATAGTTATGAAACGCAATAATTGTAGAGAACAATACTAAAAGTGAAATGGACTATAGAATGACTGATGCAGGAGTAGTCCTAAGAACAGGAGAGGAAATAAAACTAGTGGAAATGATAGGTAGTAAACATTTCGGCTGGGACACACTTCGTACTGTGAAGAAGCTGTCTACAATGAAGAGCCTTCAGAGGAGATATTACATCGAATCAGGGAATGGAAGAAAAAGACTCGCAATGCTGAATGACACGAAATATTTTGCGTAGTTACCAACAGATTGAGAAAAAGGCAACGGATAAAAGTAGGAGAATAGTATCTTGTCGATACCTGACAAAATACGAGAGAACGATAAGAGAGTCCTAAATTGGGATCCTTAAGATAGATGACCAATGCTTAGGAATGACATTTAGTTTTTATTCACATGGGCATCATGTAATAGTAACTTATGACGTTTGCAGTCGTTCAGAGTGAAGACTGCCAACCTCAGTCCACGTGTTACAACATAATCTACTGACGTAGCTGAGTTTTAGGTTCGAAATTATTTGGCCTCACGTACCAGATCTTAGTTTTCAAAAAGTAATGACTAATGACCCAAACCTGAATGGACACATTTAGAGAGACTAAACTGGTTAATTATCGTACCCGAATTCTCCACTGACTGATAGTTTAACGCTGCGGCTTATACGTATCTACCGTCGCGCAAACTAAACTACAACATCCAATACTAGAAAACGATTCAAGGTCAGATGCCAGACCCGCCTCGCTTAGAGTCCAGCCACCTCACCGATGAGACACACCTGATCGTCAACAAGTTATTGGGATTGGCGTTGTTGCTCCTGTGGGGGAATGGAATTTGACGGCGTCAGAGACTGGGGCACTGTGTGACTTTCCTGAGCGCACTGCGCAACGATGGATAAAATGATGCCGTCATACGGGAGAAGCAAGTTGGCTTGTGAGTTCAGAACAAAAAAAAACTCGTAAACACATCACTTCAAAAACTTTTTTTAAACTAGATGGAGCTGAAACGTGCTACTGCATTTCCCGAGTCGGTTAACACGGTTCGTCGCTGGCTTAGGTGGTCGGAATACAGAGGAAACGGGTGGCAGTGAAAGTGAATTTCGGTGATAATCATAGATTCTAGCGATTGAAGTTTGCTGAGGAAAATATCTACGATGATGAGCGGAATGTAGTATTCTCCAACGAATAAGCGATTTCCACAGCAAATTATGTTCAGTAAGAGTGTATAGGACGCATACTGTCCGTTACGACAGCAAATACATCCGCGAGTTATGTCATGGTAGTCGTGTGCGTGCGAGAGTTTGGACATGGATATGTTCGAATGGTCTTTGACTGCTTGACAGGATAGGTGAGCGACTTGACACTACTTACAACAGGCATTAAATGGCTAATGTTATGATTCCGTCAGTGAAACAACTGTAACCTTGGGTATTTAACTATTTTCAGCAGGATCACCCACCAATAGACATTTGAAAACCGTCATGATCCACGGCCAAGAGTTGCTAATAAAAATGTCTGTATTATACAACCTGTTCCGGCCCACAGACCATCATCAGGCATCTGAAAATAAATACTATTTAAAGCGATATAAAGTCTATGCCCTCAAATAATATAAAAATTGAAATATAACTTTTTGATGCTTTTTATATTGTATCGTTTTATATGCTGTTAAATATTTTATGATACCTCATGGTGGTCTGAGGGCTTAAACTGATTGCATGATAAAATAATTTTTATCAGTAGCTAGTGTCAATCATGGCGTTTTTCAAATATTTACCGGTTTTAGGGTGCCAGCTTAAAATGTATCCCAATACACGCCAGAGCTATAGTGCCGGAGTGGTTTGTAGAATAGAATAGGATTTCTCTCCTGACTCCCTTCTGCACTACATGTCTCCCCTGCTAGAAACGTATGCGCGGAGCTGTAGTGGACCTCGAGAGAGAACTGGCCTGACACTGCGCCAAAAACCGGCGATAAGCCAGGTGCCTGAGAGGTGAGAGATTTATTGCTCAGGTTCCCTCGTCGAAGGATGCATGTGGTCACTGAAGTGGAAGGCCTTTGCGCAGAAAGTTAAGTAGCAAAGAAATCACACGCTGTGCCCTTTTGAGGGTCGATAAAATCTTATCAAGAACGTTGAACGTCTCGTTCTGTTAATTTGGTGTTTTGTGAAGATTATACAAATTAGAAAAGTAAAGCAAAACAAAAAGATTACGTAAAGCGTGATTCGATGCGAATCCTGTCATCACCCTGCAGTTGTTAGGCAGTCTGTAGACTGGAGCTGTCAAGTTACTATACTAAGTGCTGAGATACTAAGTTATTTCTTTCGATGGTTCCGTGCCCACTGCAGTCGGGACTGACAATACTGCTGGATCAACCTGTGAGTACGCAGCGGTCATCCGTTGTAGATCCCCATGTTATGATCAGAAGAAATTACAATCGTCCGGTCATAACTGTGCGTACTTTCATTTCTCTGGGAAAGGGCTAATCGAACAACAACATATGAAATATTAGTTCCCTGTACTCCATGAATGATAAAAAGATTTACTTAACTTCATACAATTTTTTTCCACAGGAGTGCTTGATAATTTTCAACCGTCGCTGACTATTAAAGCATCACTTGATGCACTAATGAACAAACTATTGTCTTGAAGTACAATGTTCGACGTTTACAAAAATATACTTCCATCTGGAGTTGAATAACTCTTTAGTCTTACTCACTGATGTTAACTGCTTCAGCTGAGGTCACAGTCAGGGGTGGCGCGCTTCCGTGCTCGGCTCTGTACTGATGTCTGTGCGACGGCTCTGGTGTGCTGAGAGAGAAGGCTTGTCTTCTTCAGCCCCCCCCCCCTCCCCCCAGCGACCCATCGCTAATGTCTGTGGCACCGCTATCTCTGGACTATTCCTTACTTCATGTTCAACACTGTGCACAGAGAGTTGTCCTCCAAAACACTTGTTCCTCCAACCAACCAGCCAGAACTGCCACAGATCGTCGTCTATCGTGTTTTTCTCAGTGGGCGAACCTCCAACCTGCACGTTCTGTGGTGAGGCCTGGATATCGAGCACCTTATTGCCAATTAGTGGTTTCATCGTCCTCCAACCACATTCCAAAGATGCTCACGACGATTTACATCTACATACCGGGTGATCAAAAAGTCAATATAAATTTGAAAACTTAATAAACCACGGAATAATGTAGATAGAGAGGTAAAAATTGACATACATGCTTGGAATGACATGGGGTTTTATTAGAACAAAAAAAGACAAAGTTCACAAAATGTCCAACAGATGGCGTTAGATAGCAAAACGTCAGTGACTGCGCATGACAATCGTGTATAAAAGGAGCAGTAATGAGAGAGAGAATCATATGCGCCTGAAGTCGGAGCATGTTGACGTTACCTGAAAAGGCGCTTTAGTGAAGCTGTATTATCAGAATGGGGAATGTGCTAGTTCAGCGTTACGATCCTATCGCAATAGGAAGGGGATTCGAACGGGTAAAAGTCCGTTGACAAATGCATCTGTGGCGGGAATGATTTCGAAGTTCGAAGCCCCAGGTTGTTTAGACGATAGACCCCGTAGTGGCCGACCGAACACAAGGCGTAATGCTGGTGAGACAGTTCAAGAAGAAATGGAGACTGTAGCGGGTTCGTCTATGCACGGGGAAGTCAGCGCTCGTGCAATCGCACGTCGAGCCGGCATTTATGCACTACTGTTTGGTTGGCACTTAGACGTACCCTCCGATGCTATCCGCACAAAATCCATCGGCATCATGAACTGTTACCTGGCGATTTAGTGAAGCGGAGGGCATTTGCGGTGTGGGTATTTCAAAAGATGGCAGAAGATGACGATTGGTTGAGTAACGTGTTGTGGACCGACGAAGCTCATTTCACACTCCGAGGGTCTGTCAACGCCCACAACTACAGAATTTGGGCTACCGAAAATCCTAGAACTGTCGTGGAAACTGGAAACTCCACTGCGCGACGAGAAAGTCACGGTATGGGTATGATTTACCACATCTACCGTTATCGGGCTTTTTTTTCGTCGAGGAAATGCTTGATTTTGGTTTTGTAATTGCTACCGTGACGGGTGAGAGGTACGCCGATATGTTACAGAATCGCATCATCCCCAGCCTGGCTGATGAACACCTGCTGGAACGTACGATGTTTATGCAGGATGGCGCTCCACCCCATATTGCTAGACGCGTGAAAGATCTCTTGCGCGCGTCGTTTGGCCATGATCGTATGCTCAGCCGCCACTTTCGTCAAGCTTGGCCTCCCAGGTCCCCAGACCTCAGTCTGTGCGATTATTGGCTTTGGAGTTACCTGAAGTCGCAAGTGTATCGTTATTGACCGACATCTCTAGGGATGCTGAAAGACAACAACCGACGCCAATGCCTCACCATAACTCCGGACATGCTTAACAGTGCTGTTCACAATATTATTCCTCGACTACAGCTATTGTTGATGAATGATGGTGGACATATTGAGCATTTCCTGTAAAGAACATCATCTTTGCTTTGTCTTACTTTGTTATGCTAATTATTGATATTCTGATCAGATGAAGCGCCATCTGTCGGACATTTTTTGAACTTTTGTATTTTTTTGGTTCTAATAAAACCCCATGTCATACCAAGCATGTGTGTCAATTTGTACCTCTCTATCTACATTATTCCGTGATTTATTCAGTTTTCAAATTTATACTGACTTTTTGATCACCCGGTATATACTCTGTTCCATCGCAAATAAAGCGTTATTTATCTTATCTTCGTAGCCCTTACTTCAAATGTACATTGGCGGCAGTATAATTGTTTTGCAGTCAGCTTCGAACGACGGTTCTCTAAATTTTCTCAATAGTGTTCCACGGATAGAATTTCGCCTTCCTTCAGGGATTCCCATTTGAGTTGCCGAAGCACCTCTGTAATACTAACATTTTGTTTGGACCTACCAGTAAGAACTCTGGCTCTAAATTGCATCGAAGTCTTCCTTTAATACGACCTGATGCGGATCACAAACACTCGAACAGTAATCAAGAATAGGTCGCAGTAGCATCCTGTATGCGGTCTCCTTTACATATAAAACACACTTTTCCCCCAATGAACCGACGTCGACCATTCGAATTCTGCAGTAAAATCCTTAGATTCTCGTTTCATTCCTTATCGCTTTGGAACGTTACGCCCAGAATTTTAAACGACGTGACTGTGTCAAGCTGTATTAAAACAAGAGTTTTGATTTTCGTACTCATATGCATTAACTTAGAATTTTCTGTATTTAGAGTTATTCATCACGTCGGCTAGGAATTTTGTCTAAGTCATCTTGCATCCTCCCATGGGGGGGGCACCTTCCCGCACACCACACACCATCAGCAAACAGCTGCAGATTGCTGCCCAACCTATCCACCAGATCGCTTATGTATACAGAAAATAATAGTGGTCCTCTTACACTTACTTGTGGTACGCCTCACTGTACTCTTGTCTCTGATAAAGACTCGCAGTCGATGACAGCGTACCGGGTTCTATTACTTAAAAAGTCTTCAAGCCATTCACACATATGGGAACGTACACTATGTGATGAAAAGTATCAGTTTGTGGCGCCCTCCATCGGTAATGCTGGAATTCAATATGGTGTTGCCCCACCCTTAGCCTTGATGACAGCTTCCACTCTCGCAGGCATACGTTCAGTCAGGTGTTGAAAAGTTACCTGGGGAATGGCAGCCCACTCTTCACGGAGTGCTGCTCTGAGGAGAGGTATCGATGTGGGTCGGTGAGGCCTGGCACGAAGTCGGCGTTCCAAAACATCCCATAGGTGTTCTATAGGATTCAGGTCAGGACTCTGTGCTGGCCAGTCCATTACAGGGATGTTATTGTCGTGTAACCACTCCGCCACAGGCCGTGCATTATGAACAGGTGCTCGATCTTGTTGAAAGATGCAATCGCCATCCCCGAATTGCCATTCAATAGTGGTAAGCAAGAAGGTGCTTAAAACATCAATATAGGCCTCAGTTGTGATAGTTCCATGTAAAACGACAAGGGGTGCAAGCCCTCTCAACGAAAAACACGACTACAACTTAGCACCGCCGCCTCCCAATTTTACTGTTGGCACTATACCCGCTAGCAGATGACGTTCACCGGACATTCACCATACCCACGCCCTACCATCAGATCGCCACATTGTGTATCGTTTTTCCATTGTTCAATCGTCCAATGTTTAGGCTCCTTACACCAAGCGAGGCGTCGTTTGGCATTTACCGGCGTGATGTGTGGCATACACTCCTGGAAATTGAAATAAGAACACCGTGAATTCATTGTCCCAGGAAGGGGAAACTTTATTGACACATTCCTGGGGTCAGATACATCACATGATCACATTGACAGAACCACAGGCACATAGACACAGGCAACAGAGCATGCACAATGTCGGCACTAGTACAGTGTATATCCACCTTTCGCAGCAATGCAGGCTGCTATTCTCCCATGGAGACGATGGTAGAGATGCTGGATGTAGTCCTGTGGAACGGCTTGCCATGCCATTTCCACCTGGCGCCTCAGTTGGACCAGCGTTCGTGCTGGACGTGCAGACCGCGTGAGACGACGCTTCATCCAGTCCCAAACATGCTCAATGGGCGACAGATCCGGAGATCTTGCTGGCCAGGGTAGGTGACTTACACCTTCTAGTGCACGTTGGGTGGCACGGGATACATGCGGACGTGCATTGTCCTGTTGGAACAGCAAGTTCCCTTGCCGGTTCTACCATGAACGATGGGTTCGATGACGGTTTGGATGTACCGTGCACTATTCAGTGTCCCCTCGACGATCACCAGTGGTGTACGGCCAGTGTAGGAGATCGCTCCCCACACCATGATGCCGGGTGTTGGCCCTGTGTGCCTCGGTCGTATGCAGTCCTGATTGTGGCGCTCACCTGCACGGCGCCAAACACGCATACGACCATCATTGGCACCAAGGCAGAAGCGACTCTCATCGCTGAAGACGACACGTCTCCATTCGTCCCTCCATTCACGCCTGTCGCGACACCACTGGAGGCGGGCTGCACGATGTTGGGGCGTGAGCGGAAGACGGCCTAACGGTGTGCGGGACCGTAGCCCAGCTTCATGGAGACGATTGCGAATGGTCCTCGCCGATACCCCAGGAGCAACAGTGTCCCTAATTTGCTGGGAAGTGGCGGTGCGGTCCCCTACGGCACTGCGTAGGATCCTACGGTCTTGGCGTGCATCCGTGCGTCGCTGCGGTCCGGTCCCAGGTCGACGGGCACGTGCACCTTCCGCCGACCACTGGCGACAACATCGATGTACTGTGGAGACCTCACGCCCCACGTGTTGAGCAATTCGGCGGTACGTCCACCCGGCCTCCCGCATGCCCACTATACGCCCTCGCTCAAAGTCCGTCAACTGCACATACGGTTCACGTCCACGCTGTCGCGGCATGCTACCAGTGTTAAAGACTGCGATGGAGCTCCGTATGCCACGGCAAACTGGCTGACACTGACGGCGGCGGTGCACAAATGCTGCGCAGCTAGCGCCATTCGACGGCCAACACCGCGGTTCCTGGTGTGTCCGCTGTGCCGTGCGTGTGATCATTGCTTGTACAGCCCTCTCGCAGTGTCCGGAGCAAGTATGGTGGGTCTGACACACCGGTGTCAATGTGTTCTGCTCGACCATGAAAACCAAGTTCTCTCACCTCCCGCCTGTCATAGCACCTGCAGTGGATTCTGATGCAGTCTGGGGTTCCTGTGTGATGGTCTGGATAGACGTCTGCCTATTACACATTACGACCCTCTTCGACTGTCGGCGGTCTCTGTCATCAGTCAACAGACGAGGTCTGCCTGTACGCTTTCGTGCTGTACGTGTCCCTTCACGTTTCCACTTCACTATCACATCGGAAACAGTGGACCTAGGGATGTTTAGGAGAGTGGAAATCGCGTGTACAGACATGTGACACAAGTGACACCCAATCACCTGACCACGTTTGAAGTCCGTGAGTTCCGCGGAGCGCCCCATTCTGCTCTCTCACGATGTCTAATGACTACTGAGGTTATTGATGTGGAGTACGTGGGAGAAGTTGGCTGCACGATGGATCCAATATGAAAAATATATTTTTTTGGAGGTGCCCGGATACTTTTGATCACATAGTGTATTTAATACGTCTGCTGTGGGGCGCCGCGTGAAATGCAGGCGAACTGCCAAGCTGCTTCGCCGTTTGCGAGATGCTTCATCCCAGATACCGGACCGTGACAATATCTGTTTTGTCAAAGTCGTTTACGTCACTGCATATCCACATTTGCGGCCCGTATTGGTGCTAGAGTGATTCCCCATTCGTCTCTGCTCCGCTTACACGCTTTAGATCTACATATCTACATATATACTCCGCTAGCCACCAAGCGGGATGACGCGGAGGGCACAATTCGCACCAATGTCATATTCCCCCCCTCCCCCTCTCCCCCCGCCCGCCCGTCCCTGTTCCACTCGTGGATCGCGCGAGGGAAAAACGACTGAATGCCTCAGTACGAACTCTTGTTTCCCTTATCTTTGAATGGTAATCATTGCGCGATTTGAAAGTCGGTGGTAATAATATATGCTCTACATCCTCCGTGAAGATCGTATTTCGGAATGTAGTGAGCATCCCGCTCGTTTAGCACGCCGTCTATGTGCAAGTTTGTCCGACTTCAGACTTTCTATGAGATTTGTAACGCTCTCACGATGGCTAAATGTACCAGTCACGAATCTTGCCGCTCTTATTTGAACCTTCTCAATCCCTTAAATCAGACCCAACTGGTAAGGGTCCAACACAAACGAATGATACTCCAAGACTGGACGAACTAACGAATTGTAAGCTATTTCCTTTGTTGAAGGACTGCATCGCTTCAGGATTCTACCAATAAACCGCTGTCTAGAGTTCGGCTTACCCGTTACTTGTGTAATCTGATCATTCCATTTGAGATCATTTCGAATAGTCACACCCAGATACTTGACGGACGTTACCGCTTCCAACGACTGGGCATTTATTTCGTACTCGTACATTAATGCGGATTTTCGCCTTGTTATACGCAGTAGGCTACACTTACTAATATTGAGAGATAACTGTCAGTCGTTACACCACGCATTTATTTTCTGCAAATCGTCATTGATTTGTTCCGAACTTTCGTGTGATACTACTTTCATGTAGACTACAGCATCATCGGCAAACAGTCTAATGCCGCTGTCAATACCATCAATCAGATCGTTTACGTAAATCTTAAAAAGTAGAGGACCTATTAAGCTGCCCTGGGGCATACCTGAAGTTACGCTTGTTCCTGTTGAAGTCACCCCGTTCAGGACGACATACTGCTCCCTGTCTGTTAGAAAACTTTCTATCCAATCGGATATGTCATCGGATATCGGATAGTCCGTAAGTGCGCACTTTTTGTAGCAAGCGACATTGCGGAACTGCGTCGAATTCCTTTCGAAAGTCGAGAAATATGGCATCAACCTGGGAGCCGGTATCTAGAGCCTGTTGTATATCAGGCACAAAGAGGGTCAGCTGTGTCCCGCATGACCGCTGTTTCCTGAAACCGTGTTAGTTTCTGCGGATGAGCATCCGGTGCCCGTAGCGCCATCGGCCGACATTCAGTTTCGATGTGGGCAGTGAACACAATGTCTTGACCCATCAGCGTATTGTTGTTGATAATTCTCCCGGGTTATATGGCCGTGATCCATGGAATACTTCTACACTCCTGGAAATGGAAAAAAGAACACATTGACACCGGTGTGTCAGACCGACCATACTTGCTCCGGACACTGCGAGAGGGCTGTACAAGCAATGATCACACGCACGGCACAGCGGACACACCAGGAACCGCGGTGTTGGCCGTCGAATGGCGCTAGCTGCGCAGCATTTGTGCACCGCCGCCGTCAGTGTCAGCCAGTTTGCCGTGGCATACGGAGCTTAATCGCAGTCTTTAACACTGGTAGCATGCCGCGACAGCGTGGACGTGAACCGTATGTGCAGTTGACGGACTTTGAGCGAGGGCGTATAGTGGGCATGCGGGAGGCCGGGTGGACGTACCGCCGAATTGCTCAACACGTGGGGCGTGAGGTCTCCACAGTACATCGATGTTGTCGCCAGTGGTCGGCGGAAGGTGCACGTGCCCGTCGACCTGGGACCGGACCGCAGCGACGCACGGATGCACGCCAAGACCGTAGGATCCTACGCAGTGCCGTAGGGGACCGCACCGCCACTTCCCAGCAAATTAGGGACACTGTTGCTCCTGGGGTATCGGCGAGGACCATTCGCAATCGTCTCCATGAAGCTGGGCTACGGTCCCGCACACCGTTAGGCCGTCTTCCGCTCACGCCCCAACATCGTGCAGCCCGCCTCCAGTGGTGTCGCGACAGGCGTGAATGGAGGGACGAATGGAGACGTGTCGTCTTCAGCGATGAGAGTCGCTTCTGCCTTGGTGCCAATGATGGTCGTATGCGTGTTTGGCGCCGTGCAGGTGAGCGCCACAATCAGGACTGCATACGACCGAGGCACACAGGGCCAACACCCGGCATCATGGTGTGGGGAGCGATCTCCTACACTGGCCGTACACCACTGGTGATCGTCGAGGGGACACTGAATAGTGCACGGTACTTCCAAACCGTCATCGAACCCATCGTTCTACCATTCCTAGACCGGCAAGGGAACTTGCTGTTCCAACAGGACAATGCACGTCCGCATGTACCCCGTGCCACCCAACGTGCTCTAGAAGGTGTAAGTCAACTACCCTGGCCAGCAAGATCTCCGCATCTGTCGCCCATTGAGCATGTTTGGGACTGGATGAAGCGTCGTCTCACGCGGTCTGCACGTCCAGCACGAACGCTGGTCCAACTGAGGCGCCAGGTGGAAATGGCATGGCAGGCCGTTCCACAGGACTACATCCAGCATCTCTACGATCGTCTCCATGGGAGAATAGCAGCCTGCATTGCTGCGAAAGGTGGATATACACTGTACTAGTGCCGACATTGTGCATGCTCTGTTGGCTGTGTCTATGTGCCTGTGGTTCTGTCAGTGTGATCATGTGATGTATCTGACCCCAGGAATGTGTCAATAAAGTTTCCCCTTCCTGGGACAATGAATTCACGGTGTTCTTATTTCAATTTCCAGGAGTGTATTCCTAACGTTTCGTCCAATACGTTGGACATCCTCAGAGGTATGGCTGGTCCTGTTGAGTCCTGCCGACTGACGGGTCGGGCGTCGGAGAGCGGCCTAAATACCGAGGAAAGTGGGCGTGGTTTAGCTTGCACATAGCAGCATAGAGAAAACTAGTCATAGATAAAATGTAACTATCGGTAATAGTCCGTCAGAAATAAAATCACTTATCGATTCTGTAACGCCATTGTCCATACCTCGCTTAATTTCAAGGCTTCTTCTTTTCTATTAAAATTATCTTCATGTTTACATATTTCAGTAGTCTCCCTATACAGTCGTGGATAATAGTTCGTGGTAGCACTTAAAACTGTAGTTTCAGAATACTCAGCTACATGGTCACCGGACTGAAGTGCATGTTCCGCAACGGCCGATTTATCTATTTTACCCAGTCGGCAAAGACTTTTATGCTCCTTTATCCTCGTATTCACACTTCTTTTTGTAGTACCAATATAGACCTTGCCACAGGTACACGGAATTTTATACACACCGCTAGATGATAATGGTGGCCTTCTATCTTTAACAGAACGAAGTACTTGTCCCATTTTTCTGGTATGTTTGAATACCGGGTTCACTTTATGTTTCAGCAAAATTTTGCCGATTCGATCTGTAACCTTACTAATGAAAGGTAAAGACACCGTGTTCTTCCATTGTTGTGTACCATCCTTAATAGAGTTTTGAGACCCAATTACAGCACGCCAAAGGACAAGGATAATCGATAAGTGATTTTATCTGTGATGGAGCATTATCGATAGTTACATTTTATCTGTGACTAGTTGTCTCTGTGCTACTATGAGCAAACTAGACCACGACCACTTTCCTTGGTTTTCAGGCCGCTCTCCGACGCCCGACTCGTCTGTCGGCAGGACTCAACAGGACCAGCCATACCTCTGAGGACGTCCAACGTATTATTGGACGAAACGTTAGGAATAGAAGTATTCCATGGACCACGGCCATATAACCCGGAAGAATTATCAACAACAGTACGATCCGGTCGTGAAAGCCTTCATTGTACCATCAGCGTATGAGCGAAAGCGCAGCCGTGGCAACGACCTCCGCCGGCTGGGCCAGGGCCCCCGACGGTCCCGCGACAATAGCACGCTCTGCCCCTCCCCACCAAGCCGGCACGGCGTTGTTTTTACAGCGGCGGGCGGGCCAGACAGACGGATGCAGTCGCGGCTGATGACCACAGGTCCCCCGGACACCGTCGCGCTAATAATGGACCGCGCTGCCGTCACTGCCGGCCGCCAGAAGTGGAAGTGGAAATGGGGTGTTATGTTAGAGCGACACCCGACTCGTGTCCGCGGATCGCTTTACCGCCCGCGGCTGCGCCTCGCAGCCGTCTCGCCTGAGTGCATGCAGCTATGGCAGTTGCACAGCCAGTTACCCGTGGACAGCCGCCCCACCAGAATTTCAGTAAAGGCTTACATGTACTAATCAAAACAACATTCAGTGAGCATCATTCGCAAGACAGTTAATACTACACTACTGGCCATTAAAATTGCTACACCAAGAATTCATTGGACAAATATATTATACTAAAACTGACATGTGATTGCATTTTCATGCAGTTTGGGTGAACAGATCCTGAGAAATCAGTACCCAGAACAACCACCTCTGGCCGTAATAACAGCCTTGATACGCCTGGGCATTGAGTCAAACAGAGCTTGGATGGCGTGTACAGGTACAGCTACCCATGCAGCTTCAACACGATACCACTGTTCATCAAGAGTAGTGACTGGCGTATTGTGACGAGCCAGTTCCTCCGCCACCATCGAGCAGACGTTTTCAATTGGTGAGAGATCTGAAGAATGTGCTGGCCAGGGGAGCAATCGAACATTTCCTGTATCCAGAAAGGCCTGTACAGGACCTGCAACATGCGGCCGTGCATTATCAAAAAAATGGCTCTGAGCACTATGGGACTCAACTCCTGTGGTCATAAGTCCCCTAGAACTTAGAACTACTTAAACCTAAATAACCTAAGGACAGCACACAACACCCAGCCATCACGAGGCAGAGAAAATCCCTGACCCCGCCGGGAATCGAACCCGGGAACCCGAGCGTGGGAAGCGAGAACGCTACCGCACGGTGCATTATCCTTCTGAAATGTAGGGTTTCGCAGGGATCGAATGAAGGGTGGAGCCACGGGTCGGAACACATCTTAAATGTGATGTCCACTGTTCAAAGTGCCGTCAATGCGAACAAGAGGTGACCGAGACGTGCAACCAATGGCACCCTACACCATCACGCAGGGTGATACGCCAGTATGGCGATGACGAATATACGCTTCCAATGTGCGTTCACCGCGATGTCTCCAAACACTGATACGACCATCGTGATGCTGTAAATAGAACCTGGATTCATCCGAAAAAATGACGTTTTGCCATTCGTGCGCCCAGGTTCGTCGTTGAGTACACCATCGCAGGCACTCCTGTCTGTGATGCAGCGTCTAGGGTAACCGCAGCCACGGTCTCCGAGCTGATAGTCCATCCTGCTGCAAACGTCGTCGAACTGTTCGTGCAGATGGTTGTTGTCTTGCAAACTTCCCCGTCTGTTGACTCAGGGATCGAGACGTGGCTGCACGATCCGTTACAGCCGTGCGGATATGTTTCCAGTCATCTCGACTGCTAGTGATACGAGGCCGTTGGGATCCAGCACGACGTTCCGCATTACCCTCCTGAACCCACCGATTCCATATTCTGCTTACAGTCACCGGATCTCGACCAACGCGAGCAGCAGTGTCGCGATACGATAAACCGCAATCGCGATAGGCTACAATCCGACCTTTATCAAAGTCGGAAACGTGATGGTACGCATTTCTCCCCCTTTACACGAGGCATGACAACAACGTTTGACCAGGCAACCCTGGTCAACTGCTGTTTGTGTATGGGAAATCGGTTGGAAACTTTCCTCATGTCAGCACGTTGTAGGAGTCGCCACCGGCGCCAACCTTGCGTGAGTGCTCTGAAAAGCTAATCATTTGCATATCACAGCATTTCTTCCTGTAGGCTAAATTTGGCGTCTGTACCACGTCATCTTCGTGGTGTAGCAATTATAATGGCCAGAAGTGTATATTCCCTTTTTAGGGTTCCGTACCTCGACTGGTAAACATTTATAGGATAACTTTTTTATCCATCTGTTCGCCTGTCTCTCTGACTTTCCAAATCATTTGTCTCAGGAACGGGTAGACTTGTCAAGTTGAAATTTATGCCTCATACTAAGGACTGCAATGCCTTGGCGGTATAATACGAGGGTCACTCCAAAAGAAATGCACACTATTTTTTTAAAAAAATCCACCTTTTATTCTACACGTTTGAAAGTTTTACAGTGTGTAGATACATCCTTTAGGAACAATATTTTCATCTCTCCACATAATTTCCATCCCTCTCAGCTGCCTTACGCCATCTTGAAACCAGCGCCTGTATACCCGCACGGTAAAATTCTGCACCAATCTGTTGGAGCCACTGTTTGGCAGAGTGCGCAAGGGAGTCATCATCTTAAAACCTTGTTCCGCGAAGAGAGTCTTTCAGTTTCCCAAAGAGATGATAGTCACATGGAGCCAGGTCAGGATTGTATGCGGGTGTTTCACTGTTGTCCATCCGAGTTTGGTGATCGCTTCCATGGATTTTTGACTGACATGTGGCCGTGCATTGTCGTGCAACAGCAAAACGTCCTGCTTTTGCCGATGTGGTCGAACACGACTCAAAAATGGCTCTGAGCACTACTGGACTTAACTTCTGGGGTCATTAGTCCCTTAGACTTAGAACTACTTAAACCTAACTAACCTAAGGACATCACACACATCCAAGCCCGAGGCAGATTTCGAACCTGTGACCGTAGCGATCGCGCGGTTCCAGACTGTACCGCCTAGAACCACTCGGACACCCCGGCCGGCAACACGACTCAGTCGAGCTTGAGGTTTCTTCAGTGTCGTCACATATGCATCAGAATTTATGGTGGTTCCACTTGGCATGATGTCCACTAGCAAGAGTCCTTCGGAATTGGGAAAACCGTAGCCATAACTTTTCCAGCAGAAGGTGTGGTTTTGAATTATTTTTTCTCGGTTGAATTTGCATGATGCCACTCCTTTGATTGCCACTTCGTCTCTGGTGAAAAATGATTGAGCCATATTTCATCACCTGTCACAATTCTTCCAAGAAATTCATTTCCACCATTCTCGTACTGTTCTAAAAGTTCCCTGCATACCCTCTCTCTTGTTTCTTTGTGAGCCACTATCAACATCCTGGGAACCCACCTGGCACAATCCTTTTTTAACGCCAACACTTCCAGTATTCTGCAAACACTTCATTCCCCTATCCCAACATAGCGTGACAATTCGTTCACTGTGATGCGTCTGTCAGCAGTCACCAATTAGTTAAGTCTCTGCACATTGTCTAAAGTGTGTGCAGTACGAGGCCTGGTGCTGCGAGGGCAATACTCAATATTGCCGTGCCCGCTTTCATCACGTAACCTGCTTGCCCACCTACTAACTGTACTACGATCGACAGCAGCATCTCCATACACCTATTTCAACCTGTTGTGGATGTTTCCCACTGTCTCGTTTTCACAGCACAGGAAAACTATGGCAGCACGTTGCTTCTGACGAACGTCAAGTGTAGCAGCCATCTTGAAGACATGCTGTGATGGCGCCACTCACGTGAACATGTTGAACTAAGTTTGAAAGCAAGTGGGAAGGATGTATCTACACACTGTAAAACTTTCACATATGCAGAATGAAAACTTTATTTTTACAGAAATAGTGTGCATTTCTTTTGGAGTGACCCTCGTAAATGTCAGCTTCAAAGTGAATGCTGTCGAAAGATACGGCCATTTATGTCACACATTTTAATACTCGCAAACTTACTCATCAAAACCTACAGATACTCCCCGCTGACCTAGAACCATGAAATTTGCCAAGAAGCAAGGTTTCACATCAAAATCAACGAAAAGCTCTGAAAATTGTTAATTTGTAATTATGTCGCACGAAATTTTTTTTTTTGTCATTTGTTATCAAACTGCCTGTCCATCCATCTGTTAAGACCCCTTTTCTCCGAGGACCAGGTAGACGTATCAAGATTAAATCTATGCCACGTATTTATCTCTGCAGGTCTTTGATGGTGTAATAAATGTTAGCTTTTAAGTCAGTGGAGTCAAAAGATATGGCCATTTGTGCCACATATTTTGATACTCATAAACCCACTAATTGAAACCTATAGCGTATTTCTCCTTCACGTAGAGTCATGAAATTTGGCAAAAAGAAAGGTTTCACAATACAAGTAAAGGTGAAAAAATCACAAATCTGTTAATTTTTAATTATATTAGACGAAAGAAATATTCTTTTGTCATTTGTTATCCCACCACAAACTTGAAATGAAAACATACTCGCAAGCCTAGCAACTCTAGGACCGATACTTCGCTAGTGTAAGTGACGATAACAGGCAAAAATCGTCAACGTCCTCTATTCCCGGAATGGATGAACTGTCTGTATACATAATTAAGTTTGTACTTAACCCTCAGCACGCTCCTTGTCTTTGTTAAGAGGAAATCACGGTCTGCTTTGACTATAAAACTGTTTATTTCTAAAACCCACAGTTGAAATTTCGGTGTTGTGGCTACTGTCATGCGGAATACTGCCAAATTGTGCTTCGGCTCATTTCAAAATCTTACAAAATGTTTGACATGTAAATACCTCGTTGTCATAGTCACACGTTGCACAGTTAGAGCTGCAATCATTTATTACATAGATGTTATTATCTAAAACTTTCATACATGGGTACGACGACGATATATTTACATGTCAGAAATTTTTTAAAGTTTTTCACGAGTTCAGTTTCGGAGGATTCTGCATAATAATAGCCACATGGCCGAAATATCAGTAATGAGTTTGATAAATAAATAATTTGGAGTCAAAGATGATCATAACGTTCTTTAAAAACAATACGCATTGTGAATCCAAGCTGCAAGACGCTAATTATATTCTCTCTCATTCCACATTTATTTAATTTTTTATTTAAGTAAACTACAATACAAACAACAATAACCAGCATAGAAGGTATTAAAATTAATCGTAAACAAATACTGTGTTATTGCTGATAACTGGGCTGTCGTAGAAGATTCTGCAAAGGACATGAACTACATATTAAAAATTTTGTCTGCTTCCTTGGTCAATCACAAACTGAAAATAAAGACAGACCAATCTAAAATAATGGTGAGAAATAAATCGAAGGAGATAAATAAGGGCAAACAGTAAAACTGGAAATAAAATACTAATAAAATTAAAAAAAGTCCTGATTGGGCCAACAGAAGCGTTAAGGATATTAAATGAAGAACTGAAGTTATAAACAAGCCTCCGTAAGTAATCATAATTTGTTAACAAAAAAAGAAGCAAGGAAGAAAGTCATCAAGATATCAATCTGGAGCATTTTATGCTACGACTATGAAGAGTGAACTCCGGGGTAACTAGAAAAGAAAAAAATTAGAAGCAGTAGAGATGTCGATATCGAGAAGAGTAACGAAACCATCTTGGACTGAAAGGAAAGTTGTGAAGGCGGAGTGAAAGGTGATGTAGAAACCTGTAGAAAAGATGCAGGAAAAACATCAGTGCCTCTGACACGTTAATCCACGGAAAAGCCTAGGGGTGCTAACTGTCTGACGATGATGATACACCAACGTTTGCAAAAATTGCTGTACCCATGAAGATCAATCGCAGTTCGGAGGAAGTCTAGACTAGTGTACCAGCAGTACGTGATTAACACCACATATGGCCCACGCATAGGTCCTCTGTTGTGTGGCCTGAAAGGTTAGTTTTACGGCAAGGTCGGTCCAGGAACATCCACCACACGAAATGGAAATGTCAGACCAATGGCCCGTGTGACTCGCCGGGCGACATGAAAGGTCACGGTATCAGAGTGTGAAGGAGTTGATGTGGCGCACAATGATGGATGTCTGAGGGGTGGTCTGACATACACTGACATTTAAACTTCTACAGGGCTGCTCAGCGACGGTGGTGCGTGCGTGTTGCCGACCGACAAGCGGGCAATGGAGCGTGATCGCCATTTTTTGTCTGCGGATGTGAACCACGTGCCGGATATGTTAAGTGACAAACTATAGTATTATAGAAGACGACGACTCCTTGTTGAAACCGTCCTATTTTTAGACGTTATTGTGATGACAGTAGCCTCTAATAGAGAGTGGCATAGCAGACAAACTCCAAGTCTAATGGACTGGAACGCCTTTCCATATAACAGACGAGATCGACTCCTACGCACTGAAGGCAGCGTGATCAGTAACGGCTACATCAGTGTTTTTTCTGCAGACAAACGATTCGCCGCTACGTTTGTTGTATTTCAGTAGCAAAATGTCCGACCATATTCGGAGGAAGTGAGGTTTCTGCGAAGAACCGCTGTGCGACTGGTTCGCTGATCAGCACGTTCGTCTGACATGTCGCCGGTCTTAATATCTGGCGTATGTCTGGTTGGTTACGTGTTAGTTATGACCCTGCACTAGTCACTGACGCTTTATGCATTTACATGTAAGCTGCATAGAGAGTTGTGGCGTACCTCGCCCGATTTGATTCCATTCTACGATTTCAAGAAGCTCTGATTTGAAGCGCGCAGGTGTTCTCTGTCCAAATGAGCCCGCCAAGTCAACCCCATTGTGCGAGTATCTGACATCCATCCTAGTCACACGTAATTTTTCTGGTGCCTCGGTTCTCTCAAACGGTAATCTACTGTTGCCATTGTGACCTTCATTCCTCCGGAATACTTTTTTGATGCAGCTTTCAACGCAAATCTACTCCATGCAAGACTTTTTGTCTATGCATTACTATTTCAGCTTACATCCATTTGCAAGTCTTTGTCTCCCTCTCTTCATTTTGTATCCCCCGCGTTGCCCTCCATTAACGTATGTCCCATCAACCGATCCATTCATTTACTCACGTCCTACCACAAACTTTACTTTCTCCTCGATTCGATTCAGTACCTCTCCATTCATTATTTGTACGAACTTTTTTAAAAATTTGATGTATTTTAAATGAATGTTTGTCTAAATACCACCCGCAGCCACAAAATAACTTTATTTCAACTATACTGTACACAATTACGTATAGACTACTGTGATTCGTTGAGATGTAGTGGTTATATAGTCCCTGAGTTAATTTTTATGATGTGTCTCTACGTTGTCTACGCTACGTTGCTAACATGATACAAGGCAGAGACGTATTGATAATGTAGGAAAAAAAAGCGCCTGAAGATGGATCCACATGATCCAAGATGGCAAAGAACATTATTTATACGAAGTTGTTTTATGACTGAAAATTGTATGTACATTTACATCTATCTGAATGAACACAGCCTTGGTCATTTACATCTCAGTGTTTAAGTTTTCCGTGTGTTGCATGTCTTGCATCACGATACAACTGACATCGTATTCATACGAAGCAACTGTGTATAGATGGAAATGTCATCTGTAGTCCTGACTTCATGTTCATTGTACCACTATGCTACAAAACTGACAGACAATGCTAAACAAACCTACACACTATCAGATGGTGATAATAGTGGGTCTGGTAAAGTTTAAAAAAATTGTTGCTTCTGTTCCAGATTATTTTTGAGATCATCTCATATGGTCTGCTACATTCACGAGAAGTTCAGTCATATGTACAGTATATACAGTGCGATCCACACAGACCTGAAGTACTTTAACAACATTTGAACCAATTCATCATGCAGTGGTATTTCGTGGATGATACAGGGGTTTACACCAGCACAGTATCCACTGTTTTGTGTGTTGAAGTAACCTGACACATGTGGCTTATGTAAACCAAGTTATGGAGAGAATGTCTGGATGCTGAATAAGAAACCCCTGAAGCGATCGACACCAACGCGTTCTTTTCTCGTGATCTAATTATTGCAAAGCGTTCATCACGCGCTCTCTTTGTGGTCGCAGTGTCCGGTTCTATGCAGCTCTCTGACATGACCTATATAAAATGCCTGTCTCCTGGCTCAATCGACGCAACAATTTATTTGGAGATTTCTCCAGCTTGCTTACGATCGATAAAATTGTAGCCTTTGTTGGAACATCGAACACGTTGAATTCTCTCCGGATTTCCCGTTGTGTTGTAACCAATGAATCTGTCTTCCAGTGTGTTCTGACAGCAAAAACCCGCTGTCGAAGTGTGTGTGTGTGTGTGTGTGTGTACTGCATGTTTCTACCAGCTAGAGACTGAGAACGTATAACTAACATGCACCTTATTGTCGCGCGGTCCAGACTGCACACTCACAGACTTCACAAACCACGACCGACGAAGCTGCGGGTGAACTAACATGAGCCGAGCGTGCGCGGCATCATACTGGACAGAGGTCCTCATGCGCAGAACCAAAAATCAGCTTGCCAACAAAGGGCGGTACCTCTGATTCTCGCAGAGCTACTGAGATAATTAAAACAACAGTTCCGTTTCTATGAGCTTACGGAGGGAAACAAGTAGTTCAGGTTTATATGGATCGCCCTGTACCTAGCAGCACGTAGCAGTCGCACACGACACTCACGATGACAACAAAGGACCGCGCCATGGACTGCAGCCGTTAGGGAGCTGTTATTGTTCAAACGCCGTCCACACTTTTCACAAGAGGTATTCAAGCCTTGGTCTCCTTCCTCAGCATGTTTCGGAACAACTGATACCTTATTGTAGTAAAGTTGAGACTCACATTTCTTTCTCCCCAATTTCGATTCAATACCTTCTCATCAGTCCACATCATTTTGTTGCACTAGATTTCAAAAGTTCTTATTCTCTTCTTGTCTGATCGACTTGTCCAAGTTTCATTTTCGTAAAAAATTACACTTAATACAAATACCTTCAGAGGAGGCTTCTTAAAACTTGATTCTGTATTAGATGTTAGCAAATTCATCTCTTTCAGAAAGACTTTTTCCTGCTAATGCGCCGGCCAGAGTGGCTGAGAGGTTCTAGGCGCTACAGTCTGGAACCGCGCGACCGGTACGATCGCAGGTTCGAATCCTGCCTCTGGCATGGATATGTGTGCTGTCCTTAGATTAGTTAGGTTTAAGTAGTTCTAAATTCTAGGGGACTGATGACCTCAGAAGTTAAGTCCCATAGTGCTCAGAGCCATTTTTGAACCTGCTAATGCCGTCTACGTTTTATATCCTCTATAGTTCGGCCATCGTCGGTTATTTTACGACCCAAACAGCAAAACTCATCGCCTACTTTTAGAGCCTCATTTGTTAATTTAATATCGTTGGAATCTCCTGATTTAATTCAGTTAATTTCCATTATCCTTGTTTTGTCGATATTTATATCATAACCTCTTTTCAAGACACTATCCATTCCGTTCAACTGATTTTCCAGTCGCTTGCCGTCTCTGACACAATTACAATGTCATCGGCAAATAACAAAGCTTTCATTTCTTCTCCTTAATTTTCAATTCCCTTTGCAAATTTCTCCTCTTGTTGCGCTCACTGTTTGTTTAGGGTACAAAAACTGCTGAATTGCTTTCATGCCCGTTGACTCTTACACTGCAGCCCGGTTTCTGAACAAGTTGTGCATAATCTTTTGCTTCCCGTATTTCACCAGTGATACCGCCAGAATTTCAAAGATTTTATTACAAACAATATCGTCAAAAGCTTTCTCAAAAGCTACAACATGTATAAATGTAGGTTATCCTTTTTTTAACCTATCTTCTACAATAAGTTTTAGAGTGTGTATGACCTCGTGTGTTCCTACATTTCTCTGCAATCTTAATTGACCTTCCCCGAGGTCGGCATGTACCAGGTTTTTCAATACTGTTGTAAATAATTCGTGTCAGCACTTTGCAAGAGTGCTTTATCTAACTGATTGTTCAGTAATATCCACACTTGTCAGCATCTGCTTTCGTTGGAATAGTAATTATTACATTCTGTTCCCTCGCTGAGGACATTTCATCTGTCTCATGTATCTTGTGTATTACGTGGAATAGTTTTGCAATGACTCTCTCTCCCAAGGAGTGCAATAATTCTGAGGTAATATCGTCTACTTCAGTGACCTTGTTTCAACTTAGGTCTTTCAGTGTTCTGTACCTTTGAGAAAGGGTAAAGGTGCGACTGAACGACAGAGACACAAACATGGTGGCAATAGGGAGTCAGACAAGGATGCTGTCTTATCGCCGAGTCCCTTCAACCTGTATGTTGAGTGTCTGGCGAGAGAAGCTTTGAAAGGATGCAGGAAATTCAGGACTGCAATACATGAAGAACCGGATGGTGGAAACTGGAAGGAAATGTGGCATGGCAACCAACATCGAGAAACCAAAACTGATGCTGATATCAAAATAGGAGAAACGTTTGAGGATAACTGTCGACAGTCGAGAATTGGAGAATGTGATGCAGTTCAAGTACTTACGAAGCCTTCTAAAGGATGTGTACTGCACAAATGAAATTCGAGCTAGAATTGCCAAGACCAAAGCCGCATTCAACAAGAAGAGGACTGTGTTGACGAGCAAGCTGAACTTGGTGTTCAGGAAGACACTTGTGAAGTGCTACATCTGGCGCATTGCACTGTACGGAGGAGAGACGTGGACCGTAGGGGAAAGCAGAGAAAAAATTACTGGAAAGTTTTGAAACGTGGTGCTAGTGATGAATAAAGAAAATCGAGTGGACAGATCGACGCTATACTGAGAAGAGTAGGAGAGAAGAAAACTATTCTGTATACAATTCTCCACAGGAAGCCCATCTGGATCAGACACATACATCGATATGAGGAACTGATACACGACGTCATCAAAGAGAAGTTCAAAGGAATTACAGGACGAGGAAGAAGAAGAATTCAGCAAGTGGATGACATGAAAGACGGATGGTGGGATACAGCAGACTGAAGGAAGAATCTGAAGAGGGAGAACATTGACATCAGCAGTTCTCCATAAAAGGCAAGGACCTGACACTGGGTAGAGTACTACGTAATATCAACAATTACAATAGGGACTAACGGCGGCCCCTCTCCTCTGTTTGCGTGCGTCCCGTTAAGCGGGAGATTTGAAAGCGATGCAATTTTCAAACTACACCACTGGTCATGAAAATTGCTGCTACACCAAGAAAAAATGCAGATGGTAAACGGGTATTCATTAGACAAATATATTATACTAGAACTGACATGTGATTACATTTTCACGCAATTTGGGTGCATAGATCCTGAGAAATCAGTACCCAGAAGAACCACCTCTGGCAATAATAACGGCCTTGATACGCCTGGGCATTGAGTCAAACAGAGCTTGAATGGCGTGTACAGGTACAGCTGCCCATGCAGCTTCAACACGATATCACAGTTCATCAAGAGTAGTGACTGGGGTATTATGATGAGCCAGTTGGTCGGCCACCATTGACCAGACGTTTTCATTTGGTGAGAGATCTGGAGAATGTGCTGGCCAGGGCAGCAGTCAAACATTTTCTGTATCCAAAAAGACCAGTACAGGACCTCCAACATGCGGTCGTACACTATGCTGCTGAAATGTAGGGTTTCCCAGGGATCGAATGAAGGGTAGAGCCACGGGTCGTATCACATCTGAAATGTAACGTCGACAGTTCAAAGTGCCGTCAATGCGAACAAGAGATGACCGAGACGTGTAAGCAATGGCACCCCATACCATCACGCCAGGTGATACGCCAATATGGCGATGACGAATACACACTTCCAATGTGCGATCACCGTGACATCGCCAAACACAGATGCGATCATCATGATGCTGTAAACAGAATCTGGATTCATCCGAAAAAAATGACGTTTTGCCATTCGTGCATCCAGGTTCGTCGTTGAGTACACCATCGCAGGCGCTCCTGTCTGTGATGCAGCGTCAAGGGGAACCGCAGTCATGGTCTCCGAGTTGACAGTCCATGCTGCTGCAAACGTCGTCGAAATGTTCGTGCAGATGGTTGTTGTCTTGCAAACCTCCCCATCTGTTGTCTCAGGGATCGACACGTGGCTGCACGATCCGTTACAGCCATGCGGATAAGATGCCTGTTATCTCGACTGCTAGTAATACGAGGCCGTTGAGATCCAGCACGGCGTTCCGTATTACCCTCCTGAACCCACCGATTCCACATTCTGCTAACAGTCATTCGAGATCTACCAATGCGAGCAGCAATGTCGCGGTACGATAAACCGCAATCGCGATAGGCTAGAATCCGACCTTTATCAAAGTCGGAAACGTGATGGTACGCATTTCTCCCCCTTACACGAGGCATCACAACAATGTTTCACCAGGCAACGCTGGTCAACTGCTCTTTGTGTATGAGAAATCGGTTGGAAACTTTCCTCATGTCAGCACGTTGTAGGTGTCGCCACCGGCGCCAACCTTGCGTGAATGCTCTGTAAAACTAATCATTTGCATATCACTGCATCTTCTTCCTGTCGGTTAAATTTCGCGTCTGTAGCACTTCATCTTCGTGGTGTAGCAATTTTAATGGCCAGTAGTGTAATTGAATCGTTGCTGGAATAATGAGAGGTTATGGAAGGGTTTATGCTATCTTCATACTAGTAGGTGATTTAGTCGGCAGACGTGCTCAACGCCGCTCGACAGCCAGGTTGTCCTTGCTGGGAGTGCCGTGAATCGTCCGCAGCCAACAGGGACGCTTGTGGTGGGCAGATGTAGCCGCAGTGGTCGCCTCGCAGCACCCATGGAGGCAGGGCCACGCCTGTCGTTCCAGCTCCAAGTCCGACGCGCATTCCTCATTGGAGAACTGTGCGCCCTCGCCTCAGTGCACTGTCTCAGAGGGCCGGCCGCGGTGGCAGAGCGGTTCTAGGCGCTTCAGTCCGCAACCACGCGGCTGCTACGGTCGCAGGTTCCTGCATCGGTAACGGATGTGTGTGATGTCCTTAGGTTAGTTAGGTTTAACTAGTTCTGTCTAAGGGACTGATGACCTCAGATGTTAAGTCCCATAGTGCTTAGAGCCATTTGAACCATTTGAACTGTCTCACAGGGGACGACCTGCACGAACAGCGCACAAAAAAGGAAGGATGGAAGATTAGGCTTTAACAACCCATCGACATCGAGGTCATTCGAGGTGGAGCACATGCTCGTATTGTTTCAAGGATGGGGAAGCAAATGGTCGGACATCGATCTCAGCCAACGTCCTTCTGAATGCGAGTCCACCGTGTTAGCCACTGAGACATCTCGGTCAGAAGATGCACCGCTGCAAGGCCGTCTGGGCGGGCAGGGAGGGGGGGGGGGGAAGGGTCATCACGGGCAATAACTGCGACGTCGCTCGGTCCAAATATGTCTCTTAGGCCTGTGGCGACGGTGTAGTCTTCGCATGAAGCTGGTTCAATGAAAAGCGTGCTGTTTCTGGCATCGGACAAAAAAGGGAAATGATCATATGGCATTGTTGGCCGGGAGGCCCCATTCGGATGAGTTTGGCCGCCATATTGTTAAGTCCTTTTTAGGTGACGCCTCATCGGCGACTTGCGTCTCAATGATTATGAAAATGATGATGAAGGACACCCAACACCTAGTCACCTGTCGGGAATCGAACCCGGACCCCCCTGCGTGGTATGCGGTAACGCTACCACTACGCTACGGAGGGGGATTCTGGCATCGGAGATTCACAAGTAGATAGTTTGAGATGAAGAACTTGCTCTCAAGGTACATACGCCAATAACTAAAGTTCTGACCGTGAGCCTACAGCCGATGTATTCACCCACACTGTCCTTTAATTCATTCCCTTCCAAAATATTGTAATAATAATAAAGAGGTTGTAACACTTGAATATTTTTGTACTATGCAGTTACTTATTCCATTTTAAACTGAAGCATCACTTGTCTACTTGTTCTAAAATTACAGTTACTTATCTATTACGAGTTTATATGAATTTACCATTGCCGATCCTTCACTGTGCGATCGCCATTTAATTAACTAATAACTCTCCGATACAAAATTAATCCTGCTCTTCAAAATCCTCACTTTGCTCACACATATACGCGTTCTACTCGCGTGATGGCCTCTGGAACGACTCTGCATAATCTTTCCACAATAACACTTCACTTTAATGCTCTGTCGCGGGATCTGTCCTGCAGGCGCGCTCCGGCTCGATTCACTCTCCTCTGCGCCAGACGTTTTCGATGCGTCCATCTCTCCTTTCTAGAACTACGGAGCATTCCGTCAGGGATGCCGCTGCGCTTAGCAAAAAAGTATAAAGGTAGATTCGATCCTTCATGTATAGCATCGATACCTGTACGCTTACATCCACGAAGTAATTGTTTTCGGAAAGCATTTGAAACAAGGATCTTTGAAATTAAAAATATCCCCTCAATTACTGACCGAAAATAAGTGAAAACGGCAGTGGTGTCCCCACACCGTCTCGCCACGCCATCTGTCTGCATCCAACACCACATGACGCTGAGTGAGCCACAGCTTCCTTTCGTAAATTCTTTACAGCCGTTCGCACCTGCCACGCCATCTAACAAACGTCACCATTGCTGGGCCACACTATCTTTCAAATCACTCAACTTTAACGCAACAGTTTAACTGGCTGTGTTACTGAATGTGTCCCAAGAAACCTTAATTAGCATTAAACGGAAGTGTGCCCCTATAACACTTCTTTATCTTGGTCCATTAATACAGTTGAGATAAACACATAACATTCTCCTTAAGAGAAACATATCCAAGTCTAATCAACACTGAAAATTCCTGAGACTCACATCTGTTATATCAAATGAAATGATCGTACGGCATTGTTGGCCGGGAGACCCCATCCGGGGTGTTCGGCCGCCGAAATTGCAAGTCTTTTTAGCTGACGCCACTTCGGCGACTTGGGAGTCAATGATGATGAAAGACACACAACACCCAGTCATCACGAGGCAGAGAAAATCCCTGACTTCGCCGGGAATCGAACCCGGGACCCCGTGCGCGGGAAGCGAGAATGCTACCGCAAGACCACGAGCTGCGGACACATGTGTTATAATTAGGCCTTACGTAATTTTTTTCAATACTGCTAGTTTGACAATAGTGTCTTTCATTTTTTTCCAAATTTTTACTGCACAAATATTTTCTATTTCACAATGAGCAGAATTATTCAGATAGAACAGGATGACACTGAAGTCTATAATTACATTTAGTTTTAGTCCATTTAAATTTTCGTTTAATATAAAAGTCAATGAGGGAAGAAAAATTACGGAACTATATGGAAAAAAAAATTAGTTACAAACTACGGCGTGCACATACTTTATTCAAGATGTAAACGTCACTACAGACATTCGGGTTTGTTGTAAAATGTTCGAGATGCCTGCCGTCATTGGCGATGATGTGGCGCAGAAAAATAGCGAAATTCTGCATGACCCGCTGAAGTGTCGGATCATGCTGTTTTCAGCTCAGCGATGTTTTTGGGATTATTGCTGTATACCTTGTCTTTAATATAGCGCCACAAAAAGGAGTCACATGAGTTCAGATCCGGAGAATATGGGGGCCAATCGATGATCATGCCAGTGGCCTCTGGGTACCCGAGAGCCAGAATGCTCCTCCAGGACATCAAACACTTTCCTCCTTCCATGGGGTCAGATCCGTCTTGCAATAACCACATATTGTCGAAAGCAGGGCCACTATGGATAACGGGATTGAAATCACCTTCCAAAACCTTCACGTGGCCTTTCGGTAGCCACCGTGCTACCAAGGAATATCACACTTATTATTCCGTGACTGGACTTTGCACACCACAGTCTTTCGGTAGTCGCTGTGCCATCAAGGAATCTCGCACCGATTATTCCGTGGGCGGACACTGCACATGGCACAGTCACCCGTTGGGGGTGGAGAGACTTCTTGATCGCGAAATGCGGATTCTAAGTCCCGTAACTGCGCCAATTTTGCTTATTGACGAACCCATCCAAATGAAAGTGGGCTAAGTCGCTAAACCGAAACATGCATGCGCATACTAATTCCCATCATGCCCCGCGGCGAAACGTGCAACAGTTATAACGATTTCATTTCGTTATTTATTTTTTTTTTTTGGTCATCAGTCTACTGACTGGTTTGATGCAGCCCACCACGAATTCCTTTCCTGTGCTAACCTCTTCATCTCAGAGTAGCACTTGCAACCTACGTCCTCAATTATTTGTTTGACGTATTCCAATCTCTGTCTTCCTCTACAGTTTTTGCCCTCTACCGCTCCCTCTAGTACCAAGGAAGTCATTCCCTCATGTCTTAGCAGATGTCCTATCATCCTGTCCCTTCTCCTTATCAGCGTTTTCCACATATTCCTTTCCGCTCCGATTCTGAGTAGAACCTCCTCATTCCTTACCTTATCAGTCCACCTAATTTTCAACATTCGTCTATAGCACCACATCTCAAATGCTTCGATTCTCTTCTGTTCCGGTTTTCCCACATTCCATGTTTCACTACCATACAATGCTGTACTCCAGACGTACATCCTCAGAAATTTCTTCCTCAAATTAAGGCCAGTATTTGATATTAGTAGACTTCTCTTGGCCAGAAATGCCTTTTTTGCCATAGCGAGCCTGCTTTTGATGTGCTCCCTGCTCCGTCCGTCATTGGTTATTTTACTGCCTAGGTAGCAGAATTCCTTAACTTCATTGACTTCGTGACCATCAATCCTGATGTTAAGTTTCTCGCTGTTCTCATTTCTACTACTTCTCATTACCTTCGTCTTTCTCCGATTTACTCTCAAACCATACTGTGTACTCATTAGACTGTTCATTCCGTTCAGCAGATCATTTAATTCTTCTTCACTTTCACTCAGGATAGCAATGTCATCAGCGAATCGTGTCATTGATATCCTTTCACCTTGTATTTTAATTCCACTCCTGAACCTTTCTTTTAATTCCATCATTGCTTCCTCGATGTACAGATTGAAGAGTAGGGGCGAAAGGCTACAGCCTTGTCTTACACCCTTCTTAATACGAAGAAAAATTACGGAACTATATGGAAAAAAAAATTAGTTACAAACTACGGCGTGCACATACTTTATTCAAGATGTAAACGTCACTACAGACATTCGGGTTTGTTGTAAAATGTTCGAGATGCCTGCCGTCATTGGCGATGATGTGGCGCAGAAAAATAGCGAAATTCTGCATGACCCGCTGAAGTGTCGGATCATGCTGTTTTCAGCTCAGCGATGTTTTTGGGATTATTGCTGTATACCTTGTCTTTAATATAGCGCCACAAAAAGGAGTCACATGAGTTCAGATCCGGAGAATATGGGGGCCAATCGATGATCATGCCAGTGGCCTCTGGGTACCCGAGAGCCAGAATGCTCCTCCAGGACATCAAACACTTTCCTCCTTCCATGGGGTCAGATCCGTCTTGCAATAACCACATATTGTCGAAAGCAGGGCCACTATGGATAACGGGATTGAAATCACCTTCCAAAACCTTCACGTGGCCTTTCGGTAGCCACCGTGCTACCAAGGAATATCACACTTATTATTCCGTGACTGGACTTTGCACACCACAGTCTTTCGGTAGTCGCTGTGCCATCAAGGAATCTCGCACCGATTATTCCGTGGGCGGACACTGCACATGGCACAGTCACCCGTTGGGGGTGGAGAGACTTCTTGATCGCGAAATGCGGATTCTAAGTCCCGTAACTGCGCCAATTTTGCTTATTGACGAACCCATCCAAATGAAAGTGGGCTAAGTCGCTAAACCGAAACATGCATGCGCATACTAATTCCCATCATGCCCCGCGGCGAAACGTGCAACAGTTATAACGATTTCATTTCGTTATTTATTTTTTTTTTTTGGTCATCAGTCTACTGACTGGTTTGATGCAGCCCACCACGAATTCCTTTCCTGTGCTAACCTCTTCATCTCAGAGTAGCACTTGCAACCTACGTCCTCAATTATTTGTTTGACGTATTCCAATCTCTGTCTTCCTCTACAGTTTTTGCCCTCTACCGCTCCCTCTAGTACCAAGGAAGTCATTCCCTCATGTCTTAGCAGATGTCCTATCATCCTGTCCCTTCTCCTTATCAGCGTTTTCCACATATTCCTTTCCGCTCCGATTCTGAGTAGAACCTCCTCATTCCTTACCTTATCAGTCCACCTAATTTTCAACATTCGTCTATAGCACCACATCTCAAATGCTTCGATTCTCTTCTGTTCCGGTTTTCCCACATTCCATGTTTCACTACCATACAATGCTGTACTCCAGACGTACATCCTCAGAAATTTCTTCCTCAAATTAAGGCCAGTATTTGATATTAGTAGACTTCTCTTGGCCAGAAATGCCTTTTTTGCCATAGCGAGCCTGCTTTTGATGTGCTCCCTGCTCCGTCCGTCATTGGTTATTTTACTGCCTAGGTAGCAGAATTCCTTAACTTCATTGACTTCGTGACCATCAATCCTGATGTTAAGTTTCTCGCTGTTCTCATTTCTACTACTTCTCATTACCTTCGTCTTTCTCCGATTTACTCTCAAACCATACTGTGTACTCATTAGACTGTTCATTCCGTTCAGCAGATCATTTAATTCTTCTTCACTTTCACTCAGGATAGCAATGTCATCAGCGAATCGTGTCATTGATATCCTTTCACCTTGTATTTTAATTCCACTCCTGAACCTTTCTTTTAATTCCATCATTGCTTCCTCGATGTACAGATTGAAGAGTAGGGGCGAAAGGCTACAGCCTTGTCTTACACCCTTCTTAATACGAGCACTTCGTTCTTGATCGTCCACTCATATTATTCCCTCTTGCTTGTTGTACATATTGTATATGACCCGTCTCTCCCTATAGCTTACCCCTACTTTTTTCGGAATCTCGAACAGCTTGCACCATTTTATATTGTCGAACGCTTTTTCCAGGTCGACAAATCCTATAAAAGTGTCTTGATTTTTCTTTAGCCTTGCTTCCATTATTAGCCGTAACGTCAGAATTGCCTCTCTCGGCCCTTTACTTTTCCTAAAGCCAAACTGATCGTCACCTAGCGCATTCTCTTGTAAGCAGCTTCGATGCATGAGCTGTTAAGCTGATTGTGCGATAATTCTCGCACTTGTCAGCTCTTGCCGTCTTCGGAATTGTGTGGATAATGCTTTTCCGAAAGTCAGATGGTATATCGCCAGACTCATATATTCTACACACCAACGTGAATAGTCGTTTTGTTGCCACTTCCCCCAACGATTTTAGAAATTCTGATGGAATGTTATCTATCCCTTGTGCCTTATTTGACCGTAAGTCCTCCAAAGCTCTTTTAAATTCCGATTCTAGTACTGGATCCCCTATCTCTTCTAAATCGACTCCTGTTTCTTCTTCTAACACATCAGACAAATCTTCACCCTCATAGAAGCTTTCAATGTACTCTTTCCACCTATCTGCTCTCTCCTCTGCATTTAACAGTGGAATTCCCGTTGCATTCTTAATGTTACCACCGTTGCTTTTAATGTCACCAAAGGTTGTTTTGACTTTCCTGTATGCTGAGTCTGTCCTTCCGACAATCATATCTTTTTCGATGTCTTCACATTTTTCCTGCAGCCATTTCGTCTTAGCTTCCCTGCACTTCCTATTTATTTCATTCCTCAGCGACTTGTATTTCTGTATTCCTGATTTTCCCGGAACATTTTATTTCGTATAGTTCAAAAATTGTCATCCTGTACAAACAAGTTTCTCAAAATTCTTCAGACCACATTTGGTTATTCACTTTAACCAAACAGTCCAAATCAGGTTATTATCTAAGTGAAAAAAGGTGGTCTGGAAGATAGCAAATTTAGAAAACAATAAACTTTATTAAATAATCCAAGCCGGCCGGAGCGGCCCAGCGGTTCTAGGCGCTACAGTCTGGAACCGCGCGACAGCTACGGTCGCAGGTTCGAATCCTGCCTCGGGCATGGATGTGTGTGATGTCCTTAAGTTAGTTAGGTTTAAGTAGCTCTAAGTTCTAGGCCGGCCGGTGTGGCCGAGTGGTTCTAGGCGCTTCAGTCTGGAACCGTGCGACCGCTACGGTCGCAGGTTCGAATGCTGCCTCGGGCATGGATCTGTGTGTTCTCCTTAGGTTAGTTAGGTTTAAGTAGTTCTAAGTTCTAGGGGACTGATGACCTCAGCAGTTAAGTCCCATAGTGCTCAGAGCCATTTGAACCAATTCTAAGTTCTAGGGGACTGATGACCTTAGAAGATAAGTCCCATAGTGCTCAGAGCCATTTGAACCATTTTTGAAACAATCCAAGTACGTCATAAAATGCTTTTGAAATCTAATGAACATGAATAACACATAGACTGAAAATTTCAGTTTGCTGCAAAGAAAGAAAAACCGCCAATAAGAAAAATATGATTACGTACATTCATGAACATGCCCTTTAACTGCATAACCAAACGCACTGGGAGACCCTACCAGTGTATCAAACAGGATCCGTGCACGAGCGCACGGTTAATAACTCTGATGCACCGCAGACTCACCCTCCTCTGACGCTGCTCTGGTTTAGCACTGCGTTACATACAGTAAGTCGAAAAAGTATTCGTCTACCTGCATATCTTTAAGAAAACATAGTCTGTGTAACACGAAGAGAAATGTATACAAAATCTAAAGAGCCAGTCATGTAAGAAATACCTGGGTAAGTCATTTTTGTTGAAAAGCAAGGAAAGAAATACATCCGAACTGAAAGCCAAGTTAACAAAATAGAAAATGTAATGCAAGAGCTAGTTCATAAAGTATTCGTCCACCATCTGAACATGCCGTGATTCTGCGCGCAGAGATCAAACTATAACGCTGACCCACGGCACACACTGGAGTCCACCGTGCGCGGCCCCACTCTATAGCCTGTTGTGGTTCTGAACGGCACCGATACAGTGCCATTAGCGCCATGGGCGGGCGTAAGGCTCAAATGGCTCTGAGCACTATGGGACTTAACTGCTGAGGTCATCAGTCCACTAGAACTTAGAACTACTTAAACCTAACTAACCTAAGGACAACACACACATCCATGCCCGAGGCAGGATTCGAACCTGCGACCGTAGCTGTCGCGTGGTTCCACATTGAAGCGCCTAGAACCGCTTCGCCACACCGGCCGACTGGGCCGTAAGGGTAGTGATACGGCGCTGATCGAAAGGAAACTTATTCTGCGCTTACATAATGAGTGCAAATCTTCTTACGAGATCGACGATTCAGCTGATAATAAATCGATTTTGCGCAACATAATCATTAAGGGGTTCCGGAAAGGCTCAAAAATCATGAAAAGTTTAATTTTTACTTTTTTGCGTTTTCTGAACCTGCAGACTATTACCTTTTAATAGATATATAATTTATTCAATTCCGAAGACTACAACTATTTTTAAATTTTTTTTGAAATGTGTTCTACATGGGCGTGACCCACTGTGGCGCTGTTAAACTGCTGTCAAATGGTGTTATTATTAACGTCCGTGTTCATCAGGTACATTTTAGTGATGTGAGATAAAGTATGTCTTGTGGCTAACCTGTGATGGTTCAATATATATCGCTGGTGTGATTGTCGTTATCTCGAAAATATTCGTAATTAATTCTATTTATTGAGTCTCTGTTTTGTTGAAGTATAATAATGAGTAAAAGTAAGGTTATTAGAAATCCTCTGAAGGCTTTTAAGAAAAGGAGAAATGTTGGAAAGCCAAAGGTATGTGTTACTACTGTAAATAATAACATTCTAACATGGTACGAGCAATGCTTGCTTTAGACAAGGAACGCCTTCGGGCTGCAGACAGGGCTGTAAAGAGTCTAGAAATACAAGCAAGAGTAAACAGAAGGAGGAACAAGAGGAAGCTGGAGGAGGAGTTTGCAGAGGATGAAGATAATCCATCCTATGGACCTGGAATGCACTAAAAAGTTAATCCAATCTTTGTCGCTCGATTCCCAAAACTTTTATTTTCTCATACTAATTACATGTTTTCTAAGGATCTTCCAAACATATTTGTTTCAAACTTTCAGTAAATGTTACACAGTACCTTCTGCATAATTTAACACAGCCTGTTTACAAAAAACTGTATATTTTTGAATATATAAATAAACATTGCAAAAAAATGTTGTGAATTTTCATTACAATTGAAAAAAAATCATCGTTAATAACTGAACTAAAATTTTGTAAAATCCCTGTGTTAAGTTGTAGCCTATATTCCAATAAATAATCTGTAAAAAGTTCAACTTCCTACCACAAATACTTTGTGAGGAAAGATGTAATTTATAAGCGTTATTTTAACATTGCAAGTATAGAGCGTTCCGGAGCCCCTTAAGATACAACCACTTGCCAAACGCCCTAACACTTTGACTAATGCAGACGTGAGATTTATTATGAGGGAAATGAAGGAGAAACCTAAAATCAGCGTTCTTAAGTTGGCTGGGGAGTTAGTATAGGGAAAGGGGGAGTTAGTATAGGGAAAGGAAAGTATGTGCCAACACAATCAGAAATACCTTCAAAATGTTTTTACACAGAGTACGCGAAGGAACTTGTCCCCCTTCTTGCAGCGATGTACCGTAGGTCTCTAGAAGAGCGTAGCGTTCCAAAGAATTGGAAAAGGGCACAGGTCATTCCCGTTTTCAAGAAAGGACGTCGAACATCTGTGCAGAACTATAGACCTATATCTCTAGCGTCGATTAGTTGTAGAATTTTGGAACACGTATTACGTTCGAGTATAATGACTTTTCTGGAGACTAGAAATCTACTGTGTAGGGAATCAGAATGGGTTTCGAAAAAGACGATCGTGTGAAACCCAGCTCACGCTATTCGTCCACGAGACTCAGAGAGCCATAGACACGGGTACCCAGTTAGATGCCGTGTTTCTTTCTGCAAGACGTTTGATACACTTCCCCACAGTCGCTTAATGAACAAACCAAGAGCATATGGACTATCAGACCAATTGTGTGATTGGATTGAAGAGTTCCTAGATAACAGAACGCAGCACGTCATTCTCAATGGAGAGAACTCTTCCGAAGTAAGAGTGATTTGAGGTGTGCCGCAGGAGAGTGTCGTAGGACCGTTGCTATTCACAGTACACATAAATGACCTTGTGGATAACATCGGAAGTTCACTGAGGCTTTTTGCAGATGATACTGTAATATATCGAGAGGTTGCAACAATGGAAAATTATACTGAAATTCAGAAGGGTCCTCAACGAATTGACGCATGGTGCAGGAAATGGCATTTGAATCTCAATGTAGACAAGTGTAATGTGCTGTGAATACCTAGAAATAAGATCCTTTATCATTTAGTTACAATATAGCAGGTCAGCAACTGGAAGCAGTTAATTCGATAAATTATCTGGGAGTAGGCGTTAGGAGTGATTTAAAATGGAATGACCATATAAAATTAATCGTCGGTAAAGCAGATGCCAGACTGAGATTCATTGGAAGAATCCTAAGGAAATGCAATCCGAAAACAAAGGAAGTAGGTTACAGTACACTTGTTCTCCAACTACTTAAATACTGCTCACCGGTGTGGGATCCGTAACAGATAGGATTGGTAGAAGAGATAGAGAAGATCCAACGGAGAGCAGCGCGCTTCGTTACAGGATCATTTAGTAATCGCGAAAGCGTTACGGAGATGATGAACTGCAGTGGAAGACTCTGCAAGAGAGACGCTCAGTAGCTCGGTACGGGCTTTTGTTGAAGTTTCGAGAACATACCTTTACCGAGCAGTGAAGCAGTATATCTCGCGAAGAGACCATGAGGATAAAATCAGAGAGATTAGAGCCCACACAGAGGCATACCGACAATCTTTCTTTCCACTAACAATACGAGACTGGAATAGAAGGGAGAACCGACAGAGGTACTCAAGGTACTCTCCGCCACACACCGTCAGGCGGCTTGCGGAGAATGGATGTAGATGTAGATGTAGATGTATGTATATCACGGCCGGGTAACGGGCAAGAAATTTTGGGTCAGTGAACAGAATCTTCATTTTGCGATGGAACATAGATCCAATAAGGAAGACTTCTGGAATAGAGTAATATTTTCTGATGAGAGTAAACATAACGTATTCGGATCGGATGGCAGGTGAATGGTGTGGCGTAAGAAGAATGCGGAGATGTTACCACGCAATCTTGCGCCAACGATTAAACACAGTGGTGGCTACCTGATGGTGTGGGGCTGTATGAGTGCTGCAGGTGATGGAAAATTACATTTCACAGAAGGTAAAATGGATCACCATACGTATATCAACATTTTAAAGGACAATCTGAATCCTACCGCCGAAAAATTAGGTCTGAAAGGAAATTACATTTTTCAACAAGATAACGACCCAAAGCATACAAGGCTGTGACTCCTGTACAATACCTCAAAACAACTTAACACCGCTCCTCAGAGTCCAGATTGAATCCTATTGAACACCTTTGGAAAGTACTGGAAGATGGCATCAGGAGAAGACACAAAAGAGACCTAAAGGAAGCACTTCAAGACGAATGGTACAAAATTCCAATCTCTCTGAAGGCAAACTTGGTCAAGTCATTGCCCAGACGACTACAAGCAGTAATAGCTTATAAGGGAAACCCCACTAAATACCGATTTTTGTAACTGAAATCATATTTTGAAACTGTAAATTAAAAAAGAATGAGTGGGCGAATATTTTTTGAAGTAGCCCTTGAATAAATGGTCGATTTTGTCAAATTTGTTATCGCTATGGATGTATTTATTTACTTGTCCATCAATAAAAATGACTTACCAATGGTTCTCTGCATACGACCGGATGTTCACATTTTAGGTTCCTTTCCTTTCACGTGACGTATACGTAGTTTTTTTTAAAAAAAGTTACAACTAGACGAATACTTTTTGGACTCACTGTAGGCAGTGACTAAGCGGGCTTGCGATAGCTGGGCCGCGGCCACTGTAGGCAGCTAGCTGATGGTGCCTGCGCTGGATTCGGCCGTCCGCCGGCTGCTGAACTGTCCCCCTCCCTCCCTTTAGCTGCTCCAGGCGTTGCCGGAAGTCTCGCCAGCGGCCTAGCCGCTTTGCGCGGCGCCGCTCTGCAGTTAAATGCGCGCCTCGCCGCGTCATCTCTCTCCACGCAACAGCGCATTACGCCGCGTCAGCCGCGGCTTCTTTTCGTAAATTCCGTACAGGCGCTCGCACCCGTCACGCCATCTAACAAGTGTCACCAAGGCTGGGCCACTCTTACCATTTTTACATCACTGCACTTTAACGCAACAGCTTAAGCGGCTGTGTTACTGAATGTGTTTTAAGCAACCTTAATTAGCACTATAAAGAAGTGTGCCCACTTTTTTAGCGTTGTTCACGAATACAGTTGAGATAAACACATAACATTCTCCTTAAGAGCAGCATATCTAAATTTAACAACGCATTATCAAACCTGTTCATTCCAGAGACTCACATCTATTACAGTCAGGCCTAATTTTTGGATACTGGTTATTTCTTTTTTAGAATGAGATTTTCACTCTGCAGCGGAGTGTGCGCTGATATGAAACTTCCTGGCAGATTAAAACTGTGTGCCCGACCGAGACTCGAACTCGGGACCTTTGCCTTTCGCAGGCAAGTGCTTTACCAACTTTTTTTTTTTTTCTTTTGTCTCATTTTGTTCGGTGTCGTTCGTTGCATCTGCTCAGGGCGGACATCGTAAGACATCCGTTTAAGTTCGTTGTTGATCGATTAACTCAGTTTTTTTATTACAGAGGGCAGCTAACCCTCTGACCGAACACGCTGAGCTACCGTGCCGGCTAACTGAGCTATCGAAGCACGACTCACGCCCGGTACTCACAGCTTTACTTCTGCCAGTATCTCGTCTCCTACGTTCCAAACTTTGCAGAAGCTCTCCTGCGAACCTTGCAGAACTAGCACTCCTGAAAGAAAGGATATTGTGGAGACATGGCTTAGCCACAGCCTGGGGGATGTTTCCAGAATGAGATTTTCACTCTGCAGCAGAGTGTGCGCTGATATGAAATTTAATTTCTTTTTTATTTGTCTCGAAGACTAAAGGGCTGTTGTATTGAGTTCGAGCCACTCTTGTACCTCTGTACTCAACATTTTTTGCAATTTTTTTTTCTACTGCTTCTTACCAAAGTGTGGAACCGGATGACACGGCTTAAAACATGGTTTATGGGACTTTATTTTTGTACGGTATGCTGGGCCTTTTATTATCCGCGGTCTTATTTCAAAAACTTCTTAGAACCTCTTAATAAATTAGAGAAGCTGTCCAGCTGCTGTTTCCCGTACTTTCGAAATCCCAATAACTTTGCTGTTAATTTCTTCACATGTAAGCTCATTAGTCCTTCATCACTAACAAGAGCTATATCATTTCGGATACAATCTACTAAATTTCCCTCTTGTACTTCATCTTCACAAGCGGCCAGTCGGTACATGCGGGAAAAACATTGTATTCTTTCTATTTAGTGTCGCCTTGTTATTAAATGTTACTGTTCTCTCCTTTTCTCCATCGTAAAACCTCATTTCATTTCTGCCATCTCCGCAATGTGCTTCGTCAACCAACGGGAGCCTATAAGACTCACATGAAAAAATGTTTACCATCACCTCGGTTCCCAGAACCCCTGAAGATAGACGTTGACTATGGATATTGTACCACAGACAGAGTCCCTTTGACTGTTCAGAGATGTCACTAAACATGCCCAAAGATGTAAACAACCATGCATGAGCAGCGCCTATTAGACGGAGTTGGGGCCGACAGCAGATCAGTTCCAGTCATTCCGCCAGGAAGGAGGTACACGGCTCGTGTTGTCTGTAGTTCAACGGTGCCTAGGCGGTCAATACCGCGATTCGATCGAGTCCACATCGTTACTTTGTGCCAGGAAGGGCTCTCAACAAGGGAAACGTCCAGCCGTCTCGGGGTGAACCAAAGCGATGTTGTTCGGTCATGGAGGTGATACAGAGAGACAAGAGCTGTCGATAACATGCCTCGCTCAGGCCGCCCAAGAGCTACAGCTGCAGTGGATGATAGCTACCTACGGATTATGGCTCGGAGGAACCCTGACAGCAACGCCACCAAGTTGAATAATGCTTTACGTGCAGCCACAGGATCTCGTGTTACGACTTAAACTGTGCGAAATAAGCTGTATGATGCGCAACTTCACTCCCGACGTCCATGGCGAGGTCCATCTTTGCAACCACGACACCATGCAGCGCGGTACAGATGGGCCCAACAACGTGCCAAATGGACCGCTCAGCATTGGCATCACGTTCTCTTCACCGATGAGGGTCGCATATGCCTTCAACCACACAATCGTCAGAGGCGTGTTTGGAGGCAACGCGGTCAGGCTGAACGCCTTAGGCACACTGTCCAGCGAGTGCAGTAAGGTGTAGGCTCCCTGATGTTTTGGGATGGCATTATGTGGGGCTGACGTATGCCGCTAGAATTCATGGAAGGCGCCGTAACAGCTGTATGAAAAGTGAATGCTTTCCTCCGACTGATAGTGCAACCATATCGGCAGCATATTGGCGAGGCGTTCGTCATCATGGATCACAATTCGCGCCCCTATTGTGCGCATCTTGTGAATGACTTCCTTCAGGATAACGACAGCATGTTCTGCAGACATGAACCCTATCGAACATGTCTGGGATAGATTCAAAAGATCTGTTTATGTACGACATGGTCCACCAGCCTCTCTGAGGAATCTACGCCGAATCGTCGTTGAGGAGTGGGACAATGTGGACCAACAGTGCTTTGATAAACTTGTGGATAGTATGCCACGGCGAATACAGGCGTGCATCAATGCAAGAGGACGTGCTGCTGCGTATTAGAGGTACCGGTGTGTGTAGCAGTGTAGACCACCATCTCGGGAGGTCTCGCTGTATGGTGGTACAACATGCAATGTGTCGTTTTCATGAGCAATAAAAAGGGCGGAAATGATGTTTATGTTGATCTCTATACCAATTTTTTGTACAGGTTCCCGAACTCTCGGAACCGTGATGATGCAAAGCTTTTTTTTTATGTGTGTAATTTCCTCCCGCATATTATGCACGACTACAGTGTCCATTCAATATTATTCTCCTTCTATTTCCACTTGGAACAGCCCGCATCTCGTGGTCGTGCGGTAGCGTTCTCGCTTCCCCCGCCCGGGTTCCCGGGTTCGATTCCCGGCGGGGTCAGGGATTTTCTCTGCCTCGTGATGGCTGGGTGTTGTGTGCTGTCCTTAGGTTAGTTAGGTTTAAGTAGTTCTAGGGGACTGATGACCATAGCTGTTAAGTCCCATAGTGCTCAGAGCCATTTTGAACCAACTTGGAACATTGCTTGACAGTTAATTGTTTTCCCGTATCCTCCAACAGCTCCTCTAACTTCGAATCTACTTACCGGTAAACTCGGTATTTCATCTCCTGATTTCAGTAACTCGTTATATACATTATTTACTATCGAACAGTTTGGTTTTCCGCATCACACTGCCACATATTTTTATCTCAAGGACAGAAGTGATACATGCCTTATATTTGAATATGATATCCTCTTCTAACAGGTCTTCTTCTTCGTCAATTAATTTTCTCTGCTTTTATTCCGTAAATATTTCTGTCTTTTCCCCAAGTTGTTCGAGGCCCCTCCATATACGTTTCAGGTCGGACCAGTCCTGAAATCCCTATATGTTTCCCGCGTTCTTATTAGCTGCCTGTTTCGACCAATTTCTTGGCCTCCATACTTCGTAACTATGTTCGTGCTTGCTGCGCTCCTCTTCCTCTAGCCCACCTGTGTTGATTACCTTAGATTGTGTCTCCGACGGCCTTGACACGTGCTTTTGCTGCGTGACCATCACTCTTCTTTTGTGCCACCGTTCCGTCGTCTTTGTCCACTTGCTAACCACATTATTTGCTTTCAATCAGAGTACGAACTTCACGTTCGATCAGTATCCATATTATTTGCTCTGCTTCCACTGTTTTCACATCGGTACAAGCAGCATTCGAACGTTTTATCCGTATCTGATGTTCAAAATCAAGATAGAACATATTTTTAATTAGTTTTCTCACACATTTTGTGTCAGAAACACTTTGCCTGCTGATCTCCTTCGCCACATTGCTTACTGGTGTTTTGACTTCTGTAACTTATTTGTTGCAATCTTCCACTGGCTGACTGATCAAGAGTCGGTAGTTGTTTAGCTGATGGAGACGTAATACTGTCTCTCCTAGTTGTTCCTTGAATCAGGGCCGTTTCTACCACTAGGCAAGACAGGACGGCCGCCTATGGAGAAAAAATTTTAGGGGTGGCAAAGGGCGGAAAAATTAATGTCAAATCAAACAGTGAGAAATTGAGCATACGAGGAGAAAAATGGAAAAAAGGAAAAAATCACCACATCGAATTGTTTCCGTAAGAATATGGCACAGTCTTTAATTCCTTTGACTATCGTAAACTCATTGCCTCTACCTAACGCAAAAGTAAATCACCCACTACTGAGCGTGAAACGAAAATCGCGTGGACCACTGTGCCACCGGAGCGGGTAATAAAAGTTGTAGAGCTCTCAGTATAAAAAGCAAACAAGGCGTTATTTATTTGTCTACTAACAAGAAAGTGGATACTGCAAAAAACGAGATTTATTCCTTATTCTAAAAATATTTCAGTTAAAACACAAACGAAATAACTCCACGATTATCCAGATGACCTAGTCTGATGCTTCGACATGTCTCCCATCAATGCAGCACAATTTCTAAATTCAAGGAAATTTCGGTCTCACCAGAAAATAGCTCCTCACCTTTGTTAGCCAATTTTCTTGTAATTAAATAAAATAAGTAACTGATGCCAAATTTGGTTGCACTGGTATATTCAGGTAAGTTCTAGTTTAAAATATTCAGCAAATTTTTGCAATTTCAGTTATTTTGGGAAATTTCGAAAACTGAAAAAGTAGGAAACTAAGGACTTTTTGTCCTCGATCATTTTTAAAAGAACTGAGGACAAAGCAAGAAAACTGAGGACTATCCCCAGGAAATGGGACGTTTGGTCATCTTAGTTTAATGATTAATATTGTAAGAGGAGATTTGCATTGTTGTGCCATTGAATTTAGGTGGTAGTGGAGGGCGGGGGAATCATAACGGGGAGACAAAATGTACCAAAAAAGGGGCGTCATTTTTCACTTTTCGCAAAACACATAGCAACGAACTTACCTTGAATTCCTCATTTACGTTATTAACATGGGTCTTGGTTTCTTCTTGATAAATTTCCTGTAGTCGCTTTCCACGTTGTTGCATTGTCGGTTACACTCCTTCTATTGCTATATTTTCGTAGTCTGTTTCCTTTTTCTCTTGAGCTACTTCTTCCCATATGCTTTTCGGACTGTGAGCCGTGCGTGGCTCGTGTTCGTGTCATATCTCGTTTGACATCCTGTTCTTACTGTACTACCACCTCGTTATCTTAATTTCAATTACTGGTGTTACTGAGTTGCCGCCTTGCCTGCCCGTGAGCGGCAGCAGCGGCGCTTATCGATATAAGCCCTGGCTATTGTCTTTGCTGACTGCTATTACTTCCCGGCTGTCGTGTGTTCGAGTTAGTTCGGATTTGCCATTGAGTTGGGAGGCGCTAGCAGTGCAGTTCGTTTCAGGCAGTGAGTTGCAAAGCGCCAGCAGTGGCGTTCGGACCTGGCAGTCGGACGGTTGGGACGCGGCACGAGTCGGTCGGGTTGGAGCGGCAGTGGGGTTCGAATAGCCATGACTCGCCCGACCGTTGCCGGCACACATGGTTTCAATAGGGGGACGGTCTTGGTTGATCGTCGGTTGGTCGTCTTACCGGACGACGTGACTGCTCGCCGATTGTTTATGGGTTGGCGGTGTGTGTGTCTCAACTCGTGGTTCGTCCTCGTCACTGCACAGTCACTGCTCTTACCACTGGTCGCGTTCTTCGTCCAGGTGTTCGTGATATTGTGTGTAGCTTGTGAAGTTGACTGCCCAGTGATTTTAGTGATGTTTCCGTGCGGATGTGTAGCAGTTGGTCGGTTGTGGCAGTTGCGACGTAATACCAATTGGGCATGCAGCGTCAGGAAAAGGCGGATAGTCATCACTTGCCCGACGATTGCCGACACACATGTTTTCAGTGGTGACCACTTTGGTCTTCCGTCGGTCGGTCGTGTTGTTAGACGACGTGTATTTGGCTGGCGATTGCCGATGGGTTGGCTGTGTGCGCCGACTCGTGGTTCGTCCTCGTTGTTGCACAGTCACTGCCTAGAGCATCGTCTAGTCCTGGTGTAGATGTTCGTGGGGCTGTGTGTAGTTATGTGATTTTGACTGGTTAGTTTATTTAAGTGTTGTCGGCGTACTGCCTCTGAGTTAGTCGGTCGTTGGATTTTCGTGGCGTCCACCGTCTGTGGGGTTCTCTGTGATCCGTTCTTGTCGTTGTTCCAGTCTCCACTGTTAGGATCTTTTGAGTTTTGGTGCAAGTGTGGAGCGGAACTGATCTTGATCATTGGTCTCTTGACTGTCTGTCGGTTGAGTTCCCAGCGGATTGAAAATGGTTGGGCCGACTGCCTGTCTCACCTAAGCGAGCGTTAGTGTTTGGGTTCGAGACCGACTCTCGAACATCTGGGCGTCCTGGTGTGTACTGCCTTTTTTTTAAATTTGTTCTTGTTGTTGGTACTTGTATGCCTTCTGGCCGGTTTTGCGTTTTAAATTAGAGTTGTTTTACTCTTAAGGTCTTCAGCCTAGTTTAAAGTATTGTTTCACATAAGCCCTTTGGAATTTTAAAAATTTATTGAATTTTTCGTCCGCATCTCGTGGTCGTGCGGTAGCGTTCTCGCTTCCCACGCCCGGGTTCCCGGGTTCGATTCCCGGCGGGGTCAGGGATTTTCCCTGCCTCGTGATGGCTGGGTGTTGTGTGCTGTCCTTAGGTTAGTTAGGTTTAAGTAGTTCTAAGTTATAGGGCACTGATGACCATAGATGTTGAGTCCCATAGTGCTCAGAGCCATTTGAACCATTTTTATTGAATTTTTAAGTCTTCGGCCTTCAGCCGATTTGAATTTAATTCGTTTACTTCAGCCTAACTGAAGAACTGTTTTAAGATAAGGCTTGCCTTTTAAATATCTGATTATGCTCGTGTTTTAAGTTATTGGCCTTCAGCCGTTTTTAAATTGAAGTGGCTGAAAGCCCAAAAGATTAAAGCTGTGTGTTTTGGGCTCTTGTAATGTTTGATCAAAGTTGTATGTTCGTGTAACTGACAGCCCCTTATTTAGGCCAATTTCCAGCATTTATTCTATCTGTCTTGTCCTGGGTGTTCAGCAGGGCATTTCATACTGTATCCCCGGATTTTCCTTGATTTCGGTTTTTTCCTCCTTACACATATTCTCAGCTTGTTTTCCGATGAGATGGCCCCATCTATGCCATCATCGCATAACAGTAATTTAAACCTTGCTTTCTTCGTTTACTTTTGTTTATTCTTTCCTTTCTTTCTTTATTTTCTCATGCAGCCTTTCCTCCTATGTTTAAAACATTTCCTTGACATTCTCTTCGTGTTTCTCCAATTTGTTATAAATTTTCTCTATTATTGATGCTTTAATTTCCTTTTGTTCCCTTCACATTTCTCCCAACGCTTCCATTAATTGCTCATGGTCGATACTAGTTCCTGCCTTTGGTTTTGGAGTTTCTACAAACGTGTCAAATCCGCTTTTTTTGTTTACTACTACAATCTCATAACTTTCTGTTCTGGGAGTATCCACGTTTCCTGCATTTATCACTCAGGGTGTGGCTAAGATTCCCGTGCTATGCCATTCTTAGAGTTGAATTCAGTCTGGTCACCGCTCAAATACACGCACCAAAAAAGTTTTGCATCACCTTGGTTCCAAGAGTTCCGAAACCTGTGCGGAAGATTGGAAAAGAGATCAACATAAACATCATTTCCGCCTTTTTTCCCATGAAAACCACACATTGCATGTTGTAGCACAATGCAGTGAGACCTTTAGAGGTTGTGGTTCAGATTGCTGTACACACCGGTACCTCTGATACCCAGTAACACGTCCTCTTGCATTTATGCATGCCTGTATTCGTCGTGGCAAACTACCCGCAAATTCATCAAGGCACTGTGGGTCCAGATTGTCCCACTCCTCAATGGCGATTTGGTGTAGAACCCTCAGAGTGGTTGATGTGTCACGTCGTTTATAAACAGCCCTTTTCAATCTATCCCAGACACGTTCGATAGGGTTCATATGTGGAGAACATGCTGGCCACTCTAGTCGAGCGATGTTGAGCGATGTCATTCATAAGATGCGTATTGCCGTCCATGAAGACGAATACCTCGCCAATATGCTGCCGATATGGCTGCACTATCGGTCGGCGGAAAGCATTCACGCTTCTTACAGCCGATACGGCGCCTTCCATGACCACCAGCGGCATACGTCGTCCCCAAATAACGCCACCCCAAATCAGCAGGGAACCTTCACCTTACTGCACTCGCTGGTCTATGGTGTCTATGGCGTTCGGCCTGACCGAGTTGCCTGCAAACATGTCTCCGACGATTGTGTGGTTGAAGGCACATGCGACCCTCATCGGTGAAGAGAACGTGATGCCAATCCTGAGCGGTCCATTTGGCACGTTGTTGGGCCCATCTGTACCGCGCTGCATGGTGTCGTGGTTGCAAAGATGGACCTCGCCATGGACGTTGGGAGTGAAGTTGCGCATCACGCAGCCTATTGCGCACAGTTTGAGTCGTAACACGAGATCCTGTGGCTGCACGTAAAGCATTATTCAACGTGGTGGCGTTGCTGTCAGGGTTCCTCCGAGCCATAATCCGTAGGTAGCTGTCATCCACTGCAGTTGTAGCTCTTGGGTGGCCTGAGCGAGGCATGTTATCGGCAGCTCCTGTCTCTCTGTGTCACCTCCATCACCGAACAACATCGCTTTGGTTCACCCCGAGACGGCTGGACGTTTCCCTTGTTGAGAGCCCTTCCTGGCACAAAGTAACCGCGGTATTGACGGTCTAGGCACCGTTGAACTACAGACAACACGAGCCGTGTATCTCCTTCCTGGCGGAATGACTGGAACTGATCTGCTGTCGGACCCCCTCCGTCTAATAGACGCTGCTCTTGCATGGTTGTTTACATCTTTGGGCATGTTTAGTGACATTTCTGAACAGTCAAAGGGACTCTGTCTGTGATACAATATCCACAGTTAACGTCTATCTTCAGGTGTTCTGGGAAACGGGTTGATGCAAAACTTTTTTCGGTGTGTTTGTTTCTCTCCATGATACTCTTTTTGCTGTTTAATTTCCATTTCTGATTAAATTTGCTCCTCTTCTTCTACATTTCACTGATAATCGTCCTCATCTGATGCACTGATGTTGACTATCGGTCAATTTTGGCTCCATTTTTACAATTCTAAGCGAACTATGGGACTTAATATCTGTGGTCATCAGTCCCCTAGAACTTAGAACTACTTAAACCTAACTAACCTAAGGACATGACACACATCCATGCCCGTGGCAGCATTCGAACCTGCGACCGTAGCAGTCGCGCGGTTTCTAAGCGTACTATTATACATCCTACGTATTACGCAATTTCTATCCCTATTTCCAATTTCTGAACTATTACTTTTCGTCACATGCAGAATTAATCATTTCCTAGGCTATACTGCATTGTTAAACTATTTCTATAGCAACAATTTTTGTTAATAACCCCCAGCAACTTGAGACTCTTACGTTCTATATTTTCTACTGTTGGTGGTTGCTGTACTGCTGGGTGCTGTTCATTGTGATGGAGCATCTGCTTGATCCTTTGTCTTGTTCTGTGGTTCGACCACTTCTTTCTTGTAGCCTTTGTTTTGTTGCATCAAAATGTTTGAAAACTATTCTTGCAATCGTTCTACTCTTCCTAAGATCGCGTCTGAAGACTGATCAATTCGGTCATGTCACAGGTTGGCAAATGTAAGCCGCCACCAGTACTATTTATTGATTCACAGTTGATTATTACTTGCTATTTCTGGCTTGTCGGAAAATTAGGCATCGAACATTCATAAGTAGTCTATTCTCGCACACTGTTCTATAATTCATTCCCTTCCAGAATATTTTAGTAATAACGAAATGGTAATATGTAAACACTTTTGTACGACAAAGATAATTTATTCCATTCTAATTGAATCAAATGTGGGTTCTTGACGAAACATTGTAAATTAACTAAACAAACACTGTTTTTTAGCCTAAAATAGTGTTTGTGTAGTTAATCTTAATATACGACCAAACATTTTCCAACGTATTTACATCCGGAGACACTGTAAGCCAGTCCATCGTGGACACGCCATTGTCTCGTGTCCACGTTGTACAGAAACGGCTGCGACGTTTCGGATAATTGTCCTATTGTAGCATGCAGTTTGCCTCGTTGGAACATTGTCCTCTTGAAGCACGCAGTTTGCCTCGTTCGAACGAAATAGCTACTTAACGGACCTCAGAAGGCATTTTTGATAAATACACCACATTTTTTCAGCGTTCAAATTGGTTGTAAATGAGTGAAGTCACATTAAACTGCAACCGACAAAACAAAACATTCAACTCTCACATTGTTTATCTATACACCGTGCAAAAGCGCATTGAGTACAGATTTGAGACCACTACCAGAATGTCGCTGCGGACATTACATTTAAAATTATGGCGTGCACTTTCTTGTGGAACTGGCTGTATGTGGGACAGGGGAAATACCCAAAGACTTCAAGAAGTATGTAGTAATTTCATTTTCAAAGAAAGAATGTGGCGAGAGATGTGAGTATTACCGAAATATCAGTTTAATAAGGCGTGGTTGCGAAGTAGTTATTCACAGTAGAATGGAGAAACTGGTAGATGCCGACCTCGAGGAAGTGTTTGGAGACACGAGGCAATACTGACCCTCCGACTTGTAAGAGAGGTTAAAATTTACAACATGTGTAGAAACCATACGGCATTTATAAGGATCCAAGAACATGAAAGAGAAGTAGTTGGGATGAGAAGGGTTGTAGACTATAGCAAATGTTGTTCAGACTGTACAGTGAGGAAATTGCGAAGAAAAGCGAGGAGAGAAAGTTAAAGTTCAGCTAGATGAAATAAAAACTTTAAGGTTTGTCGGAGGCAGCAAAGGACTTGGAAGCGCGGCTGAACGGAATGGACAGTGTCTTGAAGCTAGGATATAAGATGGACGTTAACAAAAACAAAACAGGGGTAACTGAATGTAGTCGAACTGAATGAGGAACTGCTGATGGGATTAGATTACGTAATGAGAAGCTAAAAGTAGTGGACGATTTTGCTGTTAAGGCAGCAAAAAAACCGATGATGGCCGAAACAGAGAGGATATAAAATGTAGAGTAGCAATGTAAAGAAAATAATTTCTTAAGAACAGAAATTTCTTAATATTAAATTTAAATTAAAGCGTTTGGAAAGATTTTGTCTGGAGTTTAGCCTTTTATGGAAGTGAAACATTGATGGTAAACAGCTTAGGCAAGAAAAAAGAGAGCCGCGCGGGATTAGCCGAGCGTGAGGCGGTCACGCGCTGCGGGCTACGGGCGCACTGTGTGTTTATGGCTACTTCGGCCGCTGTAAGTGCCGTTTTTCTTATAGACCATATAAAGGCACATTTGCATGCCGAGCGTGAGTTTCCTCGGAAACGCGAAATATTAATTAAATAAATAATCAGTGACAAATAAATAAAGCCTATGGCACACAACTGCAGCGCTGTGTCGCTGATAAAACAAAAGCACAATTACGTTACTCTTATGTTTGATTAAGAAAAGAGTGAGCTCTGGTAGAAGTGGTGCGAGAAGCACGTATTTTATTCTATTGTCTGGCACACCGCCATATTTCATGTTATAGAAGAATACTGCGAGTTGCAACCAGACTAGGCACTCGATTCTGTAAAGAATTTATATTTATAAAAGTAAGTAGGATTATGAACTGTAGGCTTATTCATTGAATATATCTGATTTAACTAACTGTGTAACTTTTTTATATTTATAAAATAGACAATCACCTCTGTACGACGTATTGGCATGGCTGGCAAATTATTGAAATAGTGAGATTTAGATTATGAGTCCGCACCTACCGCAGCAGTCTTTGGAAACGATTTATTTACGAAGTCCGATTATTTCAGTTTTATTTCGCGGTCAACTACGAGTAACATTGCCTTTACGAGAAAGCCATTGTCAAGCGTCTGATACCGAATAATTAAACGTCCACGTTCCAGATAAGCAAATATTTATTACAATTACAATCACAATCACCATCATACAGATAGAATAATTAATATTTAAATAATATTTTTTATTTTATTTATTTTATATTGGCGACTGCGTGTCGGACTTGTTATTTTGTCATTTGTTACATTGTTCTCTTTGTTTCATGTGAAAAATCAACTCTCTGGACCTGGACGTGAATGTATGAGAGATAACAAAAAATCTGAAGATATTTTCCAATTCTAAAATTTTGCGGGAAGACGCAATGAAACTTCCAGCAAAATAAGGTAAGACGCAGCATCTTTGCATTAGCAGGCTTGACCAGACGCATAATTCAGTGTATTAGCTTTTCAGTAGATTCTGTAGTGTTTCTTTCGTGCATAACAGTTTTCAGTGATAAATTTCATTCTCAGTACTTTTCCTTAAACAATAACGTATGCAACAATACCAATACACGAGTGTACAATATGGCCGACTTCTGTACGATACGTAGTAACATGGACAGCAGCCATTACCAATAATCTCAAATTCAGTTTATATTTTTAAATTAACAGACAGCCATTGTTGCTACGAGCGATTCATGCTCAACTGCATTTTATTTTAAAATCAGTGTCAAATATTTTCTTGAAACATATATCACGTGTGGCATGGTAATAACTAGAAATCAATACGCAAAAATGGAACAGCAAAGACGTACTATTCAGACGCAATCCGACTCGGACGAGAGACAAATGTTAGAAAATGACTTTACGACAGCAACCGGTAGTGACGATTTATCAAACATTGACGCAAGTGTTGACGGAAATTTTGGCAATAGGCCGTCCACTACAAAAATTTCAAAGTCTCAGTCAGAGCCCATGTTGATGCATGACGTCACGTCTAATGACGCGACGGGGGCACAGACCTTGCAAACAGTAAACATTGCCGACATGTTACAAATGCTAATGAAACAGAACGCCGAAAACATGGCAACCTTACAGACACAAAATGACGCAATTAAATCTGACCTCATAGCACTCAAGACAGGTAATGACACTTTATGTAAACGTGTGGAACTTATAGACGCCACACTGACCAAACAGATGACTGAACTCAGTACTAAATTTTCCAAGCTTAATACGAGACAAGAAAAGACTACAACTGACGTAGCACTTTTACAGACACAAGTAAAAAACCTTAATGTCACGTGCGAAGTTCGTACTGAACAAATTCAAACATATCCTTCAGTACACGACAACCTTGAAAAACGAATTACTGACGTACAGAATAAATTTGACAATGTTGAACAACACCTGACTGACATCTTACAATCTGATGCCACAGCTCATTTTCAAAATATTAATAAAGAATTTCATGATTGGGTAGTGAACAAAGACAAACATTTTGATAGATGCTTACGTGAAAATTTACCAACAATTGTGCACGACTCCGTAGCGCAATACATTACTAATAACAAACAGCTGATCAGTGACGCAGTACAATCCGTCACTGCACCCATGAGACAATTCACCGATCGACCACAGTCTGTATGTAACGAAAATATCAGTCAAAATGCACAGTTCAGGAACCAATATACATTCGAGTATGACACACACATACCGCACACGACAAACACACAAGAACAAAACACACCACGACTACAACACATACCACGATGTGCAAACACAAACACAAGCTATTATCATAGTAAACCACAGCAACATTATCGTAGTTACTCGCCAGCTGAACATACCAGTAATTACAGTGGAATAAATCCATATCACAATACGAAGGAAGAAGAAAGCTTAATGAAACACAGGCAATTTCAGATTTTTGTCCCAGAAAAACGAACCATTCATCCGGTGATTTTTCTTAAATCTTTTAGTAACGCATTTCCACGCACTTGGAGTGACCGGAAAAAGATTTCATATATTGTCGGTTACATCCAAGGCGATGCAGCTGTCTGGGCATACAGTCAAGCTGACGTATGTACCACGTACAGTGAGTTTGAGCGTGCTTTTCTGAACAAATTCTGGTCGCAATCCGTCCAGGAGCGACTCAGAAGACAAATTTTAGAACCTGAAACTTTTAACAGTAAAAATGGCAACTTACGCAGATATTTTGAAAAATACTTGAACATGGGACACTTTTTAGACGAACCAGTCGCAACGCGTGATATACTCCGTGCGTTGAAGGCCAAATTGCCTTTCAACATTAAAGAAAAACTCCTACATATCCCGGATGACGATTCAGATTATTTTTTAACAGCCTTAGATTCGGTTGACATGTTACTTGAAGATCAGCGCTTCGCGTGGCAAAACAGCAGCCACAATGTTTACACTAGTGGTATGCAAAACATGCAGGCTTGCCAACTCAATTCTGGCGCGCCCACAGTTGGATACGCGGTACAGCAAAAACAGCAAACTCACATGCCGTTTCAATACGAAAATCAAAATCAACACGCGTATTCCAATACAAACAATAGTTACAACAGTAATAACACTTCATGCGGCAATCCATACAAAAGGCACCGCGGTAATAACTACAACGGTAACAACGGATACAAAGGCAACAACAAAAACACAAACAGAAATAGAAATAATAATAACTACGAGCCAAGACAGCATCAAGGTTGGACTCGTAACGATCAGTACTTCCATTCAAACTCTGCTTTACCACAGCAGCCACCAGGACAAAATTGGAGCATACCTTAAGCCGTCGGCACACGGTCCGTGCACTCGAACGTTGAGCGTTGAGCGTGCCGAGTTTCTGACGTCACAGCGTGGAAAAAGCACGTTGGGGAGTCTTTCCGAACGTGCAGAGCAACGTTTAGCATGCCAGATATTCTGAACTTGCGTTTGAACGTTGACCAATGAGATGGAAGAACGCCACCTACGTCACAGCCAGGTCGTCTCTCCACTCGGCATTCAGTAGTATCAGAACTTTCGAAGGAGAAATATGGCCGCCTGGACACGCGATGAATTGTGGGTGTTAATAGACGCGTTCAAGGAAGAACAGTGCTTATATAACGTTAAATCGAAGAACTATCATAATAAACATTTCCGGTCGGAAGCTCTAAATAGAGTGTTCCAGAAAGTTAAAAGTGTTCGGTCGCATTTACAGAATCCAAAGGAATGCCAAATCAAGTTCTCCAATATGAGAAACATGTTTAACGTGGAAAACAACAAGAGGAAAGAGAGTATGAAAACCGGATCAGGAACAGATGATGTAAGTATTTATTTTCCTTAGATTTGTCTGTTATAGTAATATTGTAGTTACTAGCGATGTAAGTAAATTGCAGCACGTTGTTTTTATAGCATTTACTAGCGATATAAATCGCTGTGTGTTTTTATAGTATTTAGTAGCGAAATAAATAAATCGCTGCACGTTTGTTTTAGGTATACATACCAAGTTTATGGTATTTCAAAAATCTGCTCTTCCTGGAGGAGCATTATGCGCCACGGAAAACGAAGGCAACTGAGTTGCCATTCACGGCAATTGCCCACGATTTTCAGGTTCGTATAAGTACTTACATGTATAAATGTTGCTCCACATTTTGGAATCGACAAACTAATGTTAATTTATTGCTAGAACGTACTTGTTTGAAAGAAATTACGACTATGGAGGACTGTCATTTGGGAAGAAACTTTAGTTGCAGTTAGGCTATATATATTTATGTATCTTGCCACCTGCACAATGGTGTGTGTGTGGGATGGCTGACCTTGTGTGTAGCGCCGGAACTATTTTGTGGTAAGTAGTCGCTTTTTTTGGGTCTATTGTTCGCGTGTTATGATGTTCGGTGGGGTTTTTGTGTGTTGTTGGGTCAGTGTTATTTACTGCATGTGTTGGTGCTTGATGTTTTAGTATCAGGTCTTGTGGTTCATTTGTGTATCTTAGGGGAAGTACTTGATTTCAATTTTTTTTTTCGTATAGTCAGTAGTATGGAAAGAGATTCAAATTTGTCGTCGTAGCTATATGTGTTTTGGTATCGTGGGCTGTTGTTGACCTATTAGGTCAAGGGAAGTGTCCGATTCCAATGTGTCGTCGTAGCTGCAGTTGACTCATATAGGTCAATGGAAGTGTCAGATTCCAGATTTTGTTGTTTTAGGTGTTGGTTTTGTGGTATCGATAGTTGTGGCGTGATTATAATTTTTGGAGTAGTTGGTTTTTACTTCGTGGTATGGAGAAATGCGGTTGAACTCTGTAGGTGAAGGGAAGTGATCGATTCCTGTCGATATTGTAAGTGTAGCGTAATTTGGGATCTTGGTGTGTGTATGTATTTATATTTAGTTTGTCCCCACGCAAACCCCCCCCCCCCCTTTTCCGCTCTGGTCCTGTTACTTTGATTATATTTTTGGAGGGAGATGTGTTTGTTGGTTTTATATGTAAAGCCCTTATTTTAACGACATTTCACGTTAATTTTATTGAGACAGTTCAGATAGCATAAATATATATTGTCTATTTTCCAATTATTGCTTGTGGTACTTTTGTAATGTAATGAATAAGTGCAGAAGAAACTACAGTTGATGTTGGTCAGCCAGCCAGCTCAAAAAAACAAAAGTTAACTGTCACAAAGTTTTATTTCTGTTCATTGCAATTTTCAGTGAATAATTTCTATACAGTCTTCACTAAAATCAACCTGGGTGTTTTGTGTACAACTTTATTTTATGTTTCAGGTAGATGATTGTGGCACCCATGAACATAGTGATCCAGCTCCTGCAGATTGTGAACTGGAGGTGGACTCTGCAACTACCAACACTGAGGATGTCTGCAGTAACAGCAGCATCAGTATGTTTGCACCAAATGATCAGGCATCCTCTCAGACAATTCAGGAGTCAGTAGATATGTCCACACCTACATCCTCAACCAAGAAAAGGAAGGGAAATGCAGACTATGGGTCTGCAGTTAGCCTAATTGCAAAGGCTCTACAGGAAGATCATGAGAGTGATGAAACAGATCTGTTTGTAAAATTTCTAGGAGCAGAAATTAAAAAAATTAAATGTGACAAAAAGAAAAGACGTGTAAGATTGGAGCTAATTAAAGTATTGTATGAAGCATTGGACGAATAAATTTAGTTTTGAAATGTAATATGCTTCTAGACTATTCTGTGCCTGTCCCACTACCTGTATCCTAACATTACCTTCAGAGAGAGAGAGAGAGAGAGAGAGAGAGAGAGAGAGAGAAATATGGGACAATTTGTGTCTCCAGGCAGTGTTCCTTCATATGATCAACCTGACTGCATTTATTCACAAGCAGTTGTAAATAATTAACAGTGTGCAGCAAATCTCTCTAAATCTGATCAAATGGAGAACAGACTGCTGTATCACTATTCTTGTGCACAATGATCAGTTTAAGTAATTCAGCCATTCAATGTGAACCATATTATAGGAGCATGTGAAACATCACATTATAAGAACCTAATTTGGGTAGAATTAAATTCAAGGTTAATAGCAACATTATATAATACTGGTAGTTTCCATGTTTATGTACTTTGGTTTTGTATGATCACATGCTTTCAGTGAGGTGAAATTTACCTGTTCTTTTTTTAGTACCTATTTCATTGTCAGTGTGAAATGATAAGTTTAATCATCTACATGGTTAAAGGGTAACATTTCATGTATTTCCATTTAAAATGTCATTGTTTATGTGAATGCAACATTCTGTGTAACTTTGGCAAAAATATAAGTGCAGTTCTCTATTCAGCTAAATAAAAGGGAATTTGGCAGTGAGTACTACAGTTTTTTTAACTGGTATTGTCACATTTCCTATCCTCCTGTTGCTATTAACTAGTGTGTAAGTTCACCTATTGATATGTTTATTTCACCGTTTTGGAGCTATAGTGCGATAATCCTTCCCACCTAACCAATTTTCCAGTCACTTTTTTTTTGCAGTATGTTTAATTTCACTTTATCTGTTATTACTTTCTTTGTAATTTAGAATCAGTGTACTATACCTTTTCTTAATATCTATTTTTTTTCAAATTATGCACCCTGTTCCTCAGTATTCTTGTTGAACTTTATGCTTCCTTCAGTGGTATAGTCATGTTATGTCAGTTTGCAAATGATAATTACAATGTTAAGGGCAGCAGTTTACTGTAGTAAGCTTATGTGTTGTGTTTGCAAAGATTTATTACATGTTCCAGTACACAAACTGGCATAGAAAGTTTTGTCAGTTTCTAAATAATGTAGGAGTAAAGAAAACTCACCAAGTAGTAAAAACATTGAGCCAGTAATATACAGAATAAATAATGAATTTTGGATGAAGAGGTACAAGTACATTATATAATTTCTCAAATGTATTCTGAACAAAGTAATAAAATTTGCTTCTATGGAAATGATTTTTCGTTGGTATTGACATGCTGTGTTTTCTGGTAAAACTTCAGAATTGTAGGGAGGAAAAGAGAAAAAAATATTTCAATAGATGATAGTACTGGGCCAGCTGCTCTTGTAGGAGCTGAATCCAGACACAAATGAATAGACGAGGCTTTGTTTTTTCATTATACTCTACAAATCATTCACTTGCTAGCAGATTTCTTTTTTTTTTTTTTTTTTTTTTTTGAAATTATAAAGAAAAGTCCAAAATAACTGCCCAGGGATTTTAAGTGGGAGGAGGTGAATGTACAAGGAAGGTCTTATGGTGTAATTTGTTAGTATTCTTTAGCACTATGGCAATTATATATGTCATCTAAATTTGGATGCTTGGTACACACACAAAAGCTAAATTCCCAATAAGATTGTTCAATGAATGCAATTCACATAAAAAGCTGGCATTCATTGATAATTGCTGTGGATCCCAAGATTTATCTACATTTAAATAAACTGATTATACATAAGCAGCAACAAATATAACAATTATTTTGAAATATAACTGAGGTGCACGAGGCCTCAAAATGGTGTCAATAATGTAATTAAAACAACTAACTTGTTACCAAATCATGGTATTGAAAAATATCTGACAGAGAACATACATCATGGTTTTCATTTCAGTCCAGCACTACTGCAGGTAAAAATACCATTCATAAACTTCAACCTCCACATCATTACACTATTCACTGTCTCTCTGGATCTAGCTGTTTGCCATATGAAACTCACCATTATAATTTGTGACAGGTGTTAGCAACATACATTTCAAGGTGAGAGCTCCCTGTACAGTTCTATCCAATGAGACCCCAAAAGGTTACTGATGTGAGTCAACAGGCACAGTGTGAGTGTATGTTGCACTCATTTAACTAGAGGTCTTTTGGTAAGTTACACCAGTGTAGTTACCAAATGCAACAGAAAACATCAGGTGGTCCACTAGTACATTATGTGGTTACTGTTACAAAGTGCTATACTTGCTTTAGGTCAAATTTAGACTTATATTGTTAAAGGAAATTAAGTTGACAGACTCCCAGTTCATACAACAAGAATAGAGGGAAAGGGGAATTAACTTCCTCCACCAGAATATTAGGGGATACACATCAAAATAAGTGGGCAGCTAATTGAAAGGAACTGATGTCAGTTGTCTGCCCAAATGCCTTACAACCAGAAGGATAGAAAATCACATGTAAGCTGTTATGAGTTGGCTACCCCTATTTTAGAAACATTCAGGTCTACCTACTTTCATCATAACAATAACTGTCAAAAATGGGGATATAAAATTCAGTAAGTTAATGTATTTTCATTCATTGATGTATTACAGGATAATACTTTAGGGTATCCCGTCTCTTAGGCAAAAATATTTATTGGACAAAAGATAATAATTAGGGCTGCATATGGGGTTCATGCATATACATCTTGTGGACATATCTTTAAACAGCTGGAATTATTAACCACAGCCTCAAGGTGCATTATTTCATTCACTTACATAGTTTGCTCTCAACAACTTGAGTTTGAAAGTAATTGAGATGTTCAAAAGGATCACAGTAGAAGGAAAAATTATCTCCGTTACTCTTCAATGAATCTGTTGCACAGAAATGAATGTAATGTGGAACTATAAGACTCCGACAATCTACCCTTGGCACTAAAATGTCTGGCAATGTCATAAGTGTTTTCAAATGTAAGCTCAAGATGTTTCTCCTTAATAAAGCCACCTAAACTTAGAGAAATTATTGAACAGAAACAGGTATTCATACTGAAAAAGAGGCCTATAAACAACCAGCATGTACCCATCTGTTTTTTACTTTGTTTTTAAATATGTCTGATGTTTGCTCAATTAACAAGTTCCACATCATAATGTTTGTTGTAAATGTTATTTATACGACACACAGCTAATTAACTTAACCTATGTTATTAAACATAACCTAGAGAGCAGGAATTTTTGAGAGTCAGTGTAAATTACATTTGTAAATGTTTGAAAGTTTGAATGCTTGAGAGACAAATATTAGGTTTTCCACTCAGCTGCACAATAAAAGCAATGTACATGAAAACAGTAGCACTGATTAGCAGTCGCTGTGCAGTCCAATAAGATTTCTTTACAGATAAATAAAATGGTTCGTAATAAGCAGCGACATACATAATACAACATATATATGTTTGGGGTAGAACTTAGGTACATCTGGTCTCAAAAGGATATAGATAATGTAATTAAAAAATTAATTTGGTATACAATCATTTTATTGTAACAAGTATTTCATTACAACCCATGAGCTGTTATTGAGCTTTAACATTTATCTACCACCTTCCTGCATCAACACACTCCTGTTGCCATGGCACAGAACCTACAGTGTTGAAGTAGTTCCTGAATTGGTCCCTAATCCTCAATGCATTTACTGTAGGATTCCGTCCATTTTGCTGCTGAATGCCTTCCATAGTAGATGCATATGTGCTGTTGCCAATTTCAGGTGGAATATAGCATTGGGATTTCTGTTCTAAAATAAAATTGTGCAGCACACAACAAACTCTTATAACAATATCCACCTTCTTTGCTGAAAGTCGAATAGGAGTGAGCAGAACCCCAAATTTATTTGACATCATGCCAAATGCATTTTCAACGACTCTTCGAGCCCTGCTCAGTCTATAATTGAACACCCTTTTTTCCTTTGAGAGGTCTCTTTCGGGATACCCCTTCATCATATACTCTTTCAATGCAAATGCATCGTCGGCAACAAACACATAAGGCAGTTCCACATCACTGAAACACTCTATCTTCTCTGGTGCTGGCAAGTTCAGTTTTTTATTATTCAAGGCTTCAGCCAATTTACTGTTATTGAAAATTGCCCCATCATTCACCCTCCCATTTGCACCAATATTTACATATACATATTTATAGTGTGCATCAACAATTGCGAGAAGAACAATGCTGTTGTTTCCTTTGTAGTCTCTGAAGTATGCATTTCAGATCTTGGTGCTCTGAAGGTAACTTTTTTTCCATCAATAGCACCAATGCAATGAGGGAATTGCCAGGACACATTAAATGAATGAGCAATAGTTTTCCACTCGCTAGTAGAGGCTGGAACCTGAAACAAGATTTTTTTTTATTAAAATGGCAGTACAAATGCAGTTGCTAACTTTCATATTTGAATACAATGAGATGTATTTGGAACAAAATGTTTTTCTTGAAATAGTCTATAACCAATGTTATGTCAAAAAAACTAAAGGTTTGGATCATATGAGAGGTACTCTCATTTAAAGTTATAATTCTTAGCATGAAGGAAATATTTCTGAGTACTACACTGTGCAAAAGAAAGATTCTGTGTTGTTACTCAGCATCTTATTGCAAAGAGTGCAAAATCAGTTACACATGAAATGCAATGTGAGTATCATATTGCTCAGATTTGTAGAGTGATTTTTGCTTAAACTAAATGTTATGAATGCTGTTTCACTTAAATCATGATGGTGCTAGAGTGCGATAGTGGATATCTGGTTGTAGTATATCCTATTTCGTGACGCCTCCAGCTGTTAGTGAAAGCTGCATAATAAGATTACACAGCTAGTCTAAATATGTGGATGTATAAATACCTAATAGGTACACATACCTTTATACAAGTATCCTCCAAATTGTTTAATATTGCTTGAAGGGTGTCCGGAATTATCTGTGATAGAGTATTTGGTGCTATTCTGGTAGCATACGCCAGCGACTGGAAAGTTTCACCAGTGGCAAGAAATCTTAAGGTGACAGCGAGTCTATAAAAGAAGTAAGCAGAAGTTACATATGCAAACTTTTTGCTGCTATAATACTCAGTGTGTAAGACACATACCTATCTCTTGGTTTTATCGACTCCCGCATGTTCATATGTTGCCTACGGATATCATTTTCAATTATAGTCAGCAATTTCGTGAAAACTTCGGCATCCATTCGCGTGAAATTCCTAAATGAAACTGGATCTTGAAACCTACAACATGACAAAGTAGATTACTTCAGGGCAACAAAATTCAGTATCAAGAATATCGTATGTAAATTACATAATCTAAAACTACAGTATATGAAATGCTTTAAGAATATTCAGTAAACCTGTTAAACCGAAAATAAGTTGGGACATTGAAATAGAACTACGAACAAACTAGCTATGTTTACATACCTCAGCTCATTGTGGAGCATATGCAACGCTCCTGTCCCAGCATTGCGTCGTTGAATCCACTCTCTTGTCCACTGTCTCCTTCGCTTTTCTCTCCTCTCGTCATCAATAATTGCTAGTAAAGCTAAAGCAGCCAGTTTACGCTTTTTCATTTCGTAAACACTTGTCTATATGCTATTTAGCTCGCGCGCTCCAATTGTAGCCAACAACTGCCGCTGGAGCGCGCTGCCGTCGCATGTGAGCACGCTGGGCCGCGCGTACCGTATGCACAAGTTGCATCGTTCCTGAGCGTTCAGCAGCACGGTCGACTCGGCACGCTCAACGCTCAACGCTGGAATGCACGGACCGTGTGCCGACGGCTTTACGACCGACAGGTAAGTTATAATGCGCAACAGCAACAACAACCGCAAAAGTTTGGAGATCATAATAGGCAATATCCGAATGTGAATATAATAGAAATGACACCTGATGCACAACCTCAATCTGTGTCAGTACCTAGTACAAATGCTAATCCGACAAACTAGAAACAGTCACTTCTATGCCCCAGGTCGTGGCTGAAGAAATCTTGCGGGGCGACTGCAATGTTAATCAGTTATTTGACACCACACTTGAACAACAGAATAATGATATGCCGAATAATTCTAAACAAAAATTACCTGTTTTATTTATAAGATACAACCACAATGAGAATATATCAGATGAACTTTTACAAGACAGTACACAATGTCGTTCAAACACAAATGAAATTGTTTTAGCATCTACTACTGGTGTAGTAGGTGGGATCCCAACTACTATTATCCTAGATACAGGTGCAGCTGTGAGCGTTTTGTCTTTTAATTTCTATAAAAAGATGTGTGAATTGGAACCTGTGCCTGAGTTTCCTGCCCAAAACTGTAAAATAACTACTGCACTAGGTAATAAGTCATGTAGGGTTACGAAGCAAGTTTTTGTAAACGTTAAAATAGGTAATGGAACCGTACAATGGCCATTCCTGGTTGTACAAAACCTTGTGACAAATTGCATATTAGGAATAGATATTATGAGCGAGAAGGACTCTATTATAAACTTCTCCAAAGGTAAATGTATTTTAAATGATAAAGGCAGTGTAATTATTATTGATTTGGACAGGAGAACTCTAAAGCATGACAAACACTGTACAGGGTACAAGGTTCAGTTAGTACTTGACAATGACATTCAAGATATGCAAACACACTCATCTGACACAGAGCTAATGGACTTGAAAACATTGCTTGATCATAAGATAAGTGAAGCTACAGCTCTCAGTGTACATGAACGTATAAAACTACAGGAAGTGTTATCCAAATATTTACAAGTTTTTACCAAACGATTAGGTGTCATCAACACGTATGTGTACAAGATTGAAGTTAAGCCTCACAGGATCTTCTACCACAAGACATATAACGTACCGTTATCTCAACGACCTGCTGTGTGGCAAGAATTAAAGCAAATGTTAGACTGGAAGGTCATTGAACCATCCACCTCACCTTATTGTAGTCCTCTACTTGTTGTCAAAAAATTAAATGGAAGCATTAGGTTAGTGTTAGACGCACGAGCAATTAATGAAATAATTTTACCGGTTCACACAAAACCCGAAAATTTAGAAGAGCAATTACAGAAATTTCTAGATGCAAAATATTTTTCCACAATAGATCTCGCTAATTCGTTTTGGCAGGTGGGTATCACTCCTGATTCACGGAAATATACTGCATTTATGTTCGGGGGGCGAACCTATCAGTTTTGTGTTCTACCTTTCGGACTGAATGTCAGCTCTGGGGTATTCATTACAGCCCTGGATACCGTGCTTGGCGACGATTTAGTTGAGACAGTCACACACTATGTAGATGATATACTGATAGCTACACAGTCTTGGAAGGAACACGTTGACACACTTCAAAGAATTTTAGAAAAATTTGCACAAGCTGGAGTCACAGCCAATCTTAGAAGATCAAAGTTTGGTTGCAGTGAGATAAAGTATTTAGGACAGATCATTAATTCGCAGGGCATACGTCCGGATCCCAGTAAATTAGATGCTATCAGAAACTTTCCTAGCCCTCGTACTAAAAAGCAGTTAAAATCATTCCTTGGGCTATGTTCATTTTTCAGACGTTTTTTGCCACAACCACTTTTGAACAGTAAACATCTGCTAAATATACTCAGAAAGAATCAAGTTTGGATCTGGTCGGAACAGTGCCAGAATGACTTTAATACAATGAAACATGCTTTAGTGGGTGCAAACTTATTGAGCCATCCAGATTTCAATTTAGACTTTTGTATGACTTGTGACGCTTCACGAACTGGCTTCGGATGTTGCTTATTTCAAGTTGTAAAGAATAAAGAAAAGGAACAGATAAGAATTATTGCGTTTGCAAGTCGTACTCTAACTGAATGTGAGCGTACATACTCCACTACTGAGTTAGAAACACTTTCCATAGTATGGGCATTCAAGAAATTCAATTATTATTTATTTGGAAAACATACAGTAATTTACACCGATCACCAGGCCCTGACATTTTTGTTAACTTGTAAACTTGTACATCCTAGACTATCACGATGGGCAGTTACACTTCAGAACTACTCTTTTGAAATTAAGTACATAAAAGGTAAGGACAACACCATTGCAGACGCTTTGTCTAGACTTCCACAAGGTATGAATGATACCAACAGTGACTTAGAAAATATAAATGACTACAGGATTCTCTTAATGCAAGACAAGCAGTATCACCAATATTATATTGATATGTGCAGAAACATGGCTAAATTACAAAAATCTGACCCTCACTGGTATAAGATAATAACATTACTGGTAGAAAAACACAATCATCCTTCGACTAAGTATTACAAGTTACACAATGATGTGTTATTTTACCGCCGACATCCAAATGCTACTAACTGGTGTGTATGCATTCCCAAAGAGTCTGAACGTAATCTAATTTGGCACACACACTTAGTTTGGGGTCATTATGGGACGAAAAAGTGTTTGGCAAAGCTCAGCACATACTGTTATTTCAGCAATATGAGAAGAAAAATTTACAGGGAACTGAAAACATGTGTCATATGTCAAAAATCAAAACCTCAGAATTTATCCACAAAAACAGATTTACATTCTATTTTACCTAGTAAACCCCTGGAAATTCTGTGTACTGACATCAGTGGACCGCATCCAGCAAGCTCTGGAGGCGTCAAATATATCTTAGCTTTTTACGATATATTTTCTAAACATGTCAAACTTTATGCTTTAAAATCCGCCACTGCAAGTGCTATAATACGAAGATTCTCAAGTGATTACCTGACGCACGTGGGAAAACCTAAAGCAATTCTGTCAGATAATGCAACATACTACTCTGGGTACAAATGGAGAAATTTCTTGAAGGACAATAACATTAAAAGTATATTTATTTCGAGGTTTAGTCCAAAATGTAACGCGACTGAGAGACTTTTCCGAGAATTAAATCGATTCATGAGGACCTATATTTCATCAAAACATACTAATTGGGTGTCCTACCTAAGTCTTTTCGAAGACGTACACAATAACTTAAATATTTATGATACAAATTACACATCTAACGAGATCATGTTCAATTGCAAACAGAACGATCAGTGGATAGAACCATTACCTAAGTTGTCAGACAAGGAAATCACACCTGAACAAAAAATAAAAGAAGTATTGATTACGCTGACACATCACACACAGATACGAAACAAACATCACAGAAACATAATAAAAAGAAAACAAAAATTCGAGGTAGGAATGCTTGTACTACTTCGTACTCATCATAAATCTGTAGCACTCAAACGACGCAACGCTAAGTGGCGTCTGCTATATGAAGGACCTTATATAATTGTTAACATACCGCATCCTGGTGCGTATCTGTTACAACATCGTAGAACTAACAAAATTATTGGGCTATACGCACACCGAGATCTTAGAGCATTTCATGCTGAATAATGTCAAAGTCATACCCATCAAAATATTGCTAAGCAACTCGAAAAACTCTGTTGTTACAACACAGATAATAAGTAGTGTAGAAATTTTCTTTTCAGCGGTTCCAGAGTCGCAGTTGAAGGCAGAAGAACTCTTCTTTCAGCGCGCGCCACCACCTGGAAGACGGAATATCAAAATAAAATTTATGATTACGTAGCAGTGAATGATATATTAATTTTTCACGGAACATTTGTTATTGTAGGTACCACTGACTTGGTATGACACCTGACGAACCGACAGACGTCATCTATGAAGCGATCTTTTACTTTGAGAAATAGATTAGACGCACATCTCTCAACACGAAAAGCATCTATCAGTAGTCAAGGCCACACAGACACTCTGCACACACGCACAAAACGCGAGGAATCGAACATTTTCTCTCTCTTACTATTTTGAATATTTATTGAGTAGTGAAAACGCCTGGTCTTGCCTACTGATGTAATGAATGTTGTGTCTAACCTATCTTAATTTCAGATGACATCACGTGACACAATGTAATAACCTATAGCTATGTAATGATGATGCAAACATGTTTATGTGCAACTGTATTATGTTTATGCTAAGAAAATATGTGACGTGTGTATGTATAATTACTTATTTTTTTAACTGATGTATCATGTAACTGTTACTATGTAAAAATTTGAACAAAACGAGTGCCAAAAAGACATTGCATAGTGAACCTCTGTTCACGGACATTAACGAACATTACTAACTCTGCAACTACGCAGAAACCTATGTGAAAGAAACGGTTAATGCCATTCATTATGCAGCGTATCTATGTAAACGCGATGAATGATTTCTTTGATTAATAACTACGAACATTTAGGTGAGCTATATTCAGCAAAAAACTGAAAATGTGAAGGGCATAATTCGTGCATCGTCTAGTGACATTACTACAGTACCTAACTTCAAGATGTTAACTGGATTAAATGGACACAAAGTGCCTGTCCAAAAAACAACACGACGGGTGGAAGAATTTTGGTTGGAACTTCAGGGAATGAAATGTTCTCGAAATGTGACGGACACTCTTACCTGGACTGTCCAAGGCCAGCTATGTGCCGTCCGAGGTTCTGCAACCAAGCTTCCACGGAATGTAAAAAAAAAACGAACTGCACGTGGACCAATTACTCGACGGGTCACGTCTGATCTGTAATGAGCAATGCCTTTAGTCACAACGAACTGCATCACAACGACTATAATGGAAATGGGAAATGGACACGCTTATGTATTAATCACGTTGTTATACAACGATGTTACTGTGATCAAAAAAAACTTTACCACGACGATACTAACCTGTAAAAAAAAAATTATTGTGCAGCGGATGAATATGAACTGTAATAACGACACGATGTGTATAGGTCAACGCACCTGAAACATACGGACATTTTTCTTTGAAGTATCTCAAAACAATACTATGTAACTAAGAACATTCAACAATCTAAGTTGTATTGTGTTATAACAAATATTGTAAATTTAAAACTAAGTTACCTGTCATAGAATGTAGTCTTCATATGTAATCTTGGTTGAATATTTTCTTTGTGCAACGACTGAGAAACGCGTGCACACGAACAATATGAACTGCAATACTGTGCCGCGTGATCTAACTGTACGATATAACGGCAGTGCCGGAGTCACACAGACGCTTCTGCGCATGCGCGCACTCTATCTGCCAACATAAGAACTTTTACGGCGCACCCGCGTCATTCAAATTTTGTATATAATGTGTATAATGTAAGTCATGTAAATAGTTGTAGATAACTTAGATTTTCTTGTGCCTTTAGGTGAATTGCTCGCCTGCAGGTGTGTCCTTTCGCCTCGCAATTCAGGGGGCAATATAAAGGCACATTTGCATGCCGAGCGTGAGTTTCCTCGGAAACGCGAAATATTAATTAAATAAATAATCAGTGACAAATAAATAAAGCCTATGGCACACAACTGCAGCGCTGTGTCGCTGATAAAACAAAAGCACAATTACGTTACTCTTATGTTTGATTAAGAAAAGAGTGAGCTCTGGTAGAAGTGGTGCGAGAAGCACGTATTTTATTCTATTGTCTGGCACACCGCCATATTTCATGTTATAGAAGAATACTGCGAGTTGCAACCAGACTAGGCACTCGATTCTGTAAAGAATTTATATTTATAAAAGTAAGTAGGATTATGAACTGTAGGCTTATTCATTGAATATATCTGATTTAACTAACTGTGTAACTTTTTTATATTTATAAAATAGACAATCACCTCTGTACGACGTATTGGCATGGCTGGCAAATTATTGAAATAGTGAGATTTAGATTATGAGTCCGCACCTACCGCAGCAGTCTTTGGAAACGATTTATTTACGAAGTCCGATTATTTCAGTTTTATTTCGCGGTCAACTACGAGTAACATTGCCTTTACGAGAAAGCCATTGTCAAGCGTCTGATACCGAATAATTAAACGTCCACGTTCCAGATAAGCAAATATTTATTACAATTACAATCACAATCACCATCATACAGATAGAATAATTAATATTTAAATAATATTTTTTATTTTATTTATTTTATAACCAGTATGGCGCACAACTATCGGAAGAAGACCTTACGTTTCAACTTTTGTTCCGACTTCGCCCGACCCAAGGCCCTGGAGGTAGAACGATTTATTCGCGGTGAAGTTAAAATACCACCAACGGATCTAACCGGTATCCGCTTGTCCACAGTTAGCAGTACCGTCTACGTCAAAATGATCAACGATGCGGCGTGTGACAAGATGCTTCAAGAGGCAAAACGTGGACAGCGCTTCTGTCATTCCGACGGCAACGTCGGACCTGTTACCGTCGATCACGCAGGTCTCGGCACACGGACGATAAGGTTCTTCGAACTGCCGTCCGAATGGACGTCGTCATCGAGGCGCTCCGTCCCTATGGCAACGTTCTGGAACATGTTTTCGAACGATGGGTACAATTTCAAACCTATCCCGTTTTAAACGGTGTTAGACAGGTCCTCATCGAGTTGCAGAAACACGTGCCTTCCTATCTACGTATCGGAAGTTGCCGTGCCATTATAATGTACGACGGCCAACCTCGGACATGTTCCGGTTGCGGGAAAGAAGTTCATCTACGGTCTGAATGCATTCAACGACGTGTCGCGCAGCTCCAGTTGTCGGAAGCGTCCGTCACACCCACAATGACCGCCATACCGGTCACTTACGCAGCGGCTCTTGCCGCATCTACAGTTTCGTCCAGTCCGTCGTCCGGTCCTTCCGATCGGCACGTCCCACCGTCCCAGTTACCTACGGACGGTGCGGACGTCCCACCTGACAACCTTGCCGCAGAACAGGCTCCCACACCGGACGCAGAGGAGACCAGTACTACTTCACAACACCTGTTTGATAATTTCATTGTACCCACCGACGCCTTCGAACCAGGTCGACGCTCCTCCTTGCCGTCGTCCGACACTGAGGAACACGTGCGCAAACAACGCTCGCCACGTAGGCGCAAACGCCGCCGCCGTTCACCCACGGGCCCGCATCTCGTGGTCGTGCGGTAGCGTTCTCGCTTCCCACGCCCGGGTTCCCGGGTTCGATTCCCGGCGGGGTCAGGGATTTTCTCTGCCTCGTGATGGCTGGGTGTTGTGTGCTGTCCTTTGGTTGGTTAGGTTTAAGTAGTTCTAAGTTCTAGGGGACTGATGACCATAGCTGTCAAGTCCCATAGTGCTCAGAGCCATTTGAACCATTTGAACGTTCACCCACGGGCTCTCAAAGCGTCGCCACCCGCGACGACGAAGACGACACCCAACCTGCCGACATTTCCACGCAGAGGTCAGCGGACAGCTTTCACGATGAACAAGACGTTTCGCAGGACATGACCACCATGGAGGTCGCCACGCACAATCTAACGATCGGTGCGCTGGTTGAGACGCCTGTCTCCCCGCCGACAGCTCCAGATCTCTCTCAACACGACGCAATTCCCATGGACATTGGACAGACCCACGGCATAGGAGCATGGGCCGACGACGTTGAGGAAGGTACGCCCCCTTCTCCGGATGAAATGCCTCTGCCGGATTAGGCTGCCTGTTAACATAAAAAACGAAGCCCTGCAGCAGATGGGACGGGACTTCCTGTCGGTGCCCTCCTCATACTTACCTTGGTGATCGTAGATGCGCGTCCACCACCACTGAAACAAACGTACCGGTTCGCCGCACTGAACATCAACATGACTGGCACCGCACCCAAGCTGCAGCTCCTATGTGACACGCTTCGGGCCTCTGACGTCTACGTCACCCTTCTTCCGGAAGTACGCGTTGCCACACTACCACCGGTCTACGGCTGCGACTCATACTCGTCCACATGTGATTAATTAGGGCGTGGAGTGCCTTTCTACACACGCGAAGGAATCCCACTCAAGGGCACAACAATCCTTCCCTCTGGAAGGGGCATGGCTGTTACCATCTTCGATACGCGCGTCATCAACATCTACACTCCGTCTGGCTCCACGAACCGTCGGCAGCGGTCCACTTTTTTCGGACATGGCGCCCCTGTTTGCTGGGCGCTATGAGCGCCTTATCGTGGCAGGCGATTTCAACTGCGTCTTGCATCCGCAGGACCAAATGCCTGGTTATTCGCCATGCCCGGCGCTGTTCACCTTAATCGAAGATTTTCATCTCGTGGACGTTTGGGAGAAAATTCATGGCAATACTCCCGGTTTTACCCATTATGCAGCACATTCTGCGAGCAGACTGGACCGGTTTTATGTCTCTGCCCACCTTGGCAACGAAGTCGCCCAAGCTGAATCATGGCCCCTTGCATTTTCGGACCACTGCGCTGTCATTTGCTCCCTGGTTTTGCCACCTCAGTCAGTATGGCGCAGCAGAGGTTACTGGAAGCTTAATACCTCCCTCATTAATGATCCACACTGCCGACAATGTACTGCCACTACATGGGCGTCTTGCGAAAGACGCCTCCCGCAGTACACATCCACGTTCCATTGGTGGCTCAAATGTGCCAAACCTGCGATCAGGAAGGTCTTCATGCAATGTGGCAAGGAAGCAGCAGCATGGCATCGAGAAACCACAAGTTTTTACTACGCCGTCCTCCGTGAGCTCGATGAGCTCCCTCCATCACCTGAAAGCCATAGGGAATGACAGCGTACTAAAGCTCGTCTCCTCTCTCTCCAACGTGCACGACTGTATGGTGCCCTGGTGTGCTCCCGACGACAGGACCTGCTCCACGACGAAACACCATCCACAATCCATGCCGCATTCGACCATCGTCGTCGAAGTCGACTTTTTGTCCCCAGCATCACGACCTCAGACGGTGTTCACCACACAACGCAGGCGGCAGTGGTGTCTGCCTTCGCAGAACATTATCGTCAATTTTATGACGATGAACCGATGGCAACGCCAGTTCCTGATGATCTCAGTCCTTCCCCTGATCGGACCCTCACCCTAGCGGAGTCAACGTCCATGATGTCTGCAGTCACCGCAGAAGAGGTGGTAAATGCGATCAGCAAGGGGGCCAAGAACAAATCACCAGGACCAGACGGTCTCCCCGTGGAGTTTTACCGGGCGTTCACCACGTTAATGCTTCCTCGCTGGACGGAAATGATTCAGGAACTGCCAGGAAGTTTCATATCAGCGCACACTCCGCTGCTGAGTGAAAATCTCATTCTGGATTCAGGAACTCTTTACTCCATCCTTCTCAATTGCACCAGAACTCGTCACTGGCGTTGTTCTATCTGTGCCTAAACCGAAGGGAGGGTCACATGTCTCTACATATGCCCCCCCTTACATTAATGAATGCAGACTATAAAATCTATGCACGCCTCTTAGCAGTGCACATACGCACTGTCTTACCTACCGTCCTTTCACCAGAGAAGACTGCACGTGGTTGTGGGGCCACCTTACAAACAGCCCTAGGATAATACCGTGAGTAAGGGGACAAAGACAGCACCACCCCACACTGCATTGTTGCCAATTTTATTCAAGATGGCGGCGATGACGTCATCCAAGATGGCGGCATGTAGACTTGGCAACATCGCATGACGTCATCCAAGATGGCGGCTTTCGGCGGGGAAAATAGTCCAAATGTGCTATGTCCTCTAATCTGACCTTCAGAAAAAATGGCGGGAAGTTTGAGTTTTGGCGGGAAAATAGTCCAATTGTTCTACCTCCACTAACCTAACCTTCAGAAAAAATGGCGGGAAGTTTGAATTTTGGCGGGAAAATAGCCCAATTGTGCTACGTCCACTAACCTCACCTTCAGAAAAAATGGCGGGAAGTTTGAATTTTGGCGGGAGAATAGTCCAATTGTGCTACGTCCACTAACCTAACCTTCAGAAAAAATGATGGGAAGTTTGAATTTTGGCGGGAAAATAGCCCAATTGTGCTATGTCCACTAACCTAAGCGTCCAGAAGAAAAAATGGCGGGAAGTTTGAATTCTAACAGAATAATGCATGTATAGACCGTACTTGTCTTTTTATTATTATTGATTATCATTCATTAACATTCATTATCATTTATTATTATTTATAACATGCATGTGTGTGTGCAATCCAACTGTGTTAGTTCATGCCCTTGCCACCAGAGAGCACCACTGTGACGTCATTAAAGATGGATGATTTTGGCGGGAAGAAAGCCAATTGTCCTACCTCCACTGAACTACCATTACCGTTCTCCTGCACATTCAGTCTTCGCTGAGCTGTCTTTGCCATGTGTTCTATCATAGAAATTGGATGTGGGTGATAGAGCAGCCTTCAATAACTGCATTTCATGTAGACATTCGAGGGAGGGCTGTAGCCACAGTTCACTACATGAGGTGTGGAAGTGTATGATAGTGGAGGAGTGTCGGAGCAATAAGTGCAAGAATTCTGTTCAGCAGATTTCGGCAATGCAGAGGGATGGAGCTAGGATGCACCCCGTAACCAGTATATGCTCATGTGCATGCGCAAACTGCAGGCTAATTTACCATCAAACATTCACGCTTCCAAAACGCAAGAGACGTTCAGTTGACGCCAATTCGGTTTGGCATAAGCATATTCGTATACAACGTATATACCATTGAAGCCCATCCTCCAGAATGTGTTCAATCGATGAGTTATTGGTGTTCAACCGTGATGAGTTTAACAGCAGTGTAGTTTGCAAGCATACAGCTGAGGACTGCCCCCATAACCTCCTACACGCTGAATGGAAACGTGCATTAATCCTGGAACATATGAACAAGAACACAGTCCTCCAAATAAATTCCCTCCAACGAAATGCTTTAAAAATGCATTCCCCATCTCATGGAAACATCTGCTACTGTTGGAACTGTCTACCTTTTCTAAAGCCCACATATAAGCTCCCAACCCACAAGAGTCGACTGCCTCCGATCCAGCAGAGCGACGAACTGATCTACTTCACGAGTTCTCCGCTAGAGGGCACTTCGATAGATCACGTGTTCACCTTATTCAACCAATAGTAGCACAGCATCATGATGACGTAGTGGGCTTCTACATAAGAAGGACTCAGCAGCTCCTCCATCTCTGTTCCAGTCGGTCAAGATGAAGCGTCAGTCACCGCCACAGCAGAATAGGAGGAGGAGCAAGCAGCACCAGAAAAGTAAGTCCTCAAATTATTATTATTATTATTATTGCTATTATTATTATTATTTCTCTACCAACATCACATCATTTCTTGTGGATATTCGTCTTGGTCCTCCAACAGCTCTGCCCGTGACGCCAGCATCAGCAGGTCCCAGCATGTCCCGGTCCACGCACGTGAAGGCCTCGGACACGTCCACGCAGGATCCTGTAGCTCAGCTTCTCAGCATGCTGGATCAGGATAGCCAGGTGTTAATAATGTTGGTGCCAGAGGCTGCGCTTGACGGGGCTTCACAGTACTGGGCTCCTTCGTACGCGTCGTCCACCGATCATAATCTCACAAGGGACATCCCGCCATCAGTGCAAGAACAGCAGGCTAACAGCGCTGGTGTGGATGTTGTGGATGAGAAGATACCGACCTCCAGTGCACCACAGCCTTTACTATTCGCCTCAAGCTATGTGTTAACAGTTAGTGGTTCAAAACGTATCCATGTAGGACTTGAAGTGTCACAATACGGTAGCCTCTCAACTGTGTTAGTGCTGGAAAATGTGCTCAAAAATATTAAAGTGAAATTTTCTGACTACGAGTGGGATGAACTGTGTCGTTTAAAAACACAAATCAAGAATCATATGACTACTGAATATTATCCATCCCACTCCTACCAGGACATGTACTGTGGTAGTTTAACTGTGAGTATTCTATCAATGTATGATGAAGCTACACTAAAAATTAAAAGTGCTGATGGTTATAGTATTTTCATGCATCACGCCACTGTTGATAACTTGTTCAATTTAGACGTGGCTCTAACTAGTACGATAGAGAGACTAAATAGATGGTGCCCATATGCTCAGGCAGTGTGCACCGACGTCATTAACTCGCTTCACACATGTAGCATCAACATAGATTATATAGAACATTGTTTTAGTGTGTGTATAACACCAGTGCCCAAGTCTTGTGCTATTCCTCGAATTAGTGTTGAAAATGTCGAACTCAAATTTACTGATGGAATACCGGACTATTGTAATTCACCCATAACATTACGAGATATACGTGCTGAATTTCAAGCATACAAGTGAGAGGTGGCATGAGCCCCCTCTCATATTTCTATCTTACGATTTTCCTCTCTAACTGCATGCAGTGAAAAGTCACTATTCCTTCACATGCGGACTTCCCACGCAGCGTCTCTCGTCACCCGGGTGGTCCGGTGACAGGCGAGCTCTCCTGATCTTGAAAGGGTAAACCGACGGGTGTGAGGGAGTCGAGTGAATGCTTTTCAGACGCCAACATTGTAGAATAGCGGCGGAGACACGCTCGCAAAAGGCCTGAAGTAGCGGCTGGGCTAGAGGTTCCGTTACTTCGCAGAAACTTAGCGAAAACACTTTCTGGCGGGCTACCAGCGAGGCATGGGAATGACTTGTGTACCCAGGCAGTTGTGGCGGGCAAATTCCCGCGCTTTCTGCAAAATCGTAACTGTGATTGGCTTGCTCAGGGCATAGCTCCGTGACGTAGCAAAATCAGCGCAGAAATTGGCGCCAAGAATCTCCATTGGTGGAATGGTAGTGCTCCGGCAATAGAGTGGAATTTTCCGCCGGTTTTCGAGTTGCTGATTGGAACGGTTAACCACGGCCACTGTCGTGGGGGCGGGAATGTTCTGTGTTCGGTTTTGTACGGGTGCTCTTGTGGGGTAGTCGGTTCTCGCCTTTCGGTCGGAGTAGGTTACAAGCCTGAGCTCTCGCTGCTCTGGTCAGCCTGCCTTCCGTTGGCTGTCTAATATACTTTTATTTAATTGTAACTGTTTGACGAAGTTGCTGAAGTTTCGACTTCAATGTAACTTTTCGAGTACAGTTGGCAATTGAGCGTTCTGTGTACAAGAGGCCTATGTTGTCTGTCTTGAGCAGTTTTGGCTAAAGTTGACTGTATCGGAGTTACTGGGTGACTTCAATTGTTAAAATTAATCACTGTACCGTCAGTGATTGTGTGGCGAGCCTTCTTCGTCTCCCTCAGAGGCGCATTTGTATTGCTAGGAAGTCTTTAGTCTGGAACAACCAGGCCAGGATAATTTGTTTCGGGCTATACTCGCGACATTATCATCACCACAACGGGACGTCGAAGCAAGCAGCCATCGCCTCCAGTATGCCTGATCGTGTCCTTGCAGTTAAGAAGACAGCTTGGTAACGTATGTCCGCAGCACCAGCAAATCATGCAATTTTGCTAGGTGATAATCTGAGCTCAGCAGAGCGCGCCTGTTTGTCTTTTCTAACTTTGATCTGTCTTGGGTGTTCATTGTCTGAGTTCTCACTAATGTAGCAGCAATTAATGCTGGGTTGGCTATGTGCCTCTCTTAAGACTTGAGTTGCAAGGAATTGGCTGCACATACCACTTCGTCATAAATGTCACAATCTAGTTTAGGGTCAACTTCAGCTTCACAGCATTTATTTGAGTATCCAATTTGAGCCAATTTGATGTATTGTAAATGTTTCATGTGTTTTTGTTTATTATTTTGAGTTATAATAAATCATATTGTTATTTTGGACAGAAGTTTCATTCTGTTAATCGGTAGAGCAACCCTATCATTTCTCACTACGTTAATGAAACCTTCCTTTATTTAACTTATTTATCAAATTAAATTATTGCAGGTGCCAACCTCTTTTCTACTCCACTTGCAGGATTGATTACAGTCAGTTCACGTATCTTTTTAATCCATGTGCAACAGCAAAAGTCGGAGTTAGAATAGGGGGGGGGGGGGCTTAGAGCATCATTTACATATGTAGATTCTAGAAGAATTTAGTGTTAAATACACTGCTAGCCCCGGCGCCTCGCACAAGAAGCCGCTAATTTCCAAATACTGTACTTCTGCTGCACCGCTTAAAAAAGAATGTACTGATTCTTTCTCATGCTGATCATATTTGTAAATATTTTAAAAAATAAATATATTATTTTGTAATACGAAATTTGTCATTGCGTGTTTTTTATTTGCCAACACAAAATGTCACCTACGTTAATCTATATGACTGCCTTCCCTTTAAATATACCACCTCGAGTTCATTCTATTGTGTAGCCGCTGTAGCTCAGTTGGTAAGGTGACTGCGCTGTAGTGACTACACACAAACACATATTTTTAATCATATAAAAGCGTATTTCACACCTTGACCTACCACAGTAGGTATCATGGCGGGCTGGGTGAAACACCCTCGCCTCAAGCGCTTTGTTGTAGGTGACTGGTCCTGTGATGATGACCAAGACCAGAAGACCAACAAGAATGGACCACTCCTTCCCGACAGCATACGAGCTGTAATTGTAGGTCCATCCAGCTGTGGTAATACAAATGTCCTCATGGCTCTGTTAACGCACATGGATGGAGTCCGCTTCGAGCACCTTTTCGTCTTCTTCAAAACACTCTTTTAACCCAAGTACCAGTTACTTCAGAAAATATTATATGGGGTAGATGGTGTAACGTGCAGAGCATTCAGTGAAAGTGACGACATCCCCCCCCCCCCCCCCACCTGAAGAGGTAAAGCCTAACACAGCGTTCATATTTGACGATGTCGCTGTTGAAAAGCAAGATCAAATCCGTAAATATTTCTGCTTTGGCCGTCATATGGGTGTTGATGTATTTTATCTGAATCAAACGTATTCCAGGATCCCAAAACAGCTAGTGAGGGACAACGCAAATCTCATTATAGCATTCAAACAAGACAACCTCAGTTTAAAGCACATTTACCATGCTCACGTAGGGACCGACATGTCGTGCAATGAATTTGTAAAGATATGTGCTGATTGCTGGAACCACACACAATACAGCTTTCTGGTTATTGATAAAACCCGTAAACTAAATGACGGTAGGTATAGCCGGAACTTCTTTCTCCATATATAAACGTACGAAAATATCTTATCCCATCAGTTAACATTTCACCATGGACAAATTCGCACGCATGGCGGACGCTCAGTCTGAGAGATTAGGTGTGCAAAGACAGAGTCCCCGAATGTACACCGATATCAAATTTAAAAATCTTGAGTCCAAACTAGTTAAAGTTGTAGGGGAATTAAAGGACACCCAGAAACTTCTTGCCATTAACCAAAACCGGACAGAATTAGCGCAATTGAGGGTGTGATAGAAGCCGAGGCCAATGTTATTGAAGAAGGTCGCGTAGGAAAAAAGGAGAAGAAGAAGTACAACAAAGCATATATAAAACCACGTGATATTCAGAGCTCTGATTAGTATCCTTCGAGATGTCGACAAAGCATAAAGTCATTCAGGCGCGCAAAGCAGTTCAAGAGAAATTACGTTTGGTGAAGTTGGGGCATATAGATCGCGACAAACACTAAGTGAAACTTTTAAACCTGTTACCGAATCTATCACCAAGATAGCTTTGCATAATAATGACCCAATCGCAGAATTCACCAACCAGTATCCGACCGTTAAGATAGAGAGAACATTTGGTGTCAGCAGGGCGAGACCGTACATGCTGGGCTCTCAAACTATAACTTTATCCGATAGCACAATACGCATCGGGGATAGAGAGTTTAAAAGAACACCTAGCTTAATGAACCTAATCTTCCTAAGGCCATCAAGAAACTTAAAATATTCAGCCGATGATCGCAAAGTCTATCGGGAAATAATTAACTTGACTGATCTGTACAAAAATCCCGACGGAACACTGAAAAAGCCTGAAAACTCTAAGTACACTACCATTATACAACCTTTACTCAATGAGCAGACTAAAAGTGTTGGTGACGGTGTAGACTTTCAGTATAAAGGAGTAAGCAATCAAGTCCCGCAGTATATATATTACGATGACCCAGAGGAACTAATAGATAGACTTCGACTGTTGATGGCTTCGGCTGCTGCGGGCAATACAGCTCATTCGAATGAGGTTGTATCCATAATCTCAGAGCTTCGAGAGAGAGGTATCATCGAACCGTGGTTCGAGAACTGCACAAACCAGCATGCAAAACATACCCCCGTAGACATGTCATGATTAAAGGGCTGGATGACCTCTGGCAAGCTGATCTTGTAGATATGAATCGATATTCACCTCGTAATAATGGATTGAAACACACTTTAATGGTTATTGATACATACTCTAAATTCGCCTGGGCATTGCCTGTGAAAACGAAAACCGGTAGAGATATTGATGTGGTGTTTGAGCGTCTGCTGCAGACAGGAACGAATCGATGCCCGACCAATCTTCAAACCGATCACGGTGGGGAGTTTTACAATGTCCATTTCAAGACTGTGATGACGCGGTATGGCATACGCCACTACTCCACGTTTACCCACCTTAAAGCTAGTATTGTCGAACGGTTGAACAGAACAATCAAAGCTCAAATGTGGATGCAGTTTAATCTTCGTGGTTCGTACAAGTGGGTAGATATCCTCCCACAGATAATTGCAAAGTATAATCGAACCAAACATAGTACAATAAAAATGAGACCGATCGATGTACGCAATAATTCACTCATGGACACAGTATATTTAGGGATTAAAATGCTCGACCCTCGCAAACAGAGGTTCAATATAGGTGACTTAGTACGTATTTCAAAACACAAGACCGCGTTCGAGAAATCGTACTTACCAAATTGGTCGGCTGAGATATTCACAGTGTCCAAAGTGCAGCGAACCAACCCTAGGACATATACCTTAAAGGACGGCAAGGCCGAAGAAATTGTAGAATGCTTTTACACGGCGGATTTGCAGAAGAGTTCTGAACCAGATATGTTTCTCATC